>NC_141150.1:127485903-128121916 GCF_053477565.2 Lygodium microphyllum
ATATACTTGATTGTATAACAATTTGTTTTTTGTGTGATATGCTTGGCTCATATGAATTTAATTTGATGTGACACTCTCAATGTTTATTGGTTTGATATGCTTCAATATTTATTGGTATGATATGTTTCAATTTTAAACATCATATATTCTATCATATTCTTATTTACTTTGGCTTAATTGAAGCAAAGTAGATGAACTTTTAAAAACATTTGATTTATAGTATATTAGTTTTTAACAAGTTACTTCATATTTAAAAAAACCTAAATTTATGAAGGTCGATACTAAAAAGTATTTTTTCTATGCTAAGGCCTATATAAAAACTAAGCTCTCTTATGAAGTCCAACTTGGTTTTTCAACTTTGAAGCTGAAGGCCACCTTAAAATTAGGGTTTCTCAAAGAATGCTAAGGTAAGGTTTCAAATTTCAGCCCTGGTCTAGACACACTAGTTGATGGCATGGCCCCCACCATCATGATGCTTTTGTAGGCTTTTCATATATTTTTTCTTTAAAACTAATGGTCACATGAACTAAGCTTGAGAAAAAACTAACCACCCCCCAATCACATCTTTATAAGGCCTTTTTTGAGTCCATATTTTACCATGTGTATGTGTGTGTACATAAATGTGTGTACATACATGCCTATGTGTGCATTTGCACATGCACACGCACACGCACACGCACATGCACACAGATTCTAAGCCATCAGTATGTACAATGTTGCAAACTGCAAGACTATGAGGTTATAATTTTCCTCTTTTTCCATTTCATTAAATGGAGAAACAATCATTTTGACAAATCTAAATTACTAGATTTATTTTTTACTGGATTTAATTATGGAGATTCCCTTTGAGACCTTAAGTACTTTAGAACATGAAAAAATTGTTGATTAGTTAATGAAATGCCACCAAAATACAACTCATTTGGCAGTGACTCACTATCTCAACCAAGTCACTCTCCTCTATTTTACCAAGTTTCTAGGCAACTTGCCAATACCACATGACTTGATATAAGATTTGGGGCCAAAAAGTGTTTCCTTGGGTATTTGAAAAGACTCTACTATTTCTACCTTCCCATAAAGCCTTGCATACATTTATTCTAAGGGTGTGAAAGGCAAGTTTTTCCCATTTAGTGAACCTATTTGTCAAGCCAAAAAAATGCAAGAATCTTTACGTTGTGTTCTCCTGCCAAATTCTAGTGGTTGCAGACTCTGTCCCAAACAACCTTGGCCATGCATCCATCCTAGAAGGGGATGTCTTGGACTTTCCTCTTCTCGGCCAGTGCAAGAACCTTTTGTCATGCCTCTTCTTTTAAGCTTGTCTGCATGGAAATTGGTGCAATACATTTTCTTTCATTCTTCTTGCCCTGGATGAAGCACTTGATCACGGAATCCAACTCCTTTTGACTTCTTGCATCCCATCTAATTAGGGGCAGGTAAAACCAACGTAGAGGGTTACAGATGAATGTTTGCATAATTTTGAGTCTCACGTGCAATGGCTAGCAAGTTTTGGACCAGGTCTTGATTTTCACTTCTCACCATGTCCAGGACCCTGTCTAGTTCTCGTGCTTTCCTCAAGGTCCACTCCTATGGGAAAGCACAAATACTTGAGGGGAGTACCCCTTCCTATCCTCTTTGTTGTTCCAAAGTAGCATTGTGCAGATCATCCTTCGATAAGCTAATATGAGACAACTTGTTAAAATTGATAAAGAAACCAACAACGTCACTATATAAGGCTAGGAGTTCCATTACATGGTCCAGCTACTGTTGCTTTGCTTCTAGAGCCATGAATGGGTCATGTGCATATCCCTGCCCAATGAGCTATTTGCCTTTGTATTTGATACCCCATAGGGTGCCTTGACTAGCCATTTGATCCATCATGTAGAATAATGGGTGTTTTGCCAATGCGAACAAAGGGGGGACTCAGGGGGGAGCCTTGTCTCACCGCCCTTTGCACTTCAAAGTGTTCTAGCAAAGTCCCCTCGAAGCATACCACTGTTTTCCCCTGGAGGCCTAGCCACATGGGAAGGTTGGCTATTCTCGGGTCAAATCCCACTTTTAGCATAAGCTCCCTAATGTAACTCAACTTTGTCGAATGCTTTTTCCATGTCGAGCTAGAGTAGAATCACCTTTTGGCTTGAGGACTTGGCCCATTCCGTTGCAAACATCACATTGAGAACATTGTCGGACAGGTTTGTGCCTTTGATGAACCCAAAATGCAACTTGTTGACACGCTTTTGAATTGTCGGGCCGAGCCTGTTGCTAAGCACTTTGGCGAAGAGTTTGTAGATTACATTCGTTAGTGATATGGGGTGCCTATGTGACATTGCTGTGCAATGGTGCTGTTTAGGAACGAGTGTTATCACACTTTGTCCATGAGTTTGGCAAGGCCCCCCCTTTTCCCATTAGTGGTCACATAGGTCATGAATTACTTCTTACAATAGTTGCCACTGGTTCTTGATGAGTTCCACTATCATGCCATCCAATCGTGGGGACTTCCTGGCTCCCAGTTGGGCTAGTGTCCCCATCAATTCTTCTCAAGAAAATCTTGCACTGAGCCTAGAGTTATCCTCCTCTATAATCACTTTGTTCACAGGTTGCAAAAGCTTTTGCATAGCTGCAATGTTGTGATCCCCTTGACTATCTTCATATAGCTTGTTGAAGTGGGATTTGTAGATTTGACTAAGCCAAGTTTGGTTTGTAATCCATTCCCCATCCTCCCCTTGCAGGATAGTTAGGCTTTTTCTTGCTCTTTTTTGCTTGTTGCTATTGATGAACGCCCGAGACGATTAGCGTATGTCGAGTATTAATCTTCTACTAAATGAGAGGCTCAATTTCTCTAGTTGTACAATAACCAGTGAGTGATAAGAAAGGATGCATCTAGTATCCCCCTTGGTCTCTAGAATTTGTGAGAGCCAGAGTCCATTGTTTGATATGGTGGATGGAGAGCAAGAGCAAGAGAGAGAGAGAAACTCAAAGTGGGAACTCCAACAACCACAATGTGTGGCCATGCCTTCCTTTTATTCAACCTGTCACTAAAGGAATAAAGAATAAATGACTGTGTTTGGCGCACACCACCTGCAGTGTGCAGTGGCGGGTACTGTCAGTGTAGTAAAGTGTAGTAATATAGTGTAGTAATACACGGGTGGCTAGGCGGAGGTGCCTTTACCCCCAACAAAATGAAGTCAAATATCTTCTATATTTCTAGCTGTACCTTTCAGTATATTGAATGGCTGCATGGACATTTGTAGGCTTGGCTACCCCAACTTCAGCTGAAAGGTTTGGATCAATCGGAAAGGTTTGACTAAATCGAAAATGTCTTCCACATACATGGAAAGGTTTAAAAATTGATTGGAATACTCCCTCACGGTAGAACCCCTTTGCCTAAGATCATACCACTTCCTTTCAAGCCTTTCCTTCTCCATTGGTGACATGAACACTTGAGTCATGGCTGATTTGAAGTTTTCCCAAGACTAAAAATTCTCTCCAATCTTGCTCATGTATCTCCATCACATATGCCCATATCCCTCTAGGTGTAGGGCTACATAACAAATCTTTGCTTGATCATTGTGTGGTAGAGTGAAATATACCATTCCTCAAGTTTAGTCAGTGAAGGGTTATCTCCTTTGAAATTGAATATGTTGATCTTGTCCTTGTATTCCTTGTCATAATGATAGTGTTGCCCATTATGATTGATATATCCAAAAGTTTGTTTCCTATTAAAATGATCACTCATTGCTTGTTGTCCATGATGAGGGGGTAGATAAATGCTATCCATTTTGATTATTTCCAAAAGATTGACGACTAAACAATGAGTTTCCATGTGATTGTTAGTTATGAGTGGATATTCCATATGGCAACCTATCATCATGATATTCAACATGCTGGAAATTGTCTCCATTCCTTGCTTTATCATGTGCATACTATCCTCAAACTTGAGTATATTGAGAACCAAACTCTTTATAGAAGGGATGCCATCCATGTACAAACTCATTTTTGTCACCATGTAGAGAATAATCTTCTTGTCCCTTATCTCTTGAATTAGTAAAGTTTGGCATGTTTCTATTCCAAGAGTTGGTATGAGGTTGAACTATTTTCATTCACCTTAGAAGGTCCTCCATATTCAAAAGTGTATGGTATATTCTGATGGGCTACTGTGGGCCTCACATTGCCATGAATAATAGGTACATCTTCAACATGGGAAGGTGGATTGCTTTGCAATTTGTTACCCAAGTTGTTGAATATTGTAACTAGCTATTTAAATTTGGCATCCAACATATGGTTTTGCTGCTCCATGTGTGTAATCATCTTGCCAAACGTGTCATCCATTGAATGGGTAAGTTGGATTAGACCTTCATTCATGTTACCAATTTGCTTTGATAGCTGCTGGAAATCATTGGAGTCATAAGTAACATTTACTTTAGTTCTAGTCTCATTGTCATGAGGAACCCTTGGCCATTGGATCTCCTCATTAGTTGTGCTATTGCCCATAAATTCTTGTCTCTAATTTGTGGCTCCTATGGTAGGATTAGCTTCAGTATGATAATCTTCTAAGCACTCATTAATGTGCTCCAATACATGCTCCTTCTTATCATTTGATGACAACTATTGTAAGGAACTCACCCCTTACAATGGTGGGGAAGGAATTACCTTCAAGCTCTAAGTGGAGATGTGAAAAATGATTAACAAAGATGCTTTACATTGCCATCCTCTTGCCTTTTATACTCCAGTCTAAACTAGGCTAATTTCCTAACTAAGGTAGTATGAAAACTGCTTTATTAGAGGGCCTAAATATGGTGTTAAATCAGGACGATGCATCTACCCAATTAGCACTCTCCCACCAAGAGGAGCGGGAGGCTTGGAACATAGCTGAGGACAGTTTGGGATTGATGGAGTACCTCCTGGAGTTCTCAACCACATCCTCTCAATACTTCACCTACAAGTCTCTCAGCTACTATGGATATTAGGCACACTTGGATAGGATCTGTTGAAGACTCCCCAACCCCCAGGAGCAGCCAACACAAAATGCGGTACATTTTTAGGGGATTGGGCTGATCCCCTTCTGGCATTTCCAGCTCCTTCCCCAACTTCCCAGCATTGTTTGCAAGCTTCCCGATCATCTTCGAAATCCTCGGCATTGGTTATTGGCTCTCAATGATTGATATGAGTGCTTCCACTTTCAGCCATTTCTGTATACACAGTCCCAGGACTGTCAAAAACATGGCATCACTTGACATTTGATGTTTGATGCTTCTTGGGATTGCCCGTTTGATGCCTATGATGCCCAGTGATGCCCGGATGTTATGGGATGCTATGTCTATACTTTGGGATTGATTTGGAGTAGATTTGGGCATCGATTGAGCTTCATTTGACAGTGAATATACTACTGTAATACAGTGGGCTGAAGCTCATTTACTTGGTGTATGCATTGGTTCTTGGATACGGGGTGCTTATCAACGATTTGAATGATCATACCAATGTATTTGGAGATTGTTGTGGGAGCTTTCGCTCAACTACCAAGACCCACGGATTGCTTATTGCTCAAGTGTTTCAAGCGAGCTCTAATGGCTATCTCTCACCTAGTGGATGCGCCGTTGATCCTACGAGTGTAGTGAGCTTACCTTGATGCTTGATCGAGTACCCTCCTCTCTCTTGCACTCCAGTAGCTCCACGATTCTTGATGCTAGCTCAAGCATCCTCAAGCCTCCTCCGTCTCCAAGCTCCATCCTCCATAGCTATGCGCGCAAGAGAAGAGAAGAGAAGAGAAGAGAAGAGAAGAGAAGAGAAGAGAAGAGAAGAAGAGAAAAGGAGATGGTGAAGAGCTTCACCCTCTTGATCCCTCACTCCCACACACTCACCCCCTCACACTCTCACAGTCCCTCTCTCAAGAGCACACACAAGCAAGAAGGAGAGAGGAAGAAGAAGACTCTTTTTTCCACACACCAAAAGAATGAGCTTCTCATTCACTTTTCAACTTTATATACAAAGCCCTAAATCCTTTTTGGGCGGTCATCCCCTTTTCCCTTTTTTACATGGCTGGCCGTAGCCTAGGCCCTTTTTACATGGCCGACTGTAGCCTAGGCCCTTTTTCCCATTTCCCACCATTCTAATTTATCCTATTCCCAACTAATTCGTACACTTTGCAGAGGAGCGAGCCTGGCGCTCTTTTACAAGGATTCGGGAGCGCTTCCACATTTTAATGGTGCACCTTTTACTCTTTTGTTGTCTCGGGGCAACACTGAGACTTTCTAAGGGTCGTGCCCGAACATTTAAATTTTTCAGGGTCTGGTTACCGGTCAAGGAGCCTTTTTCTGCTTTTATCCTACGCCTTTTTTGCTATTTTATTTTTTCCATTTTCCGCTCCTCTGTGTTGCGGGAAACACGGTAACATTACCCCCTCCTAGCCAAGTGCCAGTCCCCTGGCACTGCGATGGAAAGTAGTGGTTAGTTAGGTCTGCTGCTAGGCGGAACTGGTAGGTGGATGACACTGCTTACAAGGTGGTTGTGTGAATGAGAGTATGATGGAGTTTAATAAAGATGACCAGGAGAGATTCGGGCGTGCTTTAGGCTTCATGAAGATGCTCGGCATCTTTCACACAATTGTGGCATCCATCATGTAGCCGGTCGTCCCTTGAGCATCAGAAACGCTTGAAGCAATAAGAAATCCCTTAGGAGGATGGTATTGGAGGGATTTATCCTGGAGAAGCCCCCCCGAACTCTGCCTTGATAATGATATGGTTTGTCTTCGCATTGAAAATCTGTGTCTTTGATTTGAAGATCTTTGTCTGTGAGTTGAAGGTCTTCAGTGCTGCGTTGAAGATCTTCAACCTTGCCTTGAAATTCTTCAGGCTTGTGGAATCAATAAGCGATCCGTAGATCTTGAGGCATTGGGCATGCATCTTTGGAAGATGAGGTTCCAAGATCTATGCCAATGGCAGGTCTATTATTTACTGAGTACTCATTTTGCTTGATTTAGTTCAATCATGATAGCCATTAGCAGGTAGATGGTTGGCGGCATGAACCACGTTGGTCCATCCACTCCAATGCAGAAAAGCTCCTGAAACAGTAGCAATGGTGTCATGTCCGGCATATGGAATAGATTTTGGTCATTCAAGGATGCCGTGGGTGATCTTCTTCAGCTGAGTAGCCAGTTCTTAAAACTCGAACATAGCCTATAAGAAAAGTTGTGCACTCCCTAAGGGGTGTGTCTGCCTCTCCGTGTAGTGCATGGTGCCCGTGGGAGTAGAACTGGGAGATATGTCTAACCTTGGGCAAAGCCCTTGGTAATGTCCACACTTGAGGACCCAGTTCGTGTGTCCTTGGAGGTGTTGTGCAAGTCTTAGGGGGACATGTTTGAAAGTCCTGCCCTTGATGTGCTCTAAGCGTGAAGTGGGGAAGGGGCTAGGGAGAACCCTAGGTGCAGTGACTGTGGTGCATGACGAGGCGAAGGGGAGTTGCAAGCGGATCTTGCGAAGGTCTCTCTCTCTTATCTTTGCTTAATAGTAGATGCATCCCTTGGCTTTGCTATGCTTTGCTGTTGTCTCTTCTTTCCAGTTCACCCTTTTCTGTTGTTGCCCTGTGGCTTAAAAAAAATAATAATAATATAAAGAGGCTTATACATAGATGCATGTGATATAAGGGAATGATGGGAGGTTAATCCTCGTCATCTAAATGGCGGGTAGGGGATTGTGGAGGGCGGGGGGCCTTGTTAAGGAATCTACGACTCAGCAAGTAGCCCTTGAGATTGAGGCGGGTTTTGAGAGTGGTGGTGGAAAGGAAGGGGTGGTTGCACTATGTGAATTTTCTATCGCTCATATCCTCAAGTAGTGCAACACAGAAGGATGGCAAAAGAGTAGCACGCATCATGAGACGAGTCATGGTGCTGTTGTCTATGGCGTTGGGGTCGAAGAAAAGTGGTGGGAGGTGGCATTCTTGAGGGGCAGACTCTTGGTGGACTAGGACCCTAATTAGTCTGAGGTAATTACAAGTTGTTATGAAGGCGGGGTCAGGACAGGAGGTGAACTTACTAACGAATCTATCTATAGAACTATACAAATCAGGGAGGGTAAATACAAGGGCATCCTTATAGGAGGTGCTATTGGCGTTATAGATGATGGGAAAGTCGAACTTGCCGTGGATGGACGGATTAAAATCCACTCCTACCCTTCGAGGATACAGCATGAAAATGGGGTCGTTCCTCTCAGAAGGAAGGGTGTTACAAAACGCCATCCAAGCGTCAAGGTTGACATAAAAAATGTGTCTTTTCCACGTGGGTTGGCAATTATTGCCTTCCACCAATCTAGGCACCTGGAGGACTTTATCCTGCCAAAATTTGTGGTCCTCGACTTCCCAAGCAGTTAGGTATGCCTCTCGCTCCGCTAGCCACTTGTCCGTGAGCCTTGCACCCATAGCGATTACGTCGTTTATAAGTTTAATGGGCATTACTCTGTTTAGTGTAGCAGGAAGCTCAAAGCTCAAGTTAAAGGGATCACGGGCACATTCCTGCTGTTCCCAGATAATCAACTCTGCATGGAATTCAACGGGAAGATTCTCAAGGCGTGGTGGTAGAGGGGCAGGTTGTCTTGGAACAGGTCTAACGTTTAGCTTTTTCCTTGCCTTCTCTACCATTCTCTCTTGCGCTTAGCCAGGGCTGCTTTCCTCTCAGCAGATGTGTCAGGGGGTTACACTTCATCTTGTTGTGGAGGAGGGGGTGGTGGGACATAGTCCTCCTCTTGAGGTCCCAGATCAAACTCTGGTTCACCCCCTTTTGCTTGCACGTCTTCTTGCACCTTCGCCTCTGTGAAGCCGAGTTCGTCGATTTCTTGCACCGTCAGGCCTACCTATGCAAGATATCTTCTTTGCTCCTCCAGGCTCTGCGGCGGGCCTCCTAACTGCAGTGGTATATGCAAGCTGTTGTTAGGGCTCTGCGTGCAATGGCTAGCTTCTTCTGCAGCTGATCATTGGCTTCGTTTTCTTCCGGTTTGGTGGAGTGGAGCAGCGTGTTGAGGAAGGTGTGCTGCTGGGCTATCATGGAAAGCTGGGCCGCCTCTGCCTGATTCTCAGCCAACACTTTATCTCCTTCTGCTTTGGCCAGCCGGTGTGCCAGGTCTCGTATTCTCCTCTCGTTGTGGTCAGCCCATTCTTTTGCTCTCTTTTCCATATCTTCTAGGCTCTCCCCCTGATGGAGGGTCATAGCCATGAGTTGTTGCTGCTGGTCCTCGAGCTCGCGGTGTAGGCGGGACTGCTCCTGGTGTTCATTGGCGATTCGTGCGTTGAGTTGGTCCAGCTTCACCTGCATCCTTTGCACCTGCTCTCCTCTTAGCTGGTCTAGCTCTGCAGCCTCTTGTTTGATCTTCTCAAGCTGGTTTTGTGCCTCCAGGTTGATTGCAGAGAGCTGGTCGTTCTTGCGCTGCAGGTGAGCATTGGTCTCCCTCTCTCCGTTGAGGCGATCCATTAAGATTTTTCTTCTTCCTTCCCAAGCAGCATCGTGTTTCTTCAGGGCTTTTGATTCTTCTGCATCTTTATTGCTAGC
Source organism: Lygodium microphyllum (assembly GCF_053477565.2). Lineage (NCBI taxonomy): Eukaryota > Viridiplantae > Streptophyta > Polypodiopsida > Schizaeales > Lygodiaceae > Lygodium > Lygodium microphyllum. The sequence continues at coordinate 127,495,430 of NC_141150.1, forward strand.
TTCTTCCTTTAGCACAACAATCTCCCTTTGGTATTCTGCCATCTACTTTGTTTTCTCCAGTTGGAAAGCCCCTCGTGATTCTCATTCTGTTGTCAGCTCCTCCATGGCTGTTCTCTTTTCTTCCTTGGCCTTTTCTAGTTGTGAGAGCAGCTTCTTAACGTATTCATCGTATTGGCCTGCTGGAGGTGGGGGATGGGACATGGTGGTAGTGGTGACAACGGCTTCTATTTTCTATCTTTTAAGCTTTGGCCTTGGCTCCATATCAGCTGTGTTGGCTGCCCTCTTCACTCCTGACACTGGGGTGGCCACGGCCGCTTCTCTTGCCAACTCTCTTTCCACCAGGAACTGTAGCCAAGTGACCATGTTGCTCTCATCGACTTTTGGAGTGGAGCCTTGGGTGGTGGTGGCAGTGGGCGTTGTCATGATGAGAGTGGCTGGCGTAGAAGGTATGAAGAGAGGGGGAGTTGGTGTCATCGGTTCTTTGCCTTTTCCTTCTGCTGGGGGCAGGGGTGCAATTTCCGGCACACTGGTACTGGAACCAGGTGCTTCTGTTCTGTGCGGGCTCTTTGCGTCTTCCTCGTCTCTTTTGTGCTGCTCCTCAATGGAGCGATGGGTGGCGAGTGCTATTTCTTTCTCTTCCTTTCTTTTCAACTCCTCTTCAGTCTTCTTTTTTCTCTCCTCCTCATCCCTGAGCGACTTCCTTCGAGCCCTCTCCAGATCTTCCTTTTCTTTTTTCTTGTGCTCCTCTTCCCTTGTCCCATGCAGGGATTTTGTTCTTTGTTCTACGTGCCTCTGTGGGCTGCCCTGGGACTCTCCCTCTTCGTCTTCGTCAGTCTCTCTTTCATCTGAAGACCTACGCTGATCTTCTGTGTGAGGTGGGGATTGTGATGGTGACTCGTCACTTCCTTTTTCGTCTCCCTTCTTATCTTCTTCTTCCCGTCCTTGCCCTAGTGCTTCTTGGATTATGGTAGTGAGGACACCTCCAAACCCTATGGTTGAGGCTTTGGAGGATGATGCCTTGCGTGTTGATCGGGATGATGGGGATTCTCCTCCAGCGGCTCTTCCTCCTGTTGCTAGGGCCTTAGCCGAAGCCTCTATGGTTCTCCTCACAAACCCATTCAGGTTTACCTCGTCCAGTGATTGTGCCGCAATGCTATCGAGCAGAGGCACATTGATTTGGCTCATTATGCTATTGTACCTCTGGCTTGAGAACAAAGTGTGCACCATTTTTGCTTGCAGCTGGATGTCTGGGTTTGGGATGTCTGCCAAGCTAATCCCATCATTGGTATGGACCTTCACCTTGTCCATTCCCAACATGGCGTAGATGTCCCTCTTCGTCTTTCTTTCCACCTTATTTGGCAGCCCCAGTGCCCTTTCCACCAACTTCGGGGTCAGCTCGATTTGTACTTGTCGGGTGGCTTCATTCTCGCGCACCGTGATGGTGCCTCCGTTTCTATTAAAGGTGCACAAAAAGTCGACGCACTGGGTGTAGTCCACCCTCTGGCCCACCGCGTCTAGGTATTTCTGCACATGGCACTGGTCTATGATCTGGCGCACTGCTGGCTCTTCGATGGCCACGTCTTCAAGGTTGAAGATGTGACGGAACTTCAACTGGTTAAAGGCTCTAGTCTCCACTGTGAGGCCATACTTTGCTTGCTCCTCCTCCGAGAAGGGGAGCTTGCCAGCCTTGTCTTGGCTTGCCATGATCGATGCCTGCAAGTTTAGCCATTTCCACCATTAGTGCTTTTTTATAAGTAACTTGCTGAAAGAAGAAAAGCGTAACAGATTTTATTGATCTGAAATATTTTGAGTATAGCCTTAACTTTTCTTTTCAGACATTTATCATTACATTTTACCATTGCATTTCAAATTTTATTGACATTTCCTACTTGGTTCACTTTTTAAATTCCACCTTACCCCCTCCCCCTTTGGAACGAGAAGAATCCATCCCAGGATTAGAGGTTGAGAGGACAAGGGCGTTCAGCATAAAGGGCGTCGGTCTATTTGCGCAGGAGCCAAGCATAGAAGTTGGGGTTGTACTCTAGCTGAGCTTCCCGGTCTAATTCGAATGGACGGATACCCATGTGCGTGATGTACGTCAGAACATCGGTTAGGAGATCGCCAGAATCGACCCGACTTGCAATGTGGAGCTCTTCCTCTGTTAAGAGGCGGTCAAGGTAGGGATGTTCCTTGACGTGCTCTTCCATGGGTCGGCCACGAAGAGTGGTTAATACTTGATACGAGGTTGGCATGACATAGGTGGGGTTGTACTTTGCTGTTTTGATTGCGCGGCGCTGCTCGGCATTGGTCATTATGCGGTGCCCCTCAACTTTCCATTGCAGCCTAAGACTGTACCAATGCTTCAAAAACATGGAGTCAGTATCAATGAGCTTGGATAACTCGGTGATTTCTTAATCGGTGATAGTAGAAGTGGTTCGCTGATCGTAATATGTGATGAGACATTGTTTAATGGCTTGCTCTTTGGAGATCTCGCTGTTGAGCAACTCAGCGGTAGAGCGAGAAGCTTTTGCAAATGCGAATTCAAAAGTCTCCCAAGAGCAAGGCATATTGCGCACTTTCGTTGCAAAGGGCTCTTCTAATAGACCTAAGTCCAAGCGGTCGAGCTGAGGGCTAGCGACATGAAGGTGGCATCGAGTCGTTTAATGCATTCCACCACGTCATCTCCGGTGTCCTCAGCAAGGTCAGCAGCTAGCGCTAGAAAGGATTTTCGTTCATAGGAGGGTGTGAGGCCGACGGGTGGTCGAGGTTTGTTAGAACTAGAGGCCTTGACAGTACGGAGTTGCGGTTGGGAGTTTCCTTGAGCTTGCAGTTGGGATTTTTGGAATATGGGTGGATTAGGGTCAGCCACAAGAGATGGACTGCTGCATTCAGGTTTGCTTTGGGGAGTCGGATTGACTTGGTCCGATGATGCCTCCTGTGACGGTGGCTGTTGCTTGGGCCGACAGGTCTGCGCGACTCTCTTGGGCCGAAGCGTAGATGAGTCGGATGGCTGGAGCTCTAGAGAGCACTGTGACTTATGGTTTTGAGGTGTTATGGGACATGGGCTGATCAAGCTTGAGGGTGACATATGAATAGTGCCTCTGGCCGTGGGGGCCTTAGGGATCCATAGCCAGGTATTTCCCTCGTAGTAGCCTTGTGCATGCAAGAGGGCTTTAGGGACCCATCTTTGCTTGATCACGTGGTGCTTCCTGTGATTGCATCTAGGTCTCCTAGGTTTAGTGTTTTGGGTCTTCTGAGGATAGGAGTGTCGACTCCTAGGCAGTTGTTGCAGCTGCTTAGGCACCCATTGAAGGCGAGGCTATTGGGCCTTAGCTTTGGCTGATGCGGGTTGCGGTTTATGGAAGTCGGGGAATGGTGGCCTTGCACTACCCCCTTCCTTAGTCTTGTCTACGGACGTTTCTATTGGTGGCTTCGCAGACGGTGATGGTGTCGCGTAGCCCTTGCTGAAAGTTGTGACAATGCGCATGTTGCCTATTGCTAGGTGGATGCGCTGTGACTCATAATCAACATTGCAATGAGTCTGCTTTTTGAAGGTTCGCCCCAGTAGTGACTCCGTGCTGAAAGCTGTGACAATGCACACGTTGCCTATTGCTAGGTGGATGCGCTGCAACTCATAATCAACATTGCAATGAGTGCTTTTTGAAGGTTCGCCCCAGTAGTGACTCTGTGCCTGCATCTGTAGCACTTGGTAATACGTAAAAAAACATTGGAATAGTTTTAGACTCGATAGAAATGACGAGTCTGTACTTGCCGAGAAGTGCGTATGAGTGGGCTCCATATGGGTTTAATTTGGTAGTTGTGGGTTGAAGTAGTGGTTTGCCGAGTTGGATCCCATGACAGTGGGTTAAGATGTTGAAGTCTGCTCCCTCGTTGATCAAGGCATTGAAAGTGCATGTTTGCTTGGCAGTGATCGTGATACGGAGGTAAGCGGGTTCTATGGATTTCTCCTCCTCTTCGTTGATTTCAGTGATTGTAGCTACTCATACTTTAACCAGTGGTTCTAACAATGGTGGCTCATGCAAAGGATGCATGGGAGGGTAGTACTTCTTGACACGAATGCCATTGAAGAAGCCTATTCCCTCATCGTCTAGTGTCTCAAGCTTGACATTGCTGGTTCGGTTGATCGTACGAACCTTGAAGGGTCTAAGACCTCTGAATTTCATTTTTTGCTTATGCCCCTTAACTGAGTAAAGGAGCATTAAGTCACCCTGTTCAAACTCTCGTTGCTTGACATGCTTGTCAAACCAGCTATTGCGTTGGGCTTTCTCACAGATAAGCGCGTGGGTGGCTAGAAGACGAGTCTCTGATAGATATTCCAGCTCAACTAGGCATTGTGTCCATGTCTCCTTCCCTTCCCATCGTTCTTGAAGTGCTATTCTTAGGCTAGGAATGAACAATTCTAATGGTAGAATTGCCTCAGTTCCATAGGTCAGCCTAAAGGGGGTTTGGTCGACAGTCGTTTTATAAGCTGTGCGGTAGGCCCACAAGGCTGCCATCAACTTGTTGTCCCAATCGCTGCGTGAGGTTGAGACTATTTTAGTCAAGACATTGATAAGAATCTTGTTAGTTGATTCTGCCTGGCCATTCGCCTGAGGATAGTATGGTGAGGATTTGCGATGGACAATGAGAAAGGTGGATAGGAGATGTGCTATCACTTCGTTGATGAAGTGTGTGCCTTGGTTGCTAACCAGTTCGATGGGGCAGCCGAAGCGCAAGATCACTTGCTCCCATAAGAACTTGGCAGTCATCCTAGCGTCGTTTTTTCGTGTGGCTCTTGCCTCTGCCCATTTTGTGAGGTAATCCGTGGCCACAACGATGTACTTGGCTTGTGAGTACTGCGCCGCAGGACTGATGGGCCCTATGAAGTCGAATCTCCATTTTTCGAAGGGTTGGCGAGCAATAATTGGGGTCAACTCAATTTGATCTTTACAAATTGGGACTTTTGTCCGTTGGCACTCGTCGCAATGCTTGACGAATCACTTGGCGTCGTGGAAAATTATGGGCCACTATAGTTGAGACTGCAGCACCTTCCGTGCTATCGTGTCTCCACTAAAGTGTCCTCCTGCGATGTTGTTGTGCGCCTCTGAGAGCACATCGTGCATCTCATGCTCACGCACGCATCTACACAACAATCCGTCTTGCCCCAGCCTATAGAGTTGGTCTGCAATCAGCTAGTAGGGCTGGATTTTCAGGATCCAGTGCCTAAGTCGAGCTTTTTTTATTGGTCGCTCAGGTAGTCCATGCTCGAGCACTTGGACTATGTCATCTGCCCAATACGGCGTTAGATCAGCCTTAAATAAGTCTCTCTCACTGGACAGGTGGAATAGGTGGACGTCGGGTGGAGCCCCAAGAGGAACACCAAGGGAATTCTCTTGCAAGAAAATCTATCTTGTAACATCAACAAGCTTGTTTATCATATTTCATATGATCACAATGAAGAAAAGAACACCAGGCACAACAAATCTTCATGCAGCATCATGTAAATCTCCCACGGTTTTAATAGAATCAACCATATTCTTCAATATCTTCACAAAATCCATCAATATCACAAAGAAAGCAAAGAAGTACACCATCTTGAATTGGAAATACATCACATAGTATTCATCTTCAATATCTTCATAGTCTTCTCTCTCAATCTCTCATATGCAATCACTCTGTTTCTGTAGAATTGGCTATCTCTGACTCTCTCTCTCACACTCCATCAATAATACATCATATCCTCACTACAATCTCTCAAAATTACTCTCAATAATCACTCTTAGATCATGGATACCCCTCCCAAGAGGTATGTCTGATATGAAAGGTCACCAGAGCCACTACAGTGTCTCTTCATAGCTCACTACTGTCACTTCACTCTAGTCTTCTCTTGAGTCTTCAGCAGCTACTTCTTCCACTTCTTTCAGCTCTTTTGCACTTGTATTCACCTCTTTCCAAGGCTAGAAAACTTTTCCAAAGTCACACATACATTCCACAGAACACTTACAGAACAGTCTACAGAACAGTACCAGAACAGTTACAGTACAGAAACAGAACAGAAACAGAAGCTCTACAGAAGGTTACAGAAGGTCATCAAAACCTCATAACTCACTCTCAAACCATTTCAAACTCTCACAAACCATTCAATAAGCTTTCACAATATCTCATTCTTCATCAATCAATACTCCATCCCTCCTTACAGAAGACAATCAGAACAAAAACAGACCAAAACAGAACAAAACAGAAGGTATACAGAACCATTCAGAACCTATCAGAACATCACAGAACCACCAACAAACATCATAATCTTCCAAAACACAATCAATATCATCCAAAACACTCTCAATCCACTTCCTAATCAATCAATCATCCCTTAAAATCAACCATTCAGCTCTCAAAAACAACAAAAATCATCCAAAAAACAAGTCATTTCAACACTCAACATATCCCCACACTTAATAAGGAAGCGTCCTCGCGACCCAGGAAAAAGGGAATACAAGTTCATTGAAAAGCTTCACTTTGATCTTCAATATCGTTTTACAAAGAATCCATCCACCACGACCCCAACTTATAACCTGTTTCTGATATAAAAATACAAAGAAAGGAAAACTCTGTATACATTAACACCTCTTATCAAACTAAAAATCATCACAAATTTGTAAAGGATATAAGAGTTTGCTTCTTCATCATCATCTTCATTTGCTTCAACTCTCCAGCCACTACCCCATCTCGACAAATCTCCAAAACATAGCTCGTACACAAGATCCAATAGGAAACCACCACGTTCGTTTGACATAAATGAACTCACAACACTAATACACAACACAACCATCTGAATGACTTCTTCAAAAAGAAGAGTTTGGCATTAAAAAGCTTGCACCATACATTGGAAAGGTATCAATGAAGATGATCCCTTTTAAAAGATTGATGTTGTCTGAATCGATCCATAGATAAGGATTCATCTACAAAGTTTTTAGGAGGATTTTGGAAAAATTGGAGACAGCACATCCTTTCCAATAGGACCAAGTATCTGCTAGGCAAACAGAGGGCATGAAAATACAGTATCTCCAGCTGTTGGGAATCAATGCTAACATTGACATTCATGCATAGTTTTGGAATAGGCTTTGAATCAGTATGGGAATGCCTATGCATATACGCCAGGTACCAAGCAAAGTGAGCAGTTAATCTCACTGAGGGATCTGCAGACTGTGAATATTGTTGGGCAAAATGAACATAGTTTTGATAAGCTTGACTTGAAACTGTCCATTCCCCTGGAATTACTGGCCAATTAATCTGCGGTCCTGTAAGGCAATCATCCGAACTCCATCCCCTTCTTCTGGAAATCTGAGTATCAAAACCGTCACAGTCACTAACCAACTGAGGTGGTTGAGATATGGAAGTGTTAGGAGAGGGTAATGGAATAAGGGAAAGTGGATGTAGGGAAGGATAGGAAAAATCATAAAAGGAAGAAAAGGTTAAAGAAGGAGTGGCAGAAATTTGTAAGGAATCACTAAGGAATGGTGTTAATTGATAAATAGGAAATGTAGAAGGAACATTAATGAGGGGTGAAGGACAGGGTGGAGAAGGGGAAAATACCCTATCCTCAATAAAGGAACAATAAGTGAAAATAGGAATTTGAGGGAAATTGGAAGGTTGGAAAAGAAGTGGTAAAATTACTGGGGAATTAGTTTGACAAAGGGAAAAATATATAGCATAACGGTGAGCCAATTGTTGATAATAAAGGAGGGTAGGAACAGAAGGTCCCAAAAGAGATCGTCTCTGATAGGCATCAAAGAAGGTAGCATCAAATGGATTATGTTTGGAAAGATAGGTTAAGAGATCCATCCTCAGTTGGTTAGTACTCTGGGCAAAGGTAGGAGCTATGTTTTGTCTTTGATTGAGGACCACTGAATCAATCATAGGATGCCACGAATTATCCTGACAATCAGCTACTTTGGAGGAATAATTCTGAAACATATCAGCTATGCGCAACTCCAAATGATTGACATAGAGAACAGCCTGTAAGACCACATTCCCCACATACCATGCCATATCTACCTCATCTGGAATTAACAAATCTCCTCGGATATACATGTATGACATTAGCATGGTGTCTGGCGTGACAGAATCTTCAAAGAGCATTCTGACTACCTCTGTCAACAACTTAGCAGACCAAGCCCCACTCCAGCCATCCTCTGGAAAAGGTAAATCCATCGTGGAAAGCTTCATATAGAAGACCAACTTCTGTAAATGGTAGTGGACAAAGAAAGAATGGTCAGGTAAGACAAAGTCCTGAAATTGTTCAAAGGTAGACCATAACAAGTCCATTCTGGACTGCAATCTTTCCACTTTGTCTTGGAATAAAGGGCACAAAGTAGCCTGTCTCTGTAAGGCAGCCAAGTCCTGCTGTGAAAGAGAAGGAATTAATGGAACAGGAGGGCTTGGAGGAACAGAGCGAGACTTTGCAAGCTGATCCTGCAACTGCTGGATTTGGGAGGCTTGGTTGGCCACTGTGTCATTAGCCATCTGTAAAGCTGAAAGCTTGTCATCTAAGAGAATTTGGAATTCTTTCGCTTCGCTGGACATCCTCTCCTTCTCGGCTGAAAGGCTAGTAACCTGTGACTGAGCCTCGAGTAACTGGGTCTTCAATGAAGCAATCTCATCACTTTGAGTGGCAACCAGTTGGGTTTGCTGTTCCATTTGCTTAAATAAATCTGCTAGGGTATCCTTAGTAGAAGCTAATTCAGATGTTGCCTTATGCAACTGGTCTTTGGACTGCATGAGCTCCTCATAGAAAGATGCGTACAGCTGTTGAACACAGGCTGTCACTGACAACTCAATGGAACTTTGAATATCCTTGCAGAGGAAAGGAATGGCATCTCCTGAAACGAGACTGTTCAGGGAAGGAACTGAGATCTCCAAGGATCCTTCTCTATGTTCCCTGAATAGGTTATTGCAAGTGAGAAACCCAGGGAGTTCACTGCCAGAAGTAGCAGGGATAGGCACTGAGGGAAGTACAGCAGGGGCTTTGTCCGCTACCCTCTTCAAGCGTTTGCGCTGTATGACCAGGGGAGGCGGAGAATCATCATCCTCAATGTCAATAGGTGCTGACTCTTCTGAAGGTGGAGGAGGAGGTACTGGATCTGATGGAGGAGGTGGAGGTACAGTCTCCTGTAAACCTGAATAGGTCAAGAAGGCAGACAAATAGGATCCATAGGTAACATTGGTAACATTACCCCTCGTGACTTTAACAAAATGCTGATCCATCTTAGTAAGGAGGTATGTGCTCCAATCAATGGCAACTCCTTTTAGCACCATCCTGGAAGCTGTGAAAAGCTCTTTGGACAAATAGTGGGATGGCGTTTTGGCAGGCATGAACCTGTCCTGAAGGAACTGGCACATGGTCTTCCATACGGGATCAGTGATCATCGAAAACGAAACTCCTGAAGAGTTTATCACTTTCTTAACATCAAGGACTTCCCTTGTCTGCTTCTGCAACAGTTTGAGAATCTCTTCATTAGAGAAGAGCTGTCGAGTGGTCACAAAAGGTTCTCCTTTGGAGGGTAAGGACAAAGCCTTCCCTAAGCCTCGAGACGTCAATGTCATAGACATGCCTTGGACTACTCCTGTCTTCTTGCTGTAAGAGGCCAGGAACTCATCGCATACGGACGGATCCTCAGGAAGTAATGGAAAAGGAGTGGCCACAAAAGCAGCAAGTCCTGCCTTCGTGAGGGGCTCAAAAGTAAGTAGGGACGAGTAATCCCTACTAACTAATGGGACGTACTGGATAGGGGGAGGAGCATGAGAAGGCGCCATTCAGATGGTTACACACACACCACAAACACAGACAATCAAGGTGAATGCCTGCAGACCAACAGACAAAAACCAAGGATAAGAGAATTACCAATCAAACGTAACTCGACCTACTAACCCCAGGCAAACCACATCCTAGAAAAAATTTGACATGACCTCGAGACAAATGCGACCGAAAGCTTCATGCGATGCATCAAACAAACACCCGGAACCCCGTATCAGGCAACAAAAGAAAAAAACTACATACCGTACCCGTAACCGTAACAAAGACATGAAACCAAAACCATACCATATCCAACACATATCAATACGACATCTATGATAGAACCAAGACTGGACCATCGAAAATAACACTAATGACTGCGCATACCCATCCCACGAAATGGTTCATTAAAAAGGGGATTAAGTGCAGTGAGAGGGGATTTAAGTTAATGAAGGGTTGATTTTAATCAATTATTAAAAATGGGTGAAGTTTTATTAGGTGATAAACCTTAATAAGAAAACGGCGGTTCCTTATTACAAATGTATTTACCAATTATTAGGTTAAACCGGTGCTTTTATACGAGTCCCGGACTTCGATTCCCGACTGGGTCTCTAAATGCAATTCATTGATTATAAATTAAGGTGATGTGGAGCGCTTTTTTGCCAGCGCGTGCTCATGTGACGGCTGGTTGATTTTAATTTAAAATTTTAGAGTGCCTCTTTAGCGCACGTAGCGCGTGCTAAGTGAACGGCTGGTTTATTTTAATTAAAAAAAATGTGTGTTTAGCGTGAATGCGCGTGCCATGGTGGGTGAATTAAAGAATGTATTTTAACAATTAATTGTGATTAAGGGGAAAAATAAATAACATAACATAAAATAAATACCTGGAAGGGTGTGTATGAAATGCAGGAATGCGCACGGAAGAGTCCCAGTAAAGGAAAAGCAAAGAGCACTGATGAAACAACAAACAACACCTTAGCAGATGTGTTAATTTGGTTTATGTTGGTTTTTTTGTATTTATTTATTTTATTTTATTTTATTTTTTGGTTGTAAATTTTTTTTTAATGTTTGAATAAATGGAAAATGAGCAAGGGAGGTGAGGGAAATTTTTTTAGAATGTGTTTAGAATTTTTTACAATTTTTTACCATTTTTAAATGATTTTTCCTATTTTTTTGGCAATTTAAGGGTAATTTTAGGAAAGATGGATTTTTCTAAAATTATAGGAAAGGCAATTCCTAGCAGACAAAGGTCCAAAAATTAACAAAAGACAGAAGGAATTTTTTAAAATTTTTTTAAATTTTTTTAGGGAAAAATGAATGTTGTGATTAATTAAGTCACATTAATCACATTAATCACATAAGTCACTTAAGTCACTTAAGTCAGGTTAAGCATGTTAGTCAGGGAAATCTACCTAGGTTAGTTAAGTCTTACTAAGTTAGTTAAGTTGTAACTAAGTTAGGTTAGTTACTAACTTAGGTTAGTGAAGTTGCTAACCTAGGTTAGTTGGTGGAGGTTGGAGGTGGAGGTGTGGAGGTGTGGAGGGAGGTGGAGTCGGCGTTCGGGCGGCGCTGCGGCGGCGTCGGCGGCGGGCGACGGCAGTCCGGCGAGGAGGCGCGAGGGGGCGCTCTCGGCGGCGAGGGAGGACCGGACGGCGACGGCGGTCAGTAGGCGGCGGACGCGCGGGCGGCTGCGACGTGGACCAGGCAAGGAGAGGAAGGAGAAGGGGAGGAAGAGGGAAGAGGAGGGGAGGAAGAGGGAAGAGGAGGGAAGAAGAAGGAGGAAGAGGGGAGTGCGATGGCGGGCAGGAGAGAAGGAGGAGAGAGGGAGAAGAAGAGGGCGATGGCGGACAGGGGAGAAGGAGGAGAGAGAGAGAAGAAGAGGGCGATGGCGGACAGGGGAGAAGGAGGAGAGAGAAGGGAGAGGAAAGGAAGAAAGAAGAGGGAGGAGAGAAGGAAGAAGGGAGGAGAGAGATGGTGGAGATGGAGGAAGAAAGAAGGAAGGTGGAGAAGGAGAATACGCGCAGAGAGGGAGAGAGAGAGAAAAGAAAAGAAGAAGGGAGAGAGAGAGAAGAGAGAGAAGAGAAGGGACGGTTGGCGGGAGGGGGTATCCATTTTTTTTTTTGAAATAAATTGTTTTTATTTTTTTTAAATAAAAGGTGGGCGGGCAGGGGTAAAGGAGGATGGGCGGGTTCAAGAGGGAACGGATCCCCGTCCCGCGCACGTGCGCGGGGCGGGGTAAAAAAATTTGCCGTGACGGGATTGAAACGACGCTGGGATGATGGTACGGCATACGCGGACACGACCGGGGCGCGTGGAGACGTGTTAAATCGAAAAAGGGCGCGTTCACGCGCAAAACGAGCGCGAGAAAAAACATAAAAATAAAGAAAAATTAATAACTCCCAATCCGGATGTCAAAACGAAATATCGTAAAAATGAAAAGTGGGCAGGACGACAGGGGGGAAACAAGAAAAATATGGGACGGGGGTTCCGGGAGGGAGAAAGGACGTTCACGTGCAAAAAACACAAAAAAACGAACTAAAAACGCAATTTAAAAATTAATATCGAAAAATCTGTGCATCGGAATGAAGTGTGGAAAAAAGGAAAACTGTGCAAAAAGATGTGCCCGACAATCCTATCCTGTCAAAGCAGAATTCCGACTAAGGTAAGACGCATTCACATGGGAAAAACCCAAAAAACAAACCCGAAAATGGGATCAGAAATTAATATCGGACGAACCGTTTACCGGAATGACATGCAATAAGAAGGAAAAATGTCCGCAGGAAGGAGTGGCACAGGGTGATCACGTTAAAACGTCGTTCCGGTGGAAATAGGAGGGGTTCACATGTGAAAAACTCCAAAAATACTCCCGAAAAGTCATTTAAAAATTAATAAGTAAAAATCGAGAAGTCGAAAAAGGGTGGAGAAAAAAGGAAAAAGGGAGGGGAAGGCACAGGGGACATGGCTGTCAAGTCAAATTGGAATTCCGATACAAATAGGGCAGGTTCACATGGAAAAAATGTCAAAAATACACACGAAAAAGTCTTAACAACCCGGAAAATTAATAACGGACAAACCGTGTATCGGGATAATGTGGAATAAAAAGAAAAAATGTCAGGGGAGAAGCGTTGGTCAGGGCTATGACGTCAAATCATGGTTCAGAAGCAAGAAAAGCGCGTTCACATGGAAAACCGTCTAAATTGCGTAAAATGCTTCAAAAATTAATAACACAAAAACCGTGCACCGGAATAGGGGTAGGTAAAAAGGAAAAATGGACCGTGCAATGGGAGGAACAGGGCTATAAGGTTGGATGTGGACTTCAGTGAACGTAGGGTGCATTTACATAGAAGGACCTCAAAATCAGGGAATGAAGGAAAACTGCAAGGGAACAGCCCCAAGGGTGGGTGGGAAGGGACCCCATTAGGATAAAAGCCAGTCATGGTATACATGCATGAGCAAGATAAGGCATATGCAAATGGGTAGGCAATGTAGACGCGCAGGGACGCGTCCCCACACTTAAGACCTTAACGGATAGGGTTAACCGAGCAACAGGGACCTAGGACCACGCCATAGACCATCCACTAACTTCCCCACACTTAAAACATGAACATCACTAAGAGACAGAAGTTGTAGGGTTAGAAAAACTTGGCCCGTTGCGTCAAGAATCAAGGTTGAGTATCGATGGCACGTCCAGTGTTGTTGTCGGGGCTGGAGGGACCAAGGCATCTTCTCGGCACACGTTCGTCATGGCAGGGACCACACGGCAGCACCCAGGGAGGTAGCTGATGGAAGGAATTGCAGGACATTCGTCGATGATGAGGGATATCGCACTCAACTCACAGTCACTCAAACGAAATGAAAGAACAGTCACTCGCCCCATGACTAATATCACTCGAGAAAGAATGATTAAAACCCATATCTCATACCCGGTTGAGGAATCAACAAGGGGCGAATGGTGTAGAAATGAGTATGCCAGGGTGCACAGTTGATGGTGCATTAGTGCATCCCGCCCGTCTGGCATAAGTGCAAGGAGGAAGGCAAGGGAGCCTTACAATGCCGTGTACAGAACAGGGTGATGTGGTTTGTGTTGATGGTAAAGACCCATCCCGTGGGTGCATAGGGAAACAGAAACATACCTGACTCCAAGTGTCGTAACGTCCCTCAATCTCACCTCTCGGTAAATGATTGAAGAAACTCCTGTCACACTCAGCCCACCCTCTGTCTCACTCTCTGTTGATAGATACAGGAGGGCAGCCTTTTCCTGAAACCCATTGATGTAATCCTCACAATCACTGGTGCAAAGATTGTATGCCTTGTGCGCATTTGATGGTGCAACTGTGCATCCCGCCCTGTGTCGGCATACGGTGCGAGAAGGAAGGCCAGGGAGCCTTATGGTGCAGTGTACAGAAACAAATCGTGCTTTGTGCATTGAGAGGCCCATCCCGTGCGTGCAACACTTCATTCATACTTCTCACCTCTCATTCGATTGGAAGGGAAAAGACTGGTCTCTCGCCCCACCCTCGGTCTCACGCTCTATTGATAGATAGAGAGGGCAACCATACTCACTTCCCCATCCGGTTAGGATGAAAGCTCACATCACTCAAGGGGTTGTCGATGAAGATCGCGTCATCAGTTGTTGAAGAGGCGTATCCAGGGAGGTAGCCATCAAATCGAATATTGTGTTGAATAGGACATGTCATCTGCTAGAGGACATGTACTCACTTTGCAGAAAGACCCATGACACAGCGTACCAAGGGAGGCAGCTTCGGAATTGGATCCGAGGGATATCAATCAATGAATCCACTTTCTGGACTGCTGGGTGTTACCACCTTTTCCACAGCCAGCTTCCCGTCCAAGGGTGTTTATCACCTTTTCTTGGAACGAGGCCTGCTATGACAGGGAATTGCTTCCTTTTCTCTCATAACAGATTTGTTTGTTTGTTTTTTTTTCTTCCTTTTTCTTCGTTTTCTTGTTTTCCCCTATTCCCGAGGGTGTTTCCACCTTTTCCCGAAGAATAGGTTGGCATGACAGGGACCTAAGTCCTTTTCTCCCATGACCGATATGTTTTTTTTTTTCCTTTTTTTTTTCTCTTCATATTGAACAAGGAAATGGTAGAAAAACCATATGTCAAGACCAACCTCTCCACTGATGCTGGTGGAAAATAGAGGATAAGAGATCAAGGCTGGAAGGGGGATTTAAGGGGACAGAGGGTTGCGTCCACTTCCTCAGGAGTGTTTGAAGAACGGCTATCAGAAGTAGCATCATAAGAAGTACAATGCCGCACCAACGAGGGAAAAGATCAAGTGTCCGTAATTGTCAAGATCCCCAAGGAGGGAAGTACTTCTTCAGGCGATATCCATTGATCAGAAAGGGATCATCAGAGGCATCAACAGTCTGTATTTGGACAGAGCCATTAGGGTTGACTGCAAGTACCTTATAGGGGCCCATCCACCGCTGTTGGAGCTTGCCAGGAAACTTGCCAAAGCGTGAATCATAGGCTAGGACCAAATCACCTTCTTTGAACTCCTTGTGCTTGATGAAACTGTCATGGTAAGCCTTACGTCGAGCTTGCGTGGCTTCCATGCACTGTAGAGCCATCCTACGAATTTCATCCAAACATTCCAAGTGCAGGAGACGGCGTTGCAGTGAATCATCATCCCCCAAATGCTCTTTGATAGCTACTCTCAAAGAGGGTAGCTCCAGTTCAACAGGAAAAACTGCTTCTGTACCATACACCAACTGGAAAGGTGTTTGTCCCGTTGCTGCTTTATGGGAGGTTCTGTACGCCCAGAGGGCCTCTGTAAGTCGACCATCCCAATCACGACGATGTGCGGCAATCGTCCTTGTCAGAATCGAGCAAAGGATGCGATTGGTGACTTCGACTTGGCCATTGGCTCTGGGGTAATAGGGAGTAGACTTGCGATGGCGGATCTTATACAACTCTGTCAACTCTTCCATGACTTTGTTGAGGAAATGAGTGCCTCTGTCACTTACCAGCTCTAAGGGACTGCCAAAACGGGTGATGATATTCTCGTACATAAACAGGGCCACGCTGTTACCATCGTCCCGCTTGAGGGCTTTAGCTTCACACCACTTTGTGACATAATTTGTACATACGAGGATGTATCTATTCTGCTTCCTTCTGGTAGGAGGATCGATCAGACCTACGAAGTCGATGCCCCACTTCTCAAACGGCTTTAACGGAAGGATAGGTTGCAGCGGCATGGCACTTGTCTTGGTGGGTTTCCCCATTCTTTGACAAGCATCACATCTTTTACAGTAATCATAGGAATCTTTGTGAATGGTAGGCCACCAATATCCTGCTAGCAGAGCCTTCCTGGCCGTAGCTTCTCCTGCAAAGTGACCTCCACATGGCTCATCGTGGCAAGCCTTCAAAACAATCCCAATCTCTTCTCTTGCAACACATCTTCTGAGTACTTCATCTTTGCCTTTCTTGTACAGTGCACCACCTAGCAGGGTGTATGGGGCTGATTCTAGCATGAGCTTCTTCCTTTCCCGACTAGAAATACCAGGAGGGTACTGTTGGGTTGCCAGTAGATTGGCAATGTCTGCATACCAGGGAGTTACAGTTTCGACCAAGAATAGGGAAGCATCAGGGAGGTCTGGATCATCTCGTTCCTCGTCTGCAGTTTGTGGGATACGCGACAGATGATCAGCCAGGACATGGGAACGACCAGGCTTAGTAATCACCTCAAAATCAAACTCCTGGAATAAAAGGAGCCATCTCATCATTCGTCCTTTCACATCTGCTTTGTTCATCAAGAAGGACAGGGCCTCATGATCCACATAAAATTTAAAGTGGGTGGATAGGAGGTAATGGCGAAACTTCTCCAGGGCAAACACCATTGCCAAGCACTCCACCTCTGTCACTGTATAGTTCCGTTCCCTATCAGTGACTTTTCGGCTTGCATAATAGATCGGTTGATCCAACTTCGAGGAGCCCTTTTGGCAGAGGACAGCACCTAAGCCTTCAATTGATGCATCAGTGTGTACATGGAACTCTTTCGTCCAATCAGGAGGTTGCAGGATGGGTGCCTCTATCAGACACTGCTTCAGAGTGTGGAAGGCTTTGTCACATTCTTCTGTCCAAGTAAACTCTGCATCTTTCCTCAGGAGCTTGTGCAAGGAGGTTGCCTTTGTTGCAAAGTGAGCTATGAACCTTCTGTAGTAACCCACATGGCCTAGGAATCCCCTCAACTGTTTGAGGTTGGTGGGTGCTGTCAGAGCTGCAATCTTTTCGATCTTTGCAGGGTCTGTTGATATCCCTTGTGCTGAGACAATGTGGCCCAACAGAACTCCAGAAGAAACCCCAAAGATGCATTTGTCGGGGTTGAGGGAAATCCCATACTCCCGGCATCGGTTAAAGCATTGTTCCAAATGTCCCCAGTGTTCACTGATCAAACTATAGACACAGAAGTCATCCAAATATACTTCGATAAAGTCATGCAGATGATTTTGAAATGCGGCCATCATGACTCGTTGGAAAGTAGCAGGGGCATTGCAGAGCCCAAATGGCATCACTCGGTAAGCGTAGGTCCCCCATTCTGTGGTGAAGGTTGTTTTGGATTGGTCTTCTTCTGCGATCTGGACTTGATTGTATCCGCTGAATCCATCCAAAAGGGAATAAAGCTCATGTCCTGCCACTGTGTCCAACAGTTGGTCTGTGAAAGGGATAGGAAAATGATCCTTCTTCGTCTTGGAATTAAGCTTTCGGAAATCCACACATATTCGCAGTTTGCCATTCTTCTTGGGTACAACCACGATGGGTGAAACCCATTCACTGTTTGCCACTGGATAGATGAACTCGGCTTCCAGAAGCTTCAGCAGCTCCGCTTTCACCAATGTGGAATAATTCGGGTTCATTCGCCTCTGGCGTTGCCGTACTGGCTTGGCATCAGGCTCCAAATCAATATGATGTTGACATATTGTGGGATCAATCCCCTTTAGGTCGTTGTAAGACCATGCAAACACGTCTAAATTTTCTTTCAACAAGTTGTACAAAGTTGACAAATCCTCTTCTGGGAGACTGCTACCCACCTTTAAGTGGCGTTCAGTGCCTTCTACATCCACAAAGGTTAACTGCCTTTCACCTTCTACTTCACGGATGAAGGTCCCGCGGACTGCTTCTGGGTACAGATCCGACTCCTTCAAGGGAGTGGTGTCCTCTTCTGATGTCCCACTAAAACCAACTTCGTCTTTTGGTGGAGACTTAGGTTGCTCCTTAAGACGTTGGAATGGAATAAGCGCCATTTCGGGTTTGGTTTCAAAATTAATTACCTCGTGGCTTGACGACTCTTCTTCTGAAGATACATCCAGGAACGTCACATAACAGGGACCCTCTGATGCCTGTTGGGTTGGTGGGACTGGTGCTTGTTGGCACGGTGCATCATCATCATCTTTCTTTGGCAAAGATGGGTTAGGACGGCATAAGCCACTACTAAAAGACGGCTTGTTCTTCTTAATCCACGTCTTATAAAGGTTTTGCATATGAGAAGATCCATTTACCAGACCAAATGGTACCATTGCCATTCTGTCCCATAGCATGAGCTCATCGGCTTCTGATGCTTCTGGAACTTCGTCCTCAAATGTATCCTCTTCAGGTGGGATAGACTCTTCTGGCTCGATTCCATCATTCTCTTCGTCCATATCATATTCATCCTCTTCTGTCTCTGTCTCTGCTTCTGCTTCTGCTTCTGTCTCTGCTTCTGCTTCTGCTTCTGTAGGAGCTCTGTAACAGAAGAATAGATTCTCTAGTTCCTCTCCTGTCTCTGTCTCTGCTTCTGCTTCTGCTTCTGCTGTGGCCATGTAACAGGGAGAGCAGTACATCCATGCTTCTATCTCACTGTCAGAAGTGATTTCAGAAGTCATGCCTGGTTCAGGCAGGAAGTATTCACCCATTGATAATGGCTTTGCATCTTTTGGAAGTCGGCTTACAGTATCCATTGTTAAGGAATGTGCCACTATTTTCTTAGGAAGGATTTGTTTGACAGTATCTTCGTCTGCTGATGTTCCATCCGTAGCCTCGTTAGGGGAATCAGAAGATAATTCCAAGGAGGTGGATCCATGTCCTTTTTGAGAACCATACAGTTTCAGCACCACTTTGTTGGGTCCTCTACCCAAGGTCAAAGTTCCTTTGAACCAATCAGTCCTTGCTCGGGCTTCAAAAAGCCATGGTCTACCTAGTAACAGAGGATAGGATGTACCATAAGAGTTTGGCTTCACCACCAAATAGGTCAGCCAATAATCTTTTCCAGCCACTGTAGTCTTCACATATGGAAGAATGCCCAAAGGCTTGATTCTACTCTGATCCGCCAATCTGATGAGCCATTGGGTTGGTTGCACACCTTGTAAGCCTAGATTCTTCATTGTCACATCTGTCATAATGTTCACTGATGAGCCTCCATCAATCAGTGCATTTGCAATGAAGCAGCCTTCTATCCACACGCCAGTCTCTGGAGTACTCGGATCTAGAAAAGCATTAGCCACATCCACTTCTTTTACAGGCTTTGGAGCCTTGTTGGACTTTGTCACTGTGGAGGGAGCAATCCTTAAACCACGTCTTTTTGTCAGTATACTTTTGAACCTTTTCCGGCAACTGGGAGACAACATCAATAATTGTCGGAATGTGAGGTTTGGTTTAAAGGTATCTAGATCTCTAACTAGATCGTATTCCTTAATAGGATCGACTGGCTTTTCTAATCGGTTAGGGAATGGGGCAACACCCATTTTCATTTTTCCTCTTTCTTCCATCAGAGGAATTACAGGAGCTTCTTCTGCCACTTGTGGCACGTCCTCCTCTTCTGTATCCTGGACCTCTGGTCCTGTCTCTGTAACTGTCTCTGTAACTCTCTATGGCACTGTAGGGCTCTGTACGGCACTGTTAGGCTCTGTTCTGTTCTGTTCTTCTGGTGGAAGATTGAACTTCACTGTTCTGGCAGGAGGGTTATTTTCTTTCTGGACAGGTGGGTCCTTCTGCTTTGCACGCGTGATGGCAGCAACTTCCAATTCTACCAAATTGGAGGTAGGCTCTTGGGCCTTGGACGGACTATCGGTAGCACTGTTTTTCACAGGGGCTGGGCTTGGACAGTCTTTTGCAGTGTGGCCTTCTCCTTTGCATCGACTGCATAAGGGCTTGTAGTCCACTGACCTTCGAGGATTTGGACAATTTGGTGAGATGTGGCCCTTTTCTCCACATCTATAACACTCCACTTCTGATCTCTGACCACCGCCAGACTGTCTTTCTCTGTAACTTTGAGAGGGAAATCTTCTGGGTCCGAAATTAGGACCAAACTCTCTAGGCTTGGGTCCAATATCTTGTGTGGTCATTTTGGATTCCAGCAGGTTGAATCTTGCGTCTTCTTCCTTCCTTCTCCTATCATGCATCTCCTTCAGAGAGCAAATGTCCTCTGTATGATTCTTCCGCAAACAGTAGGAACAGAAGGCTCCAGGGATGGTTGGTTTCCGTGTACATTCAGTGGCTAAATGACCTGCCTGATGACACTTACCACACCAAGTATTTGACCGCATCACATCTCTTCCTGATCCTGCAACGTTGGATATGCTAGCGGTATTCACTTTCAACGTCTGTAGTTGTTCTGTAATCACATCCATCAACTCCTTTTTTATGTTTGCAACTGAATTGGATAAATAATGCTTCAAGCTTTCTCCTCCTGACGTACTGGCAGGAGGGTTTTGAGGAGTCTCTGTAATTACTGCATAAACGGGTTGGGCTGGTACAGAGGGGTCTCTGTTCTGGTTCTGATTCAGAGCTCCTGTTTGAACTGTTGGCTGTTGGCTCCAGTTGGTAGGATTCCACTGTTGCTGCTGACTTGTCATTGAGGAAATTGGTTGAGACCATGGTTGTTGTGGTTGAACCATCATTTGAGGCATGGATTGTGGCCACTGTGGATTTGGTGCACTGTACTGTGATACCGGGGGCATCTGTTGGTAGGGATAGGGAACAGTCCCTGGGACTGCATTTGGTGGGTACATCATTCCTGGCACCAGAGGAGGTAGGACTCCTCTTCCTGTATTCATTGCTAATCTAGCTTCCACTTCATCGTACAGTCTTGCACCTTCTGTTGCAGCTTGCAGTGTGGCTGGTCTTTGTAGCTCCACAAACTTACGGACTTCTGGTTGTAATCCTCTGAGAAACACTCCCTTCTGAATGCCATCATCTAGATTATGGTTAGTCCATCTCTTCAGGATGGATTCCATTCGTGAGACATAGGCTTCCACTCTTTCTCTAGAGGACTGACTTAGGTTCATAAATTCCTCTCTCATCCGCTCTTCAAAACCTTCACGCCTGAATTTAGTGAGGAAGGCCAACTTCAGGTCGTCCCATGTGCCAAAAGTTCCTGCTGCTTGTCTCTCATACCACTGAAACGCCGCGCCCTTGAAAGTGGCGGGAAATATCGCTAACCAATGCTCAGGGCTTCTGGCATTGTTAGCCACACACGCTACCATAAACTCTGCTACATGAAGATCGGGGTCTTCATTGTACTCTCCCTTAAAAACTGGCAATGGGACTACATTCGCTGGTCTGTCATCAATATTTCCAGGACGGATCTGGCTTGGAAGTGGACCTCCAGCAGGAGGAGGAAGGGCTTGATGTGCCATTGGGACTTCTGTAAAGAGTTCCGCAAGGGCGTCCAAGGCGGCTTCTGCTGCGAGCTCGCTCTCAGCTTTGATTCTTGCTTTCTCTCTTCTTACGTACCTCTGGACTCGTTCTAACGCTTGCCTTTTTATCGCGTCATTCATCAGGGGGTTGACTCCACTATGTTGTTAGTGCTCCACAGAGGGTTAACAGAAGGCTTCAGTCTCTGGAGGACTCTCTTGCCAACATTTCTTCTACTTCTTTCTTTTCAACGTCCCTGAATTCTGCTTTCATGCCGCTGCACAGAGGAAGGTATTCGGTTCTGAAGGTGTCAAAATGCATACGTCTGAGCATTGTGGTGGTGCCATCATCATAGTAATGCCAGCTTCTAATGGTTTCAATAGTGTATGTTGTGAAAAACACTCTGTCTACCAACTTCCAGTGGGTTGCTAATTGAACAAACAGAAGATTATCAGTACACCAAGCATCCCATGTATCTTGCTGTTGAGCATCCACGAACAAATTCCAACTCTTTTCCTTCTTGTCTTTGTGAACCTCTACAGACCAAGACTCCTGAAGCTTCTTCACAATCTCCCACTTGATGTTGTTTGGAAACTTCTCAATGAATGCCAAATCTTCCATGGATGTTCATTCTCTCTGTTTTTGCTCTTCAGTTTGTTCCCAAACAGTTTACCACCAAGATGCAAGTTTCTGCCGCTTCAACAGGAAGAGGAAACTGTCCACCACATGGAGCATGCATCATGATGGTGATGTGTTTCCGCCATTGTGGGATGAACTTCTTGTGGAAAATGGCTTTGATTATGAGGAATTCCAACTCTTCAGTGGAAGAAGGAACTTCACAATCATCCATTGAATTCTTCTCTTCTTGGCAATGCCATTTCCTTCATTTTCAGCCTCTTTTGGTGCTTGTTGATGGCAAGTTTCCCCGGCTGCGCACCAAAAACATGGAGCCCCAAGAGGAACACCAAGGAAAAGGGAATTCTCTTGCAATAAAATCTATCTTGTAACATCAACAAGCTTGTTTATCATATTTCATATGATCACAATGAAGAAAAGAACACCAGGCACAACAAATCTTCATGCAGCATCATGTAAATCTCCCACGGTTTTAATAGAATCAACCATATTCTTCAATATCTTCACAAAATCCATCAATATCACAAATAAAGCAAAGAAGTACACCATCTTGAATTGGAAATACATCACATAGTATTCATCTTCAATATCTTCATAGTCTTCTCTCTCAATCTCTCATATGCAATCACTCTGTTTCTGTAGAATTGGCTATCTCTGACTCTCTCTCTCACACTCCATCAATAATACATCATATCCTCACTACAATCTCTCAAAATTACTCTCAATAATCACTCTTAGGTCGTGGATACCCCTCCCAAGAGGTATGTCTGATATGAAAGGTCACCAGAGCCACTACAATGTCTCTTCATAGCTCACTACTGTCACTTCACTCTAGTCTTCTCTTGAGTCTTCAGCAGCTACTTCTTCCACTTCTTTCAGCTCTTTTGCACTTGTATTCACCTCTTTCCAAGGCTAGAAAACTTTTCCAAAGTCACACATACATTCCACAGAACACTTACAGAACAGTCTACAGAACAGTACCAGAACAGTTACAGTACAGAAACAGAACAGAAACAGAAGCTCTACAGAAGACCTACAGAAGGTTACAGAAGGTCATCAAAACCTCATAACTCACTCTCAAACCATTTCAAACTCTCACAAACCATTCAATAAGCTTTCACAATATCTCATTCTTCATCAATCAATACTCCATCCCTCCTTACAGAAGACAATCAGAACAAAAACAGACCAAAACAGAACAAAACAGAAGGTATACAGAACCATTCAGAACCTATCAGAACATCACAGAACCACCAACAAACATCATAATCTTCCAAAACACAATCAATATCATCCAAAACACTCTCAATCCACTTCCTAATCAATCAATCATCCCTTAAAATCAACCATTCAGCTCTCAAAAACAACAAAAATCATCCAAAAAACAAGTCATTTCAACACTCAACATCGGGTAACTCGTCAACGATGCCTTGTCTAGCGGCTTCTCCTGTGGGGATGGGTGACATGTGATCAGCCATGTAATGCTGTTTTCCCTTTTGTACTACCACAGAGAAATCAAACTCTAGAAGTAGGAGGAGCCATCGAGCTATGCGCCTTGTAGCACAAGGTTTGTTTACTAAATAGAGCAGGGCTTGATGGTCCACGAAAAAGATGAAGGGAGTGGCCAATAGATAATGCCGGAATTTCTTCACAGCGAACACCATGGCTAATCCCTCCCTTTCTGTTGTCGAGTAGTTCATCTCTGTCTTAGTGAGTTGTCTGCTAGTAAAGCTCACTGGATAATCTAAGTTGTGCTCACCAGGTTGGCACAACACTGCCTCCATGGCAAACTTAGAAGCATCTATGTGCACGTGGAAGGTAATGGTCCAATCTGGGGCTCATAGAATTGGTGCTATTGTTAGAACATTTTTTAATTCTTCGTACGCTCGTTGGCATGCCTCGGTCCATTCGAAGACAATCAATAGCTTGTACAATGGTCTGGCGATCAACGCGTAGTTCAGTACAAACCGTCGATAGTATCCTGTATGGCCTAAGAAGCATTGAACTCCCTTGTAATTAATTGGGGGTGGAAGGTCAACAATAACCCTGACCTTCAAAAAGTCAATGGCAATGCCGTTCTTTGACACCACGTGTCCTAAGATGCATTCGTGCTTTACCCAAAACTGGCACTTCAAGGGGTTCAAGGAGAGACGATATAAGCGACACCGTTCAAAGACTGCGCGGAGCTTGTCTAAGTGTTCGATCCAGGTTGACAACACCTAGAAACAATGCCTAGCATTGCAAAACATTTTAGCAATATTCTATACAATTGACACATTGTTACCAAATTTTCAAATTAATTTAATGCAGATGCGATCGTAATTTCGTCTTTGGAGGACGTGTCTCTGTAGTCCGACAAGTGGAAAATCCTAGTTCAAAGGATTTTTGTGCTAGAGGGTGGACTTAGGAAAATACCAAATAGAATTCGATAGTTTTATCTAATCAGAAGGGATTATTTTTGATTAGTGGAACCATGAGTATTTGAGTTAATATGAGCAAGGAGGGGAAACATTTTGATCATGGCAACCTCATAGGCAAAAATGCAAGAGAGGTTAGTCGTATAATGAAAGTGGAAAAGTAGCTAACATTTTAGCCTAACAAAAAAAATATTATGTAAGAGAGGATGCTAGTTGAAAGAGAAGGGGGGGTGTTCTTCTATGTGTTATGGTTCTAAAGGTTAGGAAATGAGTTTTTTAAAAAACCATAACTAAAATAAAAAATGTTGCATGTGGATTTGAAGAGGTTATGACCAAGGAGAGGGTGCCCTCATCCTAGGGGGACACATCATAGTGGGAGATGAAGAGAGGGAGAGTGGGAAAAGACTAACTGGAAGAGGAAGAGGAAAGGGAGAGGAAGTCCAAAAGCCAATTGGAGAAGAGGAAGGGAAGGAGTTAGTGGAAGTTGAAGAGTCATGAGAAAGAGAGGAGGGGGTACCATCCTATAAAGAGGGAGAGAGAGCAAACTAAAGAGAGAGAAAGGCGCCATCATCAAGAAGGGGACACTATCATCCTGAAGGAAGTGCTATCAATTCAAGCCATCCAAGCAAGAGGATTTGAAGAAACAATTAAAGTTGGAGAGAGCAAGAAGAGAGAATTGAAGCCCATGTCTATTCCATAGCCATTACCATGTCTTCTCCTTCTACCTCCATTTTGGAGCCTTTCTCTTCTCTTCTCTCTTAGTCATCAACATAAAACCATGGAAGCTAAGCTCGTATGTTTGGACTTAATCAAGATTAAGTCTTAAAAGAGTTACAAGTGGCTATTTCCATGGCAATAATGCAATTGACCAATTGATTTCTTGGGAGAGGGAAAATGATGAGCTCACCATTGGGAATGATTGGATAGACTCCCCTTTGCTGGACTACAAAGGACACGGCTTCCAAAGACGCAATTACGAATCTCGTACTTTACGTAAGTGCCTTAACTTGTTTAACATTAAAAAAAGTGATTTTACATAAATATTTCTTTAGTTTGGAATTTTTATAAAATACCCTTAAAATCTCAATTTCAACTCTAGATAGTTTTTAGAATTTATGTAGGTCTTATTTTTATTTTAAAAATAAAAAACTGTTAAAGATGCTTTAAAATGACTTAAAAATGACACAAATAAATTTTTATAAAATGGTTGATTGAAAATTTATAAGTTCTGATATTTTTCCTATAAAGATTATGACTCAAAATATTTACTGAATTCTTATCAAAATTTTTAAAGATGGTTTATATATATTTAAAAATTCAAAAATAGTTATTTTTAAAGCAAAATAGCAGTTTACATTTAAATAAAAAATATTCTCTATCAATAAAAATATGGATCTTTACATGAAAAGCTGAAAAAATAATTCCTGATTGCTGATGAATTTTTGTAAGCTTTAAGATAAAAAGAAACATCAGTTTAATTATTTTTTACTGAAAGAACATTTACATGAACATGGTGTTTTTATTTTAAGTAAATAAAACGATACATGGTGTACTATTCAATAACACAGGGATGGGTGAAAAATGAGAGATGCAATAGTATTTTATGATGTTTACTAATGATAAGAAAATTATAACCTTAAATTTAATTTACAAATATCAGAAACGTAATAAAATAATTATTTGATGGCATGAGGGAAAGCCTCAGCATCCATATTTAAGATCTACATTTTGTTTATATTAAAAAGAAGTCATTTGATGATTGTGATTAAGAGTGGAGGGCCATTAGGACTAACTGATAAATTAAACGAAAATATGGAGATTTAAAATGAATTATGTATGTGTTTATCGCTAGAGTAGAGAGAGAGAGTACATGTTTTTATCCTGATTGATATTTAGTGAAGAGAAAGAAGGAAATAACGTCATACTCGCAAAACGAATTAAGTATTTAAATACTAAAAAGCAACGACGAAATTGCAGTACGGAGTGGAGAAACGTTTATCAAGGGATTAAAGTTTATGGGTTTTTAGAACGTTAGATGCTTTGATTTGAATGTTTGCTGTTATTTAATAAATAAAATGAATTAATTCTAATCAGTTGGAGAAGAGAAATATAAAAGGAAATTTAAATGGGGGTATTCAAATAGATCCAAGGGATCTACACCATGAAACAAACTTCTTAAAGTCAAACATCAAAGCTTCCTGGATAAACCGCCAATAGTACGGCAGGATAAATTTATAAGGAGCCGCTCCTGAAAGATGGAGGGAAACTGTAGTTATCCTAGGTTAGCGGTTTAGTGCCCAATATAAAGACCTAGCTGAAAAAGGTTGAAAAGAAACGAAGTGTGAGATTAAGTATGTTTACTGGAGTTTAGATATCTATAGTTGGACTACTACGAACAAACGTCGTAAATACTGGAAGGTTAAACCAAAGTAGTAAAGTTAGTATTAACAATCACCTGTTACTGCAACAACTCCTAGGAGTTGGCTTGACATCCGGGTTAAAAGTGGCTTGGTCTTTGGCCAGTCATTTTTTGGTATGTCTGCTAGCCGGGAACCAAGTGCGCTCTAACGGGTGATCAATTTTCCTAGGGTATTTAAATGCTAGGTGTTATTTATGAGTGAATACACAGTCTCTTTTCTAAGGGACTATTTTCCTAATTTGCCCCAGGAGTGCCAAAGAAGAGTGCTATATTGGGCGAGAGATACAGAGTTAGCAGAGGGAGGTGAATATTTTGGCCCTAAATTAACTGTGGACGTAGAGCAATTATCCTCTTGGAGTTGGGGTTACAACGATTGTGCACAAACCATAGTTCTACTAGCAACACATTTTAGGCTAATAGATGCAGTAGAGATAAATACAATTAGTGTATCGTACCACTTCGATTGGTATTATCGCAGCTCTTACCGAACCTTTAGAAGAGTGGTCTGGGATGACGTGCGGCCCTGGATACGTGTGTCTAAAGGTTTAAAAATTACTTTTGATACAAAAGACGTTAGAGAGGTTGTTGAAATCTTAGGCTTAATCCCCAAGCAAGAAGAAAAGTTGCATTATGGGGAAATAGACCCAGAGTTGCCGACTATATTGAATCTTCTAAGCGCGCATACAAGCGAAAACCTAATTTTATAGCTTCAAATAAACCGTGCGTGATTTTGGAGTATGACAGTAAGAGCTAGTTTAGTAATCGTGGATGAATTCAGAAGAGAGACGGAGGCAGCAAAACGAAGCTAGAGATCAGCGAGCTAGAGAACGAGCGGCACGACAGGAGGCTTGGTTATTAGAAAGGCTTGAGAGGGTCAATGCATTACTGAACTTAGGGATAGACGCTGTGTCTAATTCAAACGTAGAATCCTTAGAGCCTAACATATCATTTGATAGAACACCATCAAAGGAAAGTGAAGCAGCTTCATACCAGTGGGATCGAGTAGTTTCAAGCACTGATAGTGCCACTGAGGTAAAGAGTACACAAAGTGAGAGCGTGGAAAGTGAAGCTAATGCCACTATAGGGAGTAATGAATCTACAGTTAGTTCGAATTTAGAATCTACTTTTGGGTCAAATTACTTATTTAATGCACCAAAAGAACCCTTGTGGATAGATAGAGTGACAGATTTGGGATTACGTTCTTTGTTTCGTATTCCCCGTCAAAGAGAGCAATCAAGAGCCGTATATGACTTTGGACTAAGATCCTTATTCGGAGAATCCAAGGGACCCGTGTGGTTTGACTCTATTTTAGATTTTGGACTAGGAACACTATTTAAGGAAACAATGGCTCGAAACCCAGTCAGATTAGTTGACTTTACGCAATTTGGGGGACTGTGGGATGAAGATCCTGATGCCCATTCGCAAAGATTTGAGGTTACCTGTGTCGCCAACGAGATAATAGATGACGACCAAAAGCTTCATATTTTCCCTGCAACATTAAAAGATGAAGCAGCGAGGTGGTATGGGAACCTGGATGCTCAACATAAAGGAACCTATGCTGCCTTATCAAGAGATTTTCTCGAAAAATTTAGGCGACAAGGTTTTCAAGATAGATTGGCTCTGCAATTGGATTATTTATCCCAAGGGGCAGTTGAAAGTGTCGAACATCACATTGAGCATATGGAGACAATTATACGAAAGATGAATCCAGCTCCTAACGATCCCACGCAAAAGCGTAAATTTATTGATGGGCTTAATCCTGAAGTTCATCAACATGTTAGTTTACAACGACCAGCCCACACTAGCAGATGCTAAAACACATGCCAGATGGTGGGAAGAAGTGCAGCTTAGTCAACAACGACGGAGGGATTTATTCAAAGAACCTCGGATGGAATATCCGAGCACTTCAGGCGGGGTACCTAAGAACGTGTCTTATGTGACCGTTCCCTTAAATCCATCGGCAACTGCAAATTCCAATGTATCAAGTGTACCTTTAAATCCGTACACTTCAATTCCAGCCTATATGATGCAGACAGGGATGCCCTCTATGCCTCAACCTCAGTCCCCTCTTGATGAAGCAAAAGTAGCAAATATTATTGCAAAATCTTTGGGAAAGTTGAAGGAGGAAATCATGGGTGCAGTACAAGCACCCTTGAAAGAAATTTATTCAATAACAACACGAGG
Source organism: Lygodium microphyllum (assembly GCF_053477565.2). NCBI lineage: Eukaryota > Viridiplantae > Streptophyta > Polypodiopsida > Schizaeales > Lygodiaceae > Lygodium > Lygodium microphyllum. Next base: position 127,524,514 of record NC_141150.1, read on the forward strand.
TTCTAATGCGCAACAGCTTTTGAGTAGCTCGACCTTAAACCCACCTAGATCAAATATCTGGTGTGGTAAGTGTCATGGTTATGGCCATGTGGCTACTGAATGTCCGATGCCTTCGCGATTAATTCCTGATCATCCTCCATTTTGTACTTTTTGTTTAAAAACAGGTAATTTAGAAACAAATTGTTGGCACAAGATCAGCCAACAACAACAACAAGATCGTTCGATGCAAAAAAAATTACAATTACATGGATCGTAATAATACTACTTATGAGATCGGGCCACCCAATCAACCTTTCAGGCCCCATGGATTGCCTACCCAAGGCAGACCTCCAGTGCCACGAAACAATTATAATAGTGATGGAAACCGAGGAAGAAATTCTCCTTTTAGGAGAAACAATGGTAACTTTCGTAACCCAATGGGCCAGAGTGGACAACAAAGGCCTAGAGGACCAGTAATTTGTTATCAATGCCAACAGGAAGGTCATATAGCTACTTATTGTCCAAATGCAAGGAAAAATCAGGACTATACTCCCCTTTGTAGGAGGTGTAGCGGTGAAGGGCATCATGAAGAGAATTGCCCTAAGCGAGAGGATAATAAAAATAATGATAGGGGTAAACAAGTTTCTAATGAACCCTCAACCTCATCCGCAAATTTAGTTGAAGTAGAAACAACAAGGCAATAGATTGGGTTTAGGTCTAAATTCATACCACGTAGGGTGACCTTTAAGGCTGACCCCATGATTAGTGTTGTTACTAGAGCACAAAAGCAACAACAAAAGGAGCATGGTCTAGAGGAAGGAAGCCCCCAATCAAAAGAAGCCGTGAAGGATAAATCTAAGGACATAGATCCTAACATAGAGCTACCTAAATCGGATTCTCCTCAGCAGTCTTCAGACCATCTGTTATTGCCCGTGCCTCTAGCAAATCCTAAGATTCAGTTGGGGGTGGCTCCTTTTCCTGAAAGACTTGTACCTCCAAAAGAAGGGAGTAAAGAGCAAGCAGAAACAGTGAATAAGGCCTATGATCTTTGGGCAGCATTGGAGGAAATAAACTTAACAATTAATCTCAGGCAACTGCTTGAAGTAGCGCCTATATGTCGAAGGCAGCTTTATCATAAGCTAATTCGACGTAGGAGGAAAAGGATTGAGACTAATGCTTCTAAAGTAATTGCAAATGCATCCAAAAGGAGAACGACTAAGGAAGTAAAAATAGTAGATTTATTTGTGGATCCAGGAGGACCAGTTATAGACACTACCATCAATGGACATTTGCTGAGTGAAGTACAATTGGATGGTGGTTCAGCAGTCAATTTAATGACAGACCAGACGATGCAAGAATTAGGTTCGAAGAATTTAGAAACTACTCATATAGTTTTTACGTATGGCTGATCAAAGAAAAGTGACTCCTTTGGGGTTACTTCGCAACGTGAAATCTGTAATTGCTGGACTAGAATTTCATGTAAATTACTTAGTAGTTCGCTCATTGTCGAATATCTCTTCATATTCTGTGTTGCTGGGTCGACCTTGGTTGTACTAAGCAAGGTGCACTCAGGATTGGTATAAAGGTTCAATTGTGATTGGTCCTCGAAGTGTTAGGGTCAAGATTCAAGTTACCACAAAAGGGTTTTTGAGGGAGTCAGGAGATGAAATAGTTAGTGAGATGGATGAAAAGTCTAATAGTGAATTCTATGATTCAGAAGTAGAGAGGACCGATAACGAAGGGCCTTATGCTTGGTTATTTAAAACACAAGGACCAGCAAAAGTAGAAAAATTAGAGGTTAATATTGTGCATCAGCCTAGCAAAGCAGAACAAGTGGGTATTGGTGAATATGCTGTTAATTTTTCATCAGACAATGATTCTGATAGTGATATTACTCGCTGGTTGTCTACCTCGGAAGATACAACCCTAGACTGTTTAATGGTTTCAGCAAAGGAGGATAAATATCCTGTGGATGTAATCCATGAATTCAATGATTTGAATGATTCATTTTTCGATGCATGTCCTGGATTTGGTAAAAATGAGGAAGAAGGTGACCTTGGAGATGCATTTTTTGCATATAACAGATCGGAAATCTTTTCCCCTAATGACTTAGAAGAGGAGGGGGAGAATGAGGCAGGAACATCAGACTTAGATGAAGTTTCAGTAAGCTCCTCTATGGAGGAAGTCAATACTATTGAGAATGATCATGATGAACTTGAGGAGAGTTTAGTTACAACATTTCCTTATGAGTTAGATATTCTGCCTTTTGGGTTCGAACAACTTCCACCAGTTGTTGCTAAAAGATCTTACTATCGTCAGCTAGAAAAGAAAGAAAGAGAAAGAAGAAAAAGGAATGGTTGCAAACCTTTACAACAGCCGATATTACATGATGATAGAGATGACCCATCTCCAGCTTTAAATAGATTTGCACAGACTTTTAATGAATGCCATGGTAATTATGATAGGATAATCAATGATTTAAATGAGACATTGGAAATAGAACGTGAGGCAGCAGTGACAGCTGTGAATAAAGCAATGAAGAAAATTGCGGAGTTACAAAAAGAAAAGTTAGAATTCCAATTTAGGGAGAGGCGGTATCTAGAAGAAATTTCACTTCTAGAGATGTATTTAGAAGAGCAAGAATCTAAATTAAAAAATGATGTACAACAAATGGAACGAATATCGCCTATTCCTAGGAAATGCTCAGTGGAATGTGGGCAAACAAATGAATTTTATACAAGAAGTAAACCTCTGGCTATTTCTAGAATTGGATTGCAAGAGAAAAACTCAACTACTGCTCCTTGGCTATATTATTCCCTTAAGCGCGGGATACTCCTTCAGTGCTAGGAACTTATTACACGGGAGTTTGACTAGGTGGCCAGTTTCTAAAGGAGTTTCATTCTTTATTGAGCTAACCTATTAATGGTTTAGTGGTTAGTGGTTGCGTTCTGTGCAGGTTTAATGACTTTTGCAAATTTGTGAACCACTACGTGTTTATTCTCGCATTATTTTGGAGCCGCCACATCAACATTCATAACAGGTTGTTTCATATCTAATCTATCTATTTATATTCATTTGAAATAAAGGACAATAACAATCTCTATAACTTGATTGAAATAATTTAGAGATTTCACAACCTAAGTAATTACAAAAGGAACATAAAACATTTAAAACATAAATACACTGAAAGATACATAAACAATTTAGTCTATATGAGAGTCCACTCACATGGGATGGGACATAGTACCAGGGAGTGCTTAAAAGGGGGTGATGTGTGTGCATGACATAGTGAATTCCATTGTATGGATGTCTAATTAGGAATCCAATCGAGTTTTCCCTGGACTTTTTGTCGCTTTTTAGCGATGTGGGGTAGCTGAATAACAAGGTTCTCTCCATGAAATTTTGACTAGGAGTAGAGTGGAAGAGAGATGCTGATCTGGTGAGTATCTTTGCTTGTCATTTGCCTAGGCAAGGTGACTGATATTATGTGCTAGATTAGATTCCTCGCGTGATGTTGTTGAGCTAAAATGTTTGAAAGTTCAATTTGGTGATGTATTCCTAGCCTTCTAGTCATTCCTATAAGTCATGAGATTTAAAACTAAAGTAATAATAATAAATTAAGTTCGGGAGAGTCGATCTATTTATTCTTCTAAAAAGACAAAGAATAAAAAGAAAAAGAAAGAACGATAAAAAAATGCCCTGAGACTGCAGGGTTGAAAAAAAAAAACCCAAAAGCAGATAACCATCGCCTCTGAGGTCCTGGTAGGCTGTAGGGATTTCCTTGACGGGTGCCCTGCGTCTGATGCCTTGCATCTCTTTGGGGTGGGACCTTTTGGGAAGGAGAATAAATATATATACTCTTTTGACTTAAAAAAAATCCAAAAATAAAACAAAGAAAAGTTAATTCTAAAAAAATCAGGAAAGTTTGGAGTTAGGGACCATTTACTGGTTGTTCTATTAGAACATGGAGGGTTAGCAGTTAAACCATAGGAGTCCTATTTGGTATTGTAGTATTGGATTGCTTTGTTTGGGTTCTTTGATAGGCATGGATCTTATCAGTGACGCTATTTCAGAAGCAATATTTCTAGTAGGATAGTAGTGTGGCAATTTATTGCCTAGAGGGATTATTGTTGTTTAGTTGCTCTAGACAGCTTCTTAGTTGGTATATTCTATGCAATGGATGACGCTCTGTTATGCACTTTAGTGGGCAGAGTGAGTAAGGGGAATGTTAGTTTACACTAGTTTTTACATAATTTCCTTGACATGTTTGTATTGTTTGCATTTTACTATGACACCAAGCAATATTTTTCTACCTTTGCAGTGTCTACTAGTTGTCCATGTGTGGTTTTGCAGATTTTGTAGCTGTGCTCGGAAGGACGCTTCACAATTAAGTGCAGGAGAGTATATTTTTTCTTGAAGTTGCGTAGCAGTGTTCGTGATGCTGAATGTTCGTGATGAAGATGTGCTCGTGAGGACACTTCGCAATTAAGTGGGGGAGAAATGACAACACCTAGAAACAATGCCTAGCATTGCAAAACTTTTTAGCAATATTCTATACAATTGACACTTTGTTACCAAATTTTCACATTAATTTAATGCAGATGCGATCGTAATTTCATCTTTGGAGGACGTGTCTCTGTAGTCCGACAAGTGGAAAATCCTAGTTCAAAGGATTTTTGTGCTAGAGGGTGGACTTAGGAAAATACCAAATAGAATTCGATTGTTTTATCTAATCAGAAGGGATTATTTTTGATTAGTGGAACCATGAGTATTTGAGTTAATATGAGCAAGGAGGGGAAACATTTTGATCATGGCAACCTCATAGGCAAAAATGCAAGAGAGGTTAGTCGTATAATGAAAGTGGAAAAGTAGCTAACATTTTAGCCTAACAAAAAAAATATTATGTAAGAGAGGATGCTAGTTGAAAGAGAAGAGGGGGTGTTCTTCTATGTGTTATGGTTCTAAAGGTTAGGAAATGAGTTTTTAAAAAAACCATAACTAAAAGAAAAAATGTTGCATGTGGATTTGAAGAGGTTATGACCAAGGAGAGGGCGCCTTCATCCTAGGGGGCACATCATAGTGGGAGATGAAGAGAGGGAGAATGGGAAAAGACTAACTGGAAGAGGAAGAGGAAAGGGAGAGGAAGTCCAAAAGCCAATTGGAGAAGAGGAAGGGAAGGAGTTAGTGGAAGTTGAAGAGTCATGAGAAAGAGAGGAGGGGGTACCATCCTATAAAGAGGGAGTGAGAGCAAACTAAAGAGAGAGAAGGGCGCCATCATCAAGAAGGGGACACTATCATCCTGAAGGAAGTGCCATCAATTCAAGCCATCCAAGCAAGAGGATTTGAAGAAACAATTAAAGTTGGAGAGAGCAAGAAGAGAGAATTGAAGCCCATGCCTATTCCATAGCCATTACCATGTCTTCTCCTTCTACCTCCATTTTGGAGCCTTTCTCTTCTCTTCTCTCTTAGTCATCAACATAAAACCATGGAAGCTAAGCTCGTGTGTTTGGACTTAATCAAGATTAAGTCTTAAAAGAGTTACAAGTGGCTATTTCCATGGCAACAATGCAATTGACCAATTGATTTCTTGGGAGAGGGAAAATGATGAGCTCACCATTGGGAACGATTGGATAGACTCCCCTTTGCTAGACTACAAAGGACACGGCTTCCAAAGATGCAATTACGAATCTCGTACTTTACGTAAGTGCCTTAACTTGTTTAACATTAAAAAAAGTGATTTTACATAAATATTTCTTTAGTTTGGAATTTTTATAAAATACATTTAAAATCTCAATTTCAACTCTAGATAGTTTTTAGAATTTATGTAGGTCTTATTTTTATTTTAAAAATAAAAAACTGTTAAAGATGCTTTAAAATGACTTAAAAATGACACAAATAAATTTTTATAAAATGGTTGATTGAAAATTTATAAGTTCTGATATTTTTCCTGTAAAGGTTATGACTCAAAATATTTACTGAATTCTTATCAAAATTTTTAAAGATGGTTTATATATATTTAAAAATTCAAAAATAGTTATTTTTAAAGCAAAATAGCAGTTTACATTTAAATAAAAAATATTCTCTATCAATAAAAATATGGATCTTTACATGAAAAGCTGAAAAGACAATTCTTGATTGCTGATGAATTTTTGTAAGCTTTAAGATGAAAAGAAACATCAGTTTAATTATATTTTACTGAAAGAACATTTACATGAGCATGGTGTTTTTATTTTAAGTAAATAAAACGATACGTGGTGTACTATTCAATAATATAGGGATGGGTGAAAAATGAGAGATGCAATAGTATTTTATGATGTTTGCTAATGATAAGAAAATTATAACCTTAAATTTAATTTACAAATATCAGAAACGTAATAAAATAATTATTTGATGGCATGAGGGAAAGCCTTAGCATCCATATTTAAGATCTACATTTTGTTTATATTAAAAAGAAGTCATTTGATGATTGTGATTAAGAGTGGAGGGCCAGTAGGACTAACTGATAAATTAAACGAAAATATGGGGATTTAAAATGAATTATGTATGCGTTTATCGCTAGAGTAGAGAGAGAGAGTACCTGTTTTTATCCTGATTGATATTTAGTGAAGAGAAAGAAGGAAAGGACGTCATACTCGCAAAACAAATTAAGTATTTAAATACTAAAAAGCAACGACGAAATTGCAGAACGGAGTGGAGAAACGTTTATCAAGGGATTAAAGTTTATGGGTTTTTAGAACGTTAGATGCTTTGATTTGAATGTTTGCTGTTATTTAATAAATAAATTGAATTAATTCTAATCAGTTGGAGAAGAGAAATATAAAAGGAAATTTAAATGGGGGTATTCAAATAGATCCAAGGGATCTACACCATAAAACAAACTTCTTAAAGTCAAACATCAAAGCTTCCTGGATAAACCGCCACTAGTATGGTAGGATAAATTTATAAGGAGCCGCTCCTGAAAGATGGAGGGAAACTGTAGTTATCCTAGGTTAACATTTTAGTGCCCAATATAAAGACCTAGCTGAAAAAGGTTGAAAAGAAACGAAGTGTGAGATTAAGTATGTTTACTGGAGTTTAGATATCTATAGTTGGACTACTACGAACAAACGTCATAAATACTGGAAGGTTAAACCAAATTAGTAAAGTTAGTATTAACAATCACCTGTTACTGCAACAACTCCTAGGAGTTGGCTTGACATCCGGGTTAAAAGTGGCTTGGTCTTTGGCCAGTCACAGGTCTAATGGACACACAGGTTGTCGACAAAGACCTCTAACTCCTTGCGAAGCATGTCCTTAAAGATGGTGCACATGAGACGTTGAAATGTGGCAGGGGCATTGATCAACCGGAAGGGCATGACTATGTATGCAAAGACGCCCCACTCAGTGGCAAAGGCAGTCTTGTGCCTGTCCGTAGGATGCACTTGCACTTGGTTGTACCCTAAGAAGCCATCCAGAAAACTGTAGGCTTCCTTGCATGTCACCCTCTCGAGCATGTGCTCGGTGTACGGCAATGGGTAGTTGTCTCTCTTTGTAGCAGCGTTCACCTTCTTGTAATTGACGCACACTCGGATTTTTCCATTCTTCTTCATCACAATGACTATGGGTGATATCCAGTCTGTGTGCTCAATTTCGTAAATGAATCCAGCTCTCATCAGCTTGTCAATTTCCTCCTTGACAGCATGAGCGTGTTTTGGATTCATAGGGTATGGTCGCTGCTTAATCGGTGTTGCGTCCGATGTCATGGGTATGTTGTGAGTCATAACACTCGGATCTACCCCCTGTAGCTCTTCTAAGGACGAGGCAAATACGTCTATATACTCTCGCAAGAGAGCGACAAGACTCGTTTCTTCTTTACCAGTCAAGGCATCGGCAATGAACACTGTTCCTGGTGTTTCCCCTTCTTGGGCTAAGTCTACCTCCTTGACTTTGGCTGGTCCCTCGATTGGTTCGCTCCTTTGCCCTTGACGTTTGGCACCTAACAGAACTACTACCCTATCCCCTTTTTTGAATCTCGTGAAGCGTTTAGGGAGGTCCTGTGGCTTTTGCTGTTCTTCTGTTCATGTATCCCTAGGTTGCTTTGCCTTTTCCTGCCTTAACCGTTTGCGCCTCAGGTGGACGGGTAGGTCCCCCTTTGTACGTCTGGTCGTGGGCGGCCTAGGGATCTCTGGATCACTATCCGAACTAACTTCTGATTCAGAGTCAAACCCTCCATCTTTGCTAGAAGAGGTGGTCTCCCCTGGTGGCCGCAGTTCAGATGGTGATTCAGTCCTAAGTATTGATGTCGTTCTTGGCTGGGCTAGGCCTGCTTGCTCAAGGTCTATGGCTCCTATGCGTTCCAACCAAGCACGATCACATTCCATGCGCATGACTCCTCGCTCTACTCTAAGGGTCTGCCTTTTCTGCGGCTTGGCATCTGCTCGTATTTGCTCAATTTCTCGTCCTTCCGTGTCGTATTCTATGGTATCTACTTCACCCTCACTCTCATCACTAAAGGATTGACAGTCTTCGTATTCGTCGCTAGAATCTTTGCCGTCCGACTGCTCGTCGTCTCCTAGGGTTTGGTATGTCTTGTGCCGTTGGTCAAGGACTAGGGCCCAGTTATACATGAGGTTTAAATCATGCACCCTGGTCCATTGCCACTTGGATTCCTCTAAGAGATCTTGGAGTGGTTTGAAATTTGCAGCTGGATTGCCAACTAGCTAGTCCGTTAGGTATGCTAGTATCCCCTGGAGTTCCCTTTTGTTGGATGGTAAGTGGAAGGTGACAGGCTTAGGCTTTCCATGGAGGCTTCCTGCCATCATGCAGACAGGTGCAGAGAGTGCTTCGTTAGACTTGTCGATCGTTTTGATGGCTTGCTCATATGCCTCATGATCTGAGAATGGCAAGTCGATTGTAGCAAGAACGTGCATCCAATCCCGCTTATCCTCTGGGCATGGGATATACTCGGTCAAGGGCGCATAGGGCTTCTTGACCTGAGTGTTTCCCTTGAGCATAGTAGAGATGGCGTCTAGGTCGACTGGTGAGGTCTTCCAAGTGTCCATCTCTATTCTCATGATATCCGCTCTATTGCTAAGGAAAATCAAGCCGTTACCCAAATCTTCGATGACTCTAGCGTTGCGCATCCAGGGTCGGCCTAATAGGATATCGTAATCCACTCCCTTCATGACTATAAAGTCAATAGAGAACTGGACACCTGCGATTCTCACTGGCCAATTCTTAAGTACCCCGAATGGCTTTACTCTCATACCATTTGCTAACCTGACATTAAACCTAGCAGTTTCGACAGGCGGGTTTCCCCAAGTCTGGAGCACTGCGTGGCTGAGCACACTAACCCCAGCTCCTGTGTCTACGATTTCCTTTCTTGTTGTGTCACCTAGGGCTAGGACCGGTAAGACTGCGTGCATCTCAGAGCCTTCCCAAAAGGTATTCTTGCAAGGATTTAGGCATGGAGTGCAGCGTCAAACTTGGTAATTGTGTTTCTGCATCATGGTCTTGAGGGTCTGCCGTGACCTGCTCTTGTGACCCTTCGACCCACTGCTTAAGATCTTGCCATAGGGTAGGATGCTGCTTAAGCAGATCTCCCAGGCTAAGTGTTATAGGGGTAGTCACTAACGTGGTCAGGAGATCATTGGATACTCGTCCCTCCCCTAACCTAGATTGTCCGGGCGGCACTGCTTGTGGCGTGGTTGCTTTTGCCAACTTAGGTTGAGGCGGTGATATTGGCGTGCTTACGCTGGAGAGGTCATCGATCTCGTCCTCTACGATGGGCTCAGCGTCTATGAGGTGCTCTTGAGCCTGCTTCACCCATTCCTTCACCTTTTCTATGGCCTCTAACTGTCGCTTCGGATGTGGGTATTCCCCTACCTTAGCCCTTCCCTTTTCGGCCATCTTAGGGACTGAAGTCTCTACCTTTGCATCTGAAGCCTTCTTTTTAGCAGGCAAAGTCGTAGCACTCTTGGTTTTTAGTGCGACTTTAGCTTTCGATCTCTTCTTTTCTGCCTGCGGCTTTTCTTCCCTATCGAGGTTGCAATCTACGAAAAGATGGGTGATTCCACACTTTGCACACCTTTGATCAGTCTTGTCTCTGTTCTGCTGCTCTCTTTCAGGGCAGCGTGATGAGACATGATCGGGGTGACCACAAGTCCAACAAGTGACTAGATCCTGCAGCTGCCCTCCTAGGCCTCTACCTCGTCCTTGTCCTAACGCCATCACCGGCATGGGTCGATAATCCATGAGGACCACGTTGCCCTCGTCGTCGTGTGAGACGTAAGGGTATATATAGGTCTCTTCATCATTTGGATCCTCCACATAGTGTACTGGAGCGTCGCTTGGTGGGTGGGTCACGTAAGGACCAGGCAGTCTAGGAATGCCGGTAGGATCTATGTCCATTCTAGGGACGGCTGGTTTCATATCGTTAGACGTGGAAAGAGCCAATGGGACTCCCTTTCCGAAGAATGGCTGCAGCCTGTTCGCTAGGTAAGGCTGGCCGTAGGGTTGCAAGTATGGAAGTCTTCTTGGTAATCTACAATGCGCGACATCATGGCCGAACCTACCGCAGTTAGCACAAGGTCTTGACCTAGGGTCTTGACACTCGGCCGGCAAGTGGTTTCCACCATAGTACACGCATTGGACATGCGGGCACATTGGTCATCTCAACATGTCTTGTAACTTGGCTAATTCCATCTTGACCTCAGCCAAGCCTTGGTTTGTCTCGGTGGCCTTCCCCTTATCTTGGGATGATGGGATTGACCACTCACTAGAGGCTGACGTTCTCTTTGAGCTTCGCGAGTTGGTCTCCTCTAGATTTGAGCTCCTGGAGCTCCGCTCTTTCAGCTGATCATCGACTTTGATGGCTTCCTCAAACACTCTAGCTACCTGTCCCGCTGCAAGCTTGAATTGCCTGCCAAGGCCTTATATAACTCCTTGTCTCGGATTCCGCTGATGAATACAGTCAAAACTGCTCTGTCAGTCGGTCACTCACCTAGAGGGATTCTCTTAAAGAGACCCCTCACATGGATCACGTAGTCACGGATGTCCTCCTTTTCTTTTTGCTTGATGTTCATCAAGCGTACTAGCAGGTTATCAGAGTATCCGGGCTCAGCGAATCTCTTGACAAAGAGATCCTTGAGGTCATTGAAGTTGGCTCACTCTGCAGCATCTAGGCTCGTATACCACGTCCTACCCTTGTTGCCTAGGCAAAGCCCGAATGCTTGCGAGCGTTGAGCTTGGTCGTTGAGGCCATTGGATTCGCAGACTTGCTCAAACTGCTCAACAAAGCTGTATGGGTCGTCATGAGGTTGGTACTTATCGAGTTGCTTGGCAATAATCCGTATTTTGGCCTAGCTTTTTGAGCCTTGGTTTGCCCCTAATCCTGCGAGCAGCAACGTCACTAGTGCGGTGGCACTCAGCTCTACTGCTGTATTATCGAGCAGCCGCTTCATGAGAAGCTCACTCAACGTCAAGTCTCCCTCTAGTGCTCTCTCATGGTCCGTTCGGTTTTAGCCAGCCAAGTTCAGCACTCGCTACACCTCGTGCAGCTCCATGCTTTGCCTTTGGCTCCTAGCCTACTGATCCCTATTGTACTCAGTTATGCCCTACAATGCCTTGCGGGCTAGCCTTCTCTCCTCCTGTAGATCTGCACAATGATTGCGTCTGCCGTCCTGCTGCGGTGCTCGTACCGGGCGTGCGCGTCGTAACTGCTCACCAGCCTGAATAGTATCTGGGAATACATTCAAATCGAGCTTCTCATTAGACCGATGGTCTGAGCTCTCTTCCGTCATGGTCGAGTTCTCGTGCTCCACTACGCTGTTGATCAGGTTGAATAGACTTGACAGATCCTCGTCATTGGCGCTCCTTGCTTGGTCCTATTCTGCGCTTTGATGGGTTGTCTATGTCTTGGGTCCTCTCCTATTGGTGGGTTCCTTGAGTGGTGTATTTGAGTGAGTTCCTTGACTTATTGAATACAATCCTCAAATTAAGATCACTCAGTGTGTGTCGTTTCTCGTGCACTTGTGGTCAATCAGGCTTTCAGCTTTCTTATGTGTACTTCAAGTGCGGAATTCAATGTGAGTGCATCAACCAATCTCTATATGCTTATGCCCTCTTGTCTTGTCTCGGGCCTAATAAGCTTCCTTGCTCAAGTCCTGGCCGTTCTAGTGGATTTTGGGGTTTGCGCTCCTTCTTGCTGTTCACTAAGGGGTCGATCACAGGTCCTACGATTGGATTTCCGTTCTCAACGTGTCTGGTTGCTGGGGAGTGCTCCAGCACCGTCCCCCTGTCCCTTGGTTGTGACTCCTATGTCGGGAACTGCCTACAAGGAGCTCGCTATGTTGTCCTGGAGCGGGTTGCGCTTCCAGTCGGTCGTGGGGGTTAATTTTTGATGTTTTCTTTTTCTTTTCTGCCTAAGGGTGTGTCCGATTCTGAGAATCGGACATTCGATTTACCAGTGGTCCGATTCTCGGAATCGGACCAGGTAGGTCCAAGTTTGAGCCGTTCGATTCTCACAATTGGACAGGGGTTAAGTGTCTGATTTTCAAAAATCAGACAAGTGGTCTGATCGGACCAGGTGTGTGGTTCGATTGCTGACGTGTCCTAATTCGTGAGTCCGATTTCGTCGATCGGACGATCAGACGAAGCGTTCGATCGGACGGGGTTGGTTCGAGTGTCCGAGTGGTCCGATTTCCAAAATCGGATGGGTTGGTCCGATTGGACGGTTGTCCAAACGTCCGATTCTCAAAATCGGACGTCTGATTCTGAGAATCGAACACTGAATCGAGTGTTCGATTCCGCCGACCTGAACGCACTTTCGAGTATGAAATCGTCCAAAATCTTAAGATATTGATTATTATAGGCCACAAGATTCAACAGGAATGATGCTGGAGTGATGGGGGAGAGATCTATATACCTGGGGATCGCCGATAGCAATGTCACTCCTCACACTGATCGATCGAACGGGTCACCCAAGCTTTCCCTCTCTCTCTATCTCTCTCTCTCACTCTCAGCTGGTTGCAAATGAGGATTCCCTTGCCCTCCAAGAACTTATAACCCTACTGGACATTACTCGGATGTTACCGATCACTCTCCTTGCGATTCCTACACATTCAAATGAGCATTTCCTCAATTTTCCACCTATTTTCCCCGATTTTCTCCCTATTTTACAGTAGCAAACCCTATGCCTCTCGGGTGCGATTTCCTAATGTTAGCCTACTCTAAACGCAACAAAAATCAAAAGCAAAAAACTGAACTAATTTCTCCATGTTTTCGAATCATCAAACAACCAAAATATCCCAAAATACTTACTTGTTTTGAAGATAAAAAACACCCAAACTTCCTACCTATCTCAAGCTCCGTTTTGGGGATGAATCCCCTACTTTGATGCTCGATATGAGGCGTGCAAGTGCTCGAGCTTGAATCCATTGGTCCTGGAAACGGAACCAAAATGTGGGAGCTTTCGCTCAACCGCCAAGACCCATGGACCGCTTATTGTTCAAGCGTTCCAAGCGAGCTCTAATGGTTGTCTCTCACCTAGCCGACGCGCCGTCGATCCTACGAGTGTAGTGAGCTTACCTTGATGCTTGATCGAGTATCCTCCTCTCTCTTGCACTCTGATAGCTCCACGATTCTTGATGCTAGCTCAAGTATCCTCAAGCCTCCTTCGTCTCCAAGCTCCATCCTCCATAGCCGCCGCGTGCGAGAGAAGAGAAGAGAAGAAGAGAAGAGGAGATGGTGAAGAGCTTCACCCTCTTGATCCCTCACTCCCACACACTCACACTCCCTCTCTCAAGAGCACACACAAGCAAGAAGGAGAGAAGGAGAGAAGAAGAAGAAGACTCTTTTTGCCACACACCAAAAGAATGAGCTTCTCATTCACTTTTCAACTTTATATACAAAGCCCTAAATCCTTTTTGGGCGGTCATCCCCTTTTCCCTTTTTTACATGGCTGGCCGTAGCCTAGGCTCTTTTTCCCATTTCCCACTATTCTAATTTATCCTATTCTCAACTAATTCATACACTTTGCATAGGAGAGAGCCTGGCACTCTTTTACAAGTATTCGGGAGCGCTTCCACATTTTAATGGTGTGCCTTTTACTCTTTTGTTGTCTCGAGGCGACACTGAGACTTTCTGAGGGTCGTGCCCGAACATTTAAATTTTTCAGGGTCTGGTTAACGGTCAAGGTGCCTTTTTCTGCTTTTATCCTACACATTTTTTGCTATTTCCTTTTTTCCATTTTCCGCTCCTCTCTGCTGCGGGAAACACGGTAACAATTGTCAAATGGTTCTTTTTGGTTTCGGAATGCTTTTGAGCTTGGATTAGGCTCCATCTTGGTTGTCATTCACTGGCATTTGGATTGAGTTGGCATGCTTTGGATCGGTTTATGCCTATTGTCACTGCTTGGCATTTAGGCCTCTTGCATTTATGCTTTGGTCAGATATGGCTGCCCCTTGGTTTGCCCATGCATGAGAGCCACTTGAAGCTTCGTCTTTGGATGTATTTGAGCATTTTGAACTCACTGGGCATTACATTTGGTTGTCAGCTATATGCTATTTGAATGCTTTCAGGCTTATGCTTTACGAGTTTGAGATAGCTTGGGATTTATGCTGCGGATGTACCCTACTGGGATTTGGAATGTCTGATGCTATGTATGCAATGTATTTGAGCGTTGCTTGCTCTATTTGCATTTGACTTTACTTCTAGTGGGAGCCTCTTGGCATATTCGAATGTACACAAAGTTTTACTTACACTTGAGCTTGAGCTTGTGGGACAATTACATGTATTTGCTCTTTTGAGAGCTTTATGTTTGCAATTAGTCTGTAGTGGGCTGATTTGATATGCCTATTGAGACAAGCACCTATCTCTGTCACACATTTGTCAGTTTTTTATGCATCTTGGATGGTTATGCATTGAGCTTCTTGCTCTATCAGTTGTGCCTGTGCTTGGTCTCTTCTCTTACCCCGAGACCCATTACATGCATGACTTCTAGACCTATGCGATGTATCTTGCCTGACAGGTTATTGGTTTGATAGTTCTTGGTACCTTCTTGCCCCTTGACACTCAATGTTGGATGTATCTTACTACCTGGTAGTTGAAGTGACATATGTATCAGTGATTGCTTCACTTTGGGACAGTTTTACATACTGCTGTAATTTATTCCAGCAAGCCAAAATCTGTAGATTTCGAGCACTTGTATGAGGGTAATGCTTACTGTTTGATGTTATCTTGGTCATATTTGGTGGACAGGTGATTCTCTTGGTGATATCCACTCTTTCAGCTGATTTTAGCAGTGGTTTTAGTGCATTTTCTACTAATTACAGCAACTTGGAATTTTGCATTGTTGCTTTGATTTGGGACAGTATGGCTGGTCATCTGAAAGACACAGCTCTCTTTAACATTGCCAAGCTGGATGGTATTAACTATGGGTATTGGAAGTTCTAGATATGGCAGGTTTTGGTGCAGAAGTTGCAGATTAAACCATTGCGTTTCAAGGGTGCTAAACCTAAGGATATGGATGATGATATTTGGATGGAAGTTGATGAGCTATGCAAGTCTACCATTATCTTGTCACTCTCAGAAGAGGTCCATCATAATGTTGCTGAAGATAAGAACTAGAGTGCATGGGACTTATGGGAGAAGATTCAGGAGCTTTACACGCAGCAGAGTCCTACGTCACATATGTATTGGCTGAAGCAGTTAATGGACCTTTGCATGAAGGAGGGGACATCCCTATCATCTCATTTCAGCCAGTTTCATGCTATCATGAAGAATTTATTGTCACAGGGTATTGAGTTCAAAGATTTCTTGCATCGAGCTTGCACCTCTTGTTTCTTCTTGGCACCTTTCCTGAATCATGGGATGTCTTCCGTACTGCCATATGCACGAATAAGCTTGATGGGCTGAAAATTGATGATGTTGAGAGTGCTTTATTAAATGAGGAAATCAACAGGAAAAACAATGATGCTTCTCGATTTTCACATGCATTGATTGTTAGAGGTGGCAGACATGGCAAGCATGATAATGATCATAAGGGCAAGGACTCTCAGAAGTCCAGGTCAAAGTCACGTGGCCGCAGTAAGTCCCGTGGATGGAAGTCTGATCTTACATGTCATTATTGTGGAAAAGCATGACATATTAGGTCGCAGTGCCATAAGATGTGCGATGATAAGCGCAAGGAAAAGGGAAAAGAGAAAGTGCAAGAAAAGTCTTTTGAGTGCAATATTGTACTTGCAAAGTCTAGTGTGAAGATAGAAGAGGTTAATGTCATGTAGGTCACTGATTCAGATGAGGATTACATACTTGCAACTTTTTCATACGATGCTTACAGGCTTCTGAGACACATTCTATGTATGCATAGTGCTGGATTTTGGATTCGGGTGCATCATTTCATGTGGCACCTTGTAGAGATTGGTTTCATACCTACTGTACCATCTCTAGTTCTATGCATCTTGGTGATGACAGGTCTCTTGACATTATGGGCATTGGAGGTATTAGGCTGCAGTTTCCTTCTAGCAATTCTTTTTTTTTTGCATGATATACGTCATGTACCTATGTTGACTTGCAACCTTATGTTGGTTGGACAGCTTGATGATGCAGGGTATTTTGTGTCTTTTGGAGACTTTGCATGGAAGATTACTCGTGATAGGCTTGTGCTTGCAAGAAGTGCCAAGTTTGGCAGCCTCTATCCCTTACTTGTATATAGAGCTACCTTGAATCATATTTTGTCTGTGGGTTCTATCCCCCATGTATCCCTTTGGCATTACTTGTTTGGGGCATATGTCCCTTAAAGGAATGAAAATACTCAGTGCTTTGCAGTATCTTCCGCCTTTTGACTCTTCACATTTTGATTCTTGTGATCATTGTTTGTATGGCAGGCAAACTAAAAATACACACAAAAATTCTGGTAAGAAACGCATGGGTGAGCCCTTGGCTCTTGTGCACTCAGATGTATGTGGGCCTATGCCATGTTAGTCACTAGGTGAGGCAAAGTATTTTGTTACTTTCATAGATGATTACTCACGTAAGGTTTGGGCTTATCCCATAAAGAGAAAATCTGATGTCTTAGACACATTTTAGCATTGGCTTGCATTAGTAGAAAACCAGTCTAAGAATAGGATGAAATGCCTAAGGTCAGATAATAGGGGTGAGTATGTATCACGTGCTTTTGATTAGTTTTGTGATGAGCAGGGTATTAAGTGTCAGTTGATTGCCCCTTACACCCCTCCCCAGAATGGTATGACTGAACACATGAATAAGATCATTCAGAAAAGGGTCCGTAGCATGCTTAGCCAAGTTGGCTTACCATAGCAGTTTTGGGCTGAGGCAATTACTACTATAGTGCATCTCATTAATAGGTCACCTAGTAGTGGCATTGACTTTCAGGTTGCAGAGGAGGTATGGGCAGGAAAGCCCTCCTCTTATGATCATTTGTGTGTCTTTGGATGTGAGGCATTTTTCCATGTGTCCAAGGACAAATGCAATAAGATGGATCCTAAAAGTGTCAAATGCATTTTCATTGGCTATGGAGATGCAGGAGAGATGGGTTACCGCCTATGGGATCCGCAGGTGTGGAAAGCGATCCATAGCGATGATGTCATATTTCATGAGGATAGAGAAAGTGGTTGTGGTACGCAGAGTTATCTTTCAAGAGGATCCACCTGCTCCTGTACAACCCACTCCATGGCCAACTAGACAGCGTGTAGCATCACCTGATGCTCATGGCCTAGATGTTAGACATGCTGATGTTAGACAAGATGTTGGTCAGGTAGCAAAGCCTCGGTTGAGGTGTTCTACTAGAGATAGATGACCTCCTGATCATTTTGCATCCTCTATGGATTATGTACTGGTTATGGATGTAGGAGAGCCTCTCACTTATGATGAGGCTATGCATAGGGGTGATTGTCACTCTTAGGAGAGGGCTATGTAGTCTTAGCTTGACTCATTGCATAAGAATCAGACTTGGGATTTGGTTTCCTTGCCTCAGGGTAAGAAGGATTTGCCATGCAAGTGGGTGTACAAGCTGAAAAGTACCCCTGGACACCCCAAGCCGACATACAAGGCTTGATTGGTTGCTAATGGCTTTAAGCAGGAGCATGGTGTTGACTTTGATGAAGTATTTTCTCCTATGGTCAAGATGACCACCCTACGCTTAGTCTTGGCTTTGCTTGCACAGCTTGACCTGAGCTTGTACCAGATGGATGTCAAGACGACTTTTTTACATGGGGACTTGCATGATGAGATTTACATGGAGCAGCCTAAGGGCTTTGCAGACCTTGGCAGGGAACACCTAGTGTGCAAGATAAAGAAGAGTCTATATGGCTTGAAGCAGGTACCTAGGGAATGGTACCATAAGTTTGATGCATTCATGTAGTCACATGGCTACAGCCGCAGTGCTATGGATCCATGCTTGTACACGAAGAAAGCTCGTGACAGTTCTTTATTGATTTTGGTACTTTATGTGGATGACATGCTTTTAGCAGGGATAGCTCATGAGGAGCTAGATGCTCTTAAGGCTCAGCTCAAGAAGAGCTTTGAGATGAAAGATCTGGGACAAGCCTCTCATATACTTGGTATGCGCATTACGTGCGACAGATCTCAGGGACTACTCTATCTAACACAGAGGGAGTACATTCATAAAGTCCTTGAGCACTTCCGTATGTAGGATGTTAAGCCTATTGGCTATCCATTAACTTCTCATGTAGGGTTTCACAGACCTATTGTCCACAGACAGATGGGCAGAGGGCTGAGATAGCCAAGATTCCCTATGTATCAGTCGTGAACAGTCTTATGTATGCCATGATAGCCACTTGTCCAGATATTGCTTTTGCAGTTGGGGTTGTGGCACGTTATATGGCTACACCTAGCAAGAAACATTGGGATGTTGTGAAGGGTATCATGAGGTACCTAAAGGGCACAAAGATATGTGTATTTGCTATGGCAGCCAGGATACATGAGTCGTGGGGTACAATAACTCTGATTATGCAGGACATGTAGATAGTAGGAAGTCCACTTGTGGCTATGTATTCACTTATGCTAGAGGGGAAATCTCTTGGATGTCCAGGGCACAGAAGTGTACGGCTCTTTCTACTACAGAGGCTGAGTATATTATAGCCATAGAGACTTGCAAGAAGGCTATTTGGTTAGGCCATTTGATTGCTGACATTGGTAGGACAGATGCTATGTCTACACTACATTCGAATTCTATGAGTGCCATTTAGTTGGCCAAGAATCCGGTCTTCCATGCGAAGATGAAACATATTGAGGTGAGGTATCACTTTATTCGGAGGTCGTTGAGGACAGGTGTGTTGACCTTGTCAAGATTCCAACTAAGCAGAATCCAGTAGACTTGCTCACGAAGAGCCTCACTACAGAGCGCTTTGCTTTCGTCAAGAGATTGATGGCCATTGGATGAGATGGCGTCTCTTCCCTTATCCTGTTGTACATGTGTACATGTTGTACTGTCTTTTCTTTTCTTTTCTCTCTCACTGGGGCAGATTCACCTTTAAGTGGGAGGTTGTTGGGGGTAAAGGCGCCTCCGCCTAGCCGCTCGCGTATTACTACACTTTACTACACTGATAGTATCCACCATTGTATATTGTAGGTGGCAAGCGCCTGTCACAGTCACTTATTCTTTATTCTTTTAGTGACAGTTTGAATAAAAGGAAGGCCTGGCCACACATTGTGGTTGTTGGAGTTCCCACTTTGAGTTTCTCTCTCTCTCTCTTGCTCTTGCTCTCCATCCGCCATAGCTCTCACCGCCAATCTTTTTCCTCCTGGGCTCTACTTCCCTTTCACATTTTAGCCTAAAACAAGAATGCATTATCAATGAAATCAGCCTATGAGATTTGGATAGTAGTTCCAGTCAACATAGAGAGGATTTAGAGCTGAAAACAGGTTTCAAAATAAATTCAGCAAGGTTCCAACTTACCCTACATCATATGCTTTAAAACAAGGCAATAATTTCAGATATAATGCTGGTCCAAAAGGAGAATTTAAGAGGGTTGAAGGTACAATTAAGCAATATCCCAATAACAACAGTAACAAGGCACTTTCCAATGACAAATCCAAGGTTTATGATATAAATGTGGGGAGAAACGGTCTCCTGAGCACAAGTAGAAGTGCAAAGGATATATGACAAAGTCTAATATGCCAAATACTGAAGATTGATGAAGAAGAGACACAAGAAGGAAATCTTTTGCAAGTAGAGGTAGTTCCTACTTGTGATGAGATGCATGAGCATGATGATCAAGACACATAGGAGGAATTAGAGCTGGCTAATAGTTTCCCTTATGATCCAGGTGGTCCATTTGATCTTGGTGCATAGATATTGATGATCCTTCTATGATTTCTTATCAGCCCATGTTATGTTCCATATCTTAGGATGCATGTATGGGTTGTAAAGGTGAAAATACAATTCGGCTCAAGGGTACTATAAATTCAAAGGTTGCTCATATTCTCATTGATACAGGCAGTACATATAGTTTTGTCAATGCCAAATCATTATATGAGCTGAAGTTCCTACCTCAAGAGATAGATACTTCACTGAAGGTACAAGGCTAATGGTGCTCAAGAGTTGAGCAAAGAGATATGCCGATAGACTTCTATTGAATTATCACAGTCTTGTACTATTATGACGTACTTGATTGTCCTAGATATGGGTCCTATTGACATCATCATTGGCTGCGATTGGCTTAAAAAACTTGGAAAATTTTCTTTGGACATAAATCAAATGTTCATGGAGTTTACTTGGAATGGGCAACAAGTAAAACTTAATGGCATAGAGAGAAAGTAAGTGAAAATAATCAGTAAGAAGAAGATGAAGAAGAAATTAATGCTATATCTTGCATTTTCACACTTCTTCTATCAAAGGCAGATGAAAATCAACAATCTACTTCACCTAAGGAGCAAGATCCGTGTCTATGTAAACTTTTGAAAAAGTTCAAGGACATATTCTAGCCACCTACATCATTGCCTCCTCAGTGAGAAGTGGATCATCCTATTGATCTAATGCCTAACACTAAACCCATCAACAAATCTCCTTACAGATTATCCAAGTATAAGAGAGAAGAAGTAGAGAAACATGTTAAAGACTTACTGAAAATGGGGTTTATTCAGCCTAGTCAGTCACCTTTTGCTTCTCCCGTACTACTTGTCAAGAAGAAAGATAGGTCGTTTAGGATGTGTATTGACTATAGAGACTTAAACAAGAGCACCATAAAGAACAGGCACCCAATCTCCCACATTGATAATTTGTTGGATGAACTCAAGGATGCAAGAGTTTTCACTAAGATTGACTTAAGGTCATGATATCATCAAATCACGATGAAAGCAGGGGATGAGTACAAAGCTTTTAGAATAAAAAGAGATCTTTACCACTTCGTAGTTATGCCATTTGGACTTTAAAATACACCTGCAACTTTCCAGTCTCTTATGAACAATATTTTATAGCCATTCTTATATAAATTAGTCTTGGTATTCTTTAATGATATTCTCATCTATAGCAAAGACAGAAAGAAACATTTGAAGTATGTCAGAGAAATCCTTCTTACCTTGAGAAGACAATTTCTATGCAAAGGAAAAAAAGTGTACTTTTATGGCTGATGAGGTAGAATACTTGGGTCATATAGTTGGTGAAAAATGAATTACGGTTGATCCAAAGAAGGTCTAGTGCATCAAGGATTGGATCAATATACCACACAGAATTCTACTTCATTGCGAGGATTTCTTAGATTATCTTCTTTCTATAGGAGATTCATCAAGAATTATGCCCATGTAGCAGCTCCTCTCATTGACAAATTAAAAAAAGAAGCCTTCTTTTGGGATGCTATAGACACTATGAGTTTCAATGAGCTGAAAAGTCTTCTCATCTCAGCACCTATCTTAGTGTACCCAGACTTTTCCAAGGAGTTCACTATATTTACTGATGCTAGTGGTAGAGGTATTGGGACTGTTTTATGCCAAGACCATGGTGTTATTGCTTATAAAAGTAGGAAGTTGGATGATAAAGAAAGAAAACTCCACGTCTATGAGCCAAAAATGTTAGCTATTCTTCATGCAATCAAGAAGTGGCACCACTACATCTGTGGCATCCATTTTAAGGTGAAGAGCAACAATCGTGTGCTGAAGTATTTCCTCTCTCAGCCAAATCTCTCTCCCAAACAAAGACGATGGTTAGCTACACTTCAAAGATATGATTTTGAGATTTCTTATATGGCAAGTAAGGATAATGTAGTGACAAATGCCTTATCCAAGATGTGGGTATATTCTGTTTCTAGCATCTCTATTATACATAAGGATTGGATCTAGGACATTTAAGAAAATATCTTTTAGATGAGCACACTGCCAATATTATGAAGAAATTATAGTAAGATGATGGATCTGAATTTTCCAATTTCAAATGGCAAAGTGGACTTCTTTGGTTTAAAGGGAGAGTATACTTGACCCCTCAGTCATCATTTAGGTCTAAAATTTTACAGAGATGCAT
The DNA here is from genome assembly GCF_053477565.2 of Lygodium microphyllum. Classification (NCBI taxonomy): domain Eukaryota; kingdom Viridiplantae; phylum Streptophyta; class Polypodiopsida; order Schizaeales; family Lygodiaceae; genus Lygodium; species Lygodium microphyllum. Next base: position 127,546,967 of record NC_141150.1, read on the forward strand.
TCTTCTCCTTTGGTAGGACATATTGAATTGTTTAAAACCTTTGACAAAATTCATAAATGTTTCTATTGGAAGGGACGTTGGAAAGATGTCAAGGAGTATTTGATGCAGTTCTTACCATGCCAGCATAATAAATATTCAAATTTATTCCTTAATGGTCTACTTTAGCCTTTGCCTATCCCACATGGTAAGTGGACTGATATCAACATGGATTTTATTATAGGATTTCCTACCACCAAGCAGGGATGGAATAGTATTTTTAGTGTGATTGATCGTCTTACAAAATTAGCCCACTTCTTAACTACCAAAGTTCAATATTCACCCAAAAATAGGTGGCAGATCAGTTCATGGAAGAAATTTTCAAACTTCATGGATTACTTATGAACATTGTTTCTGATAGGGATTCCAAGTTCATGTGGAATTTTTGGAAATGCCTTTTTACTTCCATGGGTCCTAAACTAACTCTAAGTACTGCCTACTATCCACAAACATATGGCCAAATTAAAAGGGTCAATAAATTGTTAGAAATCTACCTCAGACACTTTTTCCATGATACATAGAATGCATGGGATCATTGGATTCATCTTGCGGAGTTCAGTTATAATAATACTCATCACATGAGTATTGGTATATCACCATTTTCGGCATTGTATGAATATAAAGTCCAAGTACTTTCAACATTGTTTCATGATGAAGTGAATCCTCTTGCTCGAGAAGAGTTGGAAAAGATGGAATTCTCCTTAATGAAGCAATGCAAAGAAAATATCATGAAGACACAAGAGATAATGAAATTATATGCAGATGATAAAAGAAAGCATGTGGATTTAAAAAAAGGAGAATGGGTATTTTTGAAAGTACCTAAGTCTCATTATGCTTCTCTCAAGGGTGGACATAATAAGCTTGCTTATCGTTATTATGGTCCATATCATTAAATCACAAGAAAAGTTGGAGATCTTGCTTACCAACTTAATTTGTCTTCAACAACACGCATTCACAATGTTTTTCACATGTCTCAACTCAAGAAATACATTGGCCCTAACATATAAGTTCTTGAAGAACTACCTCCTCTTGATGAAGATGACTTAATCATCTATGAGTCCGAAAGGATTATTGGCAAGAGAGAGAAGGTTCTAAGGAACCGTATTGTTATGGAATATCTTGTCAAATGGAAAGGATTGCCTATGGAAGAATCATCTTGGCAACATGCTTCATATTTAGATCAGTATCCATGTCTTCTTCAAGAAGATAATTAGTTCATTGCACAGTGTGGACAACTCGATGATATAATTTTCTGTCATGAAAATAATTGACCTATCGACATCAAAATTGGATTTTGATGATATGGATGGATACCTTATGAACTATACTTCATTCTATATCTCATATGTATCATTATGACATTTCTATCCAAAGTTATGGGTCATTTACTATCACTACCCTGTTCAAGACAACATCCCACATTTCCATTGTTTTGAGCTTATTTTGGAGATTATTTTTAATGGAAGATTATATTCTTCAATGGACAACTTCAACAAGGATATTCAACATTGGCCTCTCACTTTTTAACATTTACCATTTACTTGTCCTTTCAATCTTCAAAGTTTTGGGGACAAAACTTTTAGTCAGGGATGGATTGTAATAAAGCAATTTTCATGTAGCTACCTTAGTTAGGAATTAATTAGCCTAGTTTAGACTAGAGTATAAAAGGCAAGAGGGTGCCAATGTAAATAATTTTTGTTAATTAATTTTCACGTCTCCACTTCTTGGAACTTGAAGGTAATTCCTTCCCCACCATTGTAAGGGGTGAGTTCCTTGCAGTAGTTATCATCAAATGATTCTTAAGCTTCCATGGCTTCAACATCTCTTGTAATTCTTGGTTGTAAGACATCTTGAATTAAGAAATGGCAAACTATGGTTTCTAACATTTCTTTTTGTTTAGCATTTCTTGTTAGTATTTGTGTAAAATTTCCATTGAAAAGGCAACCTTCTTTACAGGTCCCCGCCAATAATTCCGTTTCCTATTGCTATCTCCTTTAGCTGCCGCCATTGGGCACATCTGAGCCTCCTATCATTGGAGCCATAGATGTTGACCAAACCAATTGTTGCGTCCTCCCAGCTCAAGTAAACTACCAAGATGGAGCCGTCCTCTGATGCATGCTTTAGTTGGGGGGACCTTGCGTTTTTCACTATGGTCATGCAGTCGGAGCTGTGCCCTGCTGCTGTTCCTCCCATGAAACAGGTGAACTCCTGACATATGCTGAAGGACCCTGCCACTCCACTTGTGGATCTTATGTTGTTGCACCATCACCGCTTCAAGGTTGTGCAATCTGACCCAGTGCCAGAAAGCGTTTCTTTTCACATCTCCATTGAGCCCCTTGATGTTTAACGTGGTGATTTTGGCGTGGTCGATGATCATTGGGTGGTTACATTTAGGCCGAGTGTCCTCCTCCTTCCCCGCCGTCTCCATGCAGTACCACCTTCTTGTCACTATTAGCATTAGTCTCTCTCGGTTTGCCATCTTGTGACTTGCTGATTTGCGCCATGAACCATGATCAGTGACTGTGTGGGTTAAGAGATGATCCCAGTTTATTGCATTTCCTGGCCAGTTGGATTTTAGCGTCAATCACATGGTACTGCAGCTCCAGATGATTGACTGGGACCTTGTTAACTGTTGTGAATCCGCTTGCACGTGCTCTGCTTTTTTTGGGGGATAGAGACCTCATGCCAAAAAAATTCGCTTGGCTGCTGAGTAGTTGCCCCATGTGCAGGTTCGACAGTGCCCGCTCCTCCTATCTGGTTGGATTTGGTCCTCCTACTCTATACAAGTTGCCATTCTGCATCTTCCTCTTTCTTGTTGCCCGGTGTCTCTGGCGGCTCCTGTCCTTCCCAGGCAGATCCTTACCTGCTGCGGCCCACGCTCCTTCTTTAGTTTTCTGCTGCTTCTCACCTTCCGCTTCTTTCCATTTAGGGCATTCCTACTAAAAATGCCCCCATGCACCGCATTGATGGCAGGCACTAGCAAAACGGCTGTAGACCAGCTTGAGGCGCAGCTCCCCGACTGTGGGGATGTCAAGGTCAACATATAACCGCTTCTTCTCCTCTATTCCAGAGCAGGTACACCTTGTTCCTAAATGGATTGGCCAGCATGGGTAGTACATAGGGCATTTTCCCCAGGTCCCGCCCGCCGGCAGCATATAATTCCAGAGGTATGCCAGAAGCTCCGGTATCTCAACCGATACCGAGGATTCGTGCCTGATACTATCTTTGCCCAGCTCCATCGGCTGCCGTAGTATCGCATTCACCACGTCCAGACCCCAGAAGAAGACTCCCTAGGTGATGATTTTCTGTGCTGCTCCCTAGGCGACCCGTAAAGAAGACCAATGCCGTGCACATATTGAAGTGCAGCACATTCTTGGATACTTTCTTAGCGTCCAGAGCCACCTTCCTGACTACACTTTCCTTTCTGTCCTCCATGTTCCCTCTCAGTACCTCCCCCAGGATCTTTGAAATAATCCGGGGGTTCGCCTCGATGGTGTGCCTATACTCCTCTTTGGAGCCAGTCGAGATAGTGTTCTCGGACAAGTCTGCTTCTTCATCCTCCTCCTGATCCATTGATGAGTCAGCAAAGTACGCTCTCACTCCCCTCCTCGTCCCTTGTTGGAAATGATTAATGGTCAAAAGTGTAAATACGTCATATGTAAAGGTGTCTTACGATGATCGGTTGCATGTGACCCTTCACATGCATTCCTTGATATATCCGTGTCTCTGATCAAAATGAATCAATACAATATTCTAAGCAATCTCTGCGAGTGTCATGTCTGAGAGGATTCTCTACAGGAATGCAGTTCTTCCTTTTTCTTACATGTGGTATCAAGGGGTCAGACGATCCCCTCTGGGTGCATCTCACTTATGTGCATACACCCATAAACCCTTCAAGAGATTTTCCATAGGAAGAAGCCCTATGCGTGGCGGCTGAAGATAAATATTAGTATGGGCCCCAGACTTTTGCAGACGTGTCGGTTCTCTTCCGGTGACTTGCCGGTTGTTTAATTTTTTATATTTATTTGAATAATTAATTTGGATGATGGAGCTCTGTCATCATCCTCTCACGTGCGTGCATGGTTTTGAGCGTCTGCCTGTGATCAAGAGGGTGCAGGGTTCGAAACTTGGGAGTCAGTCGAGGAGAGACCAAACCTCATTTTAGGTGCCTTTTTAATCTTTGGGACCCATAATTACCTGGTACGGGCTGAACCCGTCAAGATCTGTGGGGCCCATGCTGATATATATCCACAGCCGTGCGTGGCGATAACTCCGCCTTTGGCCAAGATGAAGCATCATCCTCTGAGCCAACACTCAAAATCTTCCCTGTAGAAGAAATCAACATGTAAAAGGATGGCCAAGGTGCAATGCTAAAAGAGGCACCCTCTGAGCCCCCCATCTCTGTTTTCGGCCAAGATGTATTAGAGACATCCTTTGAGCCGAATCACGAAGAACCCTCTTCAGGCAATCTAGCGATTGCTATTCCTCTTCTAAAATCTGGAGACATCATACTAGGCGTTAAGTTTCATTCTATTCGAGGAACCTGGAAAGATGATATTGTCGCCATGATTTCCGTGAGCGATGCAGACCTTGTAGCCTGTGGAGAAGGGACTCAATCTAATCATCATGGCTACAAGCACTCTTGATGATTGGACACCCATGCAATTTCTAATCGTGCATTAGGTGTGATTCATGCATGGGCATCTGGGCAGTCTAATTTCATCAGCGCAGGTGCTGGATCATTGTTTTTTGACCCCGGTGGCATCTTTGCAACAATCATGATCGTGGCTCAACATCCAAGGCACTTTCCAAATTGGCCAGTTGTCTTTGTTTTTTATATGACTGTAGCAAAAATTGTGGCCCCTTCTCTCATTCATGATCTGCCTGGTCATGATGCATATGGGCTAATAACTATAATTTGGCCTATTTTCTCTGTAGCGTATGCCCAACTAATGATAAAAGGACCCATCGCCTTGGTGTCAACTTCCCAGTCAACCAAACATGCAGCATTTCATTAGGCTACTTTGGCATTCCTAGGGACTTTTGCGTGCATCAACTGCTTGCACAGTGAGATTGACATGTTGTTTTTCTGGCCTGGACACTATTGCAATTTTTGGTTTGTACTGGGGCAGCGATGGTGGATTGATTGACTCTTGGGGTCCTACTTGTGCTCGAGGTGCTCTCGAATAATTGTTGAATGATCAGGATGCTTTGGCAATAGTTGATCAAGTTGTAGATGCTAGACGTTGTGGTCCTGGTCCTTATGCATGCATTGATGAGAATCTTGCAGCCCATACTACATATCTTTATGCTATTGATATGCATATTAAGGCAACAACTTATAAAAATGCTCTAGTTCCATATGACAATGTTGTTGGTAACTTTGTTGCTATAAAAAATGTTTCCATTTTAACCAGGCCGTATCACAAGATTGATGACGAATCTATGCATGACATGTTTGAAGATCCTATTACATGTGATCCTTCCAATGACCCAACTCGAGATTCGGTTCATGTTACGATTGTTTTCGTAAATGTTGCCCATGATGGAGCTGATCTTGCAAATGGATGTTTTTGTGGTCATTCAAATGTGATTCATCAAAGTTCATCTATAGATGTGCATGTTTTTTATGTTGCCAATCAATTGGATTATCAAGGAATTCATACTTCAGATGCCTGTGAGGATAATGTTTTTGTGAAGACCAATTTAGTTCATTGGACTCCTTCATTTCTCTCCCTTGAGGGGGAGTAGTGGTTAACAACAAGTTCAAGAAATGAAGAACTGTTCATGGATGTATGAAGATGTTTAGGAGGCATGAAGGTGAAGGAAAAGCTTCTCATGTTGTTGATAATCAAGGCAATTTTAGATCCAGGATAATTGCATTTCATGCTTGTAAAAATTTATAGCATATAGTTTAGGATGCGAAGCACCATGATCCTCTTACAGGGAAATGGGGTGCATCTTGTTTGTTAATGCACAATAAAACTCTTGTTCACACTTTTCCCATTAAGGGTGAGTGTTGGAAATGACTAATGGTCAAAAGTGTAAACACATCATATGTAAAGGTGTCTTACGATGAATGATTGCATGTGACTCTTCACATGCATGCCTCGATGTATTCGTATATCCGATCAGAATGAATCAGTACAATATTCTGAGCAATCCCTGTGGGTGTCATATTTGAGAGGATTCTCTGCAAGAATGCAATCCTTCCTTTTTCTTATATCCCTCTTCCTTTTGATGCCGAGGGAGAAGGCGTCGACCACCATGTCCATTGCTTTGTCATTTTCATAGCCTCTCCTCCATTTTCTCATCCTTCATTGCGTGTTTGCTCCTGCTCCGGATCACCTGAGGAAGAGTCCATGCATTCTCATGCATGTGGTCTAAAGGACTGAGAGGATAGTACATGACTGCCTCCACATGGAAGGAGAGATCATCATTAATTGATGTAATAAATCTCAGTTACTTTCCCACTAATTACTATGACTAGCCATGACTCTCATTCTAAGTCTCCTAATCATTCATCTATCCCAAGCAAGAAAATTTTAGACCTTAAGCACTTTCAAATGCCTATTAGATTTATTTTTTATTGTATTTAATTATCAAGCTTTTCTTTGATATCTAAATTTAATACTTTTAGATGGCTACTTTTAATTGCCAAAAAGTGATATTCTTGACATTACTTTCTAGGCCACTTCTAGATATAAGGGTATAGACTTTGTAGCTATACTATGGCGTTCGAGTCAAAAACACTTATATAGAGAGTAGTAGTGACTCTAAGCTCTGCTTGGTTTCTACTCTACATGTGATTCCCTATACTCAGTGGTAAACCCTGACACGTGCTGTGTTACGAGGGTGTAGTTCTGAGATGTGCCTCAATGTTATATATTTTTATATCATGAATACAAAGGATTCTTTATTGATATATCTTATGTGCCTTTTTGCTCTACCATTTCTGTGCCTCGTGATGAAAAGTTATGACTTGAAGTCCAATGAAGGTCCATAATACTTGGTATCAGAGAACCTCTAGCATGAAGCATACTAACTCAAGAGGGGGAACAAGCACATGGACATAGAGGAGACCCTTGTTAGTAGATTAGTCAGTTCATGGTTGAGTCTATACATGTGGTACAATAGATTGGGCACATAGATATTTTAGGCATTTTATTTGCCAGTATTTATTGTGTTTTGGCATTATTTTTGGCCAGTCAATCAACATTTAATATTGACCGACTAGTCATATTTTTGGCATTTATTTGGCCTATATATTCTCACGCTCCCTCCTCCACATTCATTCATCACTTTGGAGAGAGGGAGCAAGACTTGCTAGTGCCTCCACAACCAGTGACTCACATTGCTTTTGTACCGTCTCATGTCTTGGTTTATGGATTCCATTTACAGAGCATACATTTGAGTTCTCATTTGTATTGTGTTCTTTCTTTCCTTTCTCTTTTGTTTTGTGTTTTAGCTATTTATTATAGCTTATGTCTACGCTTCCATTGTTGCACCACTTTTGACATGGTATCAGAGCTTACGATCTATGTTCTTGTTGTGTTTTCTTGCTAATTTCAGGGCTCTTTTCACCCTTGCTGATCAGGCGACTGCTGCTCCAACCAAGTGACCTATTTTACTTGCCTTTTTTGCTTGACGTCAGCATTTGTATAGCCTATGTGTCCATTTCAACATCTATGTTTTGGGGCCGGCCTCTACATCTCCTCCTAGCTGGGTGCTTGCATTATTAGGGCATTTTTGCTATTTTTGCCAGTTTTTGATTGATTTCTTGACTTTTTACAGCAGCTTTTGCCTTATTTTGGTTAGATTTTGGATTATATTGTATGTGAACTGTTGCTTTTTGCAGTCTGTGATCGTGTTTTGGTTGTGTTCCCTCTTCAAATACCTTCTTTTCTCTACTTCTCTTCTCAATCCTCTACAGATGGCTCCTCCATGAACATCCACTGATGATATGCTATAATGAGATTCTCGTGAGACTTTTGCAGCTTTAGAGAGGTGTTCGAAGATGAAGAAGTTAAAGGCCTAGTGGTTACCATTCTGGCTAAAAAGGTAATTGAAGGAAAGACTGCACAGAGTTAGCAGCTTTTAGGAATACAAAGGAGCAAAAGACGAAGCAGGATGTGGATTCCTCTGATGAGTCCTCATCTGCCTTAGATTCTGACTCAAATCCTCTAGCCAAGGTGAAGTCCACAGCTCCGAAGGGATCCTCTTCTTTGGATCATGGGAAGGGCTTGGTGGTCCCTTCCTCAACTGCTTTTTTCTAGTGGTGGTGATGAGATCATCCCTCACGACTCTCCAGTGCCACAGAAGGAGTGTGAGAGGGTGGTGAGATAGGGTAGCCGTGCCTCATCTATATTTCTATACAGATGCATAGGATCTAGAGAGGAACATCCCTGATGCATCAATCGAAGTCTCGCATGTACAAATCTTGGAGCTGGGATTGACATCCAGGTTCATGATGGATTGGTTACTTGACAAAGAGTAGGTGGCTTTCGTCTGGAGCTCACATGAGGGGACACTTTGGTGATCTAGACAAAGAAAGGGAATCCATGGTCATTTATGCACTGCGACATTGGTGATAGGATGGTCACATATACTACATCAGAGGCATCATTGACGGACATTGAGAGCTGCTATGATCTTCTCTATCTTCAGGAGTTGGTACGATCGACATCGACATCGGGTTCTCTTTGAGGCACCTTGGTGGTGGCTTGCGCACCCACTACTTGGGTATCCATGGTTCTACTGTGATGGACATTGTTGTATGTACTATGATGTGACATTATCATTGTATATTGTATTGTATTAGATCACCCATGATCTTAGAGAGAGTGTTAGCAAATTAGTCAGTTCATGGTTGAGTTTGTACATGTGGTACAATAGGTTAGGCATAGAGATCCCCTCATGTGAGCTCTAGATGAAAGCCACCTACTCTTTGTTAAATAACCAGCCCATCATGAACCTCGATGTCAATCCTATCTCCAGGATTTGTACCTGCCAGACTGCGGTTGATGCATCAAGGATGTCACTCTTTGGATCTCATGCATCTGTATAAAAATATAGATGAGGCATGGCTGCCCCATCTCATCACCCTCTCACACTCCCTCTCTGACATGTGGAGTGCGGTGATGAAGGCCTAGTTTTATCCAGAAGTAGTTATGATACGTGGTTAGCAGAGCTATAGTACGTTCTCAACAGCCTTCTCCTATTCCATCTGATTTTGATGAAGACAACCATGAGGAGGCAGTGCTTACATGGGATTCGGATGATGCCCGTGCTTATTCAGCCTTACTTTGGTGTATCTCCAAAGAAGTCCTATTGGCGGTCACCTTCTGCAAGATAGCTTTAGATGTATGGCGGAAGTTGCAGTTGATGTATGAGGCTCCTTCCACAATGAGAGCCATTACCCTCTATGGACAACTCCAACAAAAGTGAAGTTTGAACCCAAAGATATGATCCAATCATTCCTACTTCAAGTTATCCAACTCCAGGACCAGCTTTGCACTATGCAATCTCCCCTATCATAGGCACATCTTGTTGGTATGATACTCTAAAGCTTCCTCGGGAGTTTGATGGAGTGATGAATGCTTTACAAGCATAAACATCTATGACTCCTGTTAGTTTTTTTCATATATCCTCGATGCTACTTGAGCATGAGGCGAATTTGTGACTATAGGGGAGGCTTTCATCACATTATGGAGGTTCAGGTGAGGCTCTTGCAACTTCAGTGAGGGGTTCGAAGATGAAGAAGTTGAAGGTCCACTGTTACCACTGTGGCAAGAAGGGTCATTTAAGAAAGGACTACAAAGATTTAGCAACTTCTAGGAAGAAAAAGGAGCAGAAGATGAGGCGGGATGTGGACTCCTCCGACGAGTCATCATCTGCCTCAGATTCTGACTCAGCTCCTGGCCAAAGCAAAGTCCAAGGCACGGGAGGGATCCTCTTCTTCAGATCGTGGGAAGGGCTTGGTGGCCCCTTCTTCAATTGCTTTCCAATGGTGGTGATGAGGTCATCCCTCACAACTCTCCAGTGCCAGAGAGGGAGTGCGAGAGGGTGGTGAGATGGGGCAGGCATGTCTCATCTATATTTCTATACAGATGCATGGGATCCAGAGAGGGACATCCTTGACGCATCGACCCTAGTCTGGTAGGTACAAATCCTAGAGCTAGGATTGACATCCAGGTTCATGATAGGCTAGTTATTTGACAAAGAGTGGGCGGCTTTCATCTGGACCTCACATTAGGGGACACTTTGGCGGTCTGGTCAAAGAAGGGGAATTCATGGTCATTTATGCACTGTGGCATTGGTGATAGGTAGTCAAAGAGTCTGTACATGTGGTATAGTAGGCTAGGCACATAGATATTTTAGGCATTTTATTTTCCAGCATTTATTGTGTTTTGACATTATTTATAGCCAATCGACCACCATTTAATGCTAGCCGACCAGTTGGCATTTATTTGGCCTATATATTCTCAAGCTCCCTCCTCCACATTCATTCATCACTTGACAGCTCTTGGAGAGAGGGAGCACGTGCTAGTGCCTCCATAGCTGGTGACTCACATTGCTTTTGTACTATCTCATGTCTTGGTATATGGATTCCATTTCTCAAGCATACATCTAAGTTCTCATTTGTAGTATGTTTTTTCTTTCCCTTCCACTTTTGTTTTGTGTTTCAACAGTTTATTATAGATTATTTTTACGCTTCCATTGTTGCAACACTTTTGACAACCCCACCATAACACGTCATGCAACATAATGCAATGACCCTGACACGACACGACATAGTGCAATGCCCTACATCGTGACACCCCTCTAAGTGTGTTATCTGCTAAAAATTGGGAGATAATCTATTGTGCCAACAAAGTTGAGGGGGATCCATGGTGTGATAGGGATGTACAACATACCATTCAAAAATGTCTTGGAGAGAGTTGAAGCTGTGAAATGACACTTTCATTGAAGAGGAAGACGAGCTATGTTACTAGCTCAAATCACATACAAGAAGAAAGAGTTGTATCTCAAACTAATCCTGCTATGTAGGGCGGTACCTGAGGCTTAGAGAAGCTTAGAGGGGCTCTAAGTCAGTAAATTCCCTATTGACCATGGATGGAGTGTGATCACATACAACCCAATCCCGAGGGATTGGAAGGTCCTATCCTAGGCTAGACAACGCATTTTTGCGAAAAGATAGTTTTATACCACTTTGCGGAGTGACGGTTCTGCTTATTATTATGAAATAAAGTATTTGATTTCTAAATTATTTGTTATATGCTAAAGATTGAGCTTAACAAACCCAGTTTAAATGAGTAATAAAAGGAAGTTGTTTTTAATATGTCCAAATAGCGTGGTAGTATGATTTGCTAATTAGAAAGCTAAAGCAAACTCAATCGAGGAAAGTGGGAGGCTTCGATCATGATGATTGAATGTCTATGGCTGGGTGGACCTGATAAGTCGGGTAACTTTCCAACACTAGATAGAGATGATTAAATCGTGAGACCCTCCCAATATCGGTAGGATTAGTTACTAGGTTCAACACTGTTTTAGGGGGCCAGAGTTAAGATTTTACCTTATGGGTAGGGGGATTGAGTTACACTCTCCCCCTGTCTCTCACTCTCTTTGAACCAAGTGCGGTGTTAACCTCACTCATGCCTTTGATTGATTACAAAGTAGTCTTTCTTAGGTGGGTGTTAGATTGCTGTTAGGGGTGACTTGTCCATGCTTCCCTTGTAAAGTAGAACCGAGATTCCCATGTTCAACTAAGTCCTAGGTTTCCCATGGGAAGACTGGATGGTGATATGCATGGATATGAATTTCGGTCAAGTACTAAGAGGACTCCTCTAGGTCTGTTGGAGGGGAGGCATCTCACATGTGGTATCAAAGCCTACATTTCAAAAGAGCTTTATTTGTAAGGTTAAGTAGTCAACGTACAAAGGGAATTAATCAAATAACCACACTTGTTTGAAGAAATCTGCTATTGATTATCTAACACTAGCATACACATTGTGTCCACAAGAACTTAGCAATGAGGAAGCTACATGTTTATGGGATATTTTTCCCATCATGTATCAAGTAGCCTTAGGGTCGAATAATTTCTCATACTACAAGGCTATATTTGAGATAATAGAAATGATATATATTCCTTCAATTATATTGCAACCTTATCCTAACTCATGGTACATGAGAGATTTTTGGCCAAGGAATAGGTCACATATGGGGATATATTGTGGATGTAACATCCTTCTTCATTACGAGCTATGGAGGATTCAATGGGTTGAACAACCAAGGATAGTTAAGATATACCTTTTGTTCAGTGCCTTTGCTGAACAATTACTAGACATTGGGAATGAGCCTATACTTAAACCTTATGGGTATATCAAAAAGTGCTACAAATAGTACCACACGAGAGAGTTGTTGTAGTGCCAAGAAGGCCTTATTTTGGCATGAGATGTTTTGGTTACCCCCAAGAGCCACCATATTATGTTGTTTGCCATGTACATAACAATCCACCAAGATATGAGAGTATAGACCCTGATACTTTTCATGCGGAAAGGATCCATGAGACGGTGTGTTGGTAGATCATAGTATGATCAATATATCTTTGTAAATACTTTTCATAAATATAAAGTCTTGTTATTATTAGAGTGTATGAGCTTATGATGATAGTTGAGTTGCTTTGACATGTTAATGATGAAGTACACTTTATGCGATTAAGATTTTTGAGATCATGTATTCCATTGCTTGCCAGTCAAACATGTTGGAATTAAGAGAGAGCGTAATGGCTATATTAGAGAAGACTCATCTATGGAGTTGTTTAAGCTCACAAATGGGCTACAACTAGATCCCAACCTGGGGACAGGACGACCCTTACTTTTACTTAGACCCAACTCTATACGAAGATGTGAAAGTCCATCTCAAGTTGTTGAAATGGCTCGAAGACCTCAAATTGATAGGACTTTATAAGTATGATACCCTTTGAAATGGATAAGGCAAAATATATAGATGGAAAAATTGTAATGAGAAATAAATGGGTGTATGACCAATATACAAAGGTTATTTCTCCCAATAGGATCACCCTTACCGGGCATGTAAAGTCAAAAAATAATGAGATTCCAAAGTATCCCAATCTCCCAAAATCTTATCGATTCCTAAAGATGAAGACCAAACCACCTCGTTTTGTAACAAAGAAGTTATGGAGATACATTGCTAAACACTTGTCCTTCTTATGACAATAAATATATATCTCTTTTTCTTGTGATGAGTGTATTATGGTATTTCAAGATACTGAACAAGCTTATAATCGATTTATAGTATTCAAGATTACGTGCAATACTGCTTGCCAATCCTCAAACATTGAGCTCAAGAATCCATGATGAAAATTCTTGAGAATATGATAGACCCTCATTACACTTGAATCCAACGAGGTTGGTTTAGAGGAATGCCATGGAGAATAGCTCACAACTTCTTCACAATCAACCCTAATCATACAAGGAACTTTAAGACCAATCTCAAGAGAATTCAGTGGCTTGAAGAACTAAAACTAGTTTGATGTTTCTTATTTGAAAGGCAGAGGGTTAATGATACTATGGCAATTAATGGGGAGACAATGACCCTACATCATTGGATGTATGAATAAGTCATCCAAATTATACCTCCTGACTGTATAATAGTCCATGGGAGACATGCTCGAAATGGCTACTTTGTAAGAGGATACCCTCCTTTACCCTCAGTTTATAGAGCCTTAGAGACAGATAAGAAACTCCCTTACTTTGTAAATGTACCATTACACGAAGTCCATGACTAATCTCCATTGTATTTCTTTTTTTGATAAAATAAAGATTACCTTATTTTCTAAACTCGACTAAGAGAGAGTAGGTACTTTAACTCTTGGAAAATCAAATCTAACATTCAGCTTATGTGGTAATCAAAATCACAACTAGTGTGAATTGATGAAACATACAAGGAACCTAAGAGAAGAAGTTTCTTCTCAACAAGCAGACACCACTACCTAGGTTTAGTAGTGTAGGACCCAAGGTGGAGCAAGATGTAGAAGCTAGGATTGAGGCTATGGAAGACTATTTCCTAGCGGCTAAAACTACAACTGCAAATCAGTCCATGGCTTCTCGTCTTTGTCTTACTGGCAAAGTTAAGATTTGGTCGAAACAATTTTGTGGAGATAAAGGGGTAACAGAAGCTTCCCAAACTTGGGAGTAGATTAAAGAAGCTGTGAAAGGATGTTATCTTTCCCCATCTTTTGAATCAATCAAGATGAATGAATTCTACAACTTATGACAATTAAACCTAACCTTGGAAGGGTACTATTTTAAGTTTGTGAGTGTGCGCAAATATGCACCCCCAATGATAGCATCTCAACAGATTGCAAGGTTTTGCTAATGAGTAAATCCATCCTTGGACACTCGCCTTGAGCCAATGATATCAACGATTCTCAATGATGCTCTTATGTGAGCAAAGCCTATGGCCAAGGAAATTGCTCGAAATGGCCAAAGGAACCGCCCAATAAACAACTATGGAAGGGGCTTCCTAAACTGTGGTGTCAACATGGCCAATGCTAGAGGGAATGGTAGAGCTAATGCAATTACCAAAGGACCAAATGGGATAGGCAACATGCAATGCTACCAGTGCAGAAGGACTGGACACCTATGGGAAAATTGTCCTAATCGTCCTCAAAATCCTAACCCAAACCAGGTTGGTGGAAGAGGCCGAGAGAACGTCAACTATAACCCATGCCGTGGACACGTGGAATAGCAGCCGGTGCCCAGGTAAATACCATGATTAAACAGCTCGAGGAATGCACATTAGGTGAAGAAATTGAAAGAGGATCCATTCATGCTGCTATGGAAAGGAAAGGAGTGGGCGGACCACCAATGTTCAGTAATTCAATCTCCAGCTACTTACAAGGGTACATCGTTTATAATCTTGATTGATTGTGGTAGTACTCATTCCTTTTCTTGCACCCAAAACAGTTAAAAGATTGCATCTAGAATCCAAGGGGACAAGGAAAATGATAGTAGAATTGGCTAGCGGGAAGGATTGCCTCAATCGAAACTGTAGGGAAACTTCAATTTGAGTTAGACAGCCATACAACTGAGGCAAAATTCTGAATCCTACCACTAGGATGCTACGATTGCATTCTTGGAATGGGTTGGCTCAAGAAGAACAAACCCTAGATTTTATGTGCTGATGAGGAAATAATCTTTCAAGACTTGGAAGGAGAAACTGTAAAGGCATATGGGAAAGCTAGAAGAACTAGAGTCCAACTAGCCAAGGCAAGCCGACTCAGAAAATGATTAAAGAAAGGTCAACCAAGCTACATGATCTGGTTTAATAAGGTCAAAAAGACTAATGAAGGCACTCTACCTTCCTAGATCAATGACTTTGAGGACGTCTTTCAAGAAGAACTGATTCAATTGCCTCTAAATCGTGAGGTTGATCATGAAATAGAATTAGTTCTTAGAGTCGAACAATATCAAAACGACCATACAAAATGTCTGTTCCTGAAGCTATTGAGCTTAAGGAGCAGTTGAGGCAACTGATAGAGCAAGGATTTATCTGCCCAAGTATTTCACCTTGGGGAGTGCCTGTCCTCTTTTAGAAAAAGAAGGATGGAACACTTAGACTCAGCACTGACTTCACAGGACTAAACCAGGTTATGGTCAAGAACAAGTACCCCCTTACCCAGGATAGATAAACTTTTAGATCACCTACATAGAGCCAATGTTTTTTCCAAGATTGATCTAAGGTTCAGATATTATCAACTTTGAATCAAGGAACAAGATATCCCAAAGACTGCCTTCAACACTAGGTATGGTCATTATGAATTTTGGTCATGCCATTCAGATTGACTAATGCCCCAGCCACTTTCAACCATCTAATGCAAGACATCTTTCGACCATATCTAGATGATTTTGTGCTAGTATTCTTTGACGATATACTAGTGTACTCCAAATCAAGAGAGGAATGTGAAGGTCACTTAAAGATCGCCCTAGTAACACTCCATGAAAATCAGCTCTATGCCAAGATGAGTAAATGCATATTTCTCACGAACAAGATTGAATATCTTAGATACATTGTTTCCGCTAATGGAATCTTAGCAGACACTACCAAAGTAAAAGATATCCTAGAATGGCCAATACCTAAGACAATAAAAGAAATCTGAGGATTTTTGGGATTGAAAGAATGGTACCAAATGTTCATGAAAGATTATTCACTCATTGATGCACCCTTGACAAATCTTTTAAAGAAAAATACAGTAATCATTTGGATCATTGAGCATCAAGAAAGCTTTGATGAGGTTAAAGAAGCTCTAACCACTGCATCTGTACTAAAAATCCCTGACTTCTATCAACCATTTGAGGTGATCACTGATGCAAGTGGACTTGCAATCGGTGGGGTGCTAGTACAAGAAGGAAGACTAGTGGGCTATACTTCCAAGAAATTGAAGCCCTACGAGTCCAACTATGCCACTCATGACCTTGAGTTACTCGTAATAATCCATGCCTTGAATCTATGGAGACACTATCTATTGGGAAGGAAATTTACTTTAGTGACAGATCATAAAAGTCTTAAGTGGATCTTCACCCAAGTTGACCTAAAAATGAGACAAAGAAGATGGATAGAGATATTGCAAGAGTTTGATTTTGAAATCAAATATTGTAAAGGGAAGGACAATGCTGTTGCAAGTGCCTTATGCCGAAAAGCCTTTCTTAACAATATTGTCAAAGTTTGAAGCTTAAGAACCGTATCCATACCTGAAAACCCTGTACTTGAGCTTGTATACTAAGCTATTTCTCAGGATAAGGAATATGAAGAACTTGTGGCTAAGATACTTCAAGGAGGAAGCTCTAACAAAGAAAGGTCTAAGATTAAGGATTATCATGCTAGCAATGGTTGTCTATATTACCGTGATTGCCTTTGTGTCCCAAAAGGACCAGAAGTGAAGGCCAAGATCTTATGGGAAGCACATGAAAGCCCCATTGCAGGACATTCAGGGTATGCCAAGACACTCAATGCAGTTTAGAAGAGCTATCACTAGCCAGGATTGAAAAGGGATGTATTAAACTACGTAACTCAGTGCTTGACTTGTTAAAGAGTTAAAGAAGAAAGGATCAAGATGCCTAGAGAGTTACAACCCTTGGACATTCCACAAATGAAATGGGAGTCAATAAGTATGGACTTTGTTGTTGGATTATCTACTACTATTGGTGGATACGATTCCATCATGGTAGTGGTTGATAGATTGACAAAAGTTGCACACTTGATCATAGTCAAAACAACCTATAAGTCATCTGACATTGCTCGAGTCTTTATCAAAGAAGTATTTAGGTTACATGGATTTCCAAAGAGCATAATCAATGAGACCGAGACTCTAGGTTCACCTCTAAGTTTTGGACTTGCCTATTCCAAGCAATTGGAATGTAGTTATACTTCAACACTGCTTATCATTCTCAAAAAACCAATGGCCAAACTGAGAGGGTGAACTAGACCATTGAAGATGTTCTAAGGCCTTATTGTGGCAAAGAACTGAGATGGTGGATTGAACATCTACCTTTGGTGGAGTTTGCTTATAATATTGCCTTTTAACAAACAATCAAGATGTTGCCATTTCAAGCCTTGTATGGGCAAGAATGTCATACATCTCTAAACTTCTCAACTTTCACTCTCAAGGTAGAGGCTTCTAAGGCTATGCTTAAAGAGATGGACCAAAAAATCCAATTGATCTGACATGACATTCAAGCTACTCAAGATTGGCAAAAGTCCTATGCAGATCTTGAAAGATCCTTTTGAACATTCAAGGAAGGTGACATGGTGTTTCTAAGGATAAGGCTCGAAAAGAGCTCATTATCATTGGGGAAATACAAAAAGCTTAGTCCAAGGTATTGTGGACCATATGAAGTAATCAAAGTAATGGGAAGGCAAGCCTATAAGCTTAAATTGCCTCCCCATCTCAAGATTCACAATGTATTTCATGTAAGCCTACTGAAACCTTATGTACCAAACCCCGATCATGTGCTTAATGACAAACAAATAATCTTGCCTACCCAAGGAGTTCTATAAATGCAACTGAGAAGATTCTAGATTCAAGGGAGAAACCTATAAGAAACCGAATACTAAGAGAACACCTAGTACAATGGAAGGATTATCCTGAAGAAGATACCACTTGGATGAATGAGGCAACCCTTATGAAAGAATACCCCCAATTTCTCTTGAGATGAGGACATCTCGATTTCTCTAAGGAGGGAAGAACGTAATGTCCCCATTACTTAGTTTATTTTAATAAATAATGTGCATATAAATTCCAAAAATTAATTTATGTTGAAAACAAAATGGTAAAGATTGCACATTTTTAAAGCTAGCTCTAACTATGAAGATAATTGATGAGGTATTATATGCCAGTTCATGGAAGGAAGGCTTGCGAAACCCTCCCAAGAAAAGCTTATTAAAACTATGTTTTTAGTATGGAACAACGAAAAGAACTAGCCTAGTGGATAGTCACTTGGAAGTTAAGTGTACTTGGGTGACGACACTATTGGAATGGGTGACCTCCTGGAAGCTTTTCCTACAAGCTAGTGGGAGCTTCTCGCGCATAGCCAACCATGCCAAAACAAAGCCTTTGTAGCCCATTGCCAAGTATGCCAAGGCCGAGATGCCAAGGTCTATGCCTTGGTCACCGCCTTAGAATCAGCCGAGCCTCTCTCTCTCCACACCTACGTGGAAGCGGTGCTGAAATCCATCAAGCTTATTTCATGGCTTTCAAGAGACGTCAAGATGCTAAGGGAGGTTATGCTCGGAGAGCTCTCAAAAGTGAGGAAGTAGTCACTACTAAGGGACCTCAACATGAAGTTGAAGCGCGAGTGGAAGTTACCACCAAATCCATTCAACCCGAAGGACCAGTTATTCCACAACAAACTGAGGTTGCAGTCATAACCCGTAATCACGATGGATGCCTGAACAGAGATAATCAAGTTTAGTACTTATGAAAATGATTACTTTTAAGCTATCAATTCTACAACTTCCTAATTTTTCTATTTTATGTTATTTCTTTTTTGCATCTTACGATAAAATGAGGGATAAGATAGTAATGTTAGAAAAGCCCATAGGATAAGTCTGTCACATGTTGTTGTACATTCAAAACTAGTCATAGCTCTTTTTCTTCTTATTCTTGTGAACCACCATTGACCACGACTCTTGAAGCTTCTTCACAATATCCCACTTGATTATGTTTGAAAATTCGTCAATGAAGGCTAAATCTTCCATTGATACTCATTCTATGTGTTTTTCTCTTCAATTTTGTGAGAAACAGTTGACTTATAGTAATACAACTTTCTATAGCTTCAAAAGACAATGGGATCAATTTGTTGCATAGAGACCACATCAAAATAGTGACATATTTTTGTTGTTGAGGAATAAACTTCTTGTAGAAAGTGGCTTTGGCAATAAAAATCTCCAATTCTTCAAGGGTTTTAGGGACTTTGCACTCTTCCATTACTTTTTTTCCTCTTTGACAATGCTACTATTTCCATTTTCAGCCTCTGTTGGTGCTTGTTGATGGTAGTATTTGCTAGAGCTATGCACCAAAAACATAGAGCCCTAAGATGAACACTCAGAAAATAGAAAAAATACTACAAGAAAATCTATCTTGTTATAACAACAAGAATATTATTTATACTCAAGAAACCACATGAAGGAAAAAGAACACCAAAGATAAAGAAACTTTGTATACAACATCATATAATGAATCTCCCACAAATTTATTACATTAAAACTTCAATATATTCTTCATATTCTTCATAGAAACCATCAAAGAACCAAAGGAACATAAAAGAATGATCAACTTTGAATATAATTCATCACATAGTATTCATATTCATAGTCTTCATAGTCTTTTAATCTCTCACATGTACATACAATGTTAATAATAGAAATTGGCTATCTTGTATACACTATCTCTGTGACATATGCTTTCTCTCAATAGTATATGAGAATAACAAAGAATCACACTCAATAATCCTCTCTTGGTCATGGATACACCTCCCAAGATAGTATGTCTAATATATAGAGATACTAGAGACACTGTAGTGATCTCTTAAGGCTCACTATTGTCACTATCACTTCACTCTTCACTTCAAGTCTTTAACATCTTTTTTTTTTTCTTCTTGAAACTATTTTGAGTTAATATTATTCCATTTTTAAGATTAGAAAACTCTCCGAGCTAAACATCCATAAAATATAACACTCACAGAAGCATATAAAAGACAACAGAATATAACGCTCCAACAAGAAGTACAAACAACCATTCAACTTAAACTAAAAACAATCCAAACTATCAAAAACCATCCAAATCATTCCCAATTATTCCTCAAACCACTCATTTACAATAATAACCTCTCAAACAAAGAGAAAACATATAAAAAATATGTTTATGTGCTAGATGAGTTGCTAAAGAAACTTGATTCAAAGTCTAAAAAAAAGTGTTCATTGGATAGTATTTAGAGCAAAAAGAGCATGGATGTATTAAAGGTGAGTTTAGAGTGAGTAGGGATGTTATTCTTAAGATATAAGTAGTTAGTATATATCTAATGGTGATGCATTGGATGATGATCATGGCCATGATAGTCATGTGTAAAAAGAAAATAGGAATTACATAGCCTTAGTAGACCAAAAACATCATGAGGTATTAGATCTACAATTAGCCCTTAGTGTGGGAGACTAAGAGCATTCCCATTTCTTCAAGTGCATCTACTAGTGTTGTAGATAAAGAAAAAGGGAAGAAAAAAGTGTCAAATGATAAGGATGCATTTGCTAGCCATTTGGGGTTTGATGGAAACTCCAGTGGTTCAAAGAGTTTGGATGATGAGCTTGGTATTCCTTTAGACAGGATATCAAGTGTGTAGAGAGCACATGATAATGTAAAGGCTCCACTAAGTGATCTAGTGGTACGTAGGTCTAGTAGGGTTAGGTACCCTATTAAAATATTTAGTTTTTAAGATTATACATGTCACCATTATGATTATATGGTAAAGGTAGTTGAGGATATTGAGCTCACTTGTTTTAAGGATGCTATTGATCATACTCATTGGGATGCAGCAATGGATGAGGGGATGGTTGCATTAGAGGCCAACAAGATTTGGGATCTAGTACCATTGGACAAGAAAGCTATTGGTTGTAAGTGGGTCTAAAAAAATAAGAAAAATGCATATGGATCTATTAGCAAGTATAAGGCTAGGCTAGTTGCAAAAGACAGCTCAAACATATGGCATAGATTGTTAAGAGACCAACAATCCAATTGCCAGGATAGCAATTATTAGATGTGTGATTGCTTTTTCAATAGCCAAAGGTTGAAGTTTGTGGAAAATGGATGTAAATAATGCCTTCATGCATGGTGAATTGCAAGAAGAGGTATATCGGAGTAGCTAATAGGTTATGAGGATTTAGAGCATCTCACATATATGTGCAGGTTAAAGAATGTGCTATATGGGGGCTAAAGCAAGGACCTAGAGTATGGTTTGATGAGATCAAAGAGTATCTTGTCAACATTAGCTTTTATGTTTCTAATATTGATCAGTAACTTTATGTGAGAAAGGGAGATGCAAGTTTGGTCATCATAATCATCTATGTGGATGACTTGATTATTATAGGTGATAATGATAGTGGGATTGCTAAATTTAGGAACCTTTTGAAGAAGAAGTTTGAGATGAAGGATTTGAGTGAGCTGAGGTACTTTCTTGGTATTGAGGTGATTAGATATGAAGATGATATATGGTTATCCCAACGGTAGTATGGCTTGAATATATTGTCCAAGTATGGTATGACAGTGTATAAGCCTCTTTCAATGCTATTGAAACAATCTGTGAAGTTGAGTGCTAATGTTTGGGATGAGATAGAAGATCTTACTATGTTCAGGAGGATAGTAGGGAGTCTGATTTGAATGACTATCACAAGGCTAGACTTGAGCTATATTGTTGGTCTTGTCAAACAATCAATTTGTACAGATGCCTAGAAAGCGTCATTTGGATGTAGTTAGATGCTGACTTGATCATTAAAGGAGATGATGAAAGCGGGATTGCTGAAGTAAAGACATGTTTACAGGCTGAGTTTAAGGTCAAGGATCTAGGAGAGCTGAAATATTTTTTGGGGATTGAGGTTGTCTCTACACCTCAAGGCATATGACTGCTACAGAAGCAGTATACTCAGGACATGTTACAGAAATATGGTATGACTGATTGCAAGCCTATGGATACGCATTTAGAGTAGAATGTCAAGCTGCAGATTGATGTTGGAACAGAGATTGAGAATGTTACCATGTACAGACAGATGGTAGGCAGCTTGATCTATCTCACGATCACTAGACCTGACTTGAGTTATGCTATGGGGCTGATCAGTTAGTTCATGCAGAAGCCTCGCAAACCACACTTGGATGTAGTGAGGAGAATTTTGAGATATGTAAAGAGTACCACAGATCATGGGTTGTTTTATGCATATGGATTGAGGTATATGAAGTCCACTTTGCCTTATGGACTTTTTTATGAGGCAGATAAGGATATATGGGTGTTTGGATACACAAATATAGTTGGACAAGTAGCATGTTTGATAGAAGATCTATCAATGGATTCATGTTTTTCCTTGGTAGTATATCGATTACATGAAGCAACAAAAAGTGACCTACAATTGCTTTATTGAGTATAGAGGTAGTGCTATGGCAGCATGTGAGGTGGTATGGCTACAAAAGTTATTGGGTGATTTGGATGTATAGGTAGATGGTCCATTTTTCATTCATTGTGACAACATGAGTAGTATACAATTAGCTAGGAATCCTGTATCCCATGCCGAGACAAAACACATTGAACTCCATTACCACTTTGTAATAGAGAACATACTTCCAAGTGAGATCAACTTTGCATATGTCAACCTATAGGATCAGATAGCTAACATCTTTATGAAGGCATTGGGTGGAGACATGCTTCGAAAGTTTTGAAGCTTACTTGGAGTTATAGAGATGCAATTGAGCTTGCATTAGGAAAAAAATAAACTCACAAATGGGTCCTTAAAAATAATATAGTTTAAGATGGTGGGCTTTTTAGATTGTCCAATAGGAATGCTAGATGTTGACATCCATGGAGAGTGAATCTTCTCTCTCCAAATCTTGGGTTTTTGATTAAAAAAAGGGGTAGTGGGGGATTTAAAAAAACGGAGAATGAATAGTACACAAAATTTGAGTTTCTCTCACCTCATATTTCCCCTCTTTTTTGGAGAATTTTCAATTTCGGTTTTTTTTCCTCTCACGAAATCAGTTTGACCCAAAAGTTGAGCAATAGACCACTTTCCCTCTCTTCTCTATATTGGTGAATTTTGGTCTCTATTGAAGATCCCTAGCAAGAGTAATTAGGGTTTTGAGTGTTTTGCTTACCCATCTGTCTTTGCATTTTCTCTTGTTTGCTATTTTTTCAATAGGGTTTGATGTCATTTCTTACTATTATTGTTGTTTTATTATAGAGGTTGTTTTGGGTAGGAGGTAGAGGTGCTCATCTCTCTCTCTCTTTCTCCTTTCTTTCACCCCTCTCTCTATGTGTTGTTTCTATTTTATATTGTGTTTTCAATAGAATTTGATGTTGGTTCTAATTGTTGTTTTCTTGTAGAGTTTATTTGGAGAAAGAGACAAATGTGTTAATCTATCTCTCTGTTTGGTTTTTTTTTTGTTGCTATCTTTTCAATACAACATGATGCTAGTTTTAACCTTCGTTATTTTTTTATTGCAGAGATCATTTTAAGTAACATTGCATAAGTGCTTATCTCTCTCTCCCTCTCTCTTTCTCTCTCTATGTTTCCTATTTTCTACTGTTTTTTCAGTATACCTTCATGTAAATACTAAGTCTTGCTATTGTCTTTTGCAGATATAAATTTGGGAAAGATTGGATAGGTGCTCATTTCTTTCTCTCTCCCATGTACTCACATACTCTCTCTTTCTTCCTCTCTGCATTTTCCCTTTTTTACTATCTTTACAATAGGTTTTGATGCTAGTTCTAACTTAAGGATCAATTATTATTGCAGCACTTAACACAAGGTAGAGCAGAGATTATGTAGCTCAATTTACGAATAAATTTATCATATTTTATGGTGCCAAAATTTATTCATTTAATTAGTGACTTTTCTGTTTGATGGGATTGATGTTTTCTTTTGTCTATCATTTGCAATGGGTTTTGATAAGCAATGATTCAATCTTATCTTTAGTAGATCAACTTATAGGTAAATTGGCCCTATTTTGTATTGTTTTTATTCATGCAGTTATCTAGATATTTTTTGTTAAAAGGGATTCATGCAAGTATTTTTTTTTGTACATGCAGGTATTGTATGACGTTTAGGTGAAGCACACAATTCTCGATCGACTATTTTGATGTGGTGAGTGATTTCTTTGTGCTAGATGATATGGATCTATTAGAAGTCGATGGTTCAAAAATCCTCTGCTTTAATGATCCTGTGTGTCCATTCGGATCTCCATGCCAATTAGCAATGATCCATGAAACTCTTGTATCATATCATCCATATAATGCACAATGTGTTGAATCATAGAATATCTCAGGTGTCAATCTAATGTGCTTATTAAGATTTGCATGCCATGTGACTGCTATGCTTGTAACAACTGCTCTATAATAACCACGTTTCATACAATGTATTGAGTCAAATCAAACTCCTATTCATTATAATAAAATTTATTTTGGTAAAATTCTTTGAGTATTCTTGTGTTATTCATTTCATTATATTTCATGTAAATGGTATGATTAAAGTGATGCCTTGAAATTGAATCTATACTTTATGTCAATGTACATATCCAGATGTGTTTCGATATCAATGTTTATGTCTATTTATAAAAGTGTAAACATCTCTTAATGCCATGTTGATTTGTATGGCATATTGGTGATTACTAGACAGACTTAAAATGCTTATTATTTAGGGGTTAATACATACTTCTTTACATCTAATGCCTAGGTTATAATGCCTGAGAGAAGAACAATAAGCATTCTCTTGATACAAGTACATAACAAAAAAGATGAATAAGGTAATTGGATCATTGATACGTATCATTTCTCGTCTTGGGTACATATGCGTCCAAGTATGAAGGGAGCTTTCAGGGTGAAAGCATATGCAATTGCAGATGTATCAAAGCACTAGAATGGTAAAATTTTAGCTCTTAGACAAAGGAATGTTGACTCTCACCTTGTAACAGAGGCATTTGTACAACATGTATTCATGCAAAAACAAATACATATTGAGCCCAGTGTGTCCTTTCAACGAAACATTGCAAACAGTGAGTATTTGCAACTCATTGAGAATGACGAATTTCATGATATCTATGTAACTACTTGTCTAGTATTTACAGAAGTATACCCTTCGGATTGCTGTGAGTGGCAAAATATCGAGAGTTTCACAGATTCTTTTAAGTGTTACCACCTCAAAATTGGTAGATTGCTCTTTGAGGGGTGTACAGCTAAGCACCTCATAGAGGACCTTGTTTTATTCTATGACTCCAAGTACATATTGTCCAAGGGGGGTTAAGAATATGGAACCCTTGAGTCTATGCACATATCGAATCTCAATAGCATAGAATGGCCATTGTGTAGTAGCGACATTTTGCACATGTGTAGCACAAAAATTTCAACAGACATATTGAACTCTATGAAGCCAAGCACTGGCTCAAAGAATGCACATCTAAGCTGTTTCATACCACTTGTAATTTTTACATATATATTCAAGGAATGTGAGGGTTTGAGATGTACCAAAAGCACGTATACCATAAAAAGTGCATTAGAGGATTATGTAACAAGGATTCTATGCAAAACTTAGATATAAAAAATGACTCACATTCTTGACACAATGGAGTGTCAAGTCACAACAAGGGACATGGCTTTTAGTTAAAATTTTTCTCTCTTAGTTGACTATTATCTTACTTTGGGATGGATCGGCTAACTTTCCTTTCTAATTACAGGTACTTTGTCACACGACAGACTTTATGCCTAGTGTTCAAGTATCGTAGATGGAGGATGCTAAAGGGTAAATGATTGTGCCTTGATCAAGACACGCATGAAAGTATAGCTGTGGATGTTACTATCATTTGTGAGGGCCGCAAGCCCCAAATGTTGCAAATGGAGGATATTTGTCCCTTGAGTATAATGTGCCAGGAAATTACAATGTTAATGGAAAATCCACATGTTAGCTTCTATTTTAAACTAGATGGTAGGAAAATTTGAAGCCAAGCTCATGATACTATTACTAGTGGAAAGTGTGTGGCTCCACATATTTTAGAAATTGTAGAGTCTCCCTAAAAATCCCAATACCACAAGTTGTAATATCCAACACTTGTAAATTTTCAGATTTTTTTGGCCAATAGAATATTGTTGCTTGCAAATTGAAATATTTAAAAATTATGGTATTTATGCAAAATCATATACTTGCTATACACTTTTCATATCAACATATTTACATATGCATGTAAACTTTACAAAGGCATAAGTAAAGCCATAACTAAATATCTTATGCGAACAACCCTTACTAGTTTAAAACTTGAGGTTTTTAATGTAGAACTAGTTTAGTTCTTGTTTCATTGTTTCATTTCACACTTTCTCTCTTCATCTCTTTATATCCACCACATCCCTCCTACTTGCTACGATGGATGCTCACACACACTTTGATGAGTGGATAACAATCTCCTCACAACCCTTTGCTCCCTTAGTCTCATCTATGAGCTTACTACCACTATTAAGAACCATGCCTCCTGGGCATCTTTTCCCTTCTCCTTGTGAGCCTCCCTACTGCTCCCTTCTTTCCACTAGCAACCCCTCCTCCATTTTTGGTATCAATAGCATCTGGACCCCCCTTGCCCCCTCAATGGCATCTAGTAGCACCTCATCAATGGAAGAGGTTTTCTTGGCCTTGGTGTGCTCCATGTCTGGCATGTCATCATTGATGATCATAAGTTTAGTAGCATGAAGAGATCCTAGGTTGCGCCCTCCTCCATATCATAACTCCTCTAGATAACCCCTACTATTGTGTCCCCATCTAGCTCCACCACACCCCCTTCCCCTCCATTGAACTAGACTTCAAGTCCCATAGGACATCCTATATCTTCTCCATAGTGTACAAGCCATCAAACACATTAGTCATGGAAAACTTTGTTGGACTTTGCTCATCATACTTCACATTATATACAATCTTCACATCTTTGATGACCTCGGCCACATTTCCTCATCTATGCAGTAACCACATATGATTCCAAAATCATGATCACACCAAATCAACATTATAGTTAGCACATAAAATCATTGTCACGGATACTAGTGTCAACTTACTTTTCAATTGTAGTGCCCACTATTCCATGCTTTTTCCATTGCAATATCTCAATGGTGCACCCCTCTTTTACACAAAATTCACTTGTGAGCAAAGAGGGTGGTATTGATGTCTATACTTGAGCATGAAGTTTCTCACAGTGCCAATTCCAACAACTCCCTACACACATCACAAATGCCAAATAGATGGATCTTTGTCCACAATACGTAGCCTATGGAAGATAATGAATCTCTTCCTCTTCTTCAAGTCACTGAGATCATCTGGTTGACAAAGTCCATGTGGACCTGTCCTTGCAAATAGCCTTTAGCTTATTGTACTATGATTTTCAATTTGAAATAAATAGAGAAAATTAAACTTACAAAGACAAATATCATAGAAGCTAAGTACCAAACATCATGAAAATATCATTTCGATTTATGACATGAAAATATTCTACTACCAAACATTATTTGACCTATGATTGGAAAAAATCTACCAAACATTATCCAAGCATAACCAAACTAGCTAGCATGCAGTACCAAAACTACCAAATTTATCAATCTACCAACCTAGACCTAGGTAGTTTCAAGTAGTGCATACATTGCCAAAATGTAGAAACTGATGGTGCCAACCATTACCAAAAAAGTAGCAATATTATTGAGAAGCACCAAATGTATGACAAAGCAGTAAATGTAACAAAGAGGACCAAAACCACCAACATATACCATATTATCCAAAGGTGGTACAAAACATAGCTAGAGGTAGTATTAAAATGTACCAAAGGTATGAAAGAGAACTAGAAAAAAAACTAATACCAAAGGTACCAAAAGGGATCGAATGTATACAAATATGAGAGAACTTGAAAGTACCAAAGAGGACATGAACTATCAAAATATACTAAAAGGAGCTAAAGGTAGTATAAAAAAGCACATTATACCAAAAATAGCTAGAGAGAGTAGCAAGAAGCATCAAATGCACCAAAAGTCAAAAAACTATGTATAGGGTTTCAATAAGCACCAAATGTACCAAAAAAGTATAAAATGGACCAAACATACTAAAGAGCTCCAACTATACAAAAGAGGACTAGAACTATGAAAAGATACCAAAAATACCTACAAATGGTTTCAAAACGTACCTTAGCACCAAAAATATTTAGAGCTGATATCAAAAAGTGACAAATGTACCAAATATTTAAAAAGTACATCATATCATAAAGTACTAAAAATCACCAAATGTTCCAAAGATTCAAATAGCACCTTAATATCACAGAGTAGCAAAAAACATCAAATGTACCAAATTTATCACATTTACTTAATGTACCAAAGAGCACTGAATGTATTAAAGAGCCCCAGAATATTGGTCAACTAAAGAGCTCTACTAAAGGATTTCCATGTAGTAGCAAAGTGAAGCTTTTTTTCAATCCATTGTATGTTCTCACTGACCCTAAGGCATTGCAACATTCATTGATCAACTTTCCACCTCCTTTACCTAAATCATTACATAGAATTCATTGTCAAAGCTCTTGGAGGTGGACTTTATAACTTCAATGTCATCTGTTATATGATTGACCAATGCATTCAACCCTCGTACCTCAACAATGCGTCCTTATTTTGTTGGATTGGAGCCTTTAGCTCCAATAGCCTATTCAATGTATCCTTGCTCTTTATACACTTTAATGTAATCCTTTATATGCTTGACCAATGCATTCAATCCTTGTACCTTAATAATGCCTCCTTTTTTTGTTGGATTGAATTGTTCAGCTCCAATAGCCTATTCAATGTATCCTTGCTCTTTGTCATGAATCTTACTCAAGCTGTGTCACACACAATACACACAAGGAGAAGCTGACTCAACAATACCCAAAGAGAGATGGAGGCAAGATCATTTTTTTGCTGGTTTCTTCTTCTTCTTTCACACACTTTTCAATATACATAAAGTATACAACATAAGGGAAAGTGTCCTATTAAGTCAAACAGTGCATAACAGACTATACTCATTAACTGATGCTATAACTATGCTAGATGTAGATAGGTGTAACAAAACAAATATAATAAGTGATAAGTCAGTGGCTATGTAAGACTCATAATGACCATTGGCATACTAAGTGTAGATATGTGGATCTATCTAGCTAGGTAGTCCATCATTAATGTTTACATGTATTGAGCTTACCATCTCAACACATTCCCTCATTAGGAAAAAAATGAACTCACAAATGGGCCTTTTAGCCCCACCCCCTCTCCTCCTTAAAACAAGGAAAAGATGAGAGAAGAATAGTAAAATAATCCTCTTCTCTCTCCACTTTTGCAATGTTGTTTTGCCTTTTTTATATTATCTTTAAAGATATACTCGGATTCCTTCTCTCTCCTCATTCAAGAAGTCTTTTTCAAACAAATTTTATATTCAAAAAGGAGTTAGTTATGGGAGTGTGGTGCTTCGTTTTCAATGCAAAATAATTAGTAGATACGAGGCAATTGATTTTTTAATCAAGAACAAGGAAAATGAAATTTCGAAAGTTCCTTTTAAGATATTTTGGGGATTTTTTATATTCTAGCTTTTGGTCAAAAAACAAACCAACTAGTCAAATTTCGTGTTTTTTAGAAATGTTTTTGGAGGTAAAATAGAAATGTCTAAAATATGAAAAGTCTTGGACACCCCTATCCTCTAAGCTATTTTTCCCCATATCTATACTCTCTATTGTGACCTCTTCTCTGTGTTTATGCAACCTTCATTAATAGAGTGAATTACTTACACCCTCATTTCCCTTAGCACCTTTGTGTGCCTCTCTGTGCATCTCCACTCTACCTCTTATGGCAACCAAGTGGACTCCACGCTTCTATTAATAGTAAAACGAATACATGAAAGAAGGAGTTTCATATTGAGGTAGAGATTGAATACACCCCATTATTCAAAAGAACCCAGTGTACCAGTGTTAATCCTTAGGTTTTGCAGAGTTACACGTAAATGGGATTGAAATATGTGGACTTGTGAGTTGATGGGGGAATCTACCCAATTGACCCCTTAAACAATAGACCTCCAAATTTCTCAGAAATCACAAATTTGCTGAAGTATGTATGCGAGGATGAAAATGGGTT
Source organism: Lygodium microphyllum (assembly GCF_053477565.2). Taxonomy (NCBI): domain Eukaryota; kingdom Viridiplantae; phylum Streptophyta; class Polypodiopsida; order Schizaeales; family Lygodiaceae; genus Lygodium; species Lygodium microphyllum. The sequence continues at coordinate 127,577,437 of NC_141150.1, forward strand.
TCTCGGTTACACTAGGTGGCTTAGTTGATCAGGCGTTTAAAGTATTTACAACTTGCCAAGCAACCATGAAAAATTGTCATGATGTGATCATTGCACATCAACTTCATATACAACAGCTCATAGGACAAGTGGTATAGCTAAATGACACTATAATTCAACAAAACAATCAAATTATTTCAATGCAGGACACTATCCATGACATTAGTATCTCATATGAGGAGGCAAAGGCACAATTGGATGACTTGAGAAAGATCAACAACAAGCTAACAGAGACACATAAATGAAAGAAGAAGCCAATCAATGAGTTAATTGTGAATAGCCGCCAATGGAAGCGACATATCAAAGCATGTAAGGTATCTTAGAATGAGAACCTAGGTGAGGGTGAGGTCGGATCATGTATTCGTAGATTGCTAAAGGCAAGTACATTGGAAAACACTTTGAGCAATCCTAAGTTTAAGGCTGTGAAGGAAAAGGTGATTGAGTGTACATTAAAAGATGTGTCAAATGAGTTCTCAATTGTGGATGCACAATCCATTTGTGACAGGACTACGGTATTAGCACGACTTACTCAAAGATATTCAAAGGTGTGAAATTTGGGTTTGGTTGTGTGTTGAAGAGAAATAGAATCGTGCCTCTTCCTCAATCTTCAAAGTTAATAGATCCTGACGGCAACTTAATACAAAGGTTTTGATGCTTATAGGAGATCCCATGCATGTTCAATGCATGGAAACACTAAAGGTTGGGACCAAAAATGCATATGAGGTGAAGTTCACCGAACTCAACAATTACTATTTAGATTTGTACAAGGTGCAATCGGTAATGGTAATGTCCTACAATATGTTTTTTGAGGAATGTAATGGTAAATTGTAGTTTGTTATAAAATTAGATGAAAGTGAGGCCATCAAAGGAGTAAAGCTTGAAAGAGTTAGTGTAACTCTGATGAATAGAGCTTTACAATTTGACAAGAATAATCTAGGAAACTTTACTGTTCAATTTGAGCGCCATGTGTAGTGGCTCACTGCATTTAAAGTTCCTAAGGAAACATTTGAGGTGCTGCAATTGTTCTTTATGCACACAAGGATTCCAAGCATCATCAATCATCAAGAACATGGTGAGATGCTCTCGATTGAAGGGTATGGTCAATACTTGGTTGAATGGCATATTGCAGAAGACTTGAAAACTTTAAAATGCATGTGTGGAATCTGCAATGGTGCAAATACAAAGAATCCATACCTATATTGCTTGACAGAGAGGGTGGAAGGAAAGGACAAAAAGAAGAAGTGGCAAAGGGTGACAAATGTTGCACCAACATGCAATAGAGAAGATCCCACTTGGAAGCCCATCTTCAACATTCCATTGGATTGTATTCGCATTTTTTCATTGCATGCTTTTGTCAAAATCATGGAGAAACTTGTATATGAATACATTTGCTTTGCTTATAGGATGCAACCAGAAAAAGAAGCCATTGCAACGTGTAGGAATGTGGAGCGAGTGTTATAAAAAATTAGGCTACACAAGCATCAAGTGGCGATTGAAAAAGATGAGAAGAGATCAAGAAAATCAAGCAACTTGCCAAAAAAGCCTTGCTTTGGAGAAGCAAAAGCTAAGAAGTTTCTCTCAGTGCCCATCAATGAGGAAGGAAATGTCATGGTTCATAGGCTGTAGGACTACGATGGGTGGAAAAAGTTATATTTTGTAGTTCCTGATCAAAGTAATGGAGGAAAAACAATGTTATCCAAAGCTCAAATTGGCTCCCTTACTTCACAAGATAGTGTTTAACAATGAAGATAAGCAAGAATTTATCAATGATGTGCATAGCTTCTACGAAAACATGGTGGAAGCATGAGACAAAAGCTCTATCACACATTACATGGTGCGTACTAAGTTAATATTTTAAAATTGTATGAATTGTATAAACTATTGAGCATAGTTTTACTCATGTGTGATATGTGTCTTTGTAGCATATCCTTGAGGCACATGGGCCATATTTTGCATAAAAGGGAAGAATCGGAGTCCGGTCCACACAAGGGATGGAAAATTCACATTAGATAGCACGTGGTGCATACCAAAGAAAAATCAGTCATGATGGAGGGGTGAATAGTAGCAATCCAATGATCCAATTGTTATCTTGGTGGTATAGGATTATAGTAGCGGATGAAGCTAAACTCTCGCAAAAGAGAGCACATGAAAGTGCTAATGAATTGGCTACAAACATGATGGAATCACGCAGTGTCACTGAAAGAGTGTGTTATGAAACCTCAAATGCCAAAGAAAACCATGCCAAGTGGCTAGAAACAAGGCTTCAACAAGGCAACAAATGGGTTCAAAGACAGCTAAGATAGTAAGATGAACAATGTGTTTAGTGTAAATGCAATTCATAGTTTAAGAGAGAAAGAGAGAGTGTGCATCTATGTAAATGAGTCTTACAGTTTAGGGTTATATAAAAGAGGGTTTCACTTTCTATCTTATTCATTGAGTTCTCACATCTCTTGTGCAGGAAAGATGGCTAGGCCTAAGGTAGTTGCAAATAAGCTTCCGCTCAGAGCCCCATATCGTGTTCAACCCCTTGGAGCATCTACTAGCTCAGATGCACCCCCTTCTCAACCTAACCCGGCTTCCTCAAGCCGCCCTCACCAAGGGTACTTCTCAGGATCCCCCCAAGAAATGCAAGTGGAAGCCAGGTACAGTGGCCCTGAGAGAAACTAGGATGTATCAATGCTCTTTTGATCTCATCATTTTGAAGGAGAGCTTCTTGATACTTGTTCGCGAGATTGTGCAAGATCTCTAGCGCACATAAAGTAGGAGGTGGTTTTTGGCACAAGGTTAGGATAGACCTAATCACTTCACAAAAGATTGTCTTCATGATTTATAGTGTGTTGCAAAGGCCTTTTTAGTTGACTTGATGACTCATGCTCGGTGTTGTGCAATACATGCAAAGCGCATCACTGTAACTCCCACGAACTTCCAACTTGTAAGAAATCTTCAAGCATTGAAGGATGCATTTGTTCCAATGGAATGAACACATTTTGTAATATTATCTTTTTTGGCATAGTGTTCTCGTGCATTGGACATATGACTATGTCCCAGTGCAAAACTATTGTAAGTGCCCTTAAAATATGATTTAAATTTTTCATCTTGTCCTTCGCAATCAACTTTGACTGTGCATCTTCACTGTATTTTCAACTCTTACTTATAGTTTTTCCTAGCAATGTCAATTTCAATAGGAAAAACATGCAAAAATTTGCCATTTCTTATTGCAGTTTACTCTTGATGCCTCTATATAGTCTATGTGGTGCGAAGTTTCTAAGGGCTAGTAGTCATGATGTTGATTTCTTGATTATCAACCCATCCATTTTTTGTGTGGGATAATTTTTTAAATACTAAATTGTATCGGAGTACGAGTGCGGGCCAAGAGCCCAATTTTTTTTTTTTGTTGGAAAAGAAAATGCATGCAAACCCTTGGTCCGAAGTTTGAGCAGTTGGAACCACTCCTCAAACTTTGGACCAGTGGGTTTGCAAGCATTTTCTTTTCCAAAAAATAATAATTTGGCCTCTTGGCCACCTAACGATTATGCATGTGAAGTTTTGTCGCATTCCAATAAAAGGTTATGGATTTACGATCACATGATGGACAGTGCATATGAAGCTACATTAACCTGGTTTTAGGGTTTAAAAGGGTTAAAAGTTCATTCTTTTTCTCATTTTCACATCTTGCTTTCTTTTCTTCCTTCATTCTCACATCCTCAACCTCTGTCTCTTCTCCATCTTGCCCTCCTCGAGCTTGCATGGCATGCACCAAGCAAGCATGTCGTCATTTCGGTCACGGGAATGCCTCATGAGAAGGCTTACCACCTGGAGCACAAGGTGGAGCCTCTTCTAGTGCAGCAACATGTGCTCCCCATAGAGCACAACAATCACCATATAAGAAAAGAAGATGAAAACCAAACACTATCTCCCTTCGAGAGATAAGGAGAATCCATCGCGGATACGAGCTTCTCATCCCAAAAAGATCTTTTCATAAGATTGTTCGGGAAGTCATGCGAGACTTGGAGCTGCAAATAGTTGCAAAGGGGTTTCTCATCGACTTGTTCAATAATACACAGCTAATGGCCATCCATGCAAAGCATGTCACAATCACAGATAAAGACATGAACTTTATTGTTCGGCTTCAACACAGCAAGGGGACTCCTCTATAGGTTATGAGATTAATGATCCAAGGTTTCGTAATGAGTGTTATAGCAGCATAGTATCTTGGAAGGCAAAATTTTTTTGTATACTCTACCACATTGGAATACACACACACACACACACACACACACACACACACACACACACACACACACACACACACACACACACACACATATATACATATATATATATATATATGTATATATATACATATATATATATATATATATATATGTATATATATACATATATATATACACACACACACATAATATCTCATGCGATGTGTATTGAATTTAAATAATTGAGTATAGTTGTTTTGTTTTATTTCTTGAAACGCATGACTCTTAATTTTTGTTTAATGTGCACACGCATCGAAAGTAGTAATACGTATGGATACAAATTATGTTATTGCTTATGCACAATCGTAAGTGCAGTACTACTCATTGACATAATTAAATTGGATTATGTTAACGTATACGAATGCATCATTCACATACCACACATTATTGTCACACTTACACGAACCACACATTTATTCAATAATTGTTTATTTATAGGAACAAAGTAAAATATCTTATATTCATCAAGAAAAATACATGCGATTGCTGATAGTGATGGTAGATACAAAAAACCGATAGCCAACAAGAACTCTCATTTGTTCCTTGGCTTTTTTATCGGTGGAGAGAGGAGGGGCCAGTTTTCGATGAAAATAGAAGTTTATTCTTTGCTTCAAAAATGACACGCTCCCCCTTCAGCTCTTTCTCAAGGAGAAGTGGATTTGACACTTTAGTGAGGTCACCTAATGTATCAAGTACACATATTGCTCCACCACGTGTTTGGTCAAACAAGTAAAGAAGCTTTGGTCGCTTGATTAGCACCACCTTCTCTAAGCTAGATGTCACAAGTATTGCTTGAAAATGTCCAAACTTGGTCAAAGCTTGAATTTTTATGATTGTTCCTTTTCCTCGTGGTGAGCACTTCTTGCCTTGATGCAAACTCATCTATATATAGCATGTCCTGAATGACAAAGTCAAATCAAATAATATACTTAGCAACTAACCTAGAGTTATTAGAAAGTGACGAAACCTAAGGGTATGGTGCATCGGGTCCCCTAGAGTCAAACAATGAAATATTGGCAAAAAATGATGCATGTAGCTACCCTGTATGAATTCTGGCATCGAAGGCCACTTTCTGGGCCTAGGAAGACTTTGGACGTGGTAGTTGTAAGCATCATTTTTTGCCAATATTTCACTGTTGGACTCTGAGGGATCCGATGCACCCTGCCGTCTAGTTTTGTTGCATAAAAATCTATGGTAGTTAGAAATCTCACCTTCTCCAAATCTCATTCCTAATTTTTATTTGGTATTGTTATAATCGTGCGAGGATAATTGTTGGAAATAAGGATGCATTTTTCGTCTTAAATGCTTTAGAAAATTGATATGCATTTAGTCCATATTTACAAAAACGGAATTAAGATAGCATACTTCGTTTAAACATGGAAGTATAAACTGCATGTCGCATTATTAAGCCATATCTTCTTCGCAATAAGTCATCATGGGAAGTGCTAGGAATCCTTAGGAAAGTGCAAGGCATGAAATGATTCTTACGATGCACAACTCTAGGCAATTATCGCGTGTCAACTGCATAAATTATTAGCAGAAGGTTGCTTGTTTAGCATGAATTTTGTTCGCAAGTTATAGGAAGATTAGTTGGAATTAACCTAACCTATGCCTAACCTTAAATCGATAAGTTAGGGTTGAAAAATCAATTTATGCATAGACAATGAGTCATGTGTTTATGAAATGATAACGTAACTATCTTCAAGAGTTAAACAAATTGGCATAAACCTAAACACTTAAACCGCGGAGTACTCGTTTAGAATGAGTTAAATTCCAAGAAATTCACTAGGAATTAATACGTGACCTAATCGTATGTATTGCTAAAACTGAAACTCCTATACCCTAAATACTTGCACACATTCACCGAATGTAGGGACAGTGAAACATATTTGGGAAGTGATCTAGGGTTTGTCCCTAAGAATCTTATGAGATGGAACTTGGAACCCTAGGACTGACGACATCAGCCTAATGTAATCAGGAACAAATTGTTTCGTGACTCCATTTGATGAGTAGAATAGTCTCATAGTCGATGCGACACTTGTGCAACAAGTGCGGAGTCATATGATCTTGTGATTGGATCACAAGGAAATGGCCAATTCTTGCAATGAGGTTGGTAGGTCCTTACGCAAGTTATCTTGCAAGAGGATGAATAATCATCATAATATAGTATCTTTCTTGAGTAAAGATAATTGTTTGGAAGCAAAAGACCAGCCGATAAACTGAAATAATCTATGAACTTAAGGTTTGACCAAGTCGGGTTAGTAAGGTATGCCCTAACCCAGGATATAGGGGATCTTGCCAAGTCGCAAGTCATCCCGGATCGAGTGTTGGATGCATTCGAAAGGAAGGATTCATTCCTTAGCAGTTTGCCAACAAAAACGACTAATGTAAATGTTTGTGCTTGTTACAAATTTAAGAGTACTGTTTGGCTTTGTTTGGTTAATGAATTAAAAGATAAATAGATATCTAATACTTCAGGTTGAAGGCATAAAGGGAGAGGCAGCTTCAGTTACCCCCGACTGCCTGCCTGACCCTAACTAAGGGGATTGTTAACTGTGCCGGGAAAGTGGATAGAACCCACTGCGAGAGGTCTCTCTGTTGAGCGCTACTTGGAGCAGGAGGACCCTTGGGTGCTAGGGGGGACTTTGGCTGTAAATCCCTCGCTTTCCGGGCCCTACATAAGAGGCTAACATGACTCAGGATTGGATCTCGAGGCCCGCATACTAGTCTACATGCAGAAACTTGGATTGGTAATCCCTGTGGATTGCTGGATAGCCTTCGGGCGGATTGTGGATAAGCCTACGGGCTGGACTTTTTGTATTTCAAAGATAAATATGATAACCTGTTAATAAGGAACTTGTTTGACATTGTTTTTCTATGTCAAGTGATATGATTACGTGAAAGAACCAGTGCCTAATGGGCTAAATAAAGAAGCTGATTGTTACATGTCCAACTTAATGTGTTAGGTAACTAGATAACTAAAACAACCTGAGGAAAGTGCGGTGGATGTGGCCATAGGTCCATCGTATGGAGGGGTGGTCCCGGTTGACCGGGAACTTTTCTCAAATCACAATGGACAGTAGGAAGATCGTCAAAGAACACGAACAACAAAAGCGTTGACCTAGAGTTATGATTGATCCCGATTTACACTGTTTTAGGGGAACGGAATGGGACTATGCCTTATGGCAGAGAGGTTGAGCTTTGCATGCCTCTCATTTCCCATTCTCCTTGAACCAAGTGCAATGTGAATCCGCTTCGGATGTAGCGTTTTTGCGTAAAATAGTTCACTTGGGTCCGATGCTAGTTGCCGTTAGGAAATGACCAATAAGGAAAACCCTAATTCAGGTCGATCCTAAGTGGGAACGGCCGGAATACTTCCGCTATGTGGTAGATGCGAAAAGCCCTAGATCACAAACCCCATAACATTCCACGGGAGTGCCGGGTGGAGCTTTCTAGACATCCTTTCCGATGGACTGCTAAGATGTGTCCTGAAGATACAAGTGGACACGTTACAGTTGGTATCAGAGCGAACCAACGAAGGATTTGTTTTTATAAAATCTTAGTAAGATAAATTAAAGCAAATGTTGTTGTCCAAACATTTCCTTACTTCCAATGCTGTCTTGCAAAATTACGAAGCGTGGAATAAGTTCTTAGTATTCCGAGTCATGTTTATGACTGCGATGCATTCCCCGAATTATCGACAAAGGATTGAGATGATGAACATCCTAGAGTGAATCTATAATCCATTGCCTTTTTACATGGAACAAAGATGGAGGGTGCCTCAGGAATCTACTATATAGCTGCCCACCGGTTTGCTTACCTACAGACCAACCTAAAGAGGATCAAGTGGTTGGAAGACCTAAAAGTCGCGAAGCTATTCATTTTTGTGGAAGCTCACGTAAATTCAACTTTACATATTCGAGGTCGGAGGGTTGAACTGAACTCATATGTATATGAGGAAGTGACTCGTGTAATCCCCGCCGACAGGATTAAAGTGTTGGGGCGCCATGAAAAGAATGGATTTCAAAGGAAAGGATACCCTGAACTTCCAATGACTTATCGATTCCTAAAGATCCATGACCCGAAACCATACTATTATACAATTCCTGTAGATAAATGTAATACAACATTATTCTCCCCAAACTAAATGTAACAGTTGGCTTATCATCGCAAGAAATGTTGTATTCCGAAAGGGCTATGCCCATATAAATACAAATAAGACTTATTTTTATCAATGTCTGATTGTGCATTAGAATTGATAAAAAGTTAAGTGGTTAGATTGCTTGATTGATAGCGGAATTGGAGATGTAATATAAATCAATAACGATTATCGTGTAATAACATTAAGAAACCTTTATCCAAGCACAACCCCAGGTACAGGTTTCTAGTTCGCCTCCTATATCAAGTGCTGTTGTAATCTAGGAGAAGAAGTTTCTTCTCAAGCAGATTAAGCCACCCGAATTTGACGGGAGAGGCAGGTCCGTTCAAGCATATGCTGAAATTTGGATTGAATCCATGGAGGATTACTTCGAAGAAACCGGTACTGCACCCGCCAATCAAGCTATGCTCGCCAAGCCGAAGCTCACCGACGAAGCCAGGCTTTGGTGGAAATAATGGTGCAGGGATCAAGGGATCGCGGAAGGATCTGTTACCTCGGAGAAGCTGAAGAAAGCCGTGTAGGGAAGATACTTACCACTTGCATATCGCACGTAGAAAATGAATGAGTTCTACGAGCTAAAACAGCTGGGGCTCACTCTTGACGCATACTACTCTAAATTCGTTTCACTTCTTAAGTATGCGCCACAAATGGACATGACATGGCAGGTGTCCAAATTTTGTGCTGGGTTAAATCCCCCAATAAATACCCATCTCGAATCTATGCGTCCATCAGATCTTCAGGACGCTCTCATTCGAGCTGTGCCTATAATTCAGGAGGTGTAGGCTAGACCAAGGGGTAACAAAGCTTGGTCTTTTAATGACCCGAACAGAGGAGCATTCAAGCCTTAGATGAAGAGAGTTCAAGGTCATAATCATGGACAAAGAAAGAAAGCAAGGACCAATAACGTCAACAACTTTGTTCCTACTCAAAGCAATGGCCGAAACCTCCGTTGTTTCCACTGCAACAAGCCCGGTCACTTCAAGAGGCAATGTCCCAAACTTGGAGAAGGACATCGCCAAGCACCTTTCCAAGGAACGGGCCGTGGTCAAGGAGCCACTACTCGAGGCAGAGGAAGAACCGCCTGTGTTGCCAATAGGCAAATGTGCGAAGAAGAAGAAGATCCAACCATGGAAGCAGAGTTTGAAAGGGCGACAGTCCATGCCACTCTACACAAGAAAGGCCCGAATCGCCAGTTCTCGGTGATTTCAGACACCGTCGAACTATCAAGGTAAAAGTTTCAAGACCTTGATTGATTGTGGCAGTACACATTCCTTTATCTCACCAGCTTGTGCAAAAAGATTAGGAATAGCCATAGTAGAAGGACCTACCTTGCTTGTGGAATTGGCAAATGGTCGTGAGGTTACGTGTACCGGGCAAACTGCTAAGGTGGAATTCTTTCTGGGAGGAAAAATGACTTTGGTCAAATTTAGAGTCATGAATTTAGGTATCCATGAGTGCCTACTCGAAATGGATTGGCTTAAGCCTAATGATGCCCACATTCATTGTGGAAATGGCTAAGTTTCCTTTCAGAACTCTGAAAGGGAATTAGTCACAACTCAAGGTGAGGCTGGAGTGCCAAAAATTCAATTGGCCAAAGCATCTCGGATCATAAAAGGAGTCAGAAAAGGATTACCTGTCTACTTAATTAAGCTCAACAAGTTAGATCATAAGCAAGAGTCTAGTGAAGGACCTTCTAGGCTAAAGGAATACGCGGACGTATTCCCTGAAGAGTTGACAGAACTCCCGCCTCAAAGAGAAGTGGATCATGAGATTAAGCTAGTACTAGGAGCTGCGCCAATTGCAAAAAGACCTTATAGAATGTCTATACCGGAAGAAATTCATCTGAAGGAACAACTCAAGCAACTACTAGAACAGGGCTACATTTGTCCTAGCAGTTCACCGTGTGGAGCTCTAGTACTGTTCCAGAAAAAGAAAGATGGAATACCTCGACTATGTATTGAATATCGAGGGTTGAATCAATCAACTGTCAAGAACAAGTGCCCTATTCCTAGAATAGATGAGCTTCTTGATCGTCTTCAAGGGGCAAAGATCTTCTCCAAGATTGATAGGTTACTATCAGATAAGGATCAAGGAAGAAGATATCCCCAAGACGGCCTTCAATACAAGATATGGGCACTTTAAGCTCCTAGTTATGTCATTTGGGCTTACGAATGCACCTGCCACCTTCAACAGGTTAATGTAGGATATCTTTAGGCCATATCTTGATGATTTTGTGCTTGTCTTCTTCGATGACACTTTAGTCTATTCCAAACAAGAAGAAGATCATGAACCCCAACTTTGGATTGTCCTTGAGACAATGAGGTCACATAAGCTGTATGCTAAAATGAAAAAGTGTGCATTCTTCAAACGTCAGATTGAATATCTGGGATTCATAGTATCAGCAGAAGGAATCTCAGTGAACCCAGCCAAGGTCAGAGATATGCTTGAATGGCCAATACCAACAACTGTCAAAGAAATACATAGATTTCTTGGATTGACAGGATGGTATAGGGTCTTCATAAAAAACTATGCTCTGATTGCAGCACCTCTGATGGACTTACTGAAGAAGCAAACTTCCATTGCATGGTCAACTCCCGAACAAACTAGCTTCGATAGGTTGAAGTAGAGTTTGGTATTAGCACCTATCCTAAAACTTCCAGACCTCAGTAAGGAGTTCGAGGTGGTAACTAATGCTAGTGCACTTGCCTTAGGATGTGTGCTCATAGGAAGGTCATCGTGTAGCATACTCTTCAAGAAAACTAAAGAATCATGAGAAGAATTATGCTACGCATGATCTGGAATTGTTAGTTGTCATCCATGCTCTAAAGCTTTGGAGACACTACCTGTTGGGTAACAAGTTTATTCTAGTAACTGACCATAAGAGTCTCAAATGGATCTTTACCCAGAATGAGCTCAACATGAGGCAACGTCGGTGGATTGAACTGCTGGAGGAGTATGACTTTGAAATCAAGTACCGACTAGGAAAAGAGAATGTAGTTGCCGATGCATTTAGTCGCAAGGCATTCCTTAATTCCCTAATCTTGCAGAATCCATCAACAGCTAGATCTCTAGCTACAAAAGTATCTATGCCAAACAATATAATCTTGAGTTAGCTGGAGAGGAAGCATGCCACGATCCAGCCTATCAAAAGATGCTAAGGGAGATCTCTATCAAGGATCAGGATCAAAAGCTGCAGGCCAAGTATCATGAATTCTCTATCAACAATGGACTTGTCTAGTATAGAACGAGGCTATGCATACCAACAAGCCAGTCACTTAAGCAGAAGATATTATGGGAAGCTCATGACTCCCCTTTCTCAGGTCATCCTGGCTATGCCAAGACTCTCAATACAGTTAGAAAGAGCTACCATTGGGAGAGGCTTAAAGGTGACGTTCTCAAATATGTCACCGAGTGTTTGTCTTGTCAACGTATCAAAGCTGAACATGTCAAGATGCCAGGGAAGCTACAACCACTTGACATTCCACAAATAAAATGGGAATTCATCAGTATGGATTTTGTTGTTGGCCTACCCCAAGTTCAGGGAGGATACAACTCCATCATGGTTGTGGTTGACATGCTTACTAAGGTTTCACACCTTATTCCAGTTAAGACAAACTATAAAGCCTTAGACATTGCAAGATTGTTTATCAAGGAGATATTCAAGCTACATGGGTTACCCAGAAGAATCATTAGTGATCATGATTCTCTCTTCACATCACACTTCTAGAGGGCTATCTTTGAAGCCGTTGGGACTCAACTCTACTTTAGCATAGCTTACCATCCCCAAACAGATGGCCAAACAGAGCGAGTCAATCAAATCATCGAGGAAATGCTTAGGGAATACTACTGTCATGAGTCAAAAAGGTGGATTCAATACTTGCCTTTGGTTGAATTTGCCTACAATGCTTCTTACCAGCAAAGCATTCAGATGACCCCTTTCCAAGCATTGTATGGTCATGACTATCGAAGTCCCCTAAACTTCTCAAATCCAACCTTGAGGGGTGAAGCTTCAAGGCAAATGTTGGAAGAGATGGATGACCAAATAAAGTCAATAAGACAGGACATCCAAGCTACCAAGGATAGACAGAAGGCCTACGCGGATTTGAAGCATCAAAATAGAGTCTTCAAAGAAGGAGACATGGTCTTCATTCGCGTACACCTTAAGAGGAGTTCCCTATCCTTAGGAGATTGCAAGAAGCTAAGTCCAAGGTATTGTGGACCATACAAGATCCTCAAGTGCCTAGGACCTAATGCTTATAAACAGCAACTCCCTGAGAACCTCAAGGTTCATAATGTATTCCATATCAGCCTATTGAAAAAGTATATACCTAATCCTAACCATGTACTTGATGACCAATAAGTTGTAATGCCTAGTCAAGGAGTCCTTGAACTAAAACCCTGACAGGATCTTAGATGTTAGGGAGAGACAACTAAGATCCAGAACCTTGAGAGAATGCCTCGTCCAATGGAAAGATTATCCCAAAGAGGATGCCACTTGGATAGATGAAGGCACTCTCAACATCAATATCCCCATCTTATCTCGAGATGAGGACATCTCGATTCCTCCAAGGGGGAGAGAATGTAACATACCAAACATTACAAGTCATGTGTGAACCCCCCCTTTATAAGTAGTGGGGATAATAATATTGCATTTTGATAATTTACCAGGATAATGGAAATTTTTTTTACTTATCCCCCCCTAGCCGACTATCGTGCTGGAGGGGGAGGGGGAATAGAAGGTATGTGGAAGCTCCTCGGTGGAGCTCGCATGCAATAAATCGCCATGCCCGCTCACGCGCTGGGAAGGGAGGATCCCCCTCCCCTTACCTATACAAATGGGCGGGGGGTGCAAGCGGAACAAAAAAAAAAGAGGGCCGCCATGAAGCTGTACGCCGTTCTGAATGTGTGAGGGAGACAAGAGGAGAGGCGCTGTCTTTAATGCCATAAGAGGAGGCTCTGTAGGAATCGTGAGGGAGGGAGAGGCTAAAGAGGTCACCGCCAGTCCGCCCTGAGAAGCTGAGCTGCTGTAGAGGCCGCTGCCATTCGTCGCCATTCAGATACCACCCGTCATCCTTCAGCCATACTTCAACACCAGTTTGCCACGTAACCCCTTCCTCCCCCCTCCCCCCACCCCCCCCCCCCCCCCCCCCGCATATCTTCTCCTAAGGCCCCCTTAGGCCCCCTTTTCCTATAGCCTTTAAGGCTACCTTTTTTCCCCCCTTGGAATTTCTCCCTTAGGGGTTTATAAAGCCCTTTTTTCCCCAATAAAGATTTTTTTCCAAAAATCCCTTGAGAGGCCTTAAGTGGTCTTTAAGGCTCTCCCCCCCCCCCCCCCCTGAAATTTCCCCCCTTGAAGCTCTATAAGCCCCTTTATCCCCCAAAAGATTTTACCTTAAGCCCTTCATCCGACCCCCTCGAATTTCCCCTAAGGGCTCCCTTAGGCCCTTTTTATACCCATTTACCCCCTTACAAAACGAAGATAGGGTGTTAAGGGTATTTTGACACTTTTCTTCCCCCATACAAAAGCCCTCATAAGCATTTTTGCACCTTTTATTCCTCGTTTGTGTGAGTCTTTATAAGACCATTAAGCCTTTCCCATGGCTTTAATGGGCCTTATTCACGAAAGATTTTGAAACACCCCCTTTTTCGAAATCCCTACTTCAAGGAGGAAGCCTTCTAAAACCACTTCCGACGGACGGTGCAAGTTATCGCAAAGGGAGCCACGGTGGAATTTCAAAAAGGAGTTGCAAAGCTACATCCACGACGGAAAGGCTGCATTCGCGATGCCTCCTAAGAAAGCCCAAGGCGCAACCACAGGAGGATCATCTCCTAGCATCCACGTGGACATCTCACCCCAAGTCCAGGTTTTCATTCCTAATTTTTATTTGGTATTGTTATAATCGTGCGAGGATAATTGTTGGAAATAAGGATGCATTTTTCCTCTTAAATGCTTTAGAAAATTGATATACATTTAATCCATATTTACAAAAACAGAATTAAGATAGCGTACTTCGTTTAAACATGGAAGTATAAACTGCATGTCGCATTATTAAGCCATATCTTCTTCGCAATGAGTCATCATGGGAAGTGCTAGGAATCCTTAGGAAAGTGCAAGGCATGAAATGATTCTTACAATGCACAACTCTAGGTAATTATTACATGTCAACTGCATAAATTATTAGCAAAAGGTTGCTTGTTTAGCATGAATTTTGTTCGCAAGTTATAGGAAGATTAGTTGGAATTAACCTAACCTATGCCTGACCTTAAATCGATAAGTTAGGGTTGAAAAATCAATTTATGCGTAGACAACGAGTCATGTGTTTATGAAATGATAATGTAACTATCTTCAAGAGTTAAACAAATTGGTATAAACCTAAACACTTAAACCGCGGAGTACTTGTTTAGAATGAGTTAAATTCTAAGAAATTCACTAGGAATTAATACGTGATCTAATCGTACATATTGCTAAAACTGAAAATCCTATACCCTAAATACTTGCCCACATTCACCGAATGTAGGGACAGTGAAACATATTTGGGAAGTGATCTAGGGTTTGTCCCTAAGAATCTTATGAGATGGAACTTGGAACCCTAGGACTGACGACATCAGCCTAATGTAATGAGGAACAAATTGTTTCATGACTCCATTTGATGAGTAGAATAGTCTCATAGTCGATGCGACACTTGTGCAACAAGTGCGGAGTCGTATGATCTTGTGATTGGATCATAAGGAAATGGCTAATTCTTGCAATGAGGTTGGTAGGTCCTTACGCAAGTTATCTTGCAAGAGGATGAATAATCATCCTAATATAGTATCTTTCTTGAGTAAAGATAATTGTTTGGAAGCAAAAGACTTGCCGATAAACTGAAATAATCTATGAACTTAAGGTTTGACCAAGTCGGGTTAGTAGGGTACGCCCTAACCCAGGACATAGAGGATTTTGCCAAGTTGCAAGTCATCCCGGATCGAGTGTTGGACGCATTCGAAAGGAAGGATTCATTCCTTAGCAGTTTGCTAACAAAAACGACCAATGGAAATGTTTGTGCTTGTTACAAATTTAAGAGCACTGTTTGGCTTTGTTTGGTCAATGAATTAAAAGATAAATGGATATCTAATACTTCAGGTTGAAGGCCTGAAGAGAGAGGCAGCTTTAGTTACCCCCGACTGCTTGCCTGACCCTAACCAAGGGGGTTGCTAACCGCGCCGGGAAAGTGGACCGAACCCGCCACGAGAAGTCTCTCCGTTGAGTGCTACATGGAGCAGGAGGGTGCTTGGGTGCTAGGGGGGCTCTGGCCGTAAATCCCTCGCCTTCCGAGCCCTGCACAAGAGGCTAATGTGATTCGGGATTGGATCTCGAGGCCCGCATACTAGTCTACGGGTGGAAACTTGGATTGGTAATCCCTGTGGATTGCTGGATAGCCTTTGGGTAGATTGTGGATAAGCCTATGGGCTGGACTTTTTGTATTTCAAAGATAAATATGATAACATGTTAATAAGGAACTTGCTTGACATTGTTTTTCTATGTTAAGTGATATGATTACGTGAAAGAACCAGTGCCTGACGGGCTAATTAAAGAAGCTGATTGTTACATGTCCAACTTAATGTGTTAGGTAACTAGATATCTAAAACAACCTGAGGAAAGTGCGGTGGATGTGGCCATAGGTCCGTCCTATGGAGGGGTGGTCCCAGTTGGCCGGGAACTTTTCTCAAATCACAATGGATAGCAGGAAGATCATCAAAGAGCACGAACAACAAAAGCGTTGACCTAGAGTTATGATGGATTTCAATTTACGTTGTTTTAGGGAAACGGAATGGGACTATGCCTTATGGCAGAGAGGTTGAGCTTTGCATCCCTCTCATTTCCCATTCTCCTTGAACCAAGTGCAGCGTGAATCCATTTCGGACCTGGAGTTTCTGCGTAAAGTAGTTCGCTTGGGTCCGATGCTAGTTGCCATTAGGAAATGACCAATAAGGAAAACCCTAATTCAGGTCGATCCTAAGTGGGAATGGCTGGAATACTTCTACTACGTGGCAGACGCAGAAAGCCCTAGATCGCAAACCCTGTAAATTCCATGGGAGTATCGGGGGCGGAGCTTTCTAGACATCCTTTCTGATGGACTGCTAAGACGTGTCCTGAAGATACAAGTGGACACGTTACAACCTTTTTGCACTATCATATATATATATGAATAAAGAATATGAGCGGTCATTGTACATGCGCATTAAGAGGCTTGAGAGATATCTACCTCTCATAAAAGGCAAAATGACGGCTACGTATAACGTGTTGGGCATCCAAATCCCATAACCTGTAATACTAAAAGTCACCATCTCCATAACCAAGGAGGATACATCTGCATAACATGGGCATATCTGGCATACATACAAATGCCTGGCAGCCAAACATCCTCAAGTAATCATAGGAGGGTCTCATGCCACTCCATGCCTCTTGTGGTGTAATACCATCCAAAGTAAGATACGATGTCCTATTAAGCAAGTAGATTGCCCTCATAAGGGCCTCAGTCCAAAAGCCATAAGATAACCTAGCTGTGGTAAGCATAGAAGCAACCTTTGTCTGTAAAGTCAAGCACATGCCATGAGCAATCCCATAATATCATGGGCATGAGAAATCAATGCCAGACTACTGATAATAGGACTGAAAGCTAGGAGAGATAACATGACTCTCATAATCCATCTGCAAGCACCTAGGCCTGCAACCAACAAAATCCATAAACATGTAAAGCATAACTGTGGCATCCTCAATCCGTACCAATGGAAAAGCCCAAACACGATGGGTAGCATGATCCACAAATGTCACAAAATATGACGCTCCACCAAGTGACTGGGAAGGCATAGGTCCATATACTACACAATGGACAAGATCTAGAGGATCATGCCTCTCACCATCACCATAAGCCAAAGGGGTTTTGCAAGGACCATAAGTACAATTAGGGCAAGCATCAAGTTTTGTATATGACAAAGGAGGCAACAACGAGTCTGAATGAGACAAGATCTCCATCTCTTTGTGGTGCATATGGCCTAGACGATAATGCCATAACAATGCATGTCGTATTTGGATAACTACAACCATAGAATCTCCCACATGAGAGACATGCACTGGGTAATGAGAACCAACTCTAGAACCTCTCGCCAAAACTAAGCAACCACGACAGATCTTCCATGACCTATCCTGAAGAGAAATAGTATATCCTACATTATGCAACTGACTGATAAAAATCAAGCTCTTACTGAGCATGGGAACATGTAAAACATCCCTGAGCATAAGACAAGTCCCATCAGGCAAAGCTAGGTGTATATCCCCTGTAGTACTAACAATAGCATAAGATTGCTTAAGGCCCAAATCAATGCATTTGTCAATCTCCCTGTAAGAAGAAAACCATGCTCTATGAGGGGTAACATGACAAGAGGCTGAGGAATCCAATAGCAATCAAAGATATAGGCCTGATCAGAATACATCCAATAGGACACCCGAATGTCAACAAAGAGCATTATGCATAAGCCGTCCCTGATAAAACCTTGCTACGCCCAAACAATGTATAGCACTAAATCCCTGCATAAATCGAGCTATGGAAGCTCAAACCAAGTCCCAAAGCATCTCAAAACATTAGGCAAACATCCCCAAAGCATCTGGGCATCAAATATCAAGCCTTGAGAGCATCACATAGACTAAGAGCATGACATTTTCTTGTTGTAAATCAAACCATATCTATTGTAGAATATTCTGTGATTAGAATTTGGAAGATCTGACATCGCCATTGCATCTAGAGCATGCCAAAACCCCAAGTTAGACTCTTACCTTGCCTAAATCGGGTTCTGGATGCCCGAGATATGAGCAAAACTGGGATTTTTGAGCCAGATTTTGAAACAGGTGCAAAAAAAGTGAGCTGCTATAGTGGGGCCTGTTGATTATCCTAAGGATAATGGGGAAAATGGGGGCATACAAGGTGCCCAATGAAGCCAAGGAACACCTGCGAAGAGCCTATGAGGGCCGAGAGAGGCAGGAGATGAAATCTTACCTCGGGGGGAAGAAGCCATGGCTAGCATTGAAGCTCCAAGCTCTAGGTCTTCAATCTAGGCTAAAGTAATGCCAGGCCAAGCTCCACAATCAACTCTGATCCAAAGCTCTCATACCAGTTGAAGGGGATGCAATGGCAGTGGAGAAGGATAAGAGGAAGATGTGGGAGAGAAGAGCAAACACAATGTAGGTGCTGTCCAAAAGTGTGTAGATAGCCATATTGCACTATCATATATATATGAATAAAGAATATGGGTGGTCACTGTACACGGGCAGGCCCAAGGGTCTTTTACCCCAACAATACTTCAGAACTTGATACTTTAAAACTAGGTACTCTTATGGAACCACATATTTTGGAACATGGTACAATAGATTTAGGTACGTACTCTTATGGAACCTGCACGCACTTTGAATTTCAGATATATACTTGTTAACTTACCAACAAATAAATAACCTTTGGATATCTATTGCTCCCAACAATAAAAAAATTCAAATATATACTTGTTAACTTACCAACAAACTAAATAATTATTCAACAATAAACAAATACAAATACGAAACCAACAAAGGTCAATGTATACCATCAAGAAGTATCTACAAATGTGTATATACAATGCATGCATGTCTAAGTGTAGTAGCATCATCCCTCCCCTATACAAAATAGACAAAAACACATCAATGCATATCATCAATAAATCTGTACAAATGTGTGCATACAATATAGGTCATGTCAACCCTCCCATCTACAAAACGTATAAATAAATGTTAGATATCACCGATCAAAAGAATCCCCAACTAGACCCACCATGCTTCGCAGACTTGGACGAGCTCGTACTACTACCGATGCTACCATCTCCACCATCACCACTACCATCACCGTTGCCATCTCTGTTGCCACCACCACCACCGCCACCACTAGTAGCTTCTCGATGCCGCCTCCTGTCGAGCCACCTCTATCATGTCGCTCTCTCCATGCTGCACCTGTATTAGTTAGTGGAATCAAACAAGAACAATTCGTTAGTAAAATCAAATAAGAAAAATATTATATTTAGCTTGAAAAAAAACTAAATTTGTAAAGGTTATTCTCACAAGTGGGTCGGCCCTCTCCTGAAGTGTTGTGCACAAGGCTCGGTATTCGTGGCATTGACAAGGAAGAACAACTAATATTATTCAAGAAAAATACAAGTACAACTGATTTATAATGACTGATTGAATGAATGTGGGGATGAGTGCCTTTTATAGGCTTACAATAGGTGATATTGGTAGGTGGAGATAGGTGGAAAGGAACCATGGTATTCAACAACTGTGGTTTTAATAAACCGTGCATACATGACCTAGTCTAAGGCTTTATTTGCACTTTGTTTCTTTGCCTTGTTTGTCCCATACAAAGAGGCTATGGTGGATGTGATTGCACATTTCTCAACACCCCTCCTCAATCACAACCGTAAAAGACACTGAGTATACAGAGGCTATCATGAGTAGAACCTTGCTAAGTGTAGACATGGAAGAAAAAAAACAACCATACAAATCTAGAGGCTGTTACAAGGCCTCACTAAGTGTGTAGAGGTTGTAGTGTGTAGAGGCTACATGAGGAGTTTAGGAGCTTATGGTGGGAACATAAGGCAAGTCCACATATTGATGCCAGGAGGCATATTCCACGGTGGATTCCGTGAGGTTTTACGGTGGATTCCATAAACTTAGATGACCGGGGCTCATACACAAAGAGGATTCTTTGTGCGAGAAGTTGATGGGGATGCCTGTCCTTTTCGGGCGTTTCATTAATTTAGTGTGTACGTGGGTGATTCCATAGCGGGTGATTCCGCAAAATGCATATTAAATTAATAAACATTTATGAGTTTAGAGTGCGCACTCGTAATAAATTAAGGTTAGGATTTATTTCTAACCAGTTGATTTTATTTATGTAGCTGAAGACTGCTAGGTATTCACTTTTGTCGGTTTAATTGTATTATTTTACTAACGATTGTGAATGCTTCAGTTGATGTGTAGAGATAGCAGCAGTGGCGGAGGAAAGCATTGGAGTCTAGCAAGTATTCAACCTTTGGATTATATTTTGATAGGCGCCACGCCTATATTTTGTTATGTCTATTGAGACATCGATTATTGATTATTATTTTGTATGCACCTATGCGCGCGGATATGTTATTTCTATTTGGACATCGAGATTGGGCGTGCCAGATTCCATGGGCACCGTCCATTAGCTTTATTTCCTATTTTTGTAGAAAGCAAACTCAAAAGCTAAAAGCTTGTCATATTTTTGTAAATTGGGCTATTATTGAGCATGAAGATGGAAATATACATAAAATACATGCTTTGTGAAGCGCTCACACAAGGCATGGGGGGAGATTGAACCCAATTGGTCTCTTGCTTCTTGTCGTCCATGCTTTTACATTGTTTTTTGTGCAAAAAGGTAGAGTTCATTGTTCTTGGGGACCTTCCGGGATTCACTACGTGAGCATACTGCGACCGATCTGCGCACCAGTGGTATCAGAGCTGAGCTGAGATCAAGAGCTTCCAATGGCTACCCATCTCGTGCGAAGGCGGAGCTCCAGGAACGATCGGGCTCTACAGTCAATCTCATCACGAACCGTCGATACAGACAGACTTCTGGCGATCAAGAACCCCTGTTTCTACTGTCAGATCGCGAAGGACCAGGCTGTGCAGGCGGAGGACCACGCATCCGTCTCCTTCATCAAGTCATCAAAAACCAGAGCTAAGTTTCAATTACAAGCTTAAAAGCTTTAAAAAAATCAAAAGTCTTAAAGCTTAGTTAATCTTTAATAAAGCTTAACCACAAAAAAAAATCGTTTCGGCGACGTCAGTATAAACTCGCCACGATTGAATCCGTCGCCAACATACTCGGATACACAAAAATCAAATTTGGCTTGGTAAGCCATAAGATCCATAAGCTTAAGACTCTAAGTTTCTGCAAGTCACATAGGATAATCAAGTTCAGCAACTCCGGGACCTGCGCATCAAAAGTCAAGTTCTGCAAGTCGACTGAAATCAAGTCCTGTAAGTTCATCAAGTCGGTCTAAGTTCTGCAAGTCTGCAACTCTGCAAGTCGGCTAAGTCTGCAACTCTGCAAGTCAGACTAGTCAACTGGAGTCAGAACTGACTAGTGCTCAAAACTCCTAGAAGGGCTGTTCCTACGCAAAAACTCTGAACTGGAAAGTTGTTCGTGGCAAAGTATTCTACCTATCTACAGGTTTGCTGAAGTATTTTCAGCAAATGAAGAAGGAAATATTGCAGATTTTCTAAAAATTGAGGAAGAAATACCCAAAAATACATAGCCTTGTAACCCCGAATTTGAGCTACGCTCATCCCGCTAACCTGATTTTGAGTGAGAAAGGTTTATTGAGTTTTACAAGATGACGACCCCACATATGGATGATCCTATGGCTGAAGACGACTTACTTGAGCCTACCATGGAACGAAAGCTAGATCTAATCATGCTGCAATTGGAAGAAGAACGAAGGGCTAGGCAAGCATTGCAAGCGCAATTGACAAAATTACAAAGAGCGTCTACCGACAAAGAAGAACCTCAAGCTGAAGATTTGATTCGATGTTCCATCGATGCCACTCTTGAAGCTCAAACCATTCGCAAGGAATCAAAGATAAGTAAACGAAGTTTCAAATTTCGCACTTTCAATGGCATATTAGAAGGAAAGACTGTTATATCATTCATTAGCCAGTTTGATGACTATTTCCATGAGGAAAATTATCCAGAAAAAGATAAAATCAAGTGTGTTACTAATCATTTGGTAGACAGAGCATCACTTTGGTGGACTATAGTACGCAAGAGCATAGAATGTCCTGCTACTTGGGAAGATTTCAAGAAGAAGTTCATGCAGAATTTCCTTCCACTGCAATTTCATGAGAAGGCTATCAAGCAATGGGATTTACTTCAACAACGGGATCGTGAGCCTATTCCATAGTATACAGAGCGTTTTTGGAATGTGCACTCCTACAGCTACGCATGCTTGAAGACGTACCAGAGACGACACATAAGCGGAAGTATATGTCTGGACTTCTTGGACATTACTACACTGAAGTGAACATGTTCAAGCCTGCTACCCTTGAAGACGCCATCTCACTAGCTCACGACACTGAAGATAAGTTACGCGGAAGAGACAGACGACCACAGCAATTCCAAGCCAATGGTAATTATGGATCTAAACAATTCAATTCCAATTTTAGAAGGTTTAATCCAGGTCGTTTCTCATCACCATCTTTCCGCAAGAATTGGGCTAAACCACCTGCATTACCATCCACTGTCAATCCAAATCCTAAGCCTATTCCACAAGCAAATCCAAATGTACCCAGACTTCCAGCTATTGCAAATAATGTAACCAAAGCCAAACCAATAGTATGCTATAAGTGTCACCAGCCGGGGCATCTCGCAGCAAATTGTCATTCAAAGAAGCCACCAGCACATATCAACTATCTTGGAGCCATGGACGAAGACGAGCATGAGGATATGCCTGATTTCACTGAAGATGAGGATGACACTACTACTACTTCCGACACTTTACCAGGTATGCCTACTCCACATTCATTATTGACTATGAAATGTTTGGTGCATGGAAAGGAAAGAACTATCTTGCATGATGACGGTAGTACTCATGACTTTATTTCAGCAAAATTGGTAAAGGAATTGAAATTACAGACTGTACCTACGCATTATTGCACAAAAGCTACATTTTTAGGCACTAGGTACAATGGCACACAAGAAGTTCAAGATTTAGAGATTCAAATTGGTTCATATATTGAAAGAAGAAATTTCTTAGTTGTTCCATTACAGTCAAGCGATATTATTTTAGGAATGCCTTGGAGACACTAGCATAATCCAAATATAGATTATTCCACACACACAATGAATATTAATTTTCAAGGAAAATCTATTACATTATATGGTATGCATGCATCTAATATTTTTCCACTGCTTTCGCATACTCAAGCAAAACGTGCATTACGCAAGAGTACTAAATCATATCTCATTTGGGTGAATGAATTACAAGCAAAGGAAAATCATATGCACCCTAGGCATAAGGAATTTCTTGCATATTTTAAGGATTGTTTTGCAGAAGACCTACCACCAGGTTTACCACCTTCACGACCAGAAGACCATAAGATTGATTTAATCCCTGGCACACAACCACCTTGCAAAGCACCATATAGGCACAATCAAATAGAGCAAAAAGAAATCCAGAACCAAGTTGAAGAATTACTAAATAGAGGCTTAATTCGACCTAGCAGTTCTCCATTCGGTGCACCTGTACTCTTAGTTAAGAAAAAGAATAATACCTATCGTATGTGTATTGACTACCGAGCTTTAAATAAGATCACTGTAAAGAATAGGTATCCTATACCTAGAGTTGATGACCTTATGGACAAACTGCAAGGATCTTCTATATTTAGTAAAATTGACCTTAAGTCTGGATATCATCAGGTGAGGCTAGATAAATCTGACATATTTAAGACTGCATTCAGAACACGGTTTGGCCATTACGAATTCTTAGTCATGCCATTCGGATTGACTAATGCACCTGCCACCTTCAGTAGAATGATGAACCGTATCTTTTTGAAATATCAGTACTGTGTGATTGTTTTCTTTGATGATATTTTGGTGTTTAGTCAAAGTGAAAAAGAGCATTATGAGCATTTATCATTAGTTTTTCAATTACTGAAAGAAAATCAATTGTTTGCAAATCCTGAAAAGAGTGAATTCTTTAAGACAGAAATTGAGTATTTAGGTCATATTGTATCACAAGAAGGAATTAAAGTTGATCCTAAGAAAATTGATGCAATATTACATTGGCATGTTCCTAAAAACGTGCATGAATTACACTCATTCCTTGGTCTTGCTAGTTTCTATAGGAAGTTTGTACATAATTTTTCATTACTTGCTTTATCATTAACAAAACTTCTCAAGAAAGGAATTGTTTATCAAAGGACTGAAACTCATCAGAAATCCTTTGACTTACTGAAACGTGCATTAACCAATGCCCCTGTTCTACAGTTGCTTGACTTTAATAGACCATTCTTTCTAGTTGTGACTGATGCTAGCGGATCAGGAATAGGAGCCGTACTAATGCAAGACAATCATCCAATAGCATATTCTAGTTCTAAGCTGAAACCCTCTGAGCTGAAATATTCCACTTATGACAAAGAACTATTAGCAGTTGTACAAGCATTAAGACAGTGGAAACACTACTTGATGGGTTCAGAATTTATGATAAAGACCGACCAGCAAAGCATTAGACATTTACTTAGCCAACCCCAAATTTCTGACCGTCATATCAAATGGGCTTCCTTCATTCAAAGTTTTCATCCTATCATTCAATACCAACCTGGAAAATAAAATGTAGTTGCTGATGCATTGAGTAGAAGACCTGCAATTCATAATATTTCTGTCATATCTTTTGATTCTTTGATTGCTATGAAAGATACATATCACCAGGATATTACTTTTCATTCTGATTGGCAAAAATTAGTTCAAAATAATTTCATTCATGTTGATTCATTGTCATATAATGATGGATTTATGTTTTTTGAAAAGAGACTGTGTGTTACTATTCCATTCCGATCTTTTGTTTTGAATGAAATTCATTGTCCCCCATATCAAGGTCATAGAGGTATCATATCTACATTACGCATGTTAACTGAAGATTTTTATTGGCCGCATATGGATGCAGATGTATCTAATTTCGTTTTTGAATGTTTGATTTGTCAAAGAATAAAGAGACATCATGGTAAACAGTATGGATTACTAATGCCTTTGTCTATTCCATCTAAACCTTGGGAACATATTTCTATGGATTTCATTACTGGTTTACCAAATACTAAATCTAACCATGACATGATTTGGACAATTGTAGATAGATTTAGTAAGCAAACATATTTCATTCCATGTAAGAAAACTTTAACAGCATCACAAGCAGCACAATTATTTTTGAAAACTGTTTTTACTAACCATGGATTGCCAAAAGTGATTATTTCAGATCGTGATTCTAGATTTTGTAACAATTTTTGGATTACATTGTTTGCAAATCTAGGCACAAAGATTGATTTCTCATATGCATTTCATCCATAAACAAATGGACAAACAGAAGCCACAAACAACACCATTCTAGATCTTTTACGTGCATATACTATCTCTAAACCTCAGACATGGGACACTCACTTGCATTTATTACAGTTTGCATACAACAATACACCGCACACATCTACAAAGAAAGCACCTTTTGAAGTCATTTATGGATATAGATTATCTACACATGTTGCATCTTTGTCTAATAGAATTCAGAGTGCTGATGATATTGCTACTATGCATAATAGTATTTTTGATGAGGTTAAGGATATGATTGCTAAAGCCCAGCAATCATATACCAAACAAGCCAACAAGAAAAGACAAGCCATGAATTTCAAAATTGATGATTATGTTTGGCTGAGAATAGAAAAACGTAGACTGCAAAGTGTAGATAGACATCCAGTTGTCAAACTAGCTCCTAGATTCTATGGACCATTTAGAATCATTCATAAAATTAATGATAATGCATTCAAGTTAGAATTACCATCTCATTGGAAAATTCACAATACATTTCACATTAGTTTATTGAGACCATTTAGAGGCCAATTACCTGTCCACCCTGTTTATGAAAACCCACCTTTATTAGAGGAAGAGACTGAAATACTTGAACCAGAAGCCATCATAGACACTGACTACATGACCACTAGAACTGGCCGAAGGTATTCTAGATATCTAGTAAAATTTAAGAACCATCCTGTAGAGGAAGCACAATGGATGCACGCTAGAGACTTAAATGCTTTCCCCACTCTGTTAGCTCCACATTGAGCTAATAGCAATTGAGGTCAATTGCTATCCCACCCCAGGGGTATGATGCCAGGAGGCATATTCCACGGTGGATTCCGTAAACTTAGATGACCGGGGCTCATACACAAAGAGGATTCTTTGTGCGAGAAGTTGATGGGGACGCCTGTCCTTTTCGGGCGTTTCATTAATTTAGTGTGTACGTGGGTGATTCCATAGCGGGTGATTCCGCAAAATGCATATTAAATTAATAAACGTTTATGAGTTTAGAGTGCGCACTCGTAATAAATTAAGGTTAGGATTTATTTCTAACCAGTTGATTTATTTATGTAGCTGAAGACTGCTAGGTATTCACTTTTGTCGGTTTAATTGTATTATTTTACTAACGATTGTGAATGCTTCAGTTGATGTGTAGAGATAGCAGCAGTGGCGGAGGAAAGCATTGGAGTCTAGCAAGTATTCGACCTTTGGATTATATTTTGATAGGCGCCACGCCTATATTTTGTTATGTCTATTGAGACATCGATTATTGATTATTATTTTGTATGTGCCTATGCGCACGGATATGTTATTTCTATTTGGACATTGAGATTGGGCGTGCCAGATTCCATGCGCACCGTCCATTAGCTTTATTTCCTATTTTTGTAGAAAGCAAACTCAAAAGCTAAAAGCTTGTCATATTTTTGTAAATTGGGCTATTATTGAGCATGAAGATGGAAATATACATAAAATACATGCTTTGTGAAGCGTTCACACAAGGCATGGGGGAGATTGAACCCAATTGGTCTCTTGCTTCTTGTCGTTCATGCTTTTACATTGTTTTTTGTGCAAAAAGGTAGAGCTCATTGTTCTTGGGGACCTTCCGGGATTCACTACGTGAGCATACTGCGACCGATCTGTGCACCACATGTTGAACTTTAAAACAGTCTATCATCTGAAAATGAGCTACAAAAGAGGGATTAGTGAGTCTTATTCTTTTGATCTTGGATTTCTTCTTCTCCTTCTTCTTCAATGTTGTCTTCATCTTCTTTGACTGTAGCAAGATATACTCTTTGAGACTTTTTCTTAGCATAGTAGAAATTCTCAATATGCCCAGGTTTCTTACAAAAGTCACAGACTACGCCACATTGTGTACTACGTCTCCTGCTCTGTAGGCGCACGACTATAGTCCTTGGTCTGCATTGAACAGAACCAAAGAATTATTGATTTCTCCACTTAGTATTATGCATAAAAGTCTAAATTTAACTACTATACTTACAAATGTCGCCACAAATCCAGCTCGTCCATCTGGCCTAGTCTAGATGTGTGACCAGCCGCCACTCGTCTCCATGCAACCTCCTACATAAATTTCATAAATTAGAATTGCATAGTTTAGACCATAGTTATAATACATCTAACAAAGATCACAATAGCTCAAATGTAAGCTATTTATTGCACATACCCTCTACTAAGGAAAGCTGATCCATAGGCATCTTTTCCTACGAAAGTGTTGCCACGTCTCCGTGCACATATCAGCCTTCCTTTTGTTTATCTCCACCATACGGTAGCACCTATTTTTTTTTCCACACTAAAGTAAGCATTAATTCCATAATATCAATTAATGCTTATTCTAGTATGAAAAAAAAAACAGGGGCTATTGTGTAGTAGAGATAAACAAAAGGAGGATTGCATGCACGCGCACGCACACACACACACACACATACAAACATATGTATGTATGTATGTATGTATGTATGTATGTATGTATGTATGTGTGTGTATATATATATATATATATATATACATGCATATAGTTTGTTCTTCACAGAATAGCACTATAAGATATCACAAAACCTATTAGATTTCGTTGCTATACTAGTGTTATGGTTCTTTACTATAATTGATCCTTCAATAAATGTCTCATATTTTTATGATTCTTGATAGGTAGATTCGGGCAGGTCAAAGGGTACACCACCACCTCCTATCGGTGATTGCTGGGGTGGACAGAGTTTCAGTGCTGCACATGGACCTACGTATGATGATTTTTACTATGACGAGCATGTGATATGTTGGTGTGATTGTTGTCGAGGCACGTATCAGAGGCTACAACAAGAGTGCCATTCACATTAGATGAAGTACGGTATTTATGATCGAGCACCATCACCTGAGGAGCGACATGGACCTATGGTACGTGATTGATCTTTCTTTTTTTCATTATTAGATTTTGTAATGAGCATTGACTTATATATGTGATGCAAACTACCTTATATATGTAGGGCCCCCACTTGATGAGGAGGATGACAACAATATTGGTGGGGCACATGTCCCTCGCACACAGCATAGAAAGGCCATTGGTCAGTTGCAGTTTGAGGTTTCTTGACGACCTCTTGCCTCAGGTCTGGAGGTTGAGATGGCTAGAGATTATCCATTTTCTACTCGTTTGCATACTCTAGTATAGAGGTATTATCGCAGAGGATACGGAGGATGGCAAAGGAATCACTTCCATCAAATGGAGAGGTTTTCATCTTTTTGGGCAATCAATACATGATTGCTTCATCCA
The DNA here is from genome assembly GCF_053477565.2 of Lygodium microphyllum. Classification (NCBI taxonomy): domain Eukaryota; kingdom Viridiplantae; phylum Streptophyta; class Polypodiopsida; order Schizaeales; family Lygodiaceae; genus Lygodium; species Lygodium microphyllum. Next base: position 127,606,333 of record NC_141150.1, read on the forward strand.
TTATCAGTGGAGCAGGACGAGGCCTATTTATTGCATAGGATTTACATGTGCCCCCTCATTCATGTTGAGATATCGAGCTCCACTCGTGATATGCCAGGGTGACAGTTGTGCATTTATGTCATCGACTTGTCAGTTTGCAGATGCGGTTGGTACACCACCCATGAGTAATAGCTAGATGACATCTATCCTTATCTACTCTAGTTCGTGGCTCAGTTAGTATACCACCTTAGTTAGTTGAGTTTGGTTTGAGACCCATATATAGGGTTCTTCTATTTCTATGTACTTGAGTTCTTTTTGGCTTACACAACTAAGAAGAGGAAAAATGTTTTTAGCCTCCACCTTTGTGTGTATTCCCCCATTGTGCAAGCAAGAAAGCTACAAGTGAGACTCCTTCCTTCTCTCCCACAATCTTGACAATTTAGAGGTCACTCTTATGTATTTTTGTGGACCTATATATGGGTGGGGACCATGGCATCAGCTTGATCGCTACATTCAGAGCATGAGCACTTATGGGTTGTGTCTCAATGCATCCTCTCTTTCTGAGAGAGGCATCACACTTGCAGAGGGGCAAAAACTCTATATTCATGGGAGACCTTATTCTCAAGGAAACATAGCAGGTTTGATCAATAGCAGCCAATACACAGGGTAAGAACTGATTGCACATTTTTAGAGATTGAAAATAGTCACGAACCAGGAAATATGAGTAGAGATGTACCAAGATACATAGTTGTGAATGCTATCACATCATTGCATGGTGGCGATGAATTGTTAGTTAACTATGGTTGGCATGGGTCTCCACGAGTACCCTTTATAGATGAGGATTAGGAGCTCTAGTAGTGTATACAGATTATATTATTTTCCAGAACCTTGTACTACAATTTTGGACTTCTGTACTACAGTCTTGTAACGTTATAATCTTTTTGGGCAATCTTTGAAAGCTTTGTATATGTACAATAAAGTGTGGTTCTAATTATTCTTAAATTTGCAGCCATTGAATTGTGTGTGCTTGCATGTGTGTCTCTCTCTCCTTTTATGGTCAAAGCATGTCATTGATGTATGTCTTCTTCGCCTTCAAATATGCAGCATCTAGATCACGACATTGATGATGTCATAAATCAACCTTCACATGGCACATCATGTATGTCAGTAGAGTGCATGAGGATCCTACTTAGGAGTGAACCTAACATGTATGCAATACTAAAAAAATAATATTCCAAGAAGTTTGATCCATGAGATGGAATCTTTGATGATGATGCTGGCATGGCTGATTTTGTTGATGATTGGTATCAAAATGATGGTGTGAGTGATATTCTGGATAACAAGAAAGAACTTCAAGAATAAGCTCTAAAGCGTATCTATACAGGAAGCCAATTGACACGCCTAAGTGCAATCTTACTTATTCTCAATCTTCAAAATCGATTTGGATGGAGTAATGTATCTGTTACGACACTATTGAAGTATATGACATACTTTTTTTTAGCAAATTCCATCTCATTGTTGTGTGATTATGCTTTTTATTATTTCCTATGCCTGATAGCTTGTGTAATTGACTTATAGGCTACTCTTTGAGAAGTTCCTACCTTCAAGCAATGCCCTCCTTGCATCTCATGATGCGGTTTAAAAAATGATAAATAGTCTTGGACTTGATTATAAATCTATACATGCATGCCCCAATGATTGTATCTTGTATAGAGGTCAATACAAGGATGATGTGACATGCTAAAATTGTCGAACGTCTCATTATAAAGAAGGCAAAGATAAGGTTCCTAGAAAGGTATTAAGGCATTTTCCCTTGGCTCCACGTATAAAACATATGTTTCAAAGTTCGAAACTAGCTAAGCTTATGCCTTGGGGAGCGGAGCATAAGAGCAAAGATGGAGTAATGGGAATTCCATCTGATAGTCCTGCATTTGAGCACATTGATTTATGCTAGCCAGATTTTGCAAAAGAACCATGCAATATTAAGATGGGCATAGGATTGGATGGTGTGAATCCATTCTCCATGAGATCAAGTAAATGGTCTACTTGGCCGGTGGTAGTTATTAACTATAATCTGCCCCCCTACCTCAATATTAAGAAGGAGCATTTAATGCTCTCCCTCTTAATTTCGAAAATATGTCAAGTTAAAGACCTTAATGTTTATTTGGCCCCTCTCGTTGATGATCTTCAAGATCTATGGAGAGGGATTGATGTCATGGATATGTCCAAAAGCAGTGGTCAAAGACAATTCGTCATTCATGGAATTGTAACATGGACTATCGACAACTTTTTAGGATATGGTTTTTGCTCAGGTACATGGTTCAACATATACACATTTTCTCGTGTGTTTTTATGATGTTTGTCAAGCATGTCATTCAAAAAAAAATTTGCAAGGATATCTACCAAGGGTCATAAAGCTTTCCCCCTATGCAGTGATTGGTTGAGATCGACATATAGCAAAAGTCTCAACAAAAATATCTATCTTCAACATTGATGATTTTTTCTTGCAAATCATCATTTCACAAGTGGACTGCTAGACCCGCTATCGATCTAGAGTCGGAAATCATAAGTAGTGACGAGAGCAATGATGTCTAGATGCAAGCTAGAGGAAAATGTTCTTTGGTGTTAAGTCCCTCAATATGGTATGCTTTAGAATATTGGAAGGATTTGAAGATTTGTCATCTTCTTGATCCTATGCATATAATCAAGAATATTGGTCATTCCTTATGGCAACACCTCGTTGGTTTGAAAGACACAATTGCAACAAGAAATGACTTAATGATCCAAAACTCGAAGCCCAATCTATGGCCACAATTTGATGAAACTACAGGCAAGAAAACTTATGAGCCCGCCCCATGGGTGCTCACATCAGAAGAGATGCAACTCTCAACCAATGAATTCAATCTATTCGTACACCTACAAGATATGGCACTTCTTGTCGAAACATGTTCACAATAGATGATAGGAGCTTGTCTAGCCTAAAAACACATGATTGGCATAAATTTTTGAAGGTAAATCTCTCCCGATCTTTGAAAGTAATTTTGAATACCTTCATTGTTTCATTCATTGAGCTTATCATGGATTCATATGTGCAGCATGTCCTACCCCTTGTTATTGATGGATGCACTACAAGAGGCATCTGAGATATCATTTACCGTCTTGGGTCACTTACAAGGTATTCATTTGCTTGTTAATTGGCAATACAAAAGCATTCAAATACATGTCTAATATTTTTTTTCCTCTACATATGGACACATCTAAAGAAATTGGTAAAGGGTCCATTCCACAAAAGAAGCGTGAATGCATAGAGCTTCTCTTTTTAATGGAGAAGGAGCTTCCAATGTCCTTTTTTGATATTCAGGTTCATGTTCTAATCCATGTAGTGAATGAGATAGAGATCGTTGATGTTGGGAGCACTTGATGGATGTTTTGGGTCGAGAGATTTATGGGAGTTTTAAAAAGTTATGTACACCAAAGGGCGCAATTAGAGGGTTCCATGGCCGAGGGGTGGGTGCTCAAGGAATGCATGTATTATGTCTTTGAATACCTAGAGCCAGTTGATGAGGAAGCTCCACGTGCATGGAAAACTAAGCTTCTTCTACCATGTCAGACAAGGTATTGTCTAGTCAGGGAGTCCCTTTCCGCCTCAAGGTTCAAGACAAATTGGATATATCTACTTTCATAGTCTACAATAACGAATGCATGCAACAATTCATTGATGGGTACAATGCGAAACTTGCAAGCAGATGAGTTGGCAAACGTAGAAAGAGGAGATCAAGATGTCAAGCCCATGTAAATGATGACAAGGGCCTACCTTCTTTCATGGATTGGATATACACCCATATGCAACGGGCGATTAGAAATCATGAGCCTATCTCAGATGATTTGAGAGAGTTTATGATTGGGTGTGAAAGACAAGTAACCTTTTTTTTAAAGTTTCGAGAACTCTGAACTAAACAAGTGGATTTTATATCACTTACTTTTTTATGGTTTATTTGTTGATTTAGGGTCACATGTATATAAACATGTGGCCTTATGGACAACATCTAAGGGTGAAGAATATTGATGACTTACATCTCACTCAAGATTCTTGCGCTGTTGCCTCTTTCAAGAAAATATCACGTACAAGTTCAAGAGACACAAATCTTGTTGACAATGAACTTGGCTATGTGGAAACCATAGTAGGCATTTGTGAAGTATCATATTGTGTCTTCAAGAAGATAAATAAAAAAACTCTCTTGAATTGTGTAATCGTGACATCTAGACTTCTTGAAATTATACATAATTATAAAGCTTCAATTCACACATATTAATAGGTGGTTTTGAAGGTGGATTGGTTTCGAGTAGAGTACAAAGGTAGTAATGCCACAATGAGACAAGAGCCATCCGGATTTTCGTCTGTCAATTCCTCCAAGTTAATACGTACTTCAAAGGAGCCATATATTTTGCCAACTCATGTTGAATAGGCATTCTTCTACAAGAATGTAGATGCTCATCCATGGTGGCAAGTTGTGCATGTCCTAGCCAGGAGGTCGATGATTGTCTGATAGCATTGACATAGTGGTTGATGATCGGGATGAATTGATTTTTCCTTCCGATCAAAATGCATCAACGTTGGAAAGTCATAGAGTTCTTCTTTTCGATCATGATGACCTTGTTGACATTCAAAATGACAACGATCTGCACTCTGACACTACAAACACTGAAGAGGAGGAAACAATGGACGTCGAGCCTATGGCAGAAATGAATATCAATACAGGTTTAACAATGGAGGAGATTGAAGAAGTCAACAAGGATAATGAAGATGAGATTCTATTGACGTTCAATCTCAGAGATGACGACAAGGATTACTAGCATTAGCCAAAAAACCTAAAAATCAACCAATTTTGAGGGATGCTTATTATTTCCAACACGTGGTAATGTATCTAGCTCTTAATATTTCATTATGTGGTCATGTTCCATTGTATTATTACTAACAAGGAAAAGTGGTCAGCGAGTCTCATGGTGATAGCTACATATGGCTAGTGTTGGGGTTGAATTCCCCTCGGAATCTCTCATATGGGATAAGCTTAATGCTCATATCTATTCCTTTCTCTTTCTGTCATGTACTACAGCCATGATTGCCCACATAGAGCACTTGACCAAATGTACAACTGGATGACCGTCATGAAGAGGGTTTCGTTGGAGGTTCAAATGTGGACTTTGAGTTCGAACAAGTCATCTTCAATGCGAGAGCACATCAACAAGTTGAGGTAGCTCCAGATGCAAGTGTAGAATGCAGGGAAGGTGATCACTTCTGAAGACATAGCGATAACATTACTGTCCCAGTTAGTGCCACGGTTTGGTGCATGTTATTTCGCATTGATTGTTGCTTCAGGACAAACTACACATGACTCCTTCGACGGATGGTGTTGCCCATTTATGACCTATGCGTGGGCAGATTCTTATCGGAGGTAGCTCTTCAGTGCCTATTAAGGGATGGGGTGACATGCAGCTGATTCCAAATAGTCGTGGTGGTACACATACCTTGGAGGTGCTTTATGCGCCACATTTGGGGTACCATTTACTTTCTGTCCATAAGATTTGCTTACTTAGTTTGTTGGTGGAGTTTGATAGTGATGATGTTATAGTCCTTGATCGTGGATCAAGGAAAAACCTCACGATTGGCTATGAGGAGAATGGTGTCTACAAGATGAAGTCATCTCCAGCTTTTACCTCTCTTCTTCCTACCTTCCTCAGTCAAAGTCCAAGCTTTGGCATGCTCGGTTTGGCCACCTAAACTATGATTACCTTCGGAAGGTACCAAGAGGAAATTTTGTTCGAGGGTTGCCGGACATTGGGGTGAGCCATCAGCCATGTGTATCCTACATAAAGGGGAAGCAACATAGGGATGTGATTCCCAAGAAGACTTCTAGGTGGTCTACTTCACCTTTGGAGATGGTCTCTACTAATCTTTATGGGCCGATGCGGATGGAGTACATAAAGGGGAGTCTTTATTTTATGCTCATTGTTGATGATTTTAACCAAATGACTTGGTCCTATTTCTTACAGCTGAAGTCAGAGGCATTCTCTCACTTTAAGGATTGGTTGCTCTTTGAGGAGTCCTGTCTTTTGCAGGATCACGAGCCCACCTCCATGAATGAGGCTTTGTAGTCTAAGCATTGGTGGAAGGTGATGGAGTGAGTGACTGTGCACAGAAGGTTGAAGATACGAAGGTAGCTTTGCATGAGAATTTCAAGATGACGAACTTGGGACTTCTTCATTTCTTCTTGGGCCATGAGATCTATCAGAAACTGAGGGGGATTTTCATCTTCCAACAGTGGTATGTGCAGGAACTCTTGGTGACGTTTGAGATGGATGCATGTCAAACCATTTCTACTCCTATGGATTCGAACTGGAAGGCCACTTCAAAATCCAACTCTCCTTTAGCAGATGCCACCTGCTATCGTTAGCTAATTGGGTCGTTGATTTGGCTCCTCAACACCCGTGTTGATCTATGCTATGTTGTAGGGCTCTTGGTTGGGTTCATGAGTGAGCCCAAGATGGTGCATAGGCAAGCTGCTCAAAGGATACTATGGTTCCTGAGGAGGACCTCCAATCTAGGGATTTTTTATCTAGCAGGTATAGGTGGTTCAACCTTGGTACTCATAGGCTAGAGTGGTTTAGATTGGGCTAGTGATGTGGACCACCGGTGGTCCACTACGGGACATTGCTTTACCTTGGGTGTGGTGCTATTTCATGGAGTAGTAAGAAGAATCCCACAGTTTCCCTATCTTTGACTGAGGCGAAGTATCAGGCCGCGGCTTCCACCACATGTGAGATTGTTTGGCTTCGGAGATTGTTGGAGGAGCTTGGCTACCCATAATCCGTGGCCCTACTACATTGTCGTGAGACAATGAGAGTTGCATTGCCTTGGCATGGAACAACCTAGTGTTCCATGCTAGGACGAAGCATATTGAGATCCAGTACCACTTCATTAGAGAGAAGCTTCTGGATGAGACGATTGATGTGGTGTACTGCAAGACAGAGGACAATCTTGTAGATTTGTTTACGAAGGTGCTTCCCCAGGCTTTACTTCATTAGCATTCTAGATCCCTCGGCCTGATGCCTCGTCCAGCATCTAAGAGGGGGTGCTAGAGGTAGACTCATCTCTTGGACAGGCTGAGTTAGGGCTTGGTACAATAGTTAAAGCACTTTTTCTCGACCAACAAGCAGTCATTTGAGAGCATCTCGGTGTGCGGAGTAGGTGGACAGATATGTTGACAGATCTATCATTGTTGATAGATCTGTCCAATGATGCCACATTAATAGCTAGGCGGTATAGGTGCCATGTCAGTAGCCTACCACGTCAGCAGGTTGACTGCGTAGAGTGCCACATGGCAAAGGAGCAGTTCATGCATATATCTACATTCCTTTGTATTCAACATTCTTCATAGAACAGATCCTCTTGTTCTACTCTCTCTTTCTCTCTCTCTCTTCTCTCTGTGTTCACCCTACTCTCTCAGTCTCGTGCCATATGCTTCCATATCACTACACTCTAATAGAAGTGTCGGAAGATATGGTTCAAGAGGAGCAGCCTGAAGTAGAGGAATTAGATGAGATTCTAGTTCCTAAGCATATTCTGGCACACTAGGATAGGAAAGTGAAAGGTAAAGTTGTAAGAAGATTTTTGGTGAAGTTCAAGAACTATTCACCAATGGATGCCAAATGGATGGAAGAGGCTAAATTGGCTAATTCACCTCAATTATTTCAACTTTATAGAGATGCTTTCTTGCTAGAACCTACATTGACATAGAATGCTTTTTGTAGTAATAAATATTCTCTATTGTACAGCTAAATAGTGCATCTCATTGCGTAATGCACAACGTATGGTTTACACTTAGAACTGACATGTGTATCATTGAATGAAATGCCCTCTAGTCAACTTTCTCTCTTCTCTAAATAGAAATGCCCCACATGATGGGCTAGTTCAATCGAATGAACAATTCTGTGTGTCCTTTGGAAATGAATTCTAAATGATTCAATCAATGCAACTAGGCACCCGATACAGCTCGTCTAAATGAAGTTTTAAGAGTTATTAGGTTGAAGTATGAGAATTATTTATACATACCATATAGATTAATTTGTGATTATTTATAATTTATTTATACATGCCATATAAGCTAAAATATTCTCTCTCTTTCACCCACCAATGCACAATTACAAAGTTCTACCAAGCACCGACTACCATCCCTACCATAGAACCCCATCTAGCCCTGTTGGTCCCCCTGCCATGGGGGACCACTCTTGACATAGCCACCGTAAGGTGATGAACCCAGTGACTATGCCTGGCAGGCCCCAGCCCCCATAGGATACACATGGTGCGGATCCAAAGGATACTACAATGCCACCGGGAGGCCATACCCTACCGCTTCAGCCTCTCCATGCTAGATAGGCCCATGCGGGACATCTTAGGATGACCACACTCCATGAGAAGTTCCACACTGCACTTGAAGTGCATCGAGATTGTATCTAGTCTATATACCATTTTGTACCTACCTACTCACTTAGTTTACCATAGCACTAGATAGTTGCTTTATTGGACTTGGAAAACTTTCTAGACATTCTATATGTAACTTTTTGGTCTCATAGGCCAACTTGGCCTTTTGTAGACGTTAATATAAATTTCTTTCTTCTATACCCACACACACACATTCATATCAAAGCTTCTCACCGTGCACAGTCGTGTCGATGGCCCATAAGAGTAGACATCACCCCCGAAAAGCCACTTATGGCTCCATCCTGTCCCATACTCCGTCTCTAGTACGTTGATGACATATTTCTTGTCATCCTCGCATTGATCACTACATTGAAAAACAAGGCCCATTAGTAGTTTTAAATAAACACAATTTATTATTTTATGTTAATTAATACTCACCCCCACACAATGTGAATGCATGTCATATAGGAGTAGCATAGCCCTACCATCGACATTGAAAGGCAATGCCTGCTCCTGAATAGTCAATGGAACCATTGGGCACAATGTAGCAGGTAACACCTAGGGTGCTGGTACAAGGGTGTAGTGGGACTCTAGTTATGGATAGTGGTGGGTGAGGTCGTCACCTGTCAAGCAATCACGCAGTAGTGTGCTACTCTGTCGACGCCTGCATGCAATAGAAAAATAAGACATTGAATTCCTAAATATTGAAAAACACACTTAACTTGATGTGTTGTCATCGTAAAGGATATACCTCTATGTCTCTCGAGTAATAGGAGGTGCATCAGGAGGTATGGGTTGGCTCGATGATCTTGGCAAAGTTATAGGAGAGCTAATGTATACATAGACATCAAGGAGACATTAAGATTTTTAGATTACTATTTTTATTGTTTGAGATGCTTTCTATTTGATCGTTTGAGATGCTTACCGATATGCTCTGGCGATACCTCTAGCTGAAGAGGTTGCTCCTCTCATAGGTGGCTGAGACGATGTGCCCTCCCCAGGCTGGATGGGTTGCAATGTCCTCCCCAGTAACTCAATTGCAGTGTCCAATGCTTCTTTGGACAACTTCTCGTAGTCTTCCATGGCTGCATGCAAATCATCACATGATAGTCCACCAGCTCGTAGAATGGTCTTTATGGTCACTAGCCTCACTCTACGGCCATGATCATGGCCACGGTCACTCATAGTGCCTGCATATTAAAACAACCATTAATAAAAAATAAAATGCATTCCTCTCTTCCATTAAAATTAATAAAATACTATGCAATAGCATGTTGGATACTATAGGGAAACACTTGTATTGAGTGCTTATTAACACAATATTAGTGAGTCTGGGAATCTCCCAATTCCCATTTTTTGAATACTAAAAAGGTGGCACCCGGATAACATGCCCGTAATTGTCTCAAAACTATATGATGTGACCTATCATTGGAAAGCGCTTGAAAAATGGAATCTATTGAGCTATAGAGGGCTTGTTTGGAGTTATAGTGTTCAAGTTATGACAAATCCAAAGATTTAACCACGTGTCCCAAACTTATGCAAAATTCCCATATTCCCCAATATGGTGTTTATTGCTCATCTGATATGCTTATGTGATACTGATTTGATGCTAACATATTGATAAGTGTTTGGTCCTTGCTTGGAGTTGCTTTCTAAGCTATGTTGCTCACTTATTTATCCACGCAAGTATATGCCTATGGTTACTTGATGCTTCTCAGGCACTTTGGATGCTACATTGGTATTTAATGTATAAAGCACTTAATTGTATTTTTATTGTATATAGTTCGGAGAGCAAAGGCTGTGTTTGTACAATCCTCATATTCAAAATATTTATGTCAACGGAGATGCCATTTTTGCTGAAAATGCTGCTTGTTCTCAGGATCAGTTTGAGATGCCAGCCACCTATGAGTCTAGTGATGTCTTTGAGGGTCTTTTGCCACTTGTATTGGGATCTGAGTCTAATGTAAATGCAAACATAGATGTATTACAACAAGTTGTTGCTGCTCCACCTATCCGAGATCGATCAAAAGCCTCCAGTAGTGGACTAAGTAGTTAAGCAAGAAAGGGATGCTATAAATGTAGCAAAACAGTCTTGAGATGGTTGTTATTGATTTCCAAGAAGGCTATTGGCACTAAATGAGTTTTTAAACTCAAGCGCAAGGACGGTGGTTCAATTGACAGGTACTATGTACTTGATCTTGAAAACTCTACCTTCTTGATCTTGAAAACTCTACTTTTCTCATCACTATGCTTGCAAAAGAGACTAACTTGATATATTTAAAAACCTTCCCTTTTTGCATTAAAATAGCTCCAATAGCATTTGTCCCTATTGCAAGATTCACATAAAAGCATTTCTTCCAATTTGGAGTTTAAAAATTATCTTATTTTCCCAATACCTCTTTCACCCAGGGAAACACCTCACACTCCATCCACACAAATGCCCATGTTTGAAATCAATTTCAAATGTTGATGCATCTTCCTCATCCATTTCATCCAAAACAAAATTTTAGCTTTTATTTTCTTCCTCCTCTTCCCTTTCATCCTCCATTGGTTTATGTACATCATCCGACAAAGCAAACAAAAAACAAATGAGAGTAATGAAGGCAATAGCCAGAATGACATCGGAGAGTAAAACTAGAGGGGGTGATTGGTCTAATCGAGATTAGTCTCTATGCCTTTTGCTATGGGTGAATTTGAAAATATCATGAAGAAAGAACTAAAAGAGTAGAAGGAGCAAAGGGAAGACCAAGAAGAGCAGAGAGAAGAGCAAAATGAGCCAAGATTAATGGTTACAGTAGTTAGGTATTAGAAATTATTTGCCAAAGTGACAAGGGGCTTGGGGGGGAGGTCATGGTGGGGTGGCAAGAAGGGGGACTATGTTGGATGGGGTACTGAGGCACCATGTTGCACAGAAGAGGGATACAAATCTCAAGAGTAGTGTAACATAGGGGCCATGGTAGACATCAACTATGGAGCACATGGTGTGTTAGCATCTTGGGGGGTTCACTATATATATATTCTCTATAAAATGTGTGTTCATGGCCTATTTATAAATATCCTAATCTGTGAAATTTTCTTGAATAAAACACAACCCTTTTCTATTCAATTTGTAAGTAACCCCTTCATATGACACCCTTCTGTATGTAAAAAATGGTGTTTTAAAAACCCCTTATTTTGAACTCACATTATATATACATATATTCATGAGTGACCACTCCCCCCCCTCGAGGTTAGCATTTTGGGTAGATATAGAAAACTTCACCTCCTTCACCTATCTGTCAAGATTAGGATTGCAAACACATTTGTCTAATGCATTTTTGGTGGGCACATTTTCAGCATTCGTAAATGAGCTTGGAAACATTTTTTAAAAGAAATCTCATCTCCTTATCCTTTGAGATTGGAATTGCAATAAATATATTTATCTAATACATTTTTGGTGGGCATATTTTGTGCTTGCAACAATAGTTTAAATGGACTAGCTTGAGCTAGTGATTGCTTTGAGCATTGGTGGTGGTATTGTATACATTGAGGAGGGGATAGTTTTCTTGAGGAAAGTAGTGGCAATGGTTGTCCCAAAGGGAGATGGGTATAGTGATCATTTCAACTACCTTGAGTATTGATGTGGCAATGCCTCAAGTGTCAATGGAGGAACTACTTCAAGAGGTGATGTGGTGGGTTACAAGTGATTAGCTTGGTGCAAGAGAGATGTAGTGTGCCTTGAGGGGGATTGCTATAGAAGTGCCTCTAGTACAAGCAAATGGGCATGACCACACTAAGTGGATGGGAACCATAGGTGTTTGGGGTGATATCACCTCAAAAAGGGCTGGTGGTGATGGCCAATTGAGGTTACCTCAAGTTTGCCTCAAGTACAAAGCATCGAGAGGAGAGTACATGAAATGTCTTAAGAGGAGAGACAATTGGCAGGGTCACGCATGCCACACTTCATGATTTTCTTTAATTTGGGAAGGAAACGCAAGTATTGCTTTTCTTCTTATTCAAGTAAAGCAACTTGGCTTGAGGCAAAAGATGATGATTTCCTCAAGTGTCTAGTTATTCAAGGTTTACCTCAAGAGGTGGGAGGTGTGTTCGAATACCTTGAGTAGTTGATGTCATGAGTAGGGAGGCTACAAGGGTAGTTGCTTTGACTAGAGTTGGTAGGATTACCTACAGTGCAAAGTTGGCGATAGTGATGCCATAGATGGGCTGCACTTGAGAGGGAGAGATGGCAAGATTAGCATTATAGTGCTTTTCCTTCTTAGCGAGCAACACGAGCGTTTCTTTTCCTTATTTTGAAAGAAAAGCACTTAGATATGAGGTGCTTGTGTTTGTCTCGAGTGGCTTGTGGAGTAAGATGATTGCTTTAAGAGGAGGGAGGTATGAGTTCCCTCAAGTGCAACTACAAAAGGTAGAGAATGGGATGTGTCATTTGCTAGGGTTGTTTGCTTCAAGTGGGGTAAGAGCAAGGGAGGAAGTGATGATTGTTTCCTTTAGTGTGAGCTAAGGACTAAGTACCTCTAGCACATACTTGAAGCTCACTTCTTATCTTGAGCTTTTAAAAGGCATTGTAGGAGGAGCGGGTATGTTGATGCAAGCCCTTGAGTTCAAGACCATGCCATGGAGATCAAAATCATGAGGAGCGGGTATGTTGATGCAAGCCCTTGAGTTCAAGACCATGCCATGGAGATCAAAATCATGAGGATAGTGTTATTAATGATGAGGAGAATGATTGTCTTAGTGGTTGATCAACTTGAGTTGGCATGCTTAAGTGATTGGCATGTCTTTTCTCATTGTGGCCCTATTCACACACCTCACTTGTGACACTACAAGGTCATGCCATAAATTTTGCACTCAATTTTGTCAAATACTTTTGGCCCTCATCCACTACACCTGAGCATTGATTGCATGCATTGATTATGCAAACAAAGGAACATAGGTCTAGACTTTGAAGATACACCCTCACATTGCATCTATCCAAAACAGTCCAATACATCTACATCACAACCATGATTTTCATTTCTTGCAATTAGTGTAGTCCAAGAGACCACAACCCACACACAAAGTTCATCAAACACTTCCCATGCTTTTGTAAATGTTCCACATTTTGGATACATATCCGTCAAACCATTTCCAAGCTCTTGAGAAGAAATCAATCTTCTCACATCCCATCCTCACACTTGCCACTCCATTGCCATCACCCTTGGCCCACAACTCTTGAGCCTCAAGTTTATCAATGACCAATAATATTGTCCCTCTTTAGTCTTGTTTATTGTGGTCTTCAAATATTTTATACCCAACAAACTTAATCTTTTGCCCTTCGTCACGTCTTGTAGTGCAATAATGTCGAACCTTCTTCTCTTAAGTACAGAAAAATATACCTCTCTTCCATGCTGCATCTTGAAATCCCACATAATCCATGCAATAGTTGTCAGGTGAATCTTGATTTGAGTCCTACTAGTAGAGATCATGTGCATCTTCAAAGGTCTCATCCTAGTGGTTTTGAATGGGATAAGAGATGATACCCTACCTTTAAGTTCAAGTAGTCAAGAAACTTAGCAAGGTTTAAGGTCATAAGCAAGGTTTAAGAGTCTTTAAGTTGTTATGCCCTTTTTTGAAAGTTTGTGAATATTTTTCCATAAAATGTATTTACCTCATTGTTTAAAAGAATCAAATGTTCTATTATAGATGGGCTGGTCATTTGTAAGCAAGGAAAATATACCTACAGAGAGGTGCTTTAAAAAAGATCATTGCTAACTACTTGTCACTAATGGTGTGCCCAAGTCAAACTCTGAGTGTCAAGGGTGACCCTTCCTACTCATTACATCATTTTCTTCTTGCTATAAGATTTCCTCTTTTAGTTCAAATTCTTTGTGATCATGAATGAGACTCAAATTGCTCCTTTCATTGGAGTAAAATTTCCATTGCTGCAAATAAAAGCTTTTTTCTTATGGCTTTTTGTGTGCACCCTGAAAATTCAAAGGAAAATCCATATTCACTCAAATAAGTGATGTGTGATCAAGCTTTGCTTTCAACTTAGCCATGGGTATTTAACCTATACATCATACAGATGCATGCCAATCCTTCTTCTTTGGTGCTAATTCTTTTAAAGAACAAACTATGACTATGACATTAACTAATCTTGAAATAACATATAGCTCATCATGCTTACCTAGTGGATCTTTATCGCTTCGGGTATCTCCCTTCATTGCTCTCCCTTCGTCACTCTTCCTTCGATTAATGAAAAGCATGCACTATGAAGAGAAATCCCAGGTTTGCGCATTTCTCAGTTGACTTTCCCTTCGATTAATGAAGAGCGTGCACTATGAAGAGAAACCTCGAGTTTGCACTTTTGTTAGTTGCATCGCTTAAGTGGTGACAAAATAACACTTCATCGCTTAAGCGACGAATTACAGTTTGCAAATGTCGCTTAGACCGTCGCTTACAAGCGTCGCTTAAGCAATGGCCTTAGTGAGGACGCCTAGCGATGGTCCTTCTTGTGTAAGCGAGGGCAACATTTAAAAATTCAAATGCCATTGCTTAAAGGATGGTTTCATCACTTAAGCAACGACCCCCGTCATCGCTTAAGCGACGGTCGATTTTTTTACTCCCTCACTACGCATGGTCATGGCTAGTAGTGTAAATTAAAGGAAAGAATAAGGCCTTGCATCTTAACTTTTCAATGAATGAGTATATTTAGAAAGAAGCAACTGAGAGCATGTAAGTCTATTTTAAACGAGCAAGTGACTTTGTACCTCGATGATCCACATAAATGATGTTGTTGCAATGTTTTAAGAAAGGAATAAAGGTTTAGCATACCACAATGCTAGTGCTTGGATGGCATTCATTGGTACATGCATTGCAATGAACACTAGAGAACATATATCAAGCTTTCAATCCATGATCACACAAATGATATAAAATCATTTCCATGCCCCAGTAACATTGCTGGCATTTGAGAAATTTAAGATAATACACATGTGAAATGTAAAGCTTGAAACAACTCTAGTTTGGTTAATGCTACTTGTATAAACTCGAGCACTTCCTCATGAAATCTTGGAACTCTAATAAATGTAAAGTAGATGTGCCTGCATTGCATATACACAGGCCACAAGTTTCTCACAAGCACATAAGAAACTAATTCACCATCAATGCTTATGCAAGCCCTTGCTAGACTTTAATGTCAAGTTAAAATATATGCACCTTATTGGGCATAATCACACTTTCTCAAAGAATCACATCATTCATTGTCCTTGCTAATCTAGCTTTCTTTGTAAAATATTTTGTTAGCTTGCTTCTCCAATTCATCAACCTTCATATTGTATAAGTTGTATTTGGTGCATGTTGAGTTGAAGTAGGCCTCTTGTGTGATTTCTTGTGACCTAGCATCCATGCCAAATTCTACTTTATGTAATGAGGTCATCTCATATTGTAAAATGTATTTCCCTATCTATAATATGCCAAACCCCTAGAGCAAGACTCAATGAGCATATCACCAATCCATGAATATCTCAAACATGGTGTATTATGTGGTTGTAAAACCATATGAACTATTCATGTATGTCACCAATCCATGAATATCTCAAACATGGTGTATTATGTGGTTGTAAAACCATATGAACTATTCATGTATGTCACCTAGGAATATTCTACCCTTTAAGCACATTGTAGGAACACTAGTATTAATCTCTTTTCAAGATGATTAATCAAAGCTCATTAATAAGATCATCTATCTTCAATTAGCTTTTTGAAGTTTTAATATTTTGAAAATGTTATAAGTAAGACTATCAAGGATAAGATCAATAGGTTATAAATTTTAGACTAAAAAGAAAAAATCAATAATAGGCTATTAGATTTGAAATGAAAAAATGTCAAAGTTTTATAAATAACTTAAAGATGTAAAGGTTGGAAACATTCAAATAAGGATGAGATATGTTGTTTAACATAGCTATACATAGAACTATGGAGACTTGGACTGACCACCTTGAAGAAACAACACTTTAAGACTTGCAATTAAGTTATAAACCAATGCACATTTATTTGTTGTGTGAACAATTTGGGGCACACACATCTTTTATTTAACTTTAACATTAAATATAGGGTTTGCCTAAACTTGGTATTTAAACAATTACAAAAAAGTAGGTTTACTTCATTAAGTACCATTTAACATGTCCAAAAGTAATGGCCAAAATCAATGGGCATTTTTAAGGAAACCACTAGCTCAAGTGACAAAACTAGGGGACCATAGTTGTAGATGCTCATATTACTTTTTCTACACTCAAAACATGACCATGCCATACATACGCCTATGGAGAAGTCACCCATCTTCATGATATTTGATAGAGGACTCCTTAATTTCCTACTATCTAAAACATTTGTTTCTATCTCGTTTTGTATAAATTAGGTGCAAGCTATTAATCAAGCTTGTTAGGCGGTTTCTCTAAAGCTCAAACTTTGGCTAAGAATAGAAATTTCAATTCATGTAAGACTATAAAGCAGTCTAAGTTTTGGATTGTGTAGTGCATGTGGTAGGAGAGTCTTGTTGATTGGCATGCACCATGAATTCTATGCATGCATGTCATGAGGCAGTCCTTTTCTACCACTTAGTACGTGTGTGTGTGTGTGTGTGTGTGTGTGTGTGTGTGTGTGTGTGTGTGTGTGTGTGTGTGTGTGTGATGAGGATTAATGAGACAATCCTTTTCTATCACTCATTATGCATATGCATGTACTTTTCATACACATGTGTGACATGTGAGGTTGTTGTTTGGCATGTGCTATGCATGTCATGAGGTAGTTCTCCCTTGTTATGCATAAACAAGTGATGCACATTTGGTCAGCTACACAATGTCTTGATATCTTGATTATTTGGTATTGTTTGATGGGATGGGCATTTAGGTCATATATTTCACCATAAAATATCCTCACTTATGTGTAGTTTTAAAAAACATTGATAATATTTTTACATTTTCATGCTTTTATGTGTGATGACGTAATGGAATTTAGGTTGCATCTTAAACATCTAAATGATATAATGCAATTGTAACACAATTGCAAATCTTTTGAGTACGTTACATGTTTCTCCTAAGGAGATTCTATTAAAAATATCTTTAAAATGATTTGATTAAAAAAATAATATTTCTATTCTATAAATAAATTAAAATTAGTCTATTTTTATGAAATGAAATCTTGCTTTAGTTAAATTAAGTTAGCATCTAATGCCTAGAAACAACATATGTAAACAAAAAAAAGTTAAACATTTATTAAATCTAAGCACCATGGAATCCATTGATGTTGCAAGTACAACGGAGAAGAAGAAGATTCATTGTACATTGTTTTTGGATATATTGCATTTTTGGCTATGCCAACCATTTACAAGTGCATAGGTTATAGATTTTGAATTTGTAAGGTTTCAAGTGTTTGCTAGATTACAAACGCAAAAGGCATCTACATATAGATTGCGGATTATAGATATTATTTTATAGTCAATGAAAAAGGTAGTGTGTTTAGTTGTGGTACACTTGGTATCAGCTTGCTTGGAGATTGCAATTTTTTGTAAGTTATTTTGTCAAAATTTCTGACAACTTCAACCAAATTATTAGCAAGAAGCTTGATAAGAATAATTATCATGCATGGAAGTTTAGGATTACAAATTTCTTGAAGGGCAAAGGTGTTTGGAATTATATTAAAGGAGATGTGGGAGTAGCACTTGAAGTTCCTGTGTGAAATTCTACTACATAACAAGTAAAGGCTAAGAAAGATTCAGAGGAAACACAGAGTAAAGTCATATATTGGCTATCTATCAATGTCACAAATAGAATGATGGGCTATTAATAGGAATCTGATACCCTTGCTGTTGCATGAAAGAATCTAGCAAGGGTGTTTGAAGTAAACACAAAGGCCAAAAAGCTGCACCTCAGAACCAAGTGAAAAGAGAAAACTTGTCAATTAATGATTATTCCTTGAAGATTAAGAGTATTGTGGAATCTCTTAGATCTATCAGTGTGGCAGTTGATGGTAATGATGTTATGCATGCATTCTTAGATGAACTTGGAGATGAATACAAGAGCTTTAGATCATCTATGAATACGAGGGATAATATCCCTGATTTTGCAGACCTGATTTCTTTTTTGATACTTGAGAAGAAAAACCTTGTCTTGGATTTCTCTTCTTCTTTAAGCAAGAACTAGGCTAAACATGTGTTTTACTATACTAGCAGAGGTAGAGGTTATGGAAAAGCTAAGATGGTGGCCATGGTCAAATTTATGATGCACATCAAAATAGAGAAAGACAATCCCGAGGAAGGAGGAGTCAAAGAGACTAAGCTATAGATTCTAATAGGAAACAAAATTCTGGTGATAAAAGGCAGTATTGATGTTGCGGTCAGAAAGGCCACATTTCTAAAAATTGCTTCAAAAAGAAGGTTGAAATTAGAAATGGAAAAAAGCAACAAAGTAATCATGCATCTAGCAACAGCAGCAGCTGAAATAATGATGATAGAAGTGAACATTTGTTTTTTATGCAGCACTTTATAAGTACTATGATTGTTGATAACTCATCAAAGAATGTTGCAGGTATTATATTTTTTTCATTCATCATGCTCGCAAAGTATGGTTTTATTTAATGCGTGAGAAAAGTGAGGTATTCAGTCACTTTAAAAGATTTAAGGCTTTGGTTGAGAAGAAGATAGGGATTCGTATTATATATCTAAGGTCGAATGGAGGAGAAGAATATCTATCTAATGAGTTTTTTTTATTTTTTGAAAAAAAATGGTATATATAGGTAATATACATGTAGATATACTATGCAACAAAATCGAGTTGTTAAGCAAAAAAACAAGCATATTACAGAGGTGGCTCATGTATTAATATTAGAAAGAAACTTGCCTCATTACTATTAGGCTGAAGTAGTTGTTGCTACTACTATATACATTATGAACATGATACCCATTGATGTTGTACATGGTATGACATCAGAAGAGAAGTTTATGGGTAGAAAGCCAATTTTGTTAAAAGTATTTGGATATATTGCTTATGTGCATATTACTGATGATTTTGCAACATGTGAGGTAGGTGATTTGGAGATGTAGGTAGATTAGTAGCATTCAATTGGCTGGAACCCACTGTATCATACATAGACCGAACACATAGAGGTCCTTTACCATTTCATTCGAGAGTGGATTTTGATAGGTGATATATATTTGGTTTATTTCCGTACAAAGGATCAAGGTGCCGACATTTTCACCAAGGCTTTAGGAGTTAAGAAGCTTCAATGCTTCAGTACTATGCTTGGAGTTTGCGAGCTTATACTAAGCTCAATGGGGAGTATTGAGATGCCAAGCTCTACATGAGTTGGCATCTATTATGCACCTTAGTGATGTGTGAAGATATTCTTCATTGATATTATTAAGTGACTAACATGAGGGTATACTAGTGATTCTATAGTTGGATGATGCCCATGCAGTCTATCCTTGGTTATGGCACATTCATTGTGCCATCTCTTATTTTCTTAGCAGGTTCACACTTAGTGACCACAGGTACACATATTGTGGTACTTTTATATAATTATTTTATCATGTTGTGGACTTAGTTCTTTGTGTGGAAGAAGAAGAAGAATATTTTAGCTAGGCTATCTCTCTATGTTCTCAAGTCTTCATTACTTTTTTGTGTGTACTCTTGGGTCCTTCACCTCTCTCCCCTCTTGTCTACTTTCAAGAGATCCACATGGATAGAAAAAGTATCTCATCAAAATAGTCATCACACACCAAACAATGATCATCCTCACCCAGATCAAAAGGTATTCCAACATAATAGCTATCCAAGGGAGGAAAACTGTCATAAAAGACAAATATTAAGCCACCTACATCGAATGGGTATAATGCATCATCCCCATAATCCAATCCAAAATCCCTCGGATCATAAAGATGCATAGTGTTATCATCATCCCTAATGTCACATACACATGCATTCCAAGCATAATGTCCATATGTCTCTTAAATGCTATTGAGAGATCCCATTCTTCAAAGCAAGAAAGAGTTGCACGTATTTGTTGATAGTAAGGCCTACTAAGCTCTATTGTAGTGCCATATGGAACTAGTCAATCTCAAATGCTACTACAAAGAATCATGGGTAAGATTTGACTCATTACATAATCATTTTGGATCAATCATACACATGCCCAAGTGACTCTATCAGTTAGCTAAAATGGTTTCCCAATGTTCTTTTGGATAAAATACATGGATTTATAGGTCCAAACAAGCTCATAATAGGGCAAAATAGGGTGTTATTTTCATTGTGGATAGATTTCATAAATCTACTATAGGAATTGGTATTTGCACTGTAACAAAAATCTGATATTTCTAGGTTGAAGGGGACATTATAATCTTCAAGTAGAGCCATAAAACCACTTCATTTGGGCAAATACTTCTCAAGCTAGAGGCAAATTAGTGATTGCAATGTACTATGGATAACACTCATACAATGTCCAATCAAGATATGAGAGATGCTAACTAAAAGTAAAAAATGGTAGAGTTATGGGAAGTGGTTGATAATTTTTGTTGCATGTTGGATTCAAAGATTACCAATATGATTACTTTGGGACATGAGAGTTATTGTGTACCTACATCTTATGGATAGGATCATGATGAGTGTGCATATCATGATCATGGTATTGGGAAAGATGTATGCTATGCATCTTGTTATAATGATGGTCAATGCCCACATGTATATAGACAATAGGATTATGGACATTACCATGGACACTATTATGATAGCCATGGACGAGCATTGTGGATATTAATATGACCATTCTTATAATAATAATGGGAAACATTCTTGTGCATATTCTTATGCTTAGCAAGGTATTCTTTGTGACCCTTATGGATAGCCCTATGCAAGTGAATGTAGGGTAACTCTCATCCTATGCAAGTGAACTTTATGGTAACTCTTATGTCTTCTATGGGAAGCCCTATGTGATACATACTCAGGCTTATCCTTTGAGATGTTGTAATCATGCACATAATGGGTAGCATGCTATCATAATCTCACCTATTGCAAAGGTGAATAATTTAATTGCAAGTTTGGTAGAACATGAAGATGAAGACAACAATTAGATGAACCATATGTGATGCATATGCAATGTGTGATATTCTTTAGTATCATTACAAAATCTATACCAAAAGATTAACCATTCCATAACACAGCCCCTAATGCTTGGCTTCAACTTTGTCCAAAGGAGTAAAGATACATCCATTCCCATAAAACCACCATGCATTTGATCCAATCATTGCTTAAGGAAGCTTTTAAGGTAATATAGAGTACTCCTCTTCCAAATTATACCATGATTGAACCACGCTTGAATAATCCCTTGCTGTCCAGCATGAAAGCATGCTTCAAGAAAGTGCAAATTCCAAATATCTTATCATCATAGATAATCAATGCTAACCAATAATGAGCTGTTTGAGCTTCTCCTTACATTCTTGGAGTGGAATAGAATATAAGCTCCATCAATAGAACCATAATGGATCAAAATTTCAGAAAGGTTTCATGATACCCAACTATCCAAGAGATTAGGGAACAAAGAATATACCAAATCTTGATGAATCGTGATGATTTGGTACAATGTTGATAAGGTGTTTGATATTGATGCTGAGGCTCAATCTCAAGAGCAGAGAAATGCTAAAAGACCCTTCCAATCTTCAAGAATTTGATCAAGAAATCTTGTTGCCCTATTTTTCATAGTAGAAATTTAAGAAGAACTTCAAATGATTGAAGACAATGCTTCAATCCTTGACCATTGATGAGTGATGAAGCTTGAAGAAGATTTCCAAAGGATATTAAGCCAAAAGCCCTTTTAAATTATCAAAATTAGACTAAAAAATACTTTTTTTCATGTACCTCCATAGCTGGGGTTTGATTAGAGCTCAATAGAAAAGATTTCAACATGAGATAAAAGAGCATTATATTGCCCTATTATATTTAGCACTATAGGTGAATTGTCTTCCTCAGGGTCTTGCTTCAATGGAGGTTGATTGGCCATACTAATGATCAAAGGGAACAAGACTTAGCTATATTAGGAGCCTAAAGAGTTAGGCAAGTCAAGTGGGAGATTGCATATATGTGCTGCCCTATATGCTAGAAAAATAACTCAAATTTTGTTGGTACAATTGCTACCTAAGTAGCACTCAAGTGCTCCTCACTACTTATTTGATTCCTCTTTATGCAAAGAATCAAGTATTGAAGGCCTTTGTTGTGCATGAGCCATGGGAGGGAAAGAGGAAGCAAGACCTGCCATGAAAGCTTGCTAAGAGCTTAGAAGATGATAGAGAAAGCCTGTTTCTCAAAACCAAACCCTTCTTTTACTCCCATAAGTCATTGTAAGCCCCTTTTGATCAAAGAATTAGCAAAATTGGTTCCATTGTGTCCATGACTTGCTAAAATGGCCTAAATGCTACCATTTTTTTCAATATCTTCTTCAAATATCTTCAATGTAGTCATGTTAACTATAGAAGTTTGTCCCCCCTAGTCAATAGACTTGGCATAGCAACCAGGATTTGTAACTCCAATTACATGTCCTAACTACAAACATCATATCCAAAGCTTGAAAATGACCTACCAATTGGATTTAAACTAAAGCTCTAATACCCCAATGAAATGAAAGCCTACTTTAGTTAAACTAAACTAGCATCTAAGGCCTAGGAACAAGAGCTATAATAGGAAAATGCTAAACTTCCATTAATCTAAGTACCATGGAATCCATGGATGTTGCAAGTACAAGAAAGAAGATAGAAAATGTAACAACTAATGCTAGTGCTAAACTAAGTGTTCTTCTTCTTGGATTCTTGAAAAATGTGTCGAAGATTATTAGAATGGCACCGTGTGTCCCTTTTATACGAATCCCTAAAGCCCCCAAATTAAAGTTCATCTTCCAACTTTAATACAAAGACTTATGGGTTAATTTTTTGCATTACATTTTAAATACTAGCACTTACTAGCACTTTTCATTTACAAAAAGAGTCTTAATTTCAAGCAATGTATATTTTACATAATTATAAGGCTAAATGGAGCTACAAGTATCCACCATATATGTGTCTTGATTTATAGATTGCATCTTTGTAAGTAATCATAAATCCTTATGAGATTATTTGAACATTTTTATTTTTTTTCTTTGTCACTTAAAATTTTCACTTAGATTAAAAATTCTTAAAAATATGGTTTGATCCAAGCTAACCCCTTGCTTAGAAATTTATAGCTATAACATCATAATGTAGATTCAAGGATGTCATGTTAAATCCATGTCGAGCATAATATACTAATGTGATATCATGTAGTGTATATATATAAAAGTGATGCTAATAGGGTAAGGCTTCTTAGCCACGGTCTTCTACATTAGAGAGAACCACAAACAATTAGATAGTAATGGTATAATTAGTATGATATTTTATAATACTTTTGACATTAATGGTACAATCATTGTGATTTTTTTGCAATACATTTGATAAAGAACATGTACAATGTGTGTAGGTGTAAAGAAAAATAGGAAATTTAGGAATACAATATTGGTAAATTCTACCCAAAAAATACTTTTCTCAAATATCAAGTTGATGTAAGACTAAACAATGGCACAATAGTATGTATGACTAGGCCATACATCATGATCTCTTTCTAGGTTTAGCTTTGAAATTCTATATTAACAACAATCAACTTGAACATCTCATATTTAGTGCTTGACATGTTGACTTATATTCTTTTAAAAACATGCTAATGAGATTGTGCTTTAGGGCCATCTATTAGGAGGTGTAATAGATCTAATTTTCTATACTTCTACTGCATTTTAAGAAAAACAAGTAGATTTTCAAAAAATTGATAGGGGCACTCTATCCCTTCATACATTGGTAATCTTATTCAAATGAGTTTAGTGATAATAGTTCCAGTATCTGATTAATACCTAGAGATTATGCACACAAGTGTGTCTAACTGAAACTTTGTTCACATTGGATAAAATGCATCCAAGTTTAAATAAACTTGCAACTTTTCAATGCAAAATATAAAATAACAATACAACTCCTATTTTGATAAACCTTGATACTATGCATGAAAGTAGAAGATAAAGGTCAAAATATTTGTATTTTTAAAGGAACTTTATACACATTTCAACTATGTTAGCAATAGACCGATCATCTTTATGAGATCATCACAATAGATTAGTAAAGGAGATGGATTTGAGAGATAACAATACTCACAATTTGTGCACACCTTAGATTTAGCATCTTGAAAGATTTAGGCTAGAGAGAGAGAGAGAGAGAGAGAGAGAGAGAGAGAGAGAGAGAGAGAGAGAGAGAGAGAGAGAGAGAGAGAGAGAGAGAGAGAGAGAGAGAGAGAGAGAGAGAGAGAGAGAGAGAGAGAGAGAATGTGCTATCATTGGTAGGCTTGCAAGTAGGCACCACTATTTGAACATGTATGGTTGCCATTAATTTCTCTAATTAGACATGATTTAAGTTAAGCTAATATAAAAATCTATGAAAAAATGACTATTAATTACTTTTTAGTAGCTATAGGTTAAGTTATAATAAAAGATATTATGTAAACAATAACTCTTTCATTAAAACAGAGATGTATGCCAATGTAGGTCTATATCAGCAATGTATCTTGTTTGAATGTGTGTGTGTGTGTGTGTGTGTGATATATATATATATATATATATGTATACATATATGTATATATATATATATATATATATATATATATGTATACATATATATATATATATATATATATATATATATATATATATATATGCATGTATATGTATATGTATATATATATGTGTGTGTGTGTGTGTGTGTGTGTGTGTGTGTAATGATAAATCATTGAAGAAAAGAATCTTTAGCCCCTGACTAAACTCAAAAATGTCAAAAATTTATTTAATTAAGCATATAAAATAATAGACTTTACATTTGAATTTGTGAATGTGCTTAAAATTAGGACAATATTTATATATTACTATGTTCTCTTCAAGCACTGAGTACAAAATCAGCTCAAATATAGCTTCTCTTTCAATGCTATAAAAATTTTGAAATCTTGAATATGAAGAAATTTCAGGTGATTTTTTGAAAAAACATGAATCAAAACTTGTATTTTTAAAATTTATGTTAGCTTTGGTTCTTTATGAAAGGAATCTTCAAAAACATTCTAAATGTTTCTCATAAGGAACAATATTATGCAAAAAGTTTGCAACTATATGTTTGTGATTCAATTAAATTTTATATATCTAAGACTAATAAAATTTGAAGATTAATATCTTACAATTGTTTGTTTTTAAATTGAAGATTATATATCAGACATTTATATTCAAGTGATGTAACTTAACTTACAATTGGGAGGTAAGCCTTGGCTATCATGGTTATATGTTTTCTTTTAAATCCTTTTAAATTTTGATTGATTGTGATGTCACTCATTCCCTCATCTCTCCTAGGTACCTTGTCGAGATGTATAGAGAAGGCCTTAACCAACCACGAGGGTTTAGGTAAATGATATTGTAGAGACTAATGAAAGAAATGATTAAGAATATGAATTAATTACAAAATTCTAGAATCCAAACACACTTTTTGAAGCCAAAACAAAGCTCTTTGATTTATTATATATACATTAGTTCAATATCAATGAACACATTACGAGTAATAACAGTGCAAACCCTTTATGGGATGATTATCCATATACTCTAAGTCAATAGCTTATTTGATACCCTAGCATTGATCAATTCACTACTATACATAGACTCCAAAATCCATGTTTCAATCACACAACTATCTAGTAGAAGGTAGAATCTATCATCTAAACATCATATCAAGCAATACAAAGCATAAAACTATAATAAAATCCTATATGGGCTACCAAATACCACTTCATCCTAGTTATTATAGTTTCTTATAGCAGCATAAAAGGACCTCTTTGTTGCTCCAAATCCATTCTAAACTTGAGTTTTAATGGTATTTAAACCCTCTCTAGTTTTAAAGAGCCAGATTCCATCAATAGATGCCTTTAGAAGTAAGTTTGAAGCTCTTAAATATCATGGACAACACACAATCAAAGTAGGTCTTTCATATACATCACGCCTCAAATATGGTGCTTAATATTGCTAAAATACTCCACATTTTCTTGATAAAGGCCATATTGTCTAGTTCAAAAGAGTAGATATCATTCATCAATAGCAACAATATTACCTTTATCAACTTCTACAATCGAGCATGTGCACTTATGCATAACATGCTACAAAATAGCAAGGGCTATCACACTTGGTCGTTGGATGTACTCTGGGATATTAAGAAGAACCTACATTTTTGCCACGTACTGCTTAGAAATGCACCCAAGTTTATTGAAGAAGTTAGATATTTAGGTCTAGCATATTTATTGAAGGAGAAGTTAGCCTTGTGGAACATAAAGTGGAGAGAGGAGGTGGCACTCTCAAAGTGGGCAAAGGACTTGTTTGGTGCAACATCTCTACCAAAGCATTTGAAGACTACCATAGGTACAGGCCCTCGTTTTGGTCCCACAAGGTAGAAAAATCATCCATCAGAGACAAGAACTATGTGGTGCACACTAAGAATCACCAATTTGCACCAATAATTGGCATTCCCTTTGATGGCATCAAACTAGGCAAAGTCATCATCAATGAAGGATCCTTTGGATAGTATGTCAAAGTCACCATAGATAATGTATAAGGGCTCTGATATTGCTATTTAAAATATTGTGCCAAAATGTATAAGGGCTCTCATAGTACTAAGCTACAGTAATTTCAAGTGGAGCATGGGATGTAAAAGGTCAATGCATCGATTGTGCAATGCATTGCCTTTACTTTTTAAATGATATATTGATGTGGGGCCCTTTTCGGAAATGTAAACATAGAAGGACAATTGAGCACCTACATAAGCTACTAATGGGATTTAGACTTGATCCTAACATGGCCTAACATAGAGGAGAGGGATAGGATTGTGGATGTCATCAATAATATATGAAACACTATTTATACACCAGTGGATGGGGTAAAGGCCAAAAATAGTACTGGCATCATCCATTCAAACTTTCATGCCAATAACATAGTATTAGACTTCACCAAAGATAAGAGTCCTAGGGTAGGCATCATAGATTGGGATCTAATGTTTATTTCCAACATGATCGGACCAACTCTCAATTGGCAATGTGGGGCACTATATGAGGCTTGCATCTCATAGATGAGCTTGATAGAAATGAAAGTTGGAAAGAAGAATAAGGCCATGGATTGCATTCCAGATTTATGGCATAGTGCACCAATTTGTCTACAATAAGGAGTCAGATGTATATGCGATTGATTGATTCATAATCTGCCTCATGGATTTTTGGCTCTTAGGACATTTTTTTGGTTATGTAGGGAGCTGAAGGATGTCTTAGATGAAGTGATCATGTACTTGACAGAGTTTAAGGAAAGGTATCACATGTTGGTAGATGTAATAAAGCATAAGTCACCTTAGCCTAGAGTAGGCTGGGGTTAAGTATAAAAGGTGGAGATGTAACTTGTGAGGGATCTTTTTTGCCATTTCAAGCAATACATGCTTTGAGGTTCCTTCCTCCCACCAACTAAGAGGGTACATGCTCTTAGCCACCAAGATATGGGGTATATAATAAGTTACCTTAGTCTAGAGTAGGTTAGGGTTAAGTATAAAAGGTGGAGATGTAACTTGTGAGGAATCTTTTTTGCCATTTCAAGCAATACATGCTTTGAGGTTCCTTCCTCCCACCAACTAAGAGGGTGCATGCTCTTAGCCACCAACATATGGGGTGCATACCATGTCCCACCTTGACATGAGGGAAGTATTTATGTTGCAGCTTACATCTATGATTCTCAGCCTTTCATGACAATACTATTTCATGCCTAGCTACCTTGGCTATGGCTTCCTTGCAAACATGGTGTATTTCTTGTATTTCTTTGAAGTATGGTGTAATTCATAAATTTCCAGTTATTTGACTTGCTGTGAGAACTAGTATATTACAGTAGAGATGATAGGGTTGTGTAAATGTCATTTGCAGATCTTGATGTCTTTTTAAGGGTAGAATGTGGCATGGATCTTGTAGATTTCTTATAGAGCTTGGCCATATCCTAGTTCACCATTTCTAAATAGCCTACTTCTTACAATCTCTTCTTGTATTTTGTTACAAAATTTATTAGTTTTTAAAATTTCTATCACTCATGAATCTAAAGACATTCTTGAAAATAGTTACACTTTTTCATAAAACTCTGTGCTCTATAGAATAGAACATGTAATTTATGCTTTAAGATTAAGTTAGTTATGTAGTTATAATTATTAAGAGCAATTATCTCAAGATTCCATTTTGAGAATTACTATTTCCATTGTCTCATATTTTATATCGTGATGTAGATTTTATATCTATAGATCATTTCTAGTTAGCAAACATAAAACATTGGTGTGAGTAGCTAATACATATGTAAAGTTTATGAGTACGAATAATCATATATTCATATTTATATTGTAAATCCACAATGCTCATCACAATATATTTAATAAGAATATATTTCCATCATACTAAAGTACCAAGAGATTTTTATGAACCCTTGAGACCTACTCTATGATTATTTCTATAATGGACTAGTACTTTATATCTATTACATAAGGATATATTGTAGTCTTTAGTTTAAAAAATAAATTTATAGTAAGAAATTTATAGATATTGCTAAAAATTCACATAAGGATCAAGAAAATTTCAAAAAATTGATTACATTGGGATATAAAAAACATGCCTTGAACACACATGATGCCTAGGATTTATACATAGTGATCTTCCCAAGAAAGTATCTTATACTCAAGTTTTTGTATATTTTTCCTTCCTTATACAAGTGTGTGGCTATAGAGGTTCAAGTTTTTTGTCACTATTATTTTTTAACAATGTTTAGTTTGCTTGCTTTTTTACCCACATTGTTATAGATCTTAGCTTGAGAATTATAGATATTATTTTTAACAGCTTCTAGCTTTTCTCTTGATAATTATAGATATCACAATCTTTAAGAGTGAATGAGAGAAAATGATACACAAAAGACAAAGGGCCACCACATTTTTCCACACTACAAGATATAGACCTTATACCGACATTTAAAGCGACGAAAATACAAACAACAAAATTTGCCCCTGTCATCGCAAAAAGCGTCGTTATTGACGACGCCATAGAAATGTCGCTATTGGCGTCGCTACTAATAGCGACGCATATAGCGACGCTTAGTAGCGACGCCAATAGCGACGCTATTGGCGTCGCTACTAATAGCGACGCATATAGCGACGCTTAGTAGCGACGCCAATAGCAACGTAACCAGTAAATTTGTAACGCGCATAGCGACGGCAATAGCGACACAAGCAGTAAATTTGCGACGCTAATAGCAACGGTAACAGGGATAAAAAAATTTTTGTGGCAGGGCAGCTTGTGTGCTGTATGAGAGCCATACAAAATAGTTTCTGCACTACTGCATACAAAGCGCTTGCAAACAAAAAGAATGTATACTGAAATCATAAAACTGATACATGAAATAAATACATGATCGCATAAAAAGCGATTGGTACAATCATGACAGGATATCACTAATACATAGAAAATGTCTACATAGATCATGCGACTAAAAAATAAAGGTGTGTGAGCTCCAAGGATCCAAGGGCGAGCTACAAATCCTCGTCCCCCAAAAGCTCGTCCTGCCGCAAAGGAGCATCGAACGGATTCTGCAGAAAAAGAAACAACACATCAATCCACCATACAATAATGCATTCAAATATCTCATGGTAACTACGGACAAGAAAGATGAGTGACTTACAGGGCTGCCACGTCTATACAATCGGTCGATCAATGCATTGAGACTGTGCCTCTCTGCATATCGAGTCTCAAGGCCTTGCGGATCGCGATTTGTAATGGAGTGCTGCAAAGAAAACAAAATGCTAATTGTTAGAAACATGATTATCAGTACAAAGAATATTTCAAAAAAACAAACAAGCAAAACAAAAGAGAAACTTACAAAGTCCTCCAAATATGTCCTGTGGCCGCCACTCCCAAGATGATGGACCACTCCGGCCTCAAGTCGTGCCCTCACCGCCTCGTGCTGCTGACTCCAACGTCCTGGAGAATCTCTAGCCTCCTCCCTCAGTCGACGCCAGTCGTCTGCATCTAACCGCTCGGGCTTTGCAGCCCCACTCTTGATTGCCTTGCGTGCGTCGGATCGTCTATGTGACATGTATGCACGCATGCAATCCATCATCCAGCCCGTAGAGAATCTATCTACTGTGGCTAGCACCAGAAACTCCTCGTGCAAGGATGCTACTATGTAGTCCTTGCTCCCCTCCAGTATGTTCTTCCAATGATCCAGGACGTTGTGCCGATAAACTTGTTGGCACAACTCTCTCATGCAAGCCATCACCCTCCTCCCCTCATCATTCATGATGATGGCTCTTGATCTACTATCGACCAAATATCCATAACCCCTAGGAGTCTGCCTAAGATGGGTCCTCTCCCATCTCCGTCCACGCTCCTGGGCATATTCAGGAGACCCCTCTACATCCGGTGTACTGACGGGGGTAACCACCCAAAGGGGTGCCACTTGTTGTTGACGGCTGGGCAAAAGCCGAAGTAACTGGAGTAGACGTCCCCACAGGTGTGACAAATCCTGGAGGTGACGCAGCTCCAGCTGAACGACGAGACGGAGACACCACATCCGTGTCTCCACAGTAACATCCCCCTGATCCCGATGCAGTCCCTCCCTCTGGCCCAAGTCGTGAGCGTCGAGATCATTTGCTCAAAGCCGAAGCATCCGATCGCACTGAAGCAGATCTAGCAGAGTGCCCTGATGAAGAACGAGACAGCTCCTGGTCTGCCATCTCTCTGAATCTCGCGAGCTGGTTTGGAGACATGTGTGCAAAGATGTCTTACAACTCCTCATCGCTCATCCCTCGACTTTTCCTGAAAATGTCACCTGCACAGATAAAAAATGGTGTTAGAATAATCAATTTAAATTATACAAAGCACCAGTAATATAAATCATTTTAAAAAAATTCCTCTTAAAATGCATATCTTATGTACCTTTATAGGAGATCTAAACAACGAATTGAGTAAGTGGATGCTCCAAGTATGAAGTATCCTATGGTCCCATGTTAATCTCCTGACACAACTCCGCATACACTAGAAGGTCGATAGACATGTCACCACAAAAGAATGAGTCCGCCTCCTTCTTAAAAAATTCTTGGACTCGTGTATTCCCATCATTGTTAGCCGATGCGAGCTCCAAGCTTTCGACGGCCTCCACCCCTTGTAATATCGACCCCTCTATTTGCATATTATCTTCATCTATGCTCGGAACATCACTTTGATCATATACTCTCGCACTTCGGGGAGTTGAAGGTATAACATACCACCATCGAGGTTATCGGGGGTTTGGATAGACGATTACCTGTTCACAAATACGTATAAAGTGAGTTCAAACCATTGTGACATAAACCATGTCGTATTACAATTAGCAAGCAAATGACTCCATGCACCTGTTCACAATGGGCCGGCAACACAAAGGTGTCGTGCAAATCCGTTCATTTTTTTCAGAATCTATTTCGAGAAATCCCGATGGACCTCGTCGAACTGTTGCTCCAGCTCCTCCAAGTACCACTTTGAACCACTGCACATTGAATAGTATCATGGAGAAGCTACGGTAATCCACAGTAATAATACTTTGCAAGTTTCCAAAATACTCCGTCTTATCTACAACCGTGTTCAGATCCGTTGCTCGTCGTCGGCTCTCTTGCTCGAACCTTGCCATGACACCACAATCCATTGTGGAGCGCATTTTGTCAATACGCTCCATGCGAAAATGCTGTCCGCGCAACCACGCTACACTATATATTTTGTATTGTACATTGAAACACTCAAATTAGATGTCGCATATAAAATGTAGATATGATAGATTCTAAACCCCTCATCACCTTTGGACTACATCCCCTCAAGAATTCCCACTCCTTCATTGAGACCTCTGTCCCTTCGTTGGATGCTACGATCAAGGCTCCATGCAACCATCGTGTTGACATAAACCGCGGCATCTTCTCCATGCCTTCGGGATATCGAATCGGTCGATGACGCGTACTACTTCGGAATTCAGTTCACACTTCCTCTCGATCTTGCCTTGCAATCTGGTACTTGGCAAGCCACGTCTCCATGGAGGCATGGTGCAACATACAAAAGCGATTCACCTTCTCTTCCATTGAGGCATCCATTCTTTTTTCTACCCCATTTCCAACCACCACATCTTCAGTCAGTCTATCATCGTCCTTCAGTGTCCATAGCATTTCATTGTCTGGTTCCACCGTTGGTAGCCATTATGAGATATACACTAACGCCTCTGACACCAACCAACCTTCGGCCATGCTACCTTTGGGCCGAGCTCGTTGTCGCACAAAGCCTTTCAGGGTTTTCATGAAGTGCTCCAGGAAGAACATCCATCGCGTATGGACAGGTCCAGCAATCTCCACTTCGTACACAAGATGCACAAGAAGGTGGACTTGTATCGTGAGCATGCTAGTGGGCAGGTATTTCTCAAAGAGACAGACCGTCTCCATTGCTCCCCGCCTCGCGGATTCAATAGAGGACATCTTAATCTCTTTCTGTGAGATCCATTGCACCAAAGTCAACAACTTGTAAATGGCCCCGCGAATTTCTGGAGTAAGGCATCCTACGATCGCGATCGGTAGGACAAACTGCCACAAATGAGAAAGCATCATGAATAATGGCCACTTTTTAAATTGCAAAATGTCCACGCTAATTGCAATCCATTCGTAGCACAAACCTGACATATCTTATGCCAATCATGGGATTTTAGCCCCGACAATTGGTCATCTTTAGAATATGCGGACCTGAGAGAACGCATCATACCCGTCGGAGTGCGGATAGACTTGATTACTTGCTTCACAATGTGCTCTTCTTTAGTGGACAAAACCCAAGGAGCATGAGGAAGCTACACGTGACCATCAACACTCGACTGCGGCCAAAGCGCCTCCATCTTGCCTACCTCCTTTAAATCCATTCGTGCCCCTATAGTGTCTCTCTTTCCTGTGATGTGGTCCCATAGCAAGCTACCCACATTCTTGAAAATATGCATGGGATCCAACAAGTGGTTGACCTGTAAGTGGGTCCAATATGGCAACTCGTAGAAAACTAAGAACCGTCGCATTCCATTTTGATGTGATTCCGGATTGACCATTTTCAGCTCGTACCAGCTTGCGGCGTTCATACGTGTTGGAAGTCGTCCAAGGAAACCTTCCCTGAGTTCATGATCCTTCGGCAAGAAAGCAGCGTGTCCTTGATATACCATCTTCTTCATGGTTCGTGACCTTCGGGAGTCTAACTGTGGCCCACACAATGGATATGCATGATAACCTGAGGTATCCAGACCTGTAAGGCGAGCCATGACCTAGTGAATACTTGATTGAATGAGATAAAATATAGATATTACCAGTGAGAACGGAGGTCTGCTCACCTGAGCACTCTCCCAATCCTGGAAAGTCATGCATTGTCCACATAACAATGGCTCGAATATTGGCTGACCGCCGACCATCGCGCCTGCTCATATCTTGCACAGTGACCCCCTCCTCCCACAAAATCTTAAGCTCATTGACTAATGGACGAAGATACACGTCCATATTTTTTACTTTATAGCGGCCTGGGATGAGCAAGCTAAGGATGAGATGTCGTTTCTTCATAGAAAGCCATGGAGGGATGTTGTAGTTGACAAGGACTATAGGCCACACACTGTAAGAAGTTGAGCGTAGACCAAATGGGTTCACACCATCCATTGCGAGACCGAGCCGAAGATTCCTTGGCTCTCGCGCAAAGCCTGGGAAGGTAGAGTCAATGTGGCTCCATGCGCACGAATCCGCTGATATTCATTGAACTCCATCAGTGGACCTATTCTGCACATGTCACGTTGTCAAGCTTGCCATGCCGGACGTACGAAACATGTGGTTTATGCGAGGGATGAGCGGAAAGTGTCTGAGAACTTTTTGAGGGATGGTTTTCCCTTGCAAGTCCTATCAATACCTGTGAGCACCACACTTTGGACATGTCTCCATAGTCTCATATTCATCTCGAAACAGTATGCAATCGTTGATACATGCATGGATGTTATTGTAGTCCATGCCAAGCTTCCGTAAAACATGTCGTGCATCATCACGAGACTCAGGCATGGTATTTGCAGGTGGTAATATATGATATTTTAATAACCTGAAAAAAATCATAAAACACCTTGAAAAAGCACAAATTTTTGTAATAATAGTGTCAAAAAATAATAATCAATGAAGCCTATGTGCAAGGTACCTGAATAACTCGGTCACACTCATATCGCTCCACCCATATTTTGCTTGCACAGTTAAGAGTGCAAGCAATGTCTTCAACCGAGATACTCGGCACCCATCATATAATGGTATGGATGCTTCCTCTCTAAGCGGATCAGATGTCTCGACGTCCATGGGAATCAATGCATCGATCATTGCATCCATCTCAGGCTCCAAGATTGTAGGTAGGTCTGGAAGGTTGTATGTCTCCTTTGGCATTGACGGTATAGATTGGCCTTGCGAGTGGTGGATTGGCTCCTGCAGTCCATCCATCGCATGCCCATGAACTCTTCTTATTGGCCGCAAAGGGTGCACTCCCCCTTGGGACGAGACATCACCCCCCTGGATAGAAAATTTGCCAACAAGACCCAATCTTATAGTGTATGGTTTTCAATTAGCTTGCGAGTACAATGCATGATTAATATTAACTTCAAATTACCGTTTGCTGAAAATCCGCAATCGCCTGATCAATTATCTCAGATTGAAACTTGCCAAATCGTCGTACGTGTTCTATAGACAATCGGCGTTTTCGTCTAATTGCCAACTTGCGTTGAGAGCAAGGACATGGGACACGCTGATTAAGATACGCCTCGCGATCTTGAACAATAAGACCTTCTTCGTTTTCCATCTTATCTACATTACAGCAAACGAGGCTCAAATGGATAGCTTTATGGAGATGTATGTCAAGTTGCAAGTTGACCATAAGCTCTTGCTTGAGAGGTTTTAGCCTCTGCAAGAGCTTGAGAAGCAAATTTTACAAAACACGCTCGATTTATATTGATGCATCCATCGTGTTGAAATCTAAACTTCAAGATATAAGAAATGCTTTACTAATTAATGTAAAGAATGCATTGTACATAGTAGTTGAGAGATTTATTGATGTTATATCTCGGCCATATACCATGCTCCCGGTAGATAATTATTCGTTATTGTAAAAAAAAAAGCATTGGTTCATAAGGTTCATGAGTCGAAGACTAAATGTTTGGACTTGACTAAAAGATTGGATAATGGCTTAGATGCTAAAAGGAAAAGTGATGAATATGTTACTTCATCATTGAAACAAAAAGATTGGTGACAAGGATGCTATGATTAATGAAGTTCTTCACGAGGTGAATATAGAGTTGAAGGGGATGGAACACGATTCTTCTTTGGGATTTAATGGTGATAAGTCAATTATTGAGGTGTCTTCTTGTACAACCATTATACCTTATATACCTAGCTACAGTCTCTAGGTTATGTACTTTGAATATCTTAGAGGGGCTCTACTAGGATTACTTATACAACTGCACTAGAGGGCTTTGAGTATAAGTAATCCATTTATGAGCATAATTGAGGATCTCTTAGTCTAATAATAAATCAGTGTCAACAAAAAGCATCTTAGAAATGTGATTTTTTTGTCCTAGGTCCATGTATTAAAATTAATGCCATCTATGAAATTTATCAACTATAGTAATAAAATTTGTTTCAATCAATTCTACTCATAGTCATAACATTTGAAGAAAATATCCTATGCTCAATTTAAGGGATTCTTCTTCTATAACAATACTTTTGGGTTCATTTTGATGAAGTACCATAATGACCATTAGCTAGGGTATCATTTTCTTTTAGCCCTTTCGTTGACTAGTTGGCATGATTTCTAATTTGTTATGCCTATAAAGTTAATACAAAAACAATGAATTATACATATCACAATTAGATCCCCTACTTGGACATTATGAAGGATATGACCAATTTTAAGCCATCATAAAGAGTCACCAATGTACGTGGCCCATGGCAAAGCACATTGCATACCATTATCGATAAGTCTATTATCGTGTATCTTAAATCTCCTAGTTAGACTTTATAAAGTGTATGACTAATTTTTAGCCCTCTTAAGGAGTCGATGTAATGGTACCCATAAAAAAAGCAAAGTGGATACCATTACCATAATCATGGATATGCTATCGTTCCAATATATGTTATCTTTCTTTTTCTCTCCCTCTCTCTCCCTCTCCCTCTCTTTCTCTCGCATTTCCTCTCCCTCTCCCAATATATCTTAACACTCTCCAAAAGCAAAAGGGAGAGGGAGAGAGAGAATGCACTCTCCCTCCCTCTCCCTCTCCCTCTCTTTCTCTTTCTCTCCCTCTCTCATTTCCTCCCTCTCCCTCTCCCTCTCCCTCTCTTTCTCTTTCTCTCCCTCTCTCTCCCTCTCCCTCTCCCTCTCTTTCTCTCTTTCTCTCTTTCTCTCTCATTTTCTCTCCTAAACAAGCAAAAAAGAAAGTGATTTAAACCTTTAACAAGCAAAAGGGAGAGGGAGAGAGAGAATGCACTCTCCCTCCCTCTCCCTCTCCCTCTCTTTGTCTTTCTCTCCCTCTCTCATTTCCTCCCCCTCCCTCTCCCTCTCCCTCTCTTTCTCTTTCTCTCCCTCTCCCTCTCCCTCTCTTTCTCTCTTTCTCTCTCATTTCCTCTCCTAAACAAGCAAAAAAGAAAGTGATTTAAATATTAAACAAGCAAAAGGGAGAGGGAGAGAGACAATGCACTCTCCCTCCCTCTCCTCTCCCTCTCTTTCTCTTTCTCTCCCTCTCCCTCTCCTTCTCTCTTTCTCTCTCATTTCCTCTCCTAAACAAGCAAAAAAGAAAGTGATTTAAACCTTAAACAAGCAAAAGGGAGAGGGAGAGAGAGAATGCACTCTCCCTCCCTCTCCCTCTCCCTCTCCCTCTCTTTCTCTTTCTCTCCCTCTCTCTCCCTCTCCCTCTCTTTCTCTCTCATTTCCTCTTCTAAACAAGCAAAAGAGAAAGTGATTTAAACCTTAAACAAGCAAAAGAAAGAGAGAGGGAGACTCACCGATGAGATATGGCGAGTGTGGGCGGCTCCTCTTTGCGATGAAGGCTCCTCCTCTCCTTCGCGAACAACGGCGGCGGCGGCAAGTCTTCTTCCTCTCCTTCTCTCACGACGGTCGCTCTCTCCCTCGCTCTCGCTCTCAAAACACAAAACGTGAAAACGTGAAATAAAGCCGCTCTCGGTTTCGGCCCGCTTTTTTCCCTGTGGAGCGTCGCTATTTGCGTTGCTATTTGCGTCTCTTTTGCAACGCAAATAGTGACACAAATAGCGACACAAATAGCGACGTCAATAGCGACGAAAATAGCGATGCCGCTACCCGCTGTCGCTAATCGCCGTCGCTACCAGCTCAAATCCTTGTAGTGCCACTAGGCATTATGTCTAGGTTATAATTACATTTTTTCCATATTTTTGTTACTTATAGCTTGATAATTATAAATACTTTACTTTTTGTCCATATCCCAAGTCTCTTGGCTCATAATAACCATTCCTTCATTAGTTTATCAAGTTCAAGGATACACAAACATGGAAACATACAATACTTGTATATAACATGATGTTCACATCTTTGTAAGCAAAATTACTTTAATATAAAATCTTAAAGATAATGTTATTTGAGTTTTGATTAAGTTGTATGAAATAATTTGTATGTGTGTAATCTTGTAGTTAGAAAAAAATATTGATTATATTTCTTTAACTTTAACGTTAGATCCTATAGCTCATGTACAATCTTTATACCTTGGAAGGTAACACATATAATTTAGTAGTAGTTTTATTCATTTGTGTTTTTCTACAGAATTGGGTAGATTGAAGAAACAAAAAGTTTGTGAGGTTTCAACGAGAGATATTACAACATTCTTTGGCAATCCAACAGATATCTCTTTGACTAGAAATGTTATTACCAACTCACAGACGTCAACAAATCAATCGAATATGTCTATTCTAGAAAATGAAGCAAATAATGAGGTTGAACTACAATGGCAAATAGTAGGAGACCAACAAATTCCTATCATTACTAGCATTGTAGCAATTGAAGCATCACTTACATCTCTACAGAATATTCAATGTTGGTCTATAGAAATAAATGAAGAAGGGATGTCAAGTTTTTCAAAAAGCATACAATCTAGTGAGAAAAATAATTTAGAGCCTTCTAAATCATACATTTCAACTAGATTAGGTGAGTAAGTTTCCATTTATTGAGCCAATTATACTAACAAATAGTGCTACTCCAAAAGAATCTCCATGTATCATTTGCTTGTGGAAGAAAAAAAGTGATTATACACTTCAGCTCAAACTTGATACCATAGAGAAGTATGCATGAACAGTTTATAAAAAATCCATTGTTGATGAAAAAGAAGTAAGTTAAGTAAGGTGGGGATCCAATAAAGATTGTTTACATATGAGGAATGTAGAAGTATATGAGAAGCATTTACTTTATGAAGCATAAAGTGAAAAGTTGTCAATGAGCACTATGTTAGAAAAAAAGTAAAATGTGATCATGAAAAGTAAAATATTACCATTGATTGTATTTTTTGTATCATTGATTATCATTATCATATGTGTAATATATTTTATGTATTATAACACTAACTTATAATAGTTTCCCTACAAGACTGCTTTCTATATCTTAAAGTGAGAAAGACCAATGGTAGACTATCATGAGTATAAAGAGTTTTTGTCACAACTTGCTATTGATAATTTTTCACATTCACATTGGTTATGGAATAGTGGGTGGAATTGGGTTGCTTAAGTGTTTTTTTCACAACTTGCTATTGATAATTTTTTACATTCACATTGTTACGGAATAGTGGATGGGATTGGGCAAAAGCAAAAGAGCAAGTCACCAATGAAGATTTGAGAGAAAAAATCAAATCTTGATAGTTTTTTTCTCTCATTGGATGAAGCCACAGCCAAAGATAATACTAGTTGAGTTTGCATGACTATTTATTGTGTGAAAAATCATGTTCAACATGCATATTTTTTCATAATGAATGCAAAATGATGACACAATCAAAAAATTATTTGTATTAGTCCAAGAAAACCTCATAAGCATTTTGTAATTATCAAAAGTCAAGTTTGCAAAGAAGTTTGTGTGGGGGTTGATGGAGCAACAATTATGCAAGGCCATCAATCATGGATTTTTATTCAACTACAAATCTCTATAGCACCTTTAGTGTTAGGGATTCATTGTACACTCAATGAACTCTTGGACTATAAAGTAGTTGATGAGTTGATAGTGTTGCAAAGGTGGAGCAGTTGGTCAATACATTTAGTAGTTCTTTTTGTAGAAGTTCTAAATGATATTTGAAGTTCCAAGAGATGGCAAAGGGTTTAATAGAGAGCAAAAAATTATTGAAGCATCAATGCACGAGGTGGATTAGCTTGTACTTGCCAACTAAGCTATTATTGGATGCATCTTTAGTAGGATAAGTTAGTAGCCATGTAAGAATTATAATGACCATTGATATGTTAAGTATAGATGTGTGGATCCATCTAACCAAGCAACCCATCATCAATTTTTGTACATATTGAGATTGCCATCTCAACACTCCCCCTGAAGCTCAACTACATCTTTGCAACTTTGAGTAAGCTTCAAAATCCTTGAAGCTTCTCTACACCCAATTCCTATGTAAAATTATCAACTACCTAATCATGTGTGATAATACATCTCAATGTGTTTTGTCCTAGAATGGAACACTAAATTCCTAGGGAACTCTATACTACTTGTGTTGTCATAGTGAAACACAACTGATCCATCTCCCTACACATCAAAATCACCCAATAACTTTTATAGCCATATGACCTCACATGTTGTCATAGCAGTATCTCTAAAATTAGCCCTCTGTACTTGATAAAGCAACCAACGGTTTCTTTTTGCTACTCCAAGAAACCTCAATGTGCATTTGACTGCATCCGAATGATGCTTCCTAGGTATCTATAGAAATTGACTCGCAAGTCAAATAGCAAAGCTCAAGTCTCACCTTGTGATAGTTATATAGATCAAAATCACTACTATCCTCTTGAACATAGTAGGGTCTTCTAACTCATCCCCAACATCAACACTCAACTTTATATTTTCCTCCAATGGCATCGAAAGAGGCTTATATACTATCATACCATACTTGGATAACATATCCAAGCCATATTGCCTTCAGGATAGCCATATACCTTCAGCACATTTGATCACCTCCATACCAATGAAGTACCTCACCTCACCCAAATCCTTTATCTCAAACTTTTGCATGAAAAGGCTATTAACATTAGCAATCCCATTGTCACTATCACCTATAATAATCAAGCCGTCCACATAAATGGCTATGATGACCAAACTTGCATCACCCTTTCTCACATAAAGTGAGCAATCTACATCAAAAATATAAAAATCCAATGTTGATAAGATACTCTTCGATCTTATCAGACCATGCTCTAGGTGCTTGCTTTAGGCAATAATGCACATTTTTTAACTCACACAAATATGTGGAATGCTCTAAATCCCCATAACCTAATGGTTGATCCATTTACACCTCTTATTGCAAATTACCATGTAAGAAGGCATTCCTCACATCCATCTACTATAAACTCCAACCTTTGGCTAATGCAAAAACAATAATACATCATCTAATAGTTTCCATCCTAGCAAACTACATTGAATGTCTATTCATAATCTATGCCATATGTGTGTGTGTATAGTCGTTTGCAACCATCCTAGCTTTATACATGTCAATACAAGCATGTGAATTATGCTTCATTTTATAAACCCACTTATAGACAATAGCTTTCATTACCTTGGGTAAATGATATTAGAATCCCAAGTCTTGTTGGCCTGTAATGCAGCCATCTCCTCATCCATCATTACATTTCAATGAGCATGATTGATATTCAACCAATAGCATCCTCAAAAGGAGTGGGCTCAACATCCTCAACTATGTTTACTATATAAGCATGATGGTGAGCTATGTAACCTTTAAAATCAAATCTTCTAATAGGGTATCTAACCCTACCAGACGTGTGTACCATTGGATCACTCAATGAAACCTTTACATTACCATGTGCTCTCTGTATGCTTAGTGTCTTGAATGAAAAAACACCAAGCTCATTATCCAAACTCTCTAAGCCACTAGAGTCTCCATTAAAAACTGGATGATTAGTAGATGTATCATTGCCATCTGATACTTTGTTCTTTCCTTTTTCATTACTTGCAGCACTAATAGATGCTCTTGAAGATGTGAGCTAATTCATAGTTTCCTAGTCCAAGTACTCACTATAGATGTACTACCAAATGATGTCTCTATTCTACTAAGGGTCTTTGCTTCTTTCTTTTCTTTATGTGCATGACTATCATGATTATCAACATCATCTGATGTATCTCCCCACTAGATATATACCAATTACTCACTCGAAACTCACCAATAATAGGTTATAACAACGATACATGTTTCTGCTCAGTAGGGTATCCAATGAAAGTTTTTTTTTTTTGCCTTTGGGATCCAATTTTTTCGTCAACTCATCACATAGATGAAGATACGTAATACAACCAAATACTTTGAAGTGTGATACATCAATTTTCTTAGCTATAAGACATTGTTTAAGGGTCACACCATTAACTGTAACAGTGAAAGTTTTGTTCATAATGTAGATAGAACTATGAACAATCTTAGATAAAAAATACTTGGGCATATCATTTTTAGATCAATGCCCATGCAACTTCTACAATGTGCATGTTTTTTATGTTTGCAACCCCGTTTTGTTGTGGGGTATACCTATACGTAAACTATTGCTTTATCAAACGAAACATCAAAACATAACTAAACTCATTAGAGATGCATTCTCTCCCTCTATCTAACCTCAAATACTTAACTTTTACGCATGTTTTGTTTCAACAATAGCTTTGAAAGGTTTGAAGTGCTCAAACACTTCATTATTTTCCTTCATAAAATATACCTTGAGTTTCCTAGATCAATCATCAATAAATGTGACAAAATACTTATTGCCAATAAGAGATACATTTTGTGTATGCCTTCAAACATCTATATGTACAACATCAAGCATGTATTCCATTCTTGTTTCTTGTTGAGTATAATGATAAATCTATCATGTTTCTCTTATTTCTGCAAGGGCTTTATAAAAAGTGAGATTTCCTCTATACAATAATAGCTTGCTAGAGAACATGTAGATGAGGAATGGGCATAAGTTG
This sequence comes from Lygodium microphyllum, assembly GCF_053477565.2. Classification (NCBI taxonomy): domain Eukaryota; kingdom Viridiplantae; phylum Streptophyta; class Polypodiopsida; order Schizaeales; family Lygodiaceae; genus Lygodium; species Lygodium microphyllum. Next base: position 127,649,185 of record NC_141150.1, read on the forward strand.
CTAAAGTGCATTTTTCTCTATATAGAAGTCATGTAACTTTCCTCTACAAAAGAAAATTCTAGTGACACAAATCCACAAGACATATGCCAACTCTAGTGACATGAGTTTATATAGCATATACTTGATAGAACTTGTGGTGCATATTTTGCATGGAAACCTACTTACTTACAACATATTGTAAATCCAACTTATGACTTATTGACACATACTACCTATACTCATTATGATTGATATTTTTTCTTACATCATTGACATGCAAAAATCATTGCCTTGTTTACTTCCAAAATTGACATACTTCACAAACTTTATGTATTTCTATAACTTTGAATGTAGGAAAATGTGTAACCAACTCTTTGGACCGCATTTATTTAAGCCTTTGTAGATTTATATGTCTAATATGTTTGTATCATATTTTAATATCTGCAACCACATCTTAGTCTTTAGCATATATAACCATATTTATAGTAGGGATTCTAGCATCCAAACTAAACATGTGGCCAAATGTGATTCCATTTGTGATTAACTTGTACTTATTCATAAAATCTTCAATAAAACAACCCTTTGCATTGAATCTACCTTGTAGGTTGCTCTACCATTTAACCAATAGATATCAAATTCTTTATGATGGATATGGAACATGCAAAACATTTGATAAAAATTTTGTATGACCATTATGCAAGGACAAATGAACTTTTTCAATGTGTGAAATTAGTTGACACGAATCATCACCCATCTCTACACAACCTAGACTTTGTAAGCCCTACATTTCTCTAAATCATTTAACATGGATGGTCATATGATTCGATGCACTTGAATCAACATACTATACAATATTCATCACATGCTATATGACAAACAAATGTGTGGGAGCTTTCGCTCAACCGCCACGACCCACGGACCGCTTTATTGTTTCAAGCGCTCCAAGTCGAGCACTAAGGGCTACCTCTCACATAGCCGACGCGCCATCCATATCTACGGGTGTAGTGAGCTTACCTCCATGCCGATCGAGTTACCTCCTCTCTCGCACACTTTGGTAGCTCCACGATCCAAGTGCAAGCTTCAAGCAAGCTCCATCCTTAGCTCCACGCTCCAAGCTCCATAGCCGCGAGCAAGAGAAGAGAAGAGAAGAGAAGAGAAGAGAAGAGAAGAGAAGAGAAGAGAAGAGAAGAGAAGAGAAGAAGAGAGGAGAAGATGGAGAGCTTCTCCTCCCCGGTCCCTCACCCTCGCACACTCACTCCCTCATACCCTCACACTCCCTCTCTCAAGCACAAGCTCAAGCAAGCAAGAACAAGAAGAAGAAGAAGAGGAGAGCCACTTTTGGCCACACACAAGAATGAGTTTCTCATTCACTTTTCAACTTTATATAAAAAACCCTAAATCCCTTTTGGGCAGTCATCCCCTTATCCTCTTTTTTACATGGACAGTTGTGGCCTAGGCCCTTTTTCCCATTGTCCTCCTATCTTCCTAGCTTCCTTCCTACTGCCCGTCTACATTTACAAATTGCACAGTTGTTAGCCCGGCGCTCCTTAAATTAAATCATGATGCGCTTGCACTCTTTTACAAAAGTATTGACTTGTGCTTTTCCTTGTGTGCCTTTTCCCCTTATTTAGGACTTTTCTGCGCTTCTTGTATTTCCAAATTTTTCTTAGCGCGCCTTCGTCTTCCGTTCCACTTTGCCTTGGCCTTTTTCTTCTGCTTTAGCTTTTCTAGATTTTCCACCTTGTTCGTCTAATGGTTAACATTACCCCCTCCGTTCCACTTTGCCTTGGCCTTTGTCTTCTGCTTTAGCTTTTCTAGATTTTCCACCTTGTTCGTCTAACGGTTAACATTACCCCCTCCTAGACGAGTGCCAGTCCCATGGCACTCACTGTCATAGGTAGCAGGCTTTGGCATGCACTGAAGACGTGGGTGGAAGGGACATCGATGGTTGCCATAGAGGAGTGTTGGTGGTGGTATGGAGGAAGGACGTTGGGGGCACGTTGGTGGCCTAGGTGGCTCTGGTGGTACGGTTGTTGGAGTTGGTGGTAGGGCTGCTCTTTGTTGGGGATTGCACTAATGGCCAGCACAAGTATTGGTTTGTTGGGGATTCTGCACATGATGATTCTTGGCGGGCTTGCAGGATGATAAAGGATAAGAATTCAGAGTTGGGTGTCGATGAAGAGCGAACGACACTTTCGTTGGAGTCTTTAATACCTGCAATTGAAAACCTCTCATTCCCCTGGCCTGGGGATTTTTTGGCCTACGTCCGGGGTGGTGTTGCTTGGGGCCTCGTTTCTTTGCATACCTTTTAAGGGTAGGTACGTAGCATTCCAGTGGAGGAGCTTGTGCTACATGCTCCCTTCGATGGCGAATAGCGTCCTTGCAAGCCAGCTGCACTGGGTTCTCCATGTCGACTACCGTAGGGGGACTTGCAAAATGCGAACCAAGGATTAGGCCTTGAGGTAGGACAAAACTATTCTCATGGAAGGGATTATACAATGGATTATCAAGCACATATGATGAGGAGGGGAGAGGTGAGGCATGCAATGTTTGTTGTAGAGGGATGGCCCCCAAGATGATGTTTGTTTTGCCTCTAGCCATTAGCAGATCTTGGCTTATGCTAAGTTGTGTGGACTGGTTGTCATGGAGTGGAGCAGGGCTCATCCCTGGAAGGATAGACTGAAAAAGGGGAAAGGTGTATAGAAAGGGACGGTGCCCCATCTATACCATCAGAGATATTGGTTAGAGCTTCGTATGGCAATAATGAAGGTTGCATGCCCTCCTCCTGGAGGCGGGAATGGTCACACGACTTCTCAATGTGTGGTGAGAGGAGGACCTGAGGAGCTCAGCCTGTCAAACCCAACTCTTCTCCCTGCGCTTGACTATCATTGCTTGTGTGTGTTGATCTTATCTATACAGGGTCACAAAAGTCATTGTTTATTTATATACATATTTATGAATCCATGTCACTTCACGAGGATAAAAACCAATTGTAGAACTCAGGATTGTACTGGAGTGTGGCACATGCATCTAGTACTCGTGGTAGCCTTCTTAATAACATCAGGTATTTTGCAACGTCAAGTATCATGGTACCTTGTCTGAGTCTACTTGGAACATGTAGCTCCTCCTCAGTGAGAACCTTATCAGCCAGAGAGTTCTCTTGGCTAGTTCCAGCTAAGTCCGTACCCGGAATGGCAGTCAGCACTCGAAAGGAAGTTGGTGTCACATAGGTTGGGTCTCTTTGAGACCGCCATTTGGCCAATTGCTCCTCTGAGACTATCATAATCTAGGCTCCTAGTTCACCCATTGCAACACGGCTTTCAAACCAATGTTTCTCAAATTGACTTTGACCCTCTGATTGTCGCTTTAGTTGCTCTATCTCTAAGAGATTTGGTTGGCAGAGCACATCATTGAATGTTACAGTTAAGCGTAGTTCGTCGGCTTCCTCATCAGAGGTGAGTCACATGCGTTCATGCAGAAGCCTGTCATAGTGCTTGTTAAGATGTTCTTACTCTTCCCAGGATAGGGAAAATGGCAAGTATTCTCCAAGCTACTCCTTAGGGAATGCGCCCATGTCCGCAAGGATGTAGACACGTGAGAACACCTTGAGCTTAGCATCCAACTCAGTTAAGCATTCTGCGACACTTCTATGTTCAACGAGGACTTGCTTGGTTGCTATCTCATGCAAGGTTTTAGGAGTTTTCCTAGGCTTTAGCATAGCTGGGGGCTCAGGCCTAGATGAGCAAGATTGGTCAATGCTAGGATTTCTTGTGCTCTTGGAGTTTCCATGTTTCTCCTGAGGCTTTGTTATTACCTCATGGTTCTCCCTAGATGTGACCGGTATAAATTTGTCACCCTGTTGTGACAGTGTTGTATCCACTCTTGATTGGTCAATGCGAGTTTTGTTGTCGATGGATTGAGTGTTGAAAGCAACCGTTGATGGTAACAACTGCTTTGATTTTTCAAAACACACGGATGTGTTTGAGGTTTCACCACTATTAGGAGAGACATCAATGGGTTCATTGGTGGATGGTCTCGATGCTTTATTCCTCAACTCTTTGGCACTCTTGGTTTCAATCTTCTTGGGGTCTACAACCACTTGCAATTGTCGTTGTTGTTTTCTATCTTTTCTCTTCTTTTTCTTAGGCAATCGAGGTGTATCCCTTGAAGACTTGGGACCTTGAACTAGGTCAGTCCTCGATGTGTTTGGCTGAGCCTCGGCATTTTGTTTCTCCAATGTCTCCTCATGGGACATAGCTACGGCCTGCTGAATAGCCTCGCTAGGTTGTGAGGGTACAATTGCCTCTCTTTTTGAAGAGTCTAGCTCTTCAGCCAATTCCCTTCTATTTAACTCCTCTAGCCTAGGCTTTGGGGGCTTTGGAAGTGCTGGAGTTGTCAAGGAAGTTGGTTGCGACACCTCCTCCACATGTAAACTACTAAGGACATGTTCCGCAAGGGGCATTATCACTGTAAAAGAAGGTGATTTCTGTGATCCCTGATTGGAAGTAGTAGCAGCTAGTTCAGTGGTCTTGCTACTATTGGTGGATTGCGGTGTTAAGTCCTTAGGTTGATTGGAAGTGGTCGTGTCTTTTGTTGCCCTTAGAGCATTCACTTGTGTAGATCGAGCATCAGTTGAGGTAGCCACGGTGGATTGCATAGGCATATCCTTAGGTTGAGAGCTAAGGGTGGTGTCATGTCCTACCTCTTGGACATTTGGAAGCTTAAATGTATGTAGAGATTGGGATTGAGTAGCCGCACTTGACAACTATTGTGCTTCCTGTGTCCGTCTGGGAAAAGAGGGTGTAGGAGATCTAGGACACTTAGGTGGACTTGGCACTGGCTGAATGATTTTCTCGAGGCTATTAGACGATTGTGCCATTTTCTTTATTGAGCAATCAGCCTTCTCACAAGCAGTGTTGTGCCTCTGGTGCTCATTATCCTCTTGGCAAGTCAAAAGCTCCTTGAGCACTAGTGGCTTTTGTGTATCCTCAACAATTACATCTAATATTTGCTTGTCAAGCACGCTAGGCTAAGGATCTACCCTTTGAGTGGTCCTGTTTGGTTTCTTGATTTCGATCATGAGGGGCACAGTCACTCCACTATTTTTGACTTGAGACTTGGTTTTTTGTTTAGATCTCCTCCTATGTTTCTTTACTCTTGATACGATCTGGCCTTCAGTCAACAGAGGAGGTTTAGCATCAATGGTGTGCTCTCTTTTTGCGGTGAGTTTGACCCTAAGATAAGTAGTTGGTACTATGTCTTCATCTTCCGGGTCTTGGCTTGTAAATTTAAGCCTTTTGACAAATGCCCTTGAGTCCCCAACTGCGCGACCAGATGTGGATTCTCCACTGATGTCTTGGATCGTCAGTGCAGTGCTATTCAAGGAGCATCTATCATCAGGGTTGTCATATCTAGTTATCCTCGCTGTTGTAGCTTGATGTTGCTGCTTTCCACTTTGACCAAATGCAGTCCGAATGCAACACATACGTGTTTTTGCAATGTGGTCTTTTTGCCCCTATTGGCTAGATTGGCCCATTGATGTTCTTTGCTCTTGATATGATCTGGCCTTCAATCGCAACAGAGGAGGCAGTCCCCCCGGCCCACAGGGCCATTACGGTAAATGCCATACGTGATTTGAAAGACCCTTTATAGCCAATTTTTGAACTACTTGCTCTAAGTTTCAACCCAGTGATCGATCCATGATATGGTTTTGGCTCTATGTGGTCTCTCGGTAAGTTTCACTATCTTCAAGTTAAAATTTGAAAAAATCTAAATTCGGCCCAACAGGTCCGAATTGCAGGGGCTGAGTGCCTAATTCGGCTCGTCCGAGGGCCAAGTAGAAAGTGCCGAATGTAACTGGTTCGAATGTCAAATTCGGTCAGTCCGAGTTTGGTTGTCCGAGGGCCGAGTGGCCAAGGGTCGAGTCGAGTGGGCCGAGTCAAGTGGTCCAAGTGGTAATGGGCCAAGTCGACAGGACCGAGGGCCAAATTTTTTAGTGGTTCAAGGGCTGATTCTGGGACTCGGCCCAGAATTGCTGTCACTCGAACACACCGAGCGTGGCGCATTTTTCGTTGAACTTCACAAAATTCACCGCGCCGAGCGTTGGAGGCCTTCCCACTGGTCGAGTACCTCCAGATCCAACCTACTCATGTAGGGGAGGGTGTAGAATTACTTGGGATGGGCAAATAACTCGTGGATGGCCAGATCGAAGCGGATCCGCTCAACGAAGTTTTCTTCCTCTCTCCTGCTCTCCTGAAACCCTGCAATGCACAATGTGGCCTTTCTTGCCACTCTTGGCCCCTTATCACATTGTCCAGGCCCTGCACTCACCTTAATCTTGCTTCCCTTACTAACATTTAACCCAAAATTTCATTTCTTGCCCTTTTTTTCCCTGTTTCAGCCTGTTATACAACAAAACAAAAAATCCTTTTGTTTGCTCCAACATTTTTCTCCTATCCTTTCCAAATGGAAGAAAAAACTATAAGGAAAATACCTACACTACTCCATCATGCTTTCCAAAGTCCAAAACAACAAAAACCTACTTGCTAAGGAGATCAAATACCTCTTCAAACTCCTTTGCTTCCTACCTATCTACCTCAAGCACCGGTTCGGGAAAAACTGTACTTCAATACTCGATTCGAAACATGCAAGCGCTCAAGGCATGAATCCGTCGATCTTGGCAACAGGACCAAAATGTGGGATCTTTCGCTCAACCGCCAAGACCCACGGACTGCTTATTGTTTCAAGCGTTCCAAGCCGAGCACTAATGGCTACCTCTCACATAGCCGATGCGCCATCCATATCTACAAATGTAGTGAGCTTACCTCCATGCCGATCAAGTTACCTTCTCTCCCGCGCACTCCCGTAGCTCCACGATCCAAGTGCAAGCTTCAAGCAAGCTCCATCCTTAGCTTCACGCTCCAAGCTCCATAGCCGCGAGCAAGAGAAGAGAAGAGAAGAGAAGAGAAGAGAAGAGAAGAGAAGAGAAGAGAAGAGAAGAGAAGAAGAGAGGAGAAGATGGAGAGCTTCTCCTCCCCGATCCCTCACCCTCACACACTCACTCCCTCACACCCTCACACTCCCTCTCTCAAGCACAAGCTCAAGCAAGCAAGAACAAGAAGAAGAAGAAGAAGAAGAAGAGGAGGAGAGCCACTTTTGGCCACACACAAGAATGAGCTTCTCATTCACTTTTCAACTTTATATACAAAACCCTAAATCCCTTTTGGGCAGTCATCCCCTTATCCCCTTTTTTACATGGTCGGCTGTGGCCTAGGCCCTTTTTCCCATTGTCCTCCTATCTTCCTAGCTTCCTTCCTACTGCCTGTCTACATTTACAAATTGCACGGTTGAGAGCCCGACACTCCTTAAATTAAATCATGATGCGCTTGCGCTCTTTTACAAAAGTATTGACTTGCGCTTTTCCTTGTGCACATTTTTCCCTTATTTAGGACTTTTCTGCAGTTCTTGTGTTTCTAGATTTTTCTTAGCGTGCCTTTGTCTTCCGTTCCACTTTGCCTTGGCCTTTGTCTTCTGCTTTAGCTTTTCCAGATTTTTCACCTTGTTCGTCTGACGGTTAACGGTTAACAAAACACTCATTTTTATCATCATTATATCTTGAAGATTATCCATATCATCCTTCGTGTCTCATAACAATGGGCTACAATATGACATATTATTTCACAATAATGATATAAAATACTATAATTGCTAGAATCTCTATTCTACTATCCACCTCTCCCTCTAAAGATCCCCTTGCCTCTAGAATTACCACGACCTCTTGAAATCTGCAAGTTACCAAACTATTGATTTAACCTATTTTGTTGGTTACCACTAGCACGACCCATACCATGGCTTCTTGCAAAGGATCTACCATGTCTCCTTAACTTGAGTAGAATGCTTGGATATGTTCACCACTTCTTTCTAATGGTTCACCCTGTATATTACAAGTACCTTAATAACTCAATCAAGACATCAATGTTGCAAATGGAGAATGTGTCTTAGCGCATTACATCATATATTATCTTCCAAATGTGTGTGATTTTTACAATGCAAGCTTATTTTGTCAATCAATGCTCACCTTTGTAGTTTTTTTTTGTAGGATATTGATATACCTAGGTACTCCAATTTTAAAGTTAAAAAATTCAAAACCATTGCCCTTTAGTATATTGTAGATTCAACTACCAAATGCCACAAGGAGAAGGTAGTATGAAGAGATAAATGTTGATGATGGTTCTACCATGGAGGAAATCTATCATGTTTAAATGAGACGATTGGGATAAACCATCGAGTTTGTGATGCTAATGTAGTACAATTGGATCTTGAGACTTCCCATGATCTTTGCCAAAGTACATTCACCATCATGTTGTCCAAAGATGAGCGTAAGGACTATGTGGGACTCCTATAGGATTTTAGGGATGGATTTGCATGGAGCTTAGATAATTAAAAGGGGATTCCCCCTACTGTTATCATGCACACAATCCCATTATTAAAAGAAAAAAGTAAACCAATGAGATAGAGACAAAAAAATGTATTTTGAGCTTGGAGAGATGCTTTTTGAGAACAAAATGCATCTAAGAAAGGTTGGGCTGATCTTCTTTGTGGAACATGCTAAATGGTGCTCTTACTAGTTATGATTAGGAAGAAGAATAATCCTAAATCCTGACAAAGGACGACTAGATAAGAATTTTATTATATCCCTCGAGGAACTTAAGGTCTTTATAGATGACTTGGGGGCTACCATGATCCATGATAGACATCTCATCATCTAATGTAAGTGCTTTGACTGTTGCCACCAGGAATGTCTTTAAGGACCTATCTATAATTTTATGTTATAGAATATGTGGCTAAGGTTCTAACTTAGAGTTTATAAAGTGGGATGATTTTTTATCTAAATAAAATAAATCTCATAATTATTCTAGTGAATACTTTGAATGATATTCATAAAGATATAGAACTTTGAAAGTGTTGTTTCTAGACTAATAATGGTAGCATTCTCTTAAAACTAAGATAGCACTAGCATAGAATGAAAGATAGTTTAAACATATTAATGGAAAGAAAACAATATGAGTAAAGTAAGGTAAATTAAGTAGAGACATCAAAGAAATAATATGCTATTGTCCCCATTCAAGTCATCCTTGTCCTACACTTATCTTACTTGGGTTCAAAAGCTAAACACATTCACGTGCATGTGATATACAACCCGTCTTATTACACATGTTTCATAAAGCCTTATATAAGGGATTCCTAGATAAGTGGGCACACATTCTACCAATCCATAGCAACTACAAAACCATAATGATTGGCCACTATCTACCCAAGAACTATGGCTCAATCAGTTGAGCAACTAGGCAAAGCCACACATGCATAGAGCCACAAGGCACACTAGTTTCAAAAGGGGATACACAAAATTTGATCGTATACTCATATCATTCTCAAGAAACATTGATAAGCTCCTAGCCCGGCGAACCCTAAAATGTGCACGGAGCCGTTTTGACACTCTCAAAATGGCTCCCTATGCACCATATGGTCAAGGTAACGAAACAAAAATCTCCCAACTAGAAGAGTGTCATGTGGAAGGGATTCATAGTGATGTGTGTGCTAAAGAGGATGCAATTATATCACACAAAGCTTCTCACTTAATTGCTGATGCAATACACACATTAAGAGAACATGCTATCATCCATAAAGCTTCTTAGATAACTCGAAACAGAGAGATAATTCAAGTATTTCAATGCATTTGCATGTCCTTTCTCCAAAGAACTACATTTTATACAGCAATTTCAAGAATTTTTTCTTTTGGAAAAGAGGAAATACCAATAAACTTACATTTGGTAACAAAATATACAACTCCATGCACTTTATGTACACACTTCTTAACACAATTGATTCCCAAAACCATTCCACACAAAAGTTTGATATACCACTAGAAAAATCCCCTAAGCCTCCAAATTTGTAAAGGCTACCAAGATGTGTTGAATAGTGCCTCGTTCATTTACAAAAAAATATCCTAACTAAGTATTTATTGGATAGTTTCAAAAGCCAAAATCAAGTTATCCCTCCTTGATTCAAATTGCACATAGTCAACACTTTAGCGAAAACATCATTTCATTTTTAGTAAAGAGAGTTACAAAAACATGTCTAATAGATTATGAGAGATTTTGAGACAGAAGGAAGGTTTCTTGCAATGTGTTAATGACCTTCAACTCGCCCAAATCTTCGTTGACTCCAACCTTATTGCTAGTTGGTAGCATTCAATTAGCCTCTCTCTCTAATATGTCTTCCTTGTTTGGGTTTATGTAGCCTTCAAGGCCTATAAACATGTAGTGATCTCCTTAATCTCTTTCTTTAGATCATCATTTACACAATGAGTGATGCCAAGAGGCATATTCCACGATGGATTCTGTGAGTTTTTTTTCCACGGTGGATTCCGTAAAACTATATTTATTTGCCGAGGCTCGTACACAAGGTGGATTCCTTGTGCGAGAAGTTGATGGAGACGCCTGTCCTTCTTGGGCACCATGTTAATTTAATGTGCACATGGGTGATCGCGCAAAATATATATTTAAATTAATGGATGTTTATGAGTTTAGAGTGCACTCGTATTAAATTAAGGTTAGGACAGAGTTCATTTTGTAACTAAAGATTGCTAGGTATTCACTTTTGTTGGTTTAATTTTATTATTTTCTAACAATTGGGAATGCTTCAGTTGATGTGTAGAGCACGTGGCGATGGCGTTGGGAAGCACTGGGCAATAACGTGTATTCAAATTACTTAGAAGATATTATCATTTTTTATGGGCGCGCGTCTTATCATTAAAGACGTGGCGCTAATATTTATTGCAGCATGTTTATTTATTGAAGCACTTGAAAAATATTTATTATTTTGTATGCGCATGGGTGCACGGTTTAAATATTTCATTATTGGACATTGTATTTGGGCACAACCCAACTCTTGGACCGACCAACCGCTTTATTCTTTATTTGGACAAAAGCAAATACAAAATCTAAAGCATGGTTATTTGTAAAATTGGACTATTTTTTAGCTTTGAGATGAATAAATTTATAAATACATGCCTTGTGGAGTGCTCACACAAGGCATGGGGGGAGATTGTACCCAATTGTTCTTTTTGCCTCATGTCATGCAAGTCTATTCTCTTGATTTTTGAGCTTAAAGTAGAGTTCTTTGTTCTTAGGGACCTTCTGGAACTCGCTACATATGCATCCAGCATCCGATTTGCGCACCAATGGTATAAAAGCGAAGCTGAGATCAAGGGCTTCCAATCACTTACCATCTCGCGTGAAGGCAAAGCTCCTGGAATGAACGAGCTCTACAGTCAGTCTCGTGATCCATCAATGCCAGCATGTTCCTGGCAGTGAAGAACCCCCTGCTGTGCTATTGGATCGCGAAGGACCACTTCTGTCGACAGAGGACCACTTCTAAAGATCCTTTGTAACTCTCTTGGATATAACAAAGAACAGAGAAGAACTTTATTAAGTTTGAGATTTTAAGCTTTAAAAAAAGCTTAAGATAAGCTTAAGCTTTAAAAAAACTCGATGACAGCGATAGTAGGACGTACTGATCATCACTAAATTCACCGTCGACGTCCTCTTGTCCTGTCGTAGATCAAATGATTAGTCAAAGTTTTTTCTTTAAAAGCTTAAGCTTAAGGTTTTAAGCTTATGCTAAAGTTTCAAAATTTCAAGCTTAAATCTTCTTATAGCAGCAATTCACACTGAATCAATTCCGAACCGGTTTTACAACTCCAACAAGCCCCTGTTTATACATGTACTTTGATAGAGCCAATTTTCAGCAAACACGTTACTATACACAGTCTACACGGACAAAGTATTCATTGGAAGAAGGATTTCATCGATTTCCATACTCGTAAAAAGAAGAAAGATCGCAAAAAGCCTTTTTTTTTTTTAACAAGCCTTGAAAACCCAACTTTGAGCTACGCTCATCCCGCTAACACAAGATTTCAAGTGTGTGAGGTTGTTTGAAATTTTCCAGGATGTCCGATCAAAATATGGAAGGTTAACCAAAGATGATTTACCGGAACCAATGATGGATCAAAAACTGGACCTAATTATGATGCAACTTCAAGAGGAAAAAAGAGCAAATCAAACTTTGCAAGCTCAACTAGCCACTCTTCAACAATCTACTATCGAACAAGATGGATCACAACTCGAAGAGGTTATATGACATACGATCGATATGACACTTGAAGCATAATCTATCCGGAAAGAAGCCAATATAAGTAAAAGAAATTTCAAATTCCGTACTTTTAAAATGGGCTATGTGATGGAAAGACTATTCTCACTTTTATCAGTTAGTTTGATTGTTATTTCCATGAAGAACAATATGCCGAAAAAAGGCAAACTCAAGTGTGGCACTAACCATTTAGTGGACAGAGCATCGCTATGGTGGGCTGTTGTTCGCAAAACTATTGCTTGTCCTACTGCTTGGGAGGCTTTTCAAAAGATTTTTTTGCAGAAGTTTCTTCCACCTCGATTTCGTGAAAAAGAAATAAAACAAAGGGATCTTCTATAACAAAGAGATCGCGAGCCTGTTTCACAATATACCGAGCATTTTTGGAATGCCTTATTGCAACTTCAAATGCTCGAAGATGTGCCTGAGGTGATCCATAAGTGCAAGTTTATGTCGAGTTTGCTTGGTCACTTCTATGCGGAGGTGAACATGTTCAAACCAACGACTCTCGAAGGGATGTGATTTCTTTGGCCCATGATGCTGAAGACAAAATTCGAGGACGAGAGAAGCGACCACAACAACTCCCAACTAACGGTAACTTCAGTACAAAGCAATTCAATTCTAACTTTCGAAGATTTAATCAAAATCACTTTGTTCCATCTTCTTTTCGTAAATCTTGGACACGACCTCTGTTTTACCATCAAACATAAATCTCAATCCTAAGCCATCTTTCCAGCCAAATCCCCACATACCTAAACTCCTAGCTATTACCAATAATGTTTTCAAAGCCAAATCCATAGTCTGCTACAAGTTCCATCAACCTGGACATCTAGTGGTGAATTGTCAATCCAAAAAGTCAACTATTCACATCAATTACTTGGGAGCCACTAAAGATGAAGACCATGAAGAAATGCCAGATTTCACGGAAGACGATGAGGATATCGGTCCTACTTCAGATACTCTACCAGGTATGCCAAATCCTCATTCTTTATTAACGGTGAAATGTTTTGTGCATAGTAAAGAAAAGATTGTTTTACATGATGACAGGAGCACATACGATTTTATTTTTGTAAAATTGGTCAAAGAATTGAATTTACATATTGTTTTAACTCATTATCACATCAAGGATGCATTCTTAGGTACTACATACAATGGAACACAAGAAGTGCATGACTTAGAAATTCAAATTGGCGATTATGTTGAACGTAGAAATTTCTTAGTTGTGCCTTTGCAATCTAGTGATATTATTTTAGGAATGCCTTGGCGTCATAAATATACTCCCAATATAGATTATTCCACGCATTCAATGAAGATTCATTCTAATGGAAAACAAATCACATTACATGGTACACATACCTTAGATGATTTTACATTGCTTAGTCACACACAGGCTACACGTGCAGGCTAAACGTGCATTAAGAAGAGGTAGCAAATCCTACTTAATATGGGTGAATGAAATTGAAGCTAAGAAAAATCAGATACATCCTAGGCACACACAATTTCTTTCTCAATTTAAATATTGTTTTGTTGCTGACTTACCACCTGGCATCAATGAGCTCCCTCACTACATGGCCACATCTCTCTCTTTTGGTGGAGGTTTTGGCTTGCACAACATTATTCTCTATGCTCATGCAATTATGGTAATTTATTTAGCAGGAACTAGGAAGTATCCCACTATTTTTGCTCTTCATTGATGTGAGAAATGAACCACCCATGTATGAGCATGAAAGGCTAATGATCTAAAGCAAGGATGTTTGTAATGACACAAAATCTCATATCATACTACAACACATTGGGCCTATAGTGATGTCTTTAGCAATGTTTATAGTCTACAAAAAAAATCGCCCCATCCTCACTAAAAGCATCACTATTAAGGTCACCATAGAAGTGACGCTATATGCATTAGTATTAACATTTATGCTAATAGCAATGGTTACAATACAAATAGCGATGCTAATAGCGATGATTGCAAGGGAATAAATTTATTTTGATGGTAGCGATGCACCAGACTTTATGCTAATAGCAATGGTTACAATACATATAGCAATGCTAATAGTGATGATTGCAGGGGGACAAATTTCTTTTGATGGCAAGGCTACACCACCCTTCTAGCCACATTGGGCTATGAACCATACTAAAGAATTATCATTTGGCCTTCCTTACATGATATTACACATTCTTTGAATATGATTCATATTATATTAAAATATACATGCAATAACATTGATTAACATAACAAAATGTTGAATGAGAAAAAAGAGATTGATGAAGTTGTATTCTTATTTACATTATGATTGGAGTATGAGTTTATATAAAGCCCAAGTTTGACTTGGATACAATATTTGAGAATTGAAAGCTACCAAATCTTGGCTTGGAATTCTAAGTATAATTTCTATCAAATATTAACATGTATGCCTTATTGGCGCCAGCACTAGGGTCTTGCGCCCCAAGAAGTGTTTATGTTGTGCACAAGGATTTAGATCTCCTCGTGGTGATGGACATATTGTACATGGAGTAAGTGCAATGGTTTGCTCCTCATCACACACCTCCACTTTCACTTACAATGTTTTACTAAATGTGCAAGCCATTACACCACAAAGTAGTATAATACCTATAACGAGATAGACACAGATATGTACCTCCATCTGTAAAACACAACTAAAGGAAATGAAATTAAGTATACCATATATTAAATTAAAGAGATTTGGTGGAAGAACTCTAGACATATCCAAATAAAACTATATATTTTTCCATATTAAAGAAATAGAAAACAAATACCAAATTTTAAAAATTGTGTTTATTATTGTTCTCTTTTTTTCCTCTCTCTCATTATTACACCCACTACAAGATACAGGCCTCATACTGACATTCAAAGTGATGAAAATGTTCATTTTTTTTTCCCTATTGTCGCTAAACGTGTCGGTATTAGCATCTCCATGGAACCGTCACTATCGGCGTCGCTATTGGCATTGGTATTCAGGTTGCCATTTGCATCGCAAAACGATAGTGACGGTTTGCAATGCATATTGCGACACCAATAGCAATGTGTGCGATAAATTTGCGATACTAATAGCGATGGTTATAGAGAAAAAACAATTGTGGCAGGGATAGCGCTATGTGCTGTATTTACATTCTACAAATGGATTACATGTTAAGTGTACAATGGTCGTCAAAATGAGTGCAAAATGTACAAGGACCCACAAGACTGTTACGTAGAATAAATACAAGATCACTAATGAAAACTCATGGAATCATGGCAAGGTACAAAGGATGATAATAACATAGTACATAAAAGATGCATGCACAAATCATAGGACCAAAAAGAAAGAGGATGTGCACTCCACAAATCCAAGCGCGAGCTATAGATCCTCGCCATCGGAAAGCTCGTCCCAATGCAAAGGAGCATCGAACGGAGTTTGCAAAAAAAACAAAAACTACACATTAGTCCACCATACATAATGCATTTAAATTAAAAAGAGTAACTAGGATAAGAAATATGCGCGTGCATACAGTTTATCGATCAATGCAATGAGACTGTGTCTCTCTACATATCAAGTCTCTAGGCTGTTGGGATCATGGTTTGTAATGGAGTGCTACAAAGAAAATAAAATACGACTATTAGAAACATGATTGTTAGTACAAGTGATATTGCAAAAAAGAAAACGAGAAGAATCAAAGAAAAACTTACAAAGTCCTCCAGATAAGTCCTGTGGCTACCACTCCCAAGATGATGGACCACCCCTCCCTCTAGTTGTGCCCTTGCTGCCTTGCTGCTGTCTCCAATGTCCTGGAGAATCTGTAGCCTCTTCTTTGACTCTTTGCCAGTCATCTATGTCTAGCCACACGGGCTTTGAGGCGCCACTCTTGAGTGCCTTGCATGTGTTCGATTGTCTGTGTGATATATACGCATACATGCACTCCATCATCCAGCCTGTGGAAAACCTCTCTGTCGTGGTGGATACCAGAAACTCCTCATGCAAGGATGCTACTATACAGTCCTTGCTCCCCTCGGGTATATTCTTCCAATGTACCAAGACGTTATGCCAAAAAACTTGTTGACACAACTCACTCATACAAGCTATCACCCTCCTCCCCTCATCATTCATGATCACAGCTCATATCCTGTCATCTACAAGGTATCCATCCCCCTTTGGAGTATGTCTAAGATGTGTCCTCTCCCACCTATGACTGTGCTCATGTGCATCTGTTGTGGGTAGATTCTTGAATTTTAGTAAGAATTTTTGTGTCACAAGGCCACTTCTCGTGGTTCGATCCTTGAGAAACAAAATCTTTTCAGGTTCCAAGAGTTGGTCTGTTTCTTCAACTTCTTGGGGATCTTCAGCAATGGGTTCCTTTGGTTCTGGTCCTATGTAAGGTTTTAGCAAACTTACATGAAAAGCATTGTGTATTTTCCAATGAGTAGGAAGCTCAAGTCAATAAGAAACTTCATTTATTTTCTCAATCACTTTGAAGGGTCCAAAGTATCTACTCGAGAGCTTTGGAAAAGATGAATTTTGACTAGAACCTTGTTTGAGCCTGCTTTTATCAAACTTTAGCAAGACATATTGACCTTTTTCAAAAGCCAAAGGTCTTCTTCGTTTATCTGCTTTCTTCTTTTGTCGCTCTTGGGCAACTTTGATAATGGCTTGAACTTGATCCATTGTTGTTTTTAAATCTGAAGCAAACTCATCAGCAGCAAAAATCTTATATTTAGTGCGAATAATTGGAGGAGGAATCACTTTACCCTATACTATTTCATTTGGAGCTTTCCCTGTGGATGAGTGCACTGTATTGTTGTAAGAAAACTCCAATAATGGAAGATATTTCTCCCATTGTGACTTATGTTCGCTAACATAAGCTTTCAACATATCCAAAAGAGTGAGATTCATCACCTCTGTTTGGCCGTTAGTTTGAGGATGAAAAGCTGAGGAGAACTTTAAAGTGGTTCCCAAATTCTCAAATAAAGCACGCCAAAAGTTACTTGTGAATTTGTAGTCTCTATCTAAAATGATCTCAGAAGGCATACCATGTAATCTGAAGATATGTTGAATGAAAAGTCTTGCAGCTTGTGCAGATTTCAACGTTTTATGACATGGAATAAAATGTGATTGTTTGCTGAATCTATCAATTATGACCCAAATCATATCATGACCTTGAGGTGTTCTTGGAATACCTGAGATGAAATCCATTGTGATAGATTCCCATGGATCTTTGGGTACTGGAAGAGGTTGCAACAATCCTGGAATCTTCTGCCTATCATA
Source organism: Lygodium microphyllum (assembly GCF_053477565.2). Taxonomy (NCBI): domain Eukaryota; kingdom Viridiplantae; phylum Streptophyta; class Polypodiopsida; order Schizaeales; family Lygodiaceae; genus Lygodium; species Lygodium microphyllum. The sequence goes on from NC_141150.1 coordinate 127,666,632, forward strand.
TTTGGATTTTTGGCATACCAGACAAGCCTCCATGAAGTTATGTGTATCTCTTCATAATGTTGGCCAATAAAAGTAGCGCTCAATTGCACTTAGAGTGGCTGCCCTCCCTCTATGCCCTGCATAAGGGGGTTCATGACTTTCTTTAAGCACCTTTTGTCGAACAGGAAGAGTGACACAAAGGCGATTGTTCATGAGAAGGTAACCGTCTTTGATGGAATAATCTGGATGAGAACCTCCTTGCTGTAAATCTGACCAAATTGCTGCAAAATCAGTATCTTCATCATAAGTATTCTTCATCGTTTGAAAATCTTCATGATGAGCCACTATAATAGTTGCAATGCGAGGCACTCTAGAAGTGCATCAGCAACTACATTTTGTTTCCCTGGAGTGTACATAAATTGAAAATGAAACATAGACAAGAAATTTTCCCATCTTGCATGTTTCTCCTGCAAATGCTTTTGAGTCTTGAAATACTTCAAGCTTTGATGATGGGTTTTAATAAGGAATTCATTGCCTAAAAGATAATGTTTCCATATCTTTAAAGCATGAACCACTGCGAAGAGCTCCTTTTCATAAATGTCATACCTTTTCTCCACATCATTTAAACGGCAGCTTTCAAAGGCTACGGCATGGCCTTCTTGATTTAGCACTGCAGCAATACAATCATCGCAAGCATCTGCTTCCACCACAAATGGTTTTACCAGATCTAGAATGATAAGAATAGGTCCAGAAGTAAGAGCTATTTTCAGCCTTGTGAAGGCTGCCTTCTCTTTTTCCTTCCATTGGAAAGAGATCTTCTTCTTTGTAAGGTCATGAAGTGGAGAAGCCATATGTGCAAAATGCTTGATGAAGCGGCGGTAATAAGAGCATAAGCCAAGAAACGATCGCACCTCATGTACATCATGGAGATGAGGCCATTCTTGGATTATCCTGATCTTTTCAGGATCCATCTGAATCCCTTCAAAAGAGATGACATGCCCAAGGTAATTTATTTTATGCATGAAAAATTCACTCTTTTTACCATTTACCAAGAGTTGATTTTGTTGAAGTAATTATAGAACAATTTCCAAGTGTTGATGATACTCCTCTTCATTCTTGCTAAAGACAAGAATATCATCAAAGAAAGTACCGACATATTGTTGATGCTCTCTAAAGATGCGCTCCATCATTCGATTAAAGGTGGCTGGTGCATTGGTTAATCCGAAAGGAACCACCAAGAATTCATAAAGACCGTATGAAGTGCCGAAAGCAGTTTTGTGTACATCTTGTGGTATTACCCTAATTTGATGATAACCACTCTATAGATCAATGCGGCTAAAAACCTTTGAGCCTCCTAGACGATCCAAAATGTCGTCAATTCTGGGAATAGGAAACCGATTCTTCACAGTGATTTTGTTAAGGGCTCGATAAACAATGCACATCCTGAATGTGCCATCTTTCTTTTGAACAAGAAGAACCGGTGAACAAAATGGTGAGCTACTTGGCCTAATTAGCCCACGGTTGAGTAGGTCTTCGACTTGCTTTCTAATTTCTTCTTGTTGAGGACGACTCACACGGTATGGTGCTATATTAGGAGGAGAACTGCCCGGAATAATATCAATATGATGGTCTTCTGGCCTTTCTGGGGGAAGCTGATAAGGAAGATCTTCCGAAAAAAAATCTTTATACTTTTCCAAGAGCTGAAGTCGCTCTTGGTTTTCAGCATTCATATTATCTTTTACATCAATGACATAAAGCAAACAACATTGAACACAATCCTTAATTGCTCTAGAGACTTGCATATGGCTTACCATAGGTATGGTGTCTCCAAAAACTCCAACTTGGATCTCGTACTTCTTGCCTTTGTTGGTGAGTTCTACCTTCTTTTTCTGAGAGAAGATGGTTGAATCTACTCTATGATTCCAGGGCATGCCAATAATCACATCGCAACCATCAAGGTCTCCGATACAGAAGGTATCTTCATCACTGTAGCCTTGAATTTGAAACTTGAGCTTGCCAATGTAGGGTATCACAGTCTTCACTGTGTCACCTTCATCAGCATTTAAAGCTTGGTGAACTTCTGCCAGAGTGTCCATCTCTTTATTCTTTAATCCAAGCTCTTTAGCTAATTGCAAGGAAATGATATTTTCATTCGCCCCAAGATCTATCAAGAATAGTGCTTGCTTACCTTGCAACTGTCCCCAAGCTTTTAATAATTTGCGCGTCTCTGGAGTGTGAGTTGTGTTTGCAACTACATCACTGATAGCATTGATTTTCACTGGCGACTTAGGCTTGTTGTCAGAAACCTTGCTTTGTCCCTTGTTTGGACATTGCTTCGGTATGTGGCTTGTTTGTCCACATTTAAAGCACTTCCCTTCTTTCATGAAGCGTTGCTTTTCTTCTTCGGAAAGTTGCTTTGCTTGTGGGTATATATTGGAGCGAAATTGAGGAGCATTAGGAGGTGCATAGGGCTTCATCTTCTTTTGATTTGATGGCTGCTTTTGCCGCTGTTTTTGTCCTTCATTTGGGGCTGAATACTCCTCATCATCAGCTACTCTCTTCTTATCATTCTTTTGGAATGATTTGTTGCCATTGTGCTCCATTTCCCATGTCTCAGCATGGTCAATAAGTTCCCTGAGACTAGAACAATGATAATGATTAAGAGCAGTACGAAGTTTAAAATGCAAACCTCCTTGAAACTTCCTAAGCTTTTCTGAACTGCTGACCTTCTTGAAATGTTGGACCTTCAAAAGTAGCTCCCAAAATCTCTTGGTATAGTCACCAAGTGACTCATTTTTCCTTTGCCAAAGCCGATCCCATTCCATTTTTACATCTCTTTTGAAATGAACAGGAAGAAATTGGCTTTGTATCATGCGAACAAAGGACCGCCATGATTTTGGGGCAGCATGATCATATTCCAACCCCGTCCACCAAGTATGGGCTAAGTCGGTTAAATGTAAAGCTGCAAACTTAATCTTTTCTTTTTCTTTATACTTGTCACGACCATACAAAATTTGAAATTGACGAATAAACTTCAGAAGAAGATCAGGATTTCGGGAACCATCATACATACTGAACTTGATCTTCTTTTCAAGTTGAGATAGTGACTTGGTCTTCTTCTTCCTCTTATGCCTTCGTCCATGCCTGGATCTAGAGGTTGAAGATGATGAAGTGCTTGATGGGGATGAAGATGGAGACGAGGGTGAAGAATGTCGACGCCTTTGACAATGATAAGGTATTCCACGAGAAGGGTGTGACTCTTCGTTACTAGAAGAGGGTCCATCAGAGTATGCGCCAAATGACTTTGAAGAAGAGGATGAGCTTCGATGCGATCTCTTTCTTTGTCTTGATGTAGAATGGGACTGCCTCTTAGAAGTAGTTGGACTTCTTGATCGGCTCCTTTCATTGGTATGGCTTTGTCTCCTTGAAGCAGATGGGCTTCTTTCCTTGAATTCTTTGGGATTCTCAAATTTTTCTAGTTTGAGAAGTTGCTCACGAATTTGCTGATTCTCCTCTCTAAGACTTTGAATGGCTTGAAGGATAGCACTCGATTGATCCATTGAGACTCTTAAGAAAAAAAATATGCTCAAGCACTCAATGCAAGGCCTGAAAACAAACAAACTTATAATTGTAAGCACTACCAGTGTTGGGGTGAGGACCGAGCCAAAGCTCTGATACCACTATAAACGCCCCGAACAACGTAGTATGCTTAACAATTATGATATTCACTTGTTTTCGAGATGTAATATAAGAGAGAATGAACACTTAAAGCTGAAAATGAAAATTACTCACAAAATTATAGCCATGAAAATGTAAAAGTAATGGAGACAAGATTGAGGGTTGAAGATGGGCAATCCCCCCCCCTTGCGAAGGAATGTATTTCTGCTCAACCCAAGTCCCTTAGGGAAGAGCTCGGTTACAATCAACTTGAGAGTGAGAAGAAGTAATTCTCACTCTCACAAGATCATGCAAAGATGTACAAACACACACGCATTATCTATTATGCAATGATAAGAACCGATTTCTTTATAGTATGAGAGAAGAAAAAGGAGAAATCAACCTTCTCCATCATTGAACAATAGTACATGGATAGGGCTTGCTTCTTGTTGCTAAAATGGAAGAAAGAGCTTGAAAAGGAGGTGCTGTAATGAATTTACAGGCTTGTTGTTCTGTAAAACAGCAGTGATAGAAGAGGGAATATGGAGGAATTTGATAATGGAGAAGTGGGGGATGATGATGGGGATGGATGGGGCCAGTTTCTAGCTATCTGTGGGTGTTGTACATGAGTTTACAGCAAATAAAAATGATGTTGAATGAAGAAAAACGATCTCTTATTTATAGGAAAGGGAAGAGCTAGTACAAAAGGGGAAAGTGGAGTAGCACAATACAAGTGTCCAGCCACATGTCATGAGATGTGACAAGTGGTGGGACACTTGCAAACTTGTGTGACAAGTGTCTTGACACTTGTCTCTTCTCTATGGCCTTCCTTTTTGGGTTGAATACTGTCAAGAATAGAAACAATCAAATTTAGTAAGCACAGTCAGAGTACAGAACTTACTATTTTTAGAATGACATCCCTATTTTTTAGGACTAGCATTTTTAGGCTAATTCGAGACTCCTAAAATTTAGGGACCTCCTAAAATTTAGGGATCTCCTAAAATTTAGGGACCCCCTGGGTGTCATATGAAAGCTTTTTCCGTGTACATCGCAAAAATGGTATCAGAATCTTCATGTGACTTTCCTATGCAAAGAAATATGCATTTCAAGCTTTCAGCCCACACATGCACATTATACAAGCATTTCATGATCATGCCATCTTGTTGATTATAACTGTCTGTTCTGGTGGATCTAGCCCACACTTCAAGGCTTCAATCCTTTCTGTGTGCGAGTCTAACCCTGATATGCGCGAGTTCTAGTCACAGGCGTCCAATTCGGCCATATAGGTGGAAGTGTGAACTATCTTTTCTCTAACCCACCGCGTGGGTCCACCATAACCTATGACCACTCATCAGTGACCAGCTCCAATGCACTTTTCTTTATATCTAATTAGTGCAAAGGAAATAAATTTAATAAATCATTATATAGACAAATTAATGAAAAAGGATACAAATTCTATTTCTATAGAGTTGTGACATGCCACATCTTTGGTCAGCCTATCATCGTCCTCACCCTCTCCCTCTCTTTCTCTCTTTCCCTATTATGTTTAATGTTTTTTCTCTCTCCTCTCCCTCTCTCATTTCCTTCTCTCTTTTCCTCTCCCTCTCTCATTTCCTTTTATTTCTTTCTCTCCCTCTCTCATTTCCTCTCCCTCCCTCTCCCTCTCCCTCTCTTTCTCTCTTTCCCTATTATGTTTAATGTTTCCCTCTCTTCCTCTCCCTCCCTCTCTCTTCCTCTCCCTCTCTTTCTCTCTCGTTTCCTCTCCTTCTCTCAATACTTTTTAACAAAAACAAGTAAAAGAGAAAGAGAAAACACAAAAATAAAGCAAGAAGGAACAATGCACTCATTGTAAAGGCTTGAAGAAGGGTTCGGCAGCTCCTCTTCGCGACGGCGGCTCCTTTTCGCCCTCCGTACACTTCCTCCTCTTCTTCGGGAACGGCAGCAGCAATAGTGAGAAGCTTTCCTTCTCCCTCTTTCTCTCTTTCTCTCCCTCTCCCTCTCAAATGCAAGATGTTCGCTCTTCCTTTCGCTCTCTCTTTCGTGTATGCGTGCAAAATAACGTGCTCGGGTTTCGGCCTGCGTTTTTTTCGTCTAAGTACCGTCGCTATTAGCGTCGCAAATGCGATGCAAATAGCGATGCTGCTATTTTATGTTGGAAAGTGTCGTCGCTATACCTCCATATCCTTGTAGTGTAAATAGGGGGTAGATATGGGATATTTTCATATATTTCTTGCACATAGGTGGCATCTCCTTATTACTACTAGTGAATCCCCCGTGGTGACTACTTTGGCCTTGTTTTTCCCCACAATATAGCATCGCTAATAAGCGATAGATAAAAATTGTCACTGATGAGCGTCACTATAGCTCCATTCCCTTGTAGTGATTCCATCATCCCCTACTATTTTCAAGTACTTTGATAGGTTTGGTTGCTTGCAACATGTCACAAAAGTATGGTGATTATACCATGTAAGCTACACTAATTTGGGTTCATTAAGGATTAAAGCTATTTCTTGTAGCTAGTGAGACAAAATCAAATCATTCATGTTCTTTCTTTCTTCAAAAAGCATATTGCCACTCCCATGTGATCTATTTGTCACTCCTTGCATCATATTCAAGTCACCAACAAGGAGGGTACTAGTGGGGATAAGCTTGTCTTATATGAAAGACCATTACTTGCATTTTTTTATGGAGGCACTAGTACCATAAATTGAAATAATCATAAGATATTCCCCACTAAACCTTATTCTCATTACTAAAATTGAACCCATATGAGCAATGCACTTGAAGTAGGGTAAAGATTATCGTTGATGAAGGCCATAGAAGCCCCTTTGCCCCAATGGCAAGAACCCTTGACATTCCATATCACAAGTGTCAATTTCTTATAGTAATACTACATGTTAGTAATAGGCATCATCATATATCTCATCCTTCCCATCAAGAACTGCATATATGCTTCATACAAGTTTCAATCCATAAGAGAGAATCTAGCAAGTTCTTTAATTTGGAAGTTTTAGGCTTACATTTGCCTTGTTTGTCCTTACCCTTTCCCTTTCAAGGAGTCTAATTCTCCTTATTTCTCTTCGAAAATTCTCTACCATTTTTGTTACTTTGGTTTGCACTATTGTTACTATCATCATGTTGTTATAAGCTTGCTCAAGTGTGGCTTCCTTTGCTCTTACTACTAGCTCATGAATCTTTGTCTTTGCTTCAAATCTTTTGTGGCATCCTCGAGCGTACTGCTTCCCTTCCTTGCAAACAAAGTAGGAAATCAAGAAAGCAAAAAACTTAATATCCAAGACCACCTCAAGGCCATTATCATCAAACAATTCCAAGACCCAAGAGGATCGTTCACGCAACTCACATGATATAAGCTTTCATTTTAGCATGTAGATATCATGTGAGGAAGCCAATAAAGGGGATGTATAGTATGATATGGAGAGCCTCGCCAATTCGTGCAAGGTCAAGGAAAGATAACCATACAAGAAACCCATGCGAGAACAATGATGACAAGGGAAGAAGAATAGCTCCAAGACAAAGAACCATAGTGTACTTGTGGTCCACTGCATAACTTGGTATCCAATTTCTTTCACACTTTGATACCACCATAGCTATGAAGATTCCTTTCTTGCTGAATCTATATTGCACCAACATGAGTTTCACCTAAAAAAGTGCTCAAATCATTTATTAAAGTCATCTTTGAGGGGGGAGGTGTCTCCTACATGCCTGTAAGATTGGGGTTGTTGCCAAGTAGCCTAGATAGTTCCCATGTTTGATTAGTCACTCTTTCCAACTCTTATATTTTCCTCTTTGCCAAGTTTAGAAACATTGAGCCCTTAGCTCTAACTTTGGAAATATTTTCTTATTTATAGTAATATGGCAACAAAAACATTATTTACCTTCATTTTACCCATCTAATTTGTAATACTTTCAATTGTTAGTTCTCTTAGTGTCAAATATCTCTTATATTCAACATTTCCAACTTAACTTTGAGTAGTTAAGCACCAACTACAAGAATGGAGAGACAAAATAACACATGATCACAACTAGATGGCTTTTTTTCAAATATACATGATGGTCATATTATGCCTAACTAAAAAGACACTTAACAACCCATTTTTCTACAAGACTTTGATGTCTTAGGCCAGATTCAAACTAGTCTGGACACAAGAATAGTACTGGGACATTGAATTGATGTGGTGAGCTCTTGTGCCTCCAAAAGTTGTCAATTGAGGGAAATCTTGATTGATGCTACCACGGTGCCCAAAACTTGAAGTGCAATATTTGCACAAAAAGTGAGGCTTAAATCAATGAGCTCTTACTCCTCTTGCCATGTTATTACCAATATGCCAAACAACAAGGGTTAGACCTTGATATGCACTTTATTTTTAAAATTATGCATACGTGTGGTGTGAAACTCTTTTTTTTTTAATTGACTCATCCATGATCCATCCCTTTTTTAAGATTCCCATTGAGAGTCTTGTCGAAGCAATCATTTCCCATTGAATTTGGATTTCCACCATTGAATCTAGCCTTAGTTGATGATCATAGAGCTCAAATGTAATGTTTGGATAGTTGGAACCTGAAATTTAGTGTTCCCTTTTTTAAGATTCCCATTGAAAGCCTTGCTTAATTGGTGTCCATGCACTCTCGAGGCTAGCTGTATTGCTTCGTTAGGTTCATTGATATTTGAGCACGAATTGCGTTATCTTTTCGCTAAACTGAAGTCATGAAGAAGATGCAGCATAGAGAAGTGCAACAGCTATTAATTAATATTGGTTTCCTAAGGAACTTGTGAAAGGGTGAACTTCTATAATCTGTGTAGGGAATATACTGTACACGTCTACTAGAAATCCAAAAATCTAGACAGTTCTTGCAGTGAGAACTGTGAGACAAGTGGAGGAAAGCCATTTACAGGGACCCAAACAGAATGTAAATAGCAAGTAGCTAAGTGACTGACACGATAGATCGATCAATAGAAATGGCCTTTATGATGGAGAGAGGATGAAGAGGATGAATGGACGAAGGACATTATGTAACACGTAAAGGATGGACGTGCGGGAGGCTCCATTCAGGATTGCTGATCCAAGTCGAGGCGGCCATAGGGCGCTCATTGCAGAGCGCCTGAGAGATGGCGTTGGCCAAGTCGCTGCTTGACAATCCTGCGCCTCCATTGAATTGGCTTAAGTCACCGATTGCATTCGTCTTGCCACCACCACCTTGATCAAGGTTAAGCATGGCCCACAGCTCCTCTGTCACCCTCCTGCTGCTCTGATCGTTTGTGGAATGAAATCCTGTGAAAGCCTCCATCACCGCGTTTTCTGTAGATATGCGTTTGCTGCCGCCGTTACAGCCAAAGCCAGAATCGGAGACGATCGTCGGTTGATGCGCATCTAAGTTGCACGAGACCACCTCGTCGGCTTCCCAATCGCAGGCATAAACCTTTGCCGCCTCCATATCCTGCGAGCTGGAACAGCTGCTTGCGTCTTCCTGATCATCCAAATTCTTAACAGCAGGCCTAGTATGCCATTCACTCCTCCGATCCCTACAGCTTTGTACTGCCATCAGCAAATCGTTCTGCTTCTCCCTCTCCTCTTCTTCTGAAATGGATGCAAGCAACTTTGTGTAAGCTCTGTGAAGGAGCTGAGACAATCTCGCTCCGGAAGCCTTGGCTTCCTCCTTCACACTTTCTACATCCCTATCGTCTACAATCTCGCACCTATCTACAAATTGTGCGGCCTTGTCTGGCCTGTGCTTCAGTGAGATGAGAAGGTAAGCTCTCTCAACATCTTCCATGCTGCAGTGCCGAGGCAAGTCAAGGATTGTGTGGGCATCCAGGGAGCAGGACTTCGACAATCTTTGCCTCGTCGCCGTGATTTTGCTGTTGATGTATTCAAGGCCCCCGGCAAAATCTGTGTCCAGAGTGTCTTGCTGCCTGATGCTCCATCCAGACCCCCTAACCATCTGATAGCGGAGTGCAGCTTCATAGATCATCTTCAGCTGTTGCAAATCAAGCAAACATTCAGAAAAACACTTCACCATCTCATACAAAGAAGCTCTGACGCTTAGGGCTCGTGTGCAATGGGGATTCAAGGCAAGGTTTCTGTTGCAATCTGCGACGGCATCCACCACTTTTCCTGTGGCTTGATAAGCCACAGCTCGATGCAAATAGCAGTCTGCTATGAAGCCCTGAGGGGCTCCTTTTTTCCCTTCGATAATTTTGGAGAAATGCCTCACAGATTCAGCATATAAGCCAGCTTCCAAAGCAGCAAGCGCAGCAGCTCGGCGCCTGAGCAAGAACTTGATATTGAAAAGCATTTGATGAACAAGGTCAGACTCGGGTCCGGACATGTTATTGTTGTCTAAGCAGAAGTTATCATCTCTCATGCAGTTGCTCTGACGGCGAGAGGCGGCAGAGGCTGTCCTCTTCCCGCTTTGAAGCAAGAGCATGGCATCCTCCATCATGCCAAGATGGCAACAAGCTTGCCCGAGGACCACGTATCGCCATTGCCTTCTCTCGTTGCCTTTGCGTAGCTTGGCAGAGAACTTTTCTCTCAATTTGGCAACAGAAAAGCGTTTGTAGGAGCGCAAGGCCGGCAGCTTCTGGATTTCTTTCTCAGGGAGGTAATCTGAGAGAAGCCTTGTCTTCTCCTTTGAGTTGGAAGAAGGTGAAACGGGGGCCTCCTCTGAAGGAATTAGCTGCCTTTGAGGGTTCAGGCTTGGTAGGAATTCATACAGCATTTCTACCACATCTTTGAACCGCTTCAGGTAGAGAAGTGCTCTCGCTTTCAGTTCCAATGCGGTCTCCCAGTCGGGATAGAGCTCTAGAGCACAATCCAGTGGTACAAGGGCTGTCTCCACGTCCTCTCTCTTTCGTGTTGCTATGAGCTGCTTAGCTCTTTCCAGTTGCTTGTCTGCAAGCTGCAAAAGAGGAATGTGAATTTCAATCATCGCATTTCCGATAATCGAGATATTTAAACTGTATTTGCTATAAGAACACCATTTTTGAGAAAGCTAAAGATTGGAACATATAAAGACGTGAGACAACAGGAGTGATTAAGTGAGAATTCAACTCTAGCTCACAGCCAGAACGTTTCCCACTCTGTGTTTTCAACCTGATGGAATTCATGCCGAAAAGAACACAGGCTAAATAATAAGCAGGGAAGGTTCCTAATTCGACAGCCGTAAGAAATGGATTTTGTACCTGAAGCCTGCTAAAACAGCAATGGCGTCGCAAGGAGGTACTCAGAGAGCCAGGCATCGTCGGAAGGAGAGGGACGTACGCAAGGGAGTAATACGGGAAGGAGCAGGTTTACAGAGCTTAATAAAAAATACAACTAGTAGCCTAGTAGATGAGGATTGAGGAATAAGCCATGGCAAAGAAGAGACGCTGTTATCCGTGAGAGAGAGCGAGGCAGGGCAGAAGAAGTAGAAATTGAAAGAGAGCAACCAGAGGATGCTGAGCTGGAGAGCTCAAGGATTTTCGGAAATTAGGGGAAAAAACCGCCAAATTGTTGAAAAAGCAGTGTAGTTGGAGTTGCACGGGCGTGGGAGCGTACTTTTTTGGTGGCAGCACCGAAGAGACAGATTTTCGGCCACGTCACGATCGTACAGGGGCGCCAGCCAGCGTGGACAGCGAGGACTTCTTCCACGTCGAATCCCCAGCCCCAACACCTAGCCCCCTGCAGACGGTCCTGTATTCTTTGGGAAAAAGCTACTCTCATCATGCAGCCCGCAAGATGGTTTCATGGGCGGGCGTCAGACGGCACAGTTCAGTGCGATGATTAAATAAATTAATAATATGTGAGGTGGCCTTTTTCGCCGTGCCCACCTTGCCGATCGTCGTAGATCGGATCGACAGGATTGCAGCCAATCTGGGCCGTTGAAGGGCACAAGTACGCTGGATGACGAGAGCAGTAGAATTGTTATTTTGCGGGACCCCCCCGCCGGTCCTTCGCTCGTAGGACGCGTTTCCTTGCTAGGTTTGTTTTGTCCGCCGCCCGCCCGCCCACATGAGACACACACCGGTGACCGTGCCTGCACATGGACGACCCCCAGCGCAAGTAGAATCCCGGGCCCCCACCACCCTTTGCTCTGGTCGTACTCTTCAGCTTACGTATGGTCACTCACACATGGTATCCCTATGGCTCCCTGGTTGTCCTTCCAATGGACCACTCCACTCCGCACATCATCCTCTATTAGCATTGCCCCTTCAGGAAACAACTTCGTATGACATCTTGTTAATGGCCAATAGCGTATCAAGTATCGATACGTGGCAATAGTTATGGGCAATTACTTTCATTCTACGTCTCGTTGATTGGCCAATAGCTTATCGATTGTTGACACATGGCAATGTTTGAAGGTTGCATTTTTGGAGTTTATGTATGTGGAGAAGCATGACCTCGAGGTGGCATCATTGGGGGATTGATAGGAGTGAAGAAAGAGAGAGAGAGAGAGAGAGAGAGAGTAAGGTTGGAATTTCTCATGTCAAATGTTTGACAATTTTATGGAGCATTTATGGGTGTGGAGGCTGTTCGAGGGTTGGAATTACTATGTCAAAGGTTTTACAATTTTATGGAGCATTTGTGGATGTGTAGAGGCTATTTGAGGGTTGGTGGTGACTTGTGGGAGATCAATAAGACTTTGGAGTTAAGGTCCCCACCACGGAAAGGTTCTACTTGCCCAATTATAGAGGATTATGATGATGGTCCAATCAAAATTGTAAACCATGGTTCAAAAGTGGGATTTACTTGTAGGAGGGTTTTTGAGTATGAAGGAGCTATAATATTTATGATAGTTTACTTGTATTTATGGCACCTATGGTGAAGTGATGTGGCTAAAAGGTTGTGTTTGAAGGAGTCACAAAAGTGCGATTGCTTGTTTTCTCTCATATAGAGTTTTCAAATCAACTTCTATTACGATTTTCCACTATGTTCAATTGATCTATATTGGGTTCAAGGAAAAATAATAGTTTGCCCAAAGATTTGCGCAAATGCAATGGAGCTAAGAAGCATTTATGTTTCTAGTCATGCTTTTGTAGTTATCAACAAACCAACATATCTATATGTTACATAATCTAGTTAGTGTAGTCTAACCACACACATGGGTGTGTGTATGGACGTGCGCACATGCACACACACAAAGTCCTTTCCCTTGATTGTCATCTTCTCCATAGCAAAACTAAGCTTGGATGGTTTGTTGAAAAAAAGGCCTACATATTCGTAGGATGTAATAGGTTTCTCTCACGAAGGAGGATTTACTTTGCAAGGTGACATATAGCTCCAATGTAAAATGTTAAAAGACATACATGACCATAGGAATCTCTTTCCCCATTGTTGAAAGAACTACAAATGAAGGTATCATCAAAAGTGATTGAACAAGCACTCTCATAAGAGACAACCCTGCCAAAGGGCAAGATTTTGTGTCCCCACGATATGGGGATGAGCTAAATTCATAAGTTCTCGAGTACTCTTTTTAGATATGTGAGAGCCTTATCCCCCTAGTGCAAAGGAGAGGCGAGAAGAAAGGGTTCCAAAAATTATGAGCCCTATTTGCTCCAGCACTTGCACATGAGATATGTGAGTTTCAATAACATCTTTATAAAAGTTGATAAACATTCTATCTTCCTGAGAGGAGAGCGCACAATCCTTGAAGCCGTTAGAAATTAGGGAGGGTTGCACCCCTAAGTTCTCTTCGTTCATTGCATTCTACTTTCCGACCTAAGATATAAGTGGCAACGGACAGGTGTCCAAACCTACCACGCGTATGAACCGATGCTAATTGCTCTAAAAGCGGTTCCATTTGGTGGCAATAAAGGGCGATCGTTCATGTTGGGGTGACATGTAGCTAAGGTCGTCTGTGCCAGCTTGGACGCCGTGAGAGAGAGAGGGGGGGGGGGGGGGGGGGGGGGGGGGGGGGTGCATGTGAGAAGAAAGAAAGCGTTGTTGCTTTACGGCCCATGAATGCGCCACAACGGAGTACGTGATGAGACCCCTATCTAACGAACTGTATCGCCCCTTTTCTTTCTCCCGAGTCCCCTTTGTTTGAGGTGAGAGAGAGAGAAGGGCCAAAAGGCTAGTTAGGTATTTTTTGCCAGGGTAGGCGAGCGGGAAACATGACTCGTAAAAGAGGGTTGGGAGCGGCTCGTGATGGGGTGTTTGTCGAGTGAGGGTTGCATTCACACATGTGCAATTAGTTTTCGTGCAATTATTTGTTCTCGTGACATGCCGACTCCCGAGACACATAAATCATAAATGGGCGTTCTCTCTCTCTCTCTCTCTCTCTCTCTCTCTCTCTCTCTCTCTCGCTGAGCTAGTTTGCCTTAAGAGCAGAGTCACGCGAGGTCTCGTGAAGGCAAGAGGAAGACATTGAAGTGTGAAGGTTTCTTTTGGTCACGCGAGGTGTTGTGGACCTTGGCTAGTTTGCGTAATAATTGATAGCCCACAAAGGTTCTCTCCATTGGCTTTATTATTGCTCCCCACAAGTCCCTAATAGCCAATGCCTTTTTTGATTGACTGGGCTAAGTTTCATTCCATTTAAGAGAGCCTATAGGGATTCTAGCCAACCCAACTCAACTCCCCTAATCCTTTTTTAATTTGATTTTAATAGAGCCTATGGGGATTGTAGCCAACCCTCCTCCCCTTGGCCCTTGTCTATGTAAGTATTTGGAACTTGGGTTAATAAGAGGGGTTTCACACTATGAGTATCAAAATGGACCTAAAACAAACATGTATGTTAGAGAAAGGAATGCTACATAGTTTGATTTGCCTTCCCATGAGCAAAACGAACAAGGCTCTAGCTTCATGAACGACTTGGTTCTCAAACTTTTGTTTTGTGAAACACACAGAGGCCTCCCGTAATTACGGTATATTGCACCTAGCCCATTGTGAGCAGGGACTAAATGTCAATCGCGTCGTTTACAAACCCACGGTGGAAAAAGAGCCTTCCCCCCCCCCCCCCCCCTCTGCCTCGCCACCAAGGGATCAGAGGCCAATCATAAATATATATATATATGTATTGCATGGGTTCAACCTAATGGATTTTTAAAATATCATTTTTACATATTTTTTACATACAAAAGGGTCTCATATAAAGGGGTTACTTATAGATTGAATAGAAAAGGGTTATGTTTTATTAAGGGAAAATTCATAGATAAGGATATTTATAAATAGGCCTTGAACACACGTGATATAGAGGGTATACATATAGTGAATTACTGAAAACCCCTCCCCCCCCCCCCCTTTGGCGGAAAAAAACAAAAAACAATTTCCTAAAGGTCGGTTGACCTTTTGGTTTATAAAGAAACAGAGGGACTAGTATAGGAGATTCCCCTAGGTTGCATGCTATGCCAACCTCTATACCTTGCCTTCTAATTATCCAAGTTATTATGTAAGAGTCATCAATCACCAAATTAAAAGTGCTCCTCATAACTAGAAGGGTTGAATGCTATAAAACAAACTATTATTGGGTTAAAGTCTCACAAGAATTGGTCATCCATAAAGGTGTGGGATTGCATGATTTTGGTGACCAAAAACAAATTTTCACATGACATGTATGACCGATTCAAGAACACAAGCTTGTTTCATCCTAAAACTAGTTAAAGCATAGTTTTAGATATAATTTGGCAAAGTAATGAAGAAATACAAGCTTAAAAGTCATGTTCATTCTTCAATCTAGAATGAAGCTCAACTATTGTATAGTTCTTCCACAAATTTGTAATAAGCAACATCATTTCAAACACATTTATAGGTTTTAGCTATCTTATTATAAAGCTGGCTATTATCATGCAACCAACTTCTTCTTGACAATTGTCTCTCAACCTCTTTTCAATTTCACTTGAAGGGTGGCAACACTTCATTTTAAATGACCAAATGCATTCATTTGCTAGGCTTCTTAGGGATCCCGTTAACTCATGTTCACAAAGACAAAGGATGCCTACTAACCCCCAATATGGATCATAACATTGACTCCCATTTACATTACAACCACTCACTTTATTGCCAAAACATAGTTAAGGATCATCTATACAACTATGATAGCTAATATCGGCATTGCATGACACACTTTAGGATGGTTGATTGCAACATGCATGCCAATATAAGAACATATCAAACAAATACATTTGAATCTACATTGTGAAAGCATAAACATCCACCATTAAAGCTACATAGATACCCATAAGCTCTAGCTCTACAAGACAAATCATAATGCAGATAGTCATTCACCTCAAAAATGAAGTAATTAAGTAGACACACTCCACACTAATCAAATACTGAGTCTACAATAGATAATAGGTGTCTATAAAAAAGATAGGCTAGAGGATTTTTGAAGCCAACCATGAGAGAGATGCAATTCAATGAGACAAGTCTATCATCATACAAAGGTCTTATGACATTGCCAATTAGATGTGAAATAGAATTCTAGAAGGCAATGCATCATGAAAAAGAATTATAGATTGCATATTTCAATTGAATTTAGAGTTTTGAATTAAAATGATCAGATGAAAAGTCAATATCTTGTAGAAATTGTATAATTTCTTACCAACCAACCTTGATCAAGAGCCAATGATGAACAAACATCAATTTTATGTCTCTAAAGTGATATACTATACCACCTTGAGAACCCATAATATATTCCAAATTATTGAGCCCATAGATTGTCCAAACTGTGAGACAATGTTAGAATCCTTAAAACTCCATCTCTAAGCACACTAGCTAAGCTTAATGAAGTATATGCAACTTGAACAAAATTCTTGATCAAAGCCATTGTGGCATAGAATGCAAATTGAAACATATTCTGCAATATAAGCTTCATAGAATGTATAGTTAGAGACATTTGGGTAGATAATGGCATTCATCACAACGAAACATTGTTGAGAGGTGCAATCACTAGTTCTTGCACATTCTCAACCCATCTGGTCTTCCCAATCCTTCTAAATCTTGTCATAAGCCCTTATAAATCCTTTTGAGTAATAATAAGGTGTGGATACATCTCCATCCAAAAGTAATTATTATTTGTAACAATAAGAGACAAGCATTTTATAGTATGTAATATAGATTTTGTATCACAAATTGCCTTATCCTTGCTGACAATAAATCAATTGTTGAAATAGGTTACATTCCAAGAGCACACACACCCCACCCCCACCCCCACCCACGTTAGCATATGCATACATGCAAATTACTTGAAATGCCTTTGTAATTTGCATGAGCTTTCTTGCGCATAGATTTTTGGGGGTAAAGGCGCCTTTACCTAGCCACCCGTGTATTACTACATTGATAGTACCCGTGTTGCCTACATGCTTTGCAGGAAGAGGTCATCTATCACTCTCACTTCATTTTTTATTCTTTCAGTGACATTTGGATAAAGGGAAGGCTAGTCACACATTATGATTGTTGGTGTTCCCATTTTTGGACTCTCTCTCTCTCTCTCTCTCTCTCTCTCTCTCTCTCTCTCTCTCTCTCTCTCTCTCTCTCTCTTGCTCCTTCCACCATAGCTCTTGCTCCCGGCACTCATGCTTCCCCTTCAGGGCTCATCTCCCTTCAACTAATATTAGAGCCTTCTTCCTTGTGAGCTCAAGCTTAGTTTGGCACACTCTTAGCTTCCATTCAAATGCCTATAGTAGTCATCTCTTTGTTGGGAGCCATAGCCACTTCGTTTGAGCTTCCTATCAATTGCATTCTTCTTGGGCACTCTTTGAGGCTTCTCAAGCAAGTTGGAGCAGCCCCCCATAGTCCTCACGCTACTGATGCAGCATCGCATTGCATGGAACAGACTCTTTTTTAGCAGCAGCTCACGTTTTTTATCTCATACATCATATCTTCTTCATTGGGTAGCTATACAAGCACTTATACACGGTTTTGATGCTTGACATTGATCCTTCCACACTTGGCATTCGATTTGAGTGTTAAGTTTTAGTTTTAGACTATTATAACGGTCCACAAACTGACTTAAAATAGGGAAGCACCTTGTTTGATGCTTCTACGGTCAGCTTTGTTGGTCTTATGATGCTCAGTTATGTTGGGGTGATGTCTACATGTATGGGAATGCTATACTCGTGTTATGGGTTGGATTTGGAGCTAATTTTGGTATTGAAATAGCTTGGTTTGACAATGTATTCGCTACTATATACAACAAGGCTGAACCTATTTTAACAGGGATTTTATATGCTTGTTGCTCATGACTATGATTCAAGTGTTCTATATGCACTACTAATGTGTACCATTGATCCTAGTACACTGGTATATCATATGCCCATGATTTGAGGATTGATTTACTCAATTTTGACAATGAATTTACTACTATAATAACCAGGGCTGAAGCCTATTTGGTTAGTGTATGCTCTACCTATTGCTTACGGGTGCTTTTCCCAAGTGATTCATTTGACCATATGGATGTATATGGAGGTTGGAAAATGCTTTATTTTGGTTCCAGAATGCTTTTGAGTAGTGATTAATCTCTATTTTGGTCTACACTAACTGGCATTGGACTACAGTTTGGCATTATTTGTGATAGTTTATGCCTATTGTCTATGCTTGACATTTAGGCTTCATACTTTGATGCTTATGTCAGAAATGGATGCTACTTGGAATCTCTATGTCTGACCGACATTTGGGGCTTTATCTGTGATTGCATTTGAGCATTTTCAAGATCTTGGACACTCTATTTGGTTGCCAGCTACTCGACTTTGGAAGCCTTAGTGCTTTATGCTTTACGAACTTGAGCTACTTTGGGATTTATGCTTCGAATGTATTCTACTTGGATGTTGGATGTCTAATGATATGTACTTGATGTATTTGTGCAATGCTTGCTCCATCTGCATCTGACTTTTCTTCCAGTGGGATATTCTAGCCTATTTGGATGTACATGGAGCTTTGACTTTGTAGTTTAGCTTAAGATTGTGGGACATTGACATGTATCTGCTCTCTCTGTGCTTCATGTATGCAGTTCATGCTTAATGGGCTGATCATCTGACCCTACTCTTGGGCAAGCACCTATCTCTATCATGGTGTTGTTAGTTATGTATGCATCTTGAATGGATCTGTATTGAGCTTTACTTACATAGCTCGATTAGTTGTGCTTGTGCTTGGTCTCTTCTATTACCCTAAGAGACTTGTTACATGCATGACTTTTATGTCTATGAGATGTATCTTGTCTAACACCCTACTTGATTGATAGTTCTTGGTGTCCATTCCCTTTTTTCACTCATTGTTAGATATATTTGCTTCCTAGCAATTCCAATTGGTCATGTATCAGTGATAGCTCCGCTTTTGGCTTCTTTCACCTATTATTGTAATTTATTACATCAAGTTATAAATTGCACACTGTGAGCATTTGTTGAGGGTAATCATTACTATTTGACACCCTTTTGTTCATATTGGGTGGACACTGGGAATCTCCCAATTTCCATTTTTTGAATACTAAAAAGGTGGCAACTGGATAACATGCCCATAAGTTTCTTAAAACCATATGTTGTGACTATCATTGGAAAGCACTTGAAAAATGGAATCTATTGAGCTATAGAACGCTCAATTTGGAGTTATAGTGTTCAAGTTATGCCAAATCCAAATATTTGACCACGTGTCCCAAACTTATGGAAAATTCCCATATTCTTGAATATGGTGTTTTTTTAGCAAATTTTCTTATTTTTAGCTTGTTTTGGCATGTTTACTACTAATTGTAGCAGCCTATTTTCTACATAGTCTGCCTTGGTTTAACTCATTATGGTTGGTCATCTCAAGGGTATGGCTTTGTTTAACATTGTCAAGTTGGATGGCACCAACTATGGCTACTGTGAGTCTTGACAGGGAAGTAGAACCCACGAGGAAGAAGCTTGGCAGTGAGAGCTATGGTGGATGGAGAGCAAGAGCAAGAGAGAGAGGAACTCAAAGTGGGAACTCCAACAACCACAATGTGTGGTCGAGCCTTCCTTTATTCAAACTGTCACTAAAAGAATAAAGAATAAGTGACTGTGAGACGGACGTCCGCCACCTGCAGTGTGCAGTAGCGGGTACTATCAGTGTAGTAAAGTGTAGTAATACACGCAGGGCTTGGCGGAGGTGTCTTTACCCTCAACAACCTCCCACTTAAAGGCGAATCTGCCCCAGTGAGAGAGAAAAGAAAAGCAAAGATAGTACAACATGTACACATGTACAACAGGATGAGGAAAAAGATGTCATCTCATCCAACGCCCATCAATCTCCTGAGGAAGGCAAAGCGCTCTGTAGTGAGGCTCTGTAGTGAGAAAGTCTGCAGGATTTTGCTTAGTCGAAATCTTGACAAGGTCAACAGACTTGTCATCAATGACCTCATGAATGAAGTGATACCTCATCTCAATATGTTTCGTCTTCGCATGGAAGACCGGATTCTTGGCCAACTGAATGGCACTCATAGAATCCGAATGCAGTGTAGGTATAGCATTTGTCATACCAAGGTCTACAATCGAACGGCCTAACTAGATAGCCTCCTTGCAAGCCTCTCTGGCTGCAATATACTCGGCCTCTATAGTAGAAAGATCCGTACACTTCTGCGCCCTGGACATCCAAGAGATAGCCCCTCCAGCATAAGTGAACACATAGCCAGAAGTGGACTTCCTACTATCTGCATGTCCTGCATAATCAGAGTCAGTGTACCCCACGACTCCTGTATCCTAGCTGCCATAGCAAATACATATATCTGATGAGCCCTTCAGATACCTCATGATAACTTTCACGGCATCCCAATGTTTCTTGCCAGGTGTAGCCATATAACGTGCCATGACCCCAATTGCAAAAGCAATATCTGGAAGGGTGGCTATCATGGCATACATAAGACTGCCCACAGTTGATGTATAGGAAATCTTGGCCATCTCGGCCCTATGCTCATCTATCTATGAACAATCAGCCTGTGAAACCTTCACATGAGAAGGCAACGGACAGTCAATAGGCTTAACATCCTGCATACGGAAGCACTCAAGGACTTTATGAATGTACTCCCTCTGTGACAGATAGAGTAGTCCCTAAGATCTGTCGCGTGTAATGCACATACCAAGTATATGAGAGACCTTTCCCAGATCTTTCATCTCAAAGCTCTTCTTGAGCTGAGCCTTAAGAGCATCTAGCTCCTCATGAGTTGTCCATGCTAAAAGCATGTTATCCACATAGAGTACCAAAATCAATAAAGAACCGTCACAAGCTTTCTTCGTGTATAAGCACAGATCCATAGCACTGCGGCTGTAACCCTGTGACTGCATGAATGCATCAAACTTATGGTACCATTCCCTAGGTGCTTGCTTCAAGCCATATAGACTCTTCTTTAGCTTGCACACTAGGTGTTCCTTGCCAGGGTCTGCAAAGCCCTTAGGATGCTCCATGTAAATCTCATCATGCAAGTTCCCATGTAAAAAAGCTGTCTTGACATCCATCTGGTACAAGTCCATGTCAAGCTATGCAACCAAAGCTAAGACTAAGCATAGGGTGGTCATATTGACCACAGAAGAAAAGACTTCATCAAAGTCAACACCATGCTCCTGTTTAAAGCCCTTAGCAACCAATTGAGCCTTGTATGCCGGCTTGGGGTGTCCAGGGGTACTTTTCAACTTGTATACCCACTTGCATGGTAAAGCCTTCTTACCTTGAGGCAAGGAAACCAAATCCCAAGTCTGATTCTTATGCAATGAGTCAAGCTTAGACTGCATAGCCCTTTCCCAAGAGTGACAATCACCCCTGTGCATAGCCTCATCATAAGTGAGAGGCTCTTCTACATATGTAACCAGTACATAATCCATAGAGGGCGCAAAACGGTCAGGAGGTCGTCTATCTCTAGTAGAGCGCCTCAACCCAGGCTTTGTTGCCTGACCAACAACCTGTCTAATATCAACATGTCTAACATCTGGGCCATGAGCACAGGTAATGTTGCACGCTGTCTAGCTGGCTGTGAAGCGGGCTGTACGGAAGCATGTGGCTTCTCCTGAAAGATAACTCTGCATACCTCAACCACTTTCTAAGGCTGCATATGCATTTTGCCCTCATGAAAGATGACATCATGACTGCATATCACTTTTTGCACTTGCAGATCTCATAGACGATAACCCATCTCTCCTACATCTCCATAGCCAATAAAAATGCATTTGACACTTTTAGGATCCAGCTTATTGTGTTTGTCCTTGGGCACATGGCAGAATGTCTCATATCCAAAGACACACAAATGATCATAAGAGGGGGGCTTGCCCATACCTCCTTTGCAACCTGAAAGTCAATGCCACTGCTAGGTGACCTGTTAATGAGATGCACTGCAGTAGTAACTTCCTTAGCCCAAAAGTACTGCGGTAAGCCAGCCTGGCTAAGCATGCTACGGACAATTTTCTGAATGGTCCAATTCATGCATTCATCCATACCATTCTAAGGAGGGGCGTAAGGGGCGGTCAGCTGATGCTTAATACCCCGCTCATCACAAAACAGCTCAAAAGCATGTGATACATACTTACCCCATTATCTAACCTTAGGCATTTCAGCCTATTTCCAGACTGGTTCTCTGCTAATGCAAGCCAACGTTGAAATATGTCTAAGACATCGGATTTTCTCTTTATGGGATAAGTCCAAACCTTACGTGAGTAATCATCTATGAAAGTAACAATATACTTTGCCCCCACCTATTGACTGACAGGGCATGGGCCCATATACATCTAAGTGCACAAGAGCCAAGGGCTCACCCATGCGTTTCTTACTAGACTTTTTATGTGTATTCCTAGTTTTCCTGCCATACAAACAATGATCACAAGAATCAAAATGTGAAGAGTCAAAAGGCAGAAGATACTGCAAATCACGGAGCATTTTCATTCCTTTAAGGAACATATGTCCCAAACGAGCATGCCAAAGGGATACATGGGGGATAGAATCCACAGACAAAACATGATTCAAGGTAGCTCTAGATACAAGGGATAGAGGCTGCCAGACTTGGCACCTCTTGCAAGCACAAGCCTGCCACAAGTAATCTTCCATGCAGAGTCTCCAAAAGATACAAAATGCTCTGCATCATCAAGTTATCTAGTTGACATAAGGCTACGAGTCAACGCAGATACATGGCGTACATCATGCAAAACAAAGGAACTGCCAAAAGGAAACTGCAGCCTAACATCTCCAATAATGCCCATAATGTCAAGAGACCTGTCATCACCAACACACACAGAACCAAAGATGGCACAATAGGTATGAAACCAATCTCTATAGGGTGTCACATGAAATGACGCACCCGAATCCAAAATCTAGCACTGCACATACATAGAATATGTCTCAGAAGCCTGCAGGGTATCACATGAAGAAGCTATAAGTATGTAATCCTCATCTGAATTAGTGGCATGCATAACATTAACCTCTTCTATCTTCACACTGGACTTTGCAGGTAGGGTGCAGGTATAACACTGTGCTCAGAAGGCTTTTCCTGTACTTCCTCTTTTCCCTTTTCCCTTTTCCTTGTGCTTATCATTGCACATCTTATGGCACTGCGGCCTAATATGTCCTGCTTTCCCACAATAATGATAGGTAAGATCAGACTTCCATCCACGAGACTTACTGCGGCCATGTGACTTTGACCTAGACTTCTAAGAGTCCTTGCCCTTATGATCATTATCATGCTTGCCATGTCTGCCACCTCTAACAGTCAATGTATGTGCAGAGTGGGAAGTATCATTGTTTTTCATGTTGATTTCCTCAATCAATAAAGCACTCTCAACATCGTTGATTTTCAGCCCATCAAGCTTGTTCGTGTATATGGCAGTACGGAAGACATCCCATGATTCAAGCAAGGTGCCAAGCAGAAACAACGAGCGCAAGTTGTCTTTGAACTCAATACCCTGTGACAATAGATTCTTCATGATAGCATGAAATTGGCTGAAATGAGATGATAGGGATGTCCCCTCCTTCATGCGAAGGTCCATTAACTGCTTCAACCAATACATCTGTGACACAAGACTCTGCTATGCATAAAGCTCCTGAATCTTCTCCCATAAGTCCCATGCACTTTGATTCTCATCTTCAACAACATTATGATGGACCTCTTCTGAGAGTGACAAGATAATGGTAGACTTGCATAGCTCATCAACTTCCATCCAAACATCAGCATCCATATCTTCGGGTTTAGCACCCTTGAAACGTAATGGTTTAATCTACAACTTTTGCACCAAAACCTACCATATCTGGGACTTCCAATACCCATAGTTAGTACCATCCAACTTGGCAATGTTAAAGAGAGCTGTGTCTTTCAGATGACCAGCTATACTGTCCCAAATCAAAGCAAAAAATGCAAAATTGCATGTTGATGTAATTAGCAAAAAATACACTAAAACCACAGCTAAAACTGGCTGAAAGAGTGGATATCACCAAGAGAACCACATGTCCACCAAATATGACCAAGATAACATCAAACAGTAAGCATTACCCTCATACAAGAGCTCGAAATCTACAGATTTCAGCTTGCTGGAATAAATTACAATAGTATGTAAAATTGTCCCAAAGTGAAGCAATCACTGATACATATGTCACTGCAACTGACATGTAGCAATATACATCCAATAGTGAGTGTCA
The DNA here is from genome assembly GCF_053477565.2 of Lygodium microphyllum. Classification (NCBI taxonomy): domain Eukaryota; kingdom Viridiplantae; phylum Streptophyta; class Polypodiopsida; order Schizaeales; family Lygodiaceae; genus Lygodium; species Lygodium microphyllum. Next base: position 127,690,823 of record NC_141150.1, read on the forward strand.
ATGGGCAAGAAGGTACCAAGAACTATCAAACCAATAACCTATCAGGCTAGATACATCTCATAGGTCTAGAAGTCATGCATGTAATGGGTCTCGAGGTAAGAGAAGAGACCAAGCACAAGCACAACTGATAGAGCAAGAAGCTCAATGCATAACCATCCAAGATGCATACAAAACTAGCAAACCTATGACAAAGATAGGTGCCTGTCCCAATAGGCATATCAAATCATCCCACTACAGACTAACTACAGATATAAAGCTCTCAAGAGAGCAAATGCATGTAACTGTCCCACAAGCTCAAGCTCAAGTGTAAGTAAAACTCTGTGTACATCCAAATATGCCAAGAGGCTCCCACTAGAAGTGAGTTAGATGCAAATAGAGCAAGAAATTCTCAAATACATCAAGTACATAGAATCAGACATTCCAAATCCCAGTAGGGTACATCCGGAGCATAAATCCCAAGCTATCTCAGACCCAAGCATAAGCCTGAAAGCATTCAAATAGCATGTAACTGATAACCAAATTTAATGCCCGATAGGTCCAAAATGCTCAAATACATCCAAAGATGAAGCTCCAAGTGGCTGTCATGTGTGGGCAAACCAAGTGGTAGCCATATTTGACCTAAGCATAAATGCAAGAGGCTTAAATGTCAAGTAGTGACAATAGACATAAATCGATCTAGAGCATGCCAATTCAATCCAAATGCCAGTGAATGACGACCAAGACAGAGCCTAATCCATGCTAAAAGCATTCTAGAACCAAAAAAATAAATCATTTGACAATCTCCAAATACATCGGTATGATCATTCAAATTGCCGGTAAGCACCTCGTATCCAAGACCTAATGCATACACCAAGTAAATGAGCTTCAATCCACTATATTATAGTAGCATATTCATTGTCAAATGAAGCTCAATCGGTGCCCAAATCTACTCCAAATAAGTCCCAAAGCATAGACATAGCATTCCATAACATCTGCACATCACTGGGCATCAATAGGCATCAAACGCGCAAATCCCAAGAAGCGTCAAACATTAAATGTCAAGTGCTGCCCTATTTTTGACAGTCCTAGGACTATGTATATAGCAATGGCTGAAGGTGGAAGCACTCGTATCGATCGTCAGGAGCCAAGAACCAATGCCAGGGAGTCCAAAGATGGTCGGAAAGCTTACAAACAATATCAGGAAGCCAGGGAAGGAGCTAGAAATGCTAGAAGTGGATCAGCCCAACCCCGTAAAAATGCACCGCATTTTGCATTGGCTGCTTTTGGGGGCTAGGGAGTCTTTAACAGTGCTACTGAGCACTTGGCAATGATCAAGGGGCTCCAATACAGCCCTGCAAGGTGCCAAATGAAGGCCGGGAAGATCAGGGAGGAGACGGGAGATCAAAACATACTTGCAAATGAAGGTGCCATGGTTGCCATTGAAGCTCAATTTGAAGCTCTTCAAATCCGAGCTAAAGAGAATGCCAGGCAAGCTCCAATTCCTTTGCTCTGATACCAGTTGAAAGGGAAGTAGAACCCAAGAGGAAGAAGCTTGGCGGTGAGAGCTATGGCAGATGGAGAGCAAGAGCAAGAGAGAGAGAAAAAGTGGGAACTCCAACAACCAAAATGTGTGGCCGGGCCTTCCTTTGTTCAAACTATCACTAAAAGAATAAAGAAATAAGTGACTGTGATAGGCACCCGCCACCTCTGCAGTGTGCAGTGGCGGGTACCATCAGTGTAGTAATACACAAGTGGCTAGGTGGAGGAGCCTTTACCCCCAACAAATCTCAAATATGGCAAGTTTTGGTGCAGACATTGTAGAGTAAGCCACTAAGAAAAAAGGGTATTAAACTCGAGAATATGGATGATGATGATTGGGTTGATTTAGATGCACAATGCAAGTCCACTATCATTTTATCATTCTTTGAAGAGGTCCGTAATAATCTTGTTGAAGATGAAGATAAGAGTACATGGAATATATCAGAAAATATTCAAGAACTTTATGCAAAATAGGGCCCTGCTTCACAAATATATTGGCTTAAACAGTTGATGGATCTCCCCATGAAGGAGGGGACTTTAGCTAGTTTCATTCTATCATGAAGAATCTGCTTCAATAGGGTATTGAGTTTCAGGATAATCTACATCCTTTGTTTCCACTTATAACACTTAACCTAAGTCTTGGGATGTATTTCACACTATGATCTATACCAACAAACTTGATGGACTGAAATTCAAAGATGTAGAGAGTGCTCTTTTGACTAAAGAAATTCATAGGAAAAACAATGATGCTTCCTGCAATTCACATGCTTTATCTATTAGAGGTGGCAAAAGTGGCAAGAAAGATAATGAACGTCATGGGAAGGACTCTCAGAAGTCCTAGTCTAAGTCATGTGGACATAGTAAGTCTCATGGATGTGAGTCTGATCTTATATACCATTATTGTGGGAGATCACGACACATACGCTCGCAGTGCCATAAGATGTGCAATGATAAGCGCAAAGAAAAGGGAAAAGAGAAAGTGCAGGAGAAATCCAATGATCGTAGTATTATATCTGCAAAGTCCACCATAATGATTGAGGAGATAAATGTCATGCAGCTTGAGGAGTACGACTATGACTACATATTAGCACCCTCTTCATGTGATGCCTCTCAATTAACTGCGGCTCAATCTATGCATGCAGACTTTTAGCTTTTAGATTTGGATGCATCTGTTCATATGACCCCCTACTGTGAGTGGTTTCATACCTATCTCAGTGTATCCTGTTTTGTGTACTTAGGTGATGATTGGTCTCTTGCTATTGTTGGCATTGGTGATGCACTCTACAATTTCCCCCTCGTAGCATTTTTTAATGCATAATATACATCATGTACCCACATTGACTAAAAGCCTTATATATGATGTGGGCGAGCACCTTGATGATGCAGGTTATCATCTATGCTTTGGTGATTTTGCATGGAAGATAACTCGTGGTAGGATTGTTCTTACAAAAGGTGCCAAGTTCGACCTCTACCCCTTGGTTGTATCTGGTACTATTAACCATATTTTATAAGTGGATTCTATCCCACATATATCTATCTAACATGCTCATCTTTGGCATGTGTCTCTTAAGGGAATGAAAATGCTTATTGCTTTGCAGTATCTTCTACCTTTTGACTACTCACATTTTGAGTCGTGTGATCACTGTTTATATGGCTAGCAGACTAGGAGTTCACATAAAAATTCTGGTATTCCACGCATGGGTGATCATTTGGCTCTTGTGCATTTAGATGTATGTGGACCCATGCCCTGTCAGTCATTAGGGAGTGTGAAGTACTTTGACACATTTATTGACGATTATTCACATAAGGTTTGGGCTTATCCCATAAAGTAAAAATCTGATGGCTTGGTCGTCCTTTAGCGTTGGCTTACTCTTGCAGAGAATTAGTTTGGGCATAGGCTAAAATGCTCAAGGATAGATAATGGAGGTGAGTACATCTCACGTGCCTTTGAGCAATTTTGTGATGAGCAGGGTATTAAGTGTTAGTTGACCGCCCCTTACACCCCTCCCCAGAATGGTATGACCGAGCACATGAATAGAACTATCCAGGAGAGGATCCATAATATGCTTAACTAGGTAGCCTTACAATGGCATTTTTTGGCTAAGGCAGTCTCTACTGTTGTACATCTCATTAACAGGTCACCTTGCAATGGTATTGACTTCCAAGTTACAGAGGAGGTATGGATAGGAAAGCCTCCCTCATATGCTCATTTGTGTGTCTTTGGATGTGAGTCCTTCTACCATGTGCCCAAGGACCAACACAATAAGCTCAATTCAAAAAGTGTGAAATGCATTTTTCTTAGCTATGGAGATGCAGGTGAGATGGCTTACCATCTTTGGGATCCACAGGTGGGAAGTCATCCCCAACCATGATGTAGTCTTCCATGAAAATAAAATGCATAGCTAGCCCAAGAAAGTGATTGAGATATATAGGGTTATCTTTCAAGAGGAGCCCCCTGCTCCCGCATAGCTACCTAGACAACCTGCACTAGCAGTTGATGCTCATGGCTAGGATGTTAGACAGGATATTGGATAGGCAGCACAACCTGCCTTGAGGCATTCTATTAGAGATACTGTTATATGCCCTCTATGTTATATGTCACTCCTAGGAGAGGACTATGCAGTTTGAGATTGACTCATTGCATAAGAATCATATGCGGTACCTAGTTTCCTTGCCTAATGGCAAGAAGGCTTTGCCTTGCAAGTGGATGTATAAGTTGAAAATTATCCCTCACCACCCCAAGCCGGTATATAAGGCTAGATTGGTTGCTAAGGGTTTTAAGTAGGAACATGGTATTAACTTTGATGAATTCTTTCTCCTATGGTCAAGATGACTACCCTACGCTTAGTCATGGCTTTGGTTGCCCAGCTTGGCTTGGATCTTTATCAATTGGATGTCAAGATGGCTTTCTTACATCAAGACTTGCATGATGAGATATACATGGAGTAGCCTAAGGGTTTTTTAGAGCCTAGTAAGTATGCCTAGTGTGTAGACTAGGGAAGAGTCTTTATGGTCTAAAGCAGGCACCTAGGGAATGGTATCACAAGTTTGATGCTTTTATGTAATCACAAGGCTACAATCATAGTGCGATGGATTTGTCTTGTACATGAGCAAAGCTTGTAATGGTTTATTATTGTTTTTGATACTCTATGTGGATGACATGCTTTTGGCAGGGAAAACTCATGATGAGCTAGATGTTCTTAAGGCTCTCATATATTTGGTATGGGCATTATGCATGTGAGAGGTCTCAAGGACTACCATGTTTGACACAGAAGGAGTATATCCATAAAGTCCTTAAGCACTTCCATATGCAGGATGTGAAGCCTATTGACTGTTTATTGCCTTCTTATGTGAAGGTATCACTATTTGATTATCCACAAATAGATGAGCAATAGGTTGAGATAGCCAATATTCCCTATGCATCCGCAATGGGCAATCTTATGTATGCCATGATAGCCACCCATCTAGATATTTCTTTTGCAATTGGTGTTGTGGCACATTACATAGCTACACCTGGCAAGAGGCATTGGGATGCTGTGAAAGGTATAATGAGGTACTTGAAGGGCATTGCTGATATGTACATCTGTTATGGCAACCAACATACAAGAGTTGTGGGGTACACTGACTCTGACTATGTAGGACATGTAGATAGTAAGAACTCCACTTTTGGCTATGTGTTCACTTTTGCTGGATGTGCTATTTCATGGATGTCCAGGGTGTAGAAATGTATGGCCCTCTCCACTACAAAGTCCAAGTATGTTACAGCCACTAAGGCTTGTAAGGAGGCTATCTAGTTAGGCCGTTTGGTTGTTGACCTTGGTACGATAGATGTTATCCCTACATTGCATTCAAATTCTCTGAGTGCTATCCAATTAGCCAAGAATCTAGTCTTCCATGTGAAGAAGAAACACATTGAGGTGAGATATCACTTCATTCGTAAGGTCGTTGGGGATAGGACTTTTGATCTTATCAAGATCTCGACTGACCATAATTCTACAAACTTGCTCATGAAAATTCTCTCAATGGAGCGTTTTGCCTTCCTTAGGAAGATGATGAGCATAGGATGAGATGACGTCTTTCCTCATCCTATTGTACATATGTACACTTGTACTTTTTTCTTTTTTCCCTCCTCATTGAGGGACATTCGCCTTTAAGTGGGAGGTTGTTGGGAGTAAAGGCCCCTCTACCTAGCTACCCGTGTATTACTACACTGAAAATACCCACACACACCTACACACTGCAAGTGATGGGCACCCATCACTATCACTTCATTCTTTATTCTTTCAATGACATTTGAATAAAGGGAAGGCTGGCCACACATTGTGATTGTTGGAGTTCCCAGGTTTGGAGTGTCTCTCTCTCTCTTGCTCCTACTCCTACCACCATAGCTCTTACTCCCGCTCTTGCTTTTAGGCCACCTCCCTTCATAGATCTCCTTGGCAAAAATTTGGATGATATTGTAATTTAACCAAATATGATGAGTAAAATTTAAAAACAAAGGAGAAGTATCTCTCAGTAGAAACAATAGGAGGTTTTCATAGCTAACTGATATAATAAAGTTGTTATAAAGGTGAACATGAACAAATTTAAATTGTGCATGCTTTTTCTTTGTGAAGTTGACATTAAATAAAATAGATCCATTCCTAAATAAACAAAAGGATTATTATCATGAGTCTTAAGCTTTCAAGTCTACACTAAGTAAGAAATTCTCAATGGACTTTGTATGTCAAACCTATGATGCAAAAACTAGTTCCCTTGAAAAACAAAGCTTTATAACATTTTCTTAATATAATAGCACATGATCTCCTCTTGAATCAAAATAATATATTTTCTTATGACTAGACTTTATGATCAACATGGCTACTCTAAGATCTCCTTCTAGGAAATCTTGCTAAAAGGCTTTCTAAAGAGAACTACATGGAGGGACTTGGTGCTACCCTAGGCACCAAAGACATAGACCTTGAGCCATGCACTTTGAGAGTGTATTGTCCCCCTCACATGAATAACTTGATCGAAATGTATTGCACAAAATATATTCTAGCACCTAACAAAGTTTATAATTAATTAAATGCATGCTCCCATGAGGTGGAATTTTGCCACTAATAAGTGGAAATGGTGTAAGAGGTGGTCACGTACTGCAAGACACATGAGGTTTAGAGTATGTAAGTTTACAAAAAATAAGCTACATGCATCTTTTTCCCTCAAGATGTTATATTGGAGAGCTCTCACTACAAGATATAGGCCTCATACCAATGTTCAAAGCGACGAAAATGTTCAGAAAAAAATTTGTCACCATCGTTGCAAAAAACATCAGTATCGGCAATACCATAGAACAATTACTATCATCATCACTATACATGTCACTATCAACATAGCATATACGACGTTGTCGCTGATAGTGATGCAAATAGCAATGATTTGCGACATTAACTGCAACGCTAATAGCGATGGTTACAGAGAAAAAAAATTGTATGTCCGTTATTTGGGCCATACAAAAGAGTTACAGTAAAGTGTACAATGCTCGTAAAAAGAAAGGCAAAGTAGTGTACTTGAATCCATAAGACTGATACATAAAATAAATACAAGATCACGTAATGAAAGTGACGGTACAATCATGGCAAGATACAAAGGACGATAATAACATAGTGCATAGAAAATGCCTATATAAATCACATGACCAAAAAAGAAGAGGATGTGCGTTCCATGGATCCAAGGGCGAGCTATAGATCCTCGCCATCCGAAAGCTCGTCCCGTCGCAAAGGAGCATCGAACGACTCTACAAAAAAAGAAACTACACATCAGTCCATTATACAATAATGCATTTTAATTAAAATTAGTAATTACAGACAAGAAAGATGAGTGACTTACTGGGCCACTACGTCCATACAATTGATCAATCAATGCAGTGAGACCGTGTCTCTCTATATATCGAGTCTCTAGGCCGGTGGGATCGCAGTTTGTAATGGAGTGCTGCAAAGAAAACAAAATACAACTGTTAGAAACACGATTGTTAGTACAAGGGATATTGCAAAAAAATAAGCAAGCAGAACAAAAGAAAAACTTACAAAGTCCTCCAGATAAGTCATGTGGTCACCACTCCCAAGATGATGGACCAATCCTGCCTCCAATTGTGCCCTCGACGCCTCACATTGTTATCTCCAACGTCCTAGAGAATCTGTAGCCTCCTCCTCCTGAATCGGCGCCAGTCATCTGCTTCTAGCCACTCGGGCTTTGAGGCCCCACTCTTAAGTGCTTGGTGTGCATCTGGTCATCTATGTGACATGTACGCACACATGCACTCCATCGTCGAGCCTATGGAAAACTTATCTATTGTGGCAGGCACCGAAAACTCCTTATGCAAGGATGCTACTATGTAGTCCTTGCTCCCCTCCAGTATGTTCTTCCAATGATCTAAGATGTTGTGCTGAAAAACTTGTTGGTATAACTCTCTCATACAAGCCATCACCCTCCTCCCCTCATCATTCATGATGATGGCTCCTATCCTATCATCTATAAGGTATCCATACCCCTCTCGTGTATGCCTAAGATGTGTCCTCTCCCACCTGTGACCATGCTCTTGGGCATATCTAGGAGACCCATGTACATCTGGTGTACCTACGGGGGTAGTATCTTTCTAAGTAGCACCCATAGGGGTGCCACCTGCGAACAACTGAGCAAAAGCTGGAGTGATTGGAGTAGATGTCCCCACAGGTGTGACAAATCCCATAGGTGACACAACTCCAGCAGAATGACGAGACGGAGACACTGCATCAGTTCCTCCATAACAACCACCTGAGCCACGCTCTCTCGAACCTATACGAGAGCGAGGAGTAGCACCTGTATCCCGAGCCGACTGTGGGCTCACTACATCCATGTCTCCATAGCATCCCCAAGAACCATTCTCTCCATCCAGCCCAAGTCTAGAGTGTCGACCTCGTCTATTGGAAACTAAAGCATTAGAGCGCACTGAAGTAGATCTAACAGAACAGCCTAATGGTGTCCGAGACAGCTCATGGTCCACCATATCTCTGAATCGAGCCATCTAATATGGAGACATACGTGTGAAGATCTCCTATAGCTCCTCGTCGCTTATTCCTCGACTCATCGTGCAGATCCAAATATTCACAAAGGTCACATGCATAGACAAAAATTGATGTTAGCATAATCAATATAAATCAAGCAAAGGACAGTAATATAAATCTTTAAAAAATGATCTTACTTTAAACGTATATCTTATGTACCCTTATAAGGGATTGGTCAACGAATTGAGTAGGTCGATGCTCCAAGTATGAAGTACCCTATGGTCCCATGTCAATCTCTTGATACAACTCCACATACACTGGAAGGTCGATATACTCTTGCACTTCGAGGAGCTGAAGGTACAACATACCACCATCGAGGTTGTCGGGGGTTTGGATAGAAAATTATATGTTCGAAATCATGTACAAGAGAGATTTAACTTTTGTGACATATACCATGTCGTAGTAAAAACATGAGTTCATGTATATGTTCACAATGGGCCGACAACACAATCATGCACAAGAGAGATTTAACTTTTGTGACATGTACCATGTCATAATAAAATTTTAAAAAATATGAGTTCATGCACATGTTCACAATGGACCGGCAATACAAACGTATTGTGCAAATTCGTCCCTCTTTTTTCGGAATCTATTTCGAGAAATCCACACGAACCTCGTCGAACTATTGCCCCATCTCCTTCAAATACCACTTTGAACCACTGCACATCGAATAGAATCATGAAGAAGCTATAGTAATCCACCATGATAATACTTTGCAAGTTCCCAAAATACTCCATCTCATCTATAACGGTGTTTGGATCCATTGCTCATCATTGGCTCTCTTGCTCAAACTTTGCCATGATACCACAATCTATTGTGGAGCGCATTTTGTCGATACGCTTCACACAGAAATGCCATCCGTGCGAGCACATTGCATTGTATATTTTGTACTGTACATTGAAATAGTCAATTAGTTGTCACATATCAAATCTAGATACATCAAACCCTAAACACATCATCACCTTTGGACTACATCCCCTCAAGAATTCCCACTCCTCAATTAAGACCTCCATCCTTTCGCGAGACGCTACAGTCAAAGCTCCATGTAACCATCACATTGACATAAACCACGGCATCTCCTCCATGCCTCAAGATATCGAACTGATCAATGGCACATACTACGTCAAAATTCACATCACGCTTCTTCACAATCTTTCCTGGCTTGCTCGTACCTAGTGAGCCACATCTCCATGTAGAGGCATTGTGCAACATACAAAAACGATTCAATTTCTCCTCCATTGTACCATCCTTTCTTTTTTCCATGCCATTTTCAATCACCACATCTCCGGTTAGTCTATCATTATCCTTCAGCGAGACCATAGCATACTATTGTCTAAATCCACCATTGGTAGCCACTGTGAAATATGCACTAACGCCTCAGACACTAACCAACCTTCAACCATGCTACCTTTTGGCTGAGCTCCTTGTCACACAAAGCCTTTCAGGGTTTTCGTGAAGCGCTCCAAGAAGAACATCCATCGCATATGGACAGGTCTAGCAATCTCCACTTCATCTACAAGATGCATCAGAAGGTGGGTTTGGATCATGAGCATGCTGGTGGGCAGGTATTTCTCAAAGAGATAAACCGTCTCCACTGATCCCTGCTTTGCAGATTCAATAGAGGATGTCTTGATCTCCTTTTGTGAGATCCATTAAACTAAATTTGACAACCTGTAAATCACCATGTGTATTTTTGGAGTAAGGCATCCTGCGATCACGATCAGTAGTACAAACTACCCCAAATGAAGAAGCATTACGAAAAATAACTACACTCCAAATAACAATATACGCATGCCACTTACAATCCATTCGTAGTAAAAACTCGACAAAATGGCCTCGTAACTTAGGGATAGTCTCAACAAATGACAGTTTGTTTCAGATCCAAAGCCAAAAAATACTTTAGTTTCATAATTGAATATCAACCGAATATTCAGGAATAAAATTCGAAATTAAAATAGCAGAAATACTAATATATCTTATGCTAATCATGGGATTTTAGCCCTGATAATTGGTCGTCTTTAGAAAATGCGGACATGAGAGAACGCATCATACATGTCGGAGTGCGGATAGACTTGATAATTTGCTTCACAAGGTATTCTTCTTTAGTAGACAAAACCCAAGGAGCATGAGGGAGCTGCAAGCGACCATCAGTACTCGACTACGGCCAAAGCATCTCCATCTTGCCTACCTCCTTCAAATCCATTCGTGCCCCTACAATGTCTCTCTTTCCTGTGATGTGGTTCCATAGTAAGTTGCTCAAATTCTTGAAATTATGCATGGGATCCAACAAGTGGTTGATCTGTAAGTGGGTCCAATACAGTAACTCGTAGAAAATTGAGAACCGTCACATTCCATTTGAATGTGACTCCATGTGGATCATTTTTAGCTCGTACCAGCTTTGGACATTTATTCGTGCTAGAGGTCGTCCAACAAAACCTTCCCTCAATTCATGACCCTCCAGCAAGAAAGTGGCGTGTCCTTGATATACCATATTCTTCATGGTCCCTGACCTTCGGGAGTTTAACTGTGGTTCACACAATAGACATGCATGATAACCTGAGGTAACCAGACATGTCCCAACACCTCTATCTAGTAAATACAAACTTGAATGAGCTATGATAGATATTACCAATGAGAATGAAAGCCTACTTACCAGAGCATTCCCCGAATCCCGAAAAGTCATGCATGGTCCACATGAGAATGGCTCGAATATTGGTGGACCATCGACCATTGCGCTTGCTCATATCTTCCATGGCGACCCCATCCTTCCACAAAATCTTAAGCTCATTGACCAATGGACAAAGATACACATTCTTATTCTTGACTTTGTAGTGGCCGAAAACGAGCAAGCTAAGGATGAGGTGTCCTTTCTTCGTAAAAAGCCATGGAGGGATGTTGTAGTTAACAAGGACTACATGCCACACACTGTAAGAAGTTGAGCGTAGACCGAATGGGTTCATGCCATCCATAGTAAGACTGAGCTGAAGATTCCTTGGCTCTCAGGCAAAGCCTTGAAAGGTAGAGTCAATGTGGCTCCATGCGCATAAATTCGTTGATATTCGTTGGACTCCATCTATGGACCTATTCTGCGCATGTCACATTGTCAAGCTCGCCATGTCGGATGCACGAAACATGTGATGTATACGGGGGGATAAGTGCAAAGTGTCTAATAACTTTTTGAGGGATGGTTTACCCTTGCAAGTCTTGTCAATACCTGTGAGCATCACACTTTGGACATGTCTCCATAGTCTTGTATTCTCCTTGAAACAATACGCAATCGTTGATACATGCATGGATATTGTTGTAGTCCATGCTAAGCTTTCGTAAAATACGTCACGCATCATCACAAGACTCATGCATGGTATTTACAAGTGGTAATATATGATACTTTAGTAACCTGAAAAAAAATCATAAAATACCTTGAAAAAGCACAATTGTTTTTTATAATGGTGCGAAAAAGAATTCAACGAGGCATACGTAGAAGGTACCTGAAGAACTCGGTCACACTTGTATCACTTCACCCGTATTTTGCTTGCACACTTAGGAGTGCAAGCAGTGTCTTCAGACAAGATACTCGGCACCCATCATTTAATGGTATAGATGCTTCCTCTCTAAGTAGATTAGATATCTCGACATCGATGGGCATCAATGCATCGATCATTGTCTCCATCTCAAGCTCAAGATTGTAGGAAAGTCTAGAAGGCTGCCTATCTCCTCTGGTATTGATGGTATAGATTCGGTAGTACCTTCCAAGTGGTGGATTGGCTCAGGCACTCCATCCATCGCATGCCCATGAACTCTTCTAACTGGCCGCAAAGAGTATACTCCTCCTTTGGATGAGACATCACCTCCCTATCATAAATTTTACGGCCACATCCAATGTCTTTGTATATGATATTCAATTGGTTTGCGAATACAATGCATGATTGATATACACTTTTCTTACCATTTGCTCAAAATCTGAGATCGCCTAATCAATGATCTTTGATTGAAACTCGTCGAAGCATTGTACGTGTTCCATAGACAATCTACGTTTTCAATTGCCAGCTTACATTGAGAGCAAGGACATGGGACATGCTGATTAAGATACACCTCGCGATCTTGAACATCATGGCCTTCATCGTTGGCTGATGTCCCACACTTGAGGACCCCATTTGTGCCAAGGGAGGTGTGGTGCAAGTGGCTTAGGGTGACAGGCCTAACCATAGGCGAGTGTTGCCTCCCTAGGTATGTCCTGCCCTTAATGTGCCCTAAGTGTGAAGCGGGGGAGCAAAAGGGCTAGGGGGTTAGGAGTGGAGCCAGCCGACCGAAGCCACTGGACACACCTAACTTGAGAACCCCTAGGTGCAGTGATCGTGCTTTATGTGGTGGTAAGTGCTTCTATAAGTGGGCTATGTTATCCAGTTAGTGGAGAGTGTTTTTCGTGCTTTTCCTTTCATGCTGTTCTTTTCTTCACTTTTACTTTTCTTTTCTTTTCTTTTCTTTTTCGAAGTTACAGTAGTGGAATAACAGCCAAGGCCTAATTCTCTTCATCTGAATGAGGAGGGGAAGGGGGTCGGATGGATTTGCTCAAAAATTGGTAGCTTTGCATGTATCCTTTCAGATTCATGCGGACGTGGAGAGGAAAGGTGATTGCATCTAGTAAACTAGTTGTCATTCATGTCTTCTAGGAGGGCTAGGCAAAAAGAGGGGAGGAGACTAGCCCTCATCATTAGACGAGCCATGGCACAGCTGTCAATGGTGTTAGGGCCGAAGAAGAAGAGAGGCAGATCGCGCTCTTATGGAGTCGGGTCCTGCTTAAGTAATAGCTTAAGTAATCTAACGTAGTTACATGTAGTTACAAAAGCTGGATCGGGGCATGAAGAGAAATCTGCGAGGAAGCGCGTCATAAAGTCATCTAGTCTTTCTGAGTTCAAGAGGAGGGCATGTTCGAAGGATACTACATTGGATTTATAGATAATGGGAAAGTCGTAACGCCCGTGGAGGGTGGCATCAAAATCCACACCTACCCTTCAAGGGTATGCCATGTATGTGGGGTTGTTCCAGTCGAAGGGTAGCATGTTACAAAATGCCATCCACACGAGCATACTAATGTCACATACTTGCCTTCTCCACAGGGGTTGGCTTTTATAGCCCTGTACTGTATGTGGAACTTCAAAAACTTTGTTTTGCTAGTAATTGGCCTCTTCAATTCCCCAAGAGGTGGGGGTCTTCTCTCTCTCTTCTAGCCACTTTTGCCCAAGTTGGCCACCAATCGCAATCACCTCCTCCATCACCTTAAGCAGCAAGACCCTCTGCACGCTGTTGGGCAAGAGAAAGCTAAAGGTAAATGGATCCTTTTCTTTTTCTTGTCTCTCCCAAACCACTAGCTTTGCGTGGAATCCAGCTGGGATGTCATCAAGGCAAGGTGGGAGGGGTGCGAACGGCTGCACAATTGGCTTGGCCCTTAACTACTTCCCGGCTTCTTCGACTAACTTCCTACGTCTCTCTTTAAGTGTGGCTTGTCTCTTCGCAGATGGGTCCTCCTATTGTGGCTCTTGAGACTGCAATGACGGGGGTTGTGGGATCACATCCTCTCTGAATCTGCCCATGTCGAATTCGAGTTCTGCTTTCTCCCCCTACCGGTCTCCTTGTTGTGCTCTCTCTTCAAATCCTATGGCATCTATTTCCTGGGGGGTTAGGCCGGCCGGCAGTAGGTATTTCCTTTGCTCTTCTAGGCTCAGTCTAACCTCCGTAGGTTGGGGTGGCATCTGCAGTCCTGCATGCAGGGCTCTGCGTGCGTTGTTAAGCTTCTTTTGTGCCACCTCCAATGATTCTCCCTCCTTTGGGCGGGTGGTATCCATGATTGTGTTGAGGAAGGCCTTTTGTTGGGTAGCGAAGGCCACCTGGGCGGCTTCTGCCTTGTTCTCTGCGATGATCTTCTCTTTTTCCACCAGAGCAAGGTGCCGTGCCAGTGTCTTCACCCTTCTTTCATTCTGTGTGGCCCACTCCTCTGCTCTCTTGTTCATCTCTTCTAGGCTCTCTCCTTGCCTTAGAGCCAAGGTCGCGAGCCTTTGTTCTTGGTTTTCCCATTTTCTGACCAATTTCTCTTGTTCTTCTTTTTTGGAGTTCATCTGATTGGTCAGGGACTCGATCTTGTTCTGCTACTGCTCCATGTTCTGTTTTCTTTCCTCGTCCCTGGCATTGAGCTCAGCCATAAGCGCTTCGACTTTAGTGATTTTTGCAATGAGCTCCTCATACTGCATGATCAGGAGCTTTGTACTCTCTTTGCATTTTCACAAGTTCCTGTGTTTTATTGTCTAGTAGCCGCCTCCAGTGCTCTTCCCTATCATCCTTAGCCTTCACTTCTTTCTTGAGATCCGAGATCTCCCTTTGCTGCATGGCTATCATTCTAGTTTTGTCGAGTTGGAAGGCAGCTACTAACTCCTTTCAGCCGCCAACTCAGCCACAGCTATCTTTCGTTCCTCCTTAGCTTTCTCCAATGATCGAAAAAAAAAAAAAAAAAAAAAAAAAAAAAAAAAAAAAAAAAAAAAAAAAAAAAAAAAAAAAAAAAAAAAAAAAAAAAAAAAAAAAAAAAAAAAAAAAAAAAAAAAAAAAAAAAAAAAAAAAAAAAAAAAAAAAAAATTCTTCTTCTTCTTCTTCTTCTTCTTCTTCTTCTTCACTTTATTGATGAAGTATTACATCCATGCCACGAAATTCAAAACATCGGCACTGGTTGGGATGCTGGGGGTGATGGTGGTTGGTTTGGTGGGAGGCACCATGAGGGGAGGAATCGGGTGAATTGGGGCTTTGCCCTTGCCCTCAATGACAGCAGGCGGCACGATTTTCGGCGCATGTGTGCTAGAACCAAGCCCTTCTTCTCTTTGCGGGCTTAGATTCCCCAATTCATCTGCCCTGCTTTGTTGTTCGATAGACCTGTTGAGATTCAGCAATCACACTCATTGATAGCCTCTTTGTATGGAGCTTTAGGGCCAAGGACATGCAGGCTTACTTATCCCATATGCACAGTGGTGCCTATTGCAGTTCCCTACTTTCTTATAACACATTGTACTTGCTTCCTTTTCTTAATGCAATGATAGTACTCTTTTCTTTTCAGTAAAGTGTCAGTGTCATGGTCCACATACACAAGATTGTGTTTATGAGTCCAAGTCTCAATCTTGGAACCTAATTCACTTGTGTAACAAACAGTGTCTTTGTCTTCTCCATCATGAGTCCACGCTTCTCTTTCCATCCACCATAACCAACTGCCATGTCCTAGATCCTGCTCATTTTTACATGGTATCAGAGTGCAGTCGAGCATGGCCTAGCTCATTTCACTCCTCTCTTAGCTCCTCTTTACTCAAGTCAGCTCAAGTCCAGCTCAGTCCCAGCTAATGAGCTCATTTCTGAACTCTATCTCCACTTGACCTGTGGCAGCCATAGCCAAACCTGCACCCTACCTCCATGGAGCTTATTGATCTCCCTCCACAGTCAATATTTCAACACGCTTTCTTCTGGAGAAATGTTCCTTGGCTCAGGGCACTACCTCCTGTCACTTCAAACACCAACATTGATAACCTATAGCTCCAGCATTATGTGATTCGTCAGTCACTGTCCAAAAACAGCGCCTTCTGTTCGTACAGCCCGATGTCCATCTGCGCAGCGCAATTCGTCCTGGGTCTTTAGGGTTTTTGAAGCCTATCACTTAGGCTATCTCCAGCCTAAATCTTGAGGCATATGGTTTAGGCTATGAGTTGGAATCTCAGAAAAACCAGTAGTGCAGAAACCCTAAAAAAGACCACCATAGCTTTTTGAGCTCAAGCTCATCTCTCACTTCACTTTCTCTCTCCTGCCACTTAAATCAAGGAGGGGAGATCTCACTAAGCTACTCAAGGAGGGGAGACCTGTGAAGCATTTGAAGAACCATTGAAGATTTGAAGACTCAAGGAAGAAGATACAAACATAGTGACTAGTGACACTCATCTAGTGCTCTTAGCACTTATGTCTTGTGACACAACCAACTCTGCTGCAAACTGAGAATTTTGGAAGCTGATTTGCTGCTGATCTTGCAACCTCAACATGGGAAAAGACTCTCCAAATGCTTGATTCAAAGGAGTCGGGTTTCACACCTGGCAAACCCGCATCAAGCTCATTCTGATGAAGAAGGGTCTTTGGGCCATTACCAATGGCAAAGAGAAGAAACCTCGAGATGCGGACCTTGCAGTTACTTGGCAGAAGAATGATGACAAGGCACAAGCCATCATTAAACTGGAATTGGATGACAGCTACATCCATCATGTGGATGCCTGTGACACGTCCCATGACACTTGGGATAAATTGGATACCTTATTTGGTGCACAGTCAAAGTCGTCTAAGTATGGTCTATTAATTGAATTTTTCCGACTTGATATGAAGCCTCATACATCCCTGGCATCCCATCTGAACTACATGGAAAGCCTACTTACTCAACTTGCAGGGATAAAGCTAAAAATGGATGAAGATGTTTGCATTGGTGTCTTGTTAAAAAGTCTACCTCCTGCTTATAATAATGTATCAACCACTCTAACCAATATGCCTGATCCTCAACTTGTTGATATTAAAGCCTCTCTGCTAGAGGAAGAAAAGAAACTTAAAAGCAAAGAAGAGCCTAGCACTTCAAAGGATGAACAAATGTTATATGTAAACAATAGATACAAAGGTAAAAAGGAACCGCTCTTCTGTGACTTTTGCAAAAGGACCGGACACACTGAGAAGTTCTGTCATGCTAGAAAGAGGTCCCAAAAGGCCTATCTTGCAGCTGTGAAAGAAGAAGAAGACCATGGACCAAAATATGAAGAAGAAGATGAAGATGAATACCACCAGGATCGGAAGGACAAGACTCATTAGTCCTTCTACTCTCATTACTCTGATAGACTGTTTTAAAAGCCTTGTATTTCCTTGCCCTAATGCTTCCTACCATAAGCTTTGTAAACTCCTTATGTAACTTGGCACTACAGTCCCTATACACTTTGTGAGGCCCCTGTTACAGCCTCTGGATGTCCATCATGTTTTGGTGCCCACACTTAGCCTTTTCTACGACAGCCTCTGGTGTCTACCATGTTTGTGGTGTGCCCACACTTTGCAGGTGGCTCTCATTACAGCCTCTACACACTTTGTGCCTTTCTAGTTGTGATTGAGGAGGGGTGTTGAGATTCAGCAATCACACTCATTGACAGCCTCTTTGTATGGAGCTTCAGGGCCAAGGACATGCAGGCTTACTTATCCCATATGCACAGTGGTGCCTACTGTAGTTCCCTACTTTCCTATAACGCATTGTACTTGCTTCCTTTTCTTAATGCAATGATAGTACTCTTTTCTTTTCAGTAAAGTGTCAATGTCATGGTCCACATACACAAGATTGTGTTTATGAGTCCAAGTCTCAATCTTGCAACCTAATTCACTTGTGTAACAAACAGTGTCTTTATCTTCTCCATCATGAGTCCACTCTTCTCTTTCCATCCACCATAACCAACTGCCATGTCCTAGATCCTACTCATTTTTACAAGACTGACGTGTAGCCTCAGCCAAGTCTTCTTCCTCCTTTCTTCTTAGTTCCTCTTCTTCCTCAGTGGCTTTTCTTTGCCTTTTCGCTTCTGTTTTTCGGCGTTCTTCCTCCTTTTTGTCTTTTTCTTCATTTTCCTTCTTTTTTCTCTCCTCATCCTCTTGTTTTGATGCCTTCTTTGCCTTCTGTAATTCCTCCTTTTCCTTTTCTTCTTCCTGTTTCTTCTTCTTCTCCCTCTCCTTGGCCTCCTTAAGGGATTCTTTTTTTGCCCTTTCCAAGTCCTCTTTCTCCTTCTTGCGGCCTTCATCATCCTTTTTCTTCCTTTGGGCTATTTTCTTCTTGGGTTTCTTGGTCTTCTTCTTGCTTTTCTGTTCTTCCCCTTCTTCCTCGGTCTCGGTTCTGTCGGTGGACCCTTCTTTGTCCTAGTGAGGGGGTGACCTATCCAGCGTTTCTCCTTCTCCTTCTTCTACATTCTGTGTCTCCTTTACTGCCTCCTGGATGAGCGCAGTCAAAATGCTTCCGTAGCCGATAAATGAGGCCTTGGACAAGGCCTTCTTCCTTTCTGTGGCCTTGGAAGCTGGAGACTCTCCACCTACTAGCGTACTTTCCAAAGCCAGTGCTTTAGCCGCCTGGTCGATGGTTTTGCAGACATACCCATTCCAATCGACTTCATCTAAGGTGTGGGCTGCTACATTCTCCAGCATAGGCACGCTGATTCGATGCATTAAGGCATTGTAGCGCTAGCTGGAGAAGAGCGCGTGCACTAGCTTTGCCTGTAGCCTGGCTTCAGCATCAGGGATGTCATGGATGCTGATACCGTCATTGGTTAGCACCTCCTCTGTTTTCATTATCACCATGGTGTAGACGTCCCTTTTCTGTTTTTTCTCTATCTTCGGTTCCAATCCCAATGCCTTCTCCGCCAAGACTGGGTTCAAGTGCACATGTACCTGTTTAGCATTTTCTCCCCTTCCCACCGTCACAGTGCCGCACTCCTAGTCGGGGTCGTATATCCTGAGAAACTCCACACACTTCGTGTGGTCAGGCTCTTGCACAAATTTCTCCAGATACTTGGTGAGGTTGCACTGCTCGACGACTCTCTTGGCTGCTTCCTCCTTCGACACTACACCTTCGATGTTCCGGATGGTCTGAAACTTTAGTTGATTGTAGGCACGATTTTCTAGGGATATGCCATATTGTGCTCTTTCCTCCTCCGTGAACGGGAGTCGGTGGGCACCGTCTTGTTGTGACATTTTATGTTCCTGTCATAAATCATAATTTTCATTAGTGCTTTCCACATAGTAATTTGTTGATTACTGAAAAAGAAAAACTCTATGCTTTTTGAATGAATTCATTAAGAACCAATGTAGATTTTCCTTTTTAGACTTTGACTTTTTGCCCTTTACTTCAAATTCTCCATGCCCTTTTTCCTACCCCATCCGTTTTTCATAATATATGTTTATGTGTTTCACTAATTTTGATTTGATTGGCTTGATTTGATTCATCTTACCTCCACCCCTTCTAGCTTGAGAAGAATTCTTCCTAGGATTTAGGGTCAGAAGGGCAAGGGTGTTTGGCATGGTGGTGCAGGAGTTACTTGTGAAGGAGCCAATCATAGAACTGGGGGTTGTATTCTAAGTGAGCTTCATGGTCCAGATCAAAGGGTCGAATCCCCACTTGCGTGATGTATGTGAGAACATCTGTTAGGAAGTCACCAGAGTTGACATGGCTAGCAATGTGTAACTCTTCCTCAATCAACAAGCGGTCGAGGTAGGGGTGTCCTTTGATGTGTTCCTCCATGGGTCGGCCCCGAAGAGTGGTTAACACTCTATACGAGATTGGCACGACATATGTGGGGTCATATTCTGCTATTTTGATAGCACGGCGCTGCTTAGCATTGGTCATTATGCAGCACCCTTCAACTTCCCATTGCAGCCTAAGAGTGTACTAATGTCTCAAGAACGAGGAGTCGATATCAGCGAGCTTTGATAATGCTGTGATTTCTTGATCAATGATAGCAGAAGTGGTTTGCTGATCGTATGACGTGATGAGGTGTTGTTTGATGGCTTGCTCCTTAGAGATCTCACTGTTGAGCAATTCAATAAGAGCGAGAAGCATAACAAATGCGAATTCAAAGGTCTCCCAGGAGCATGGCATCGTTTTAACTTTAGTTGCAAAGGGTTCCTCCAATAGTCCTAAGTCCAAGCGGTCGTAGGTTAGTGCTAGCGACATGAAGGTGGTGTCTAGTCGTTTAATGCATTCCACCATGTCATCCCCGGTGTCCTCAGCGAGGTCGGCGGCCAGCGCTAAAAAGGATTTGCATTCATAGGAGGGCGTAAGGCCGACGGGTAGTCGAGGTTTGCTAGAACTAGAGCATGTGACAGCGAAGAGTTACGGTTGGGAGTGTTCTTGAGTCTGCGGTTAGGTTGCTTGGATTATGGGTGGATTAGGAGCAGCCACGACGGACGGACTGCTGCATTTAGGTTAGATTTGGGGAGTTGGATTGACTTGGTCGGGTGATGACTCTTGTGAAGGAGTCTGTTGTTTAGGCCGATAGGGTTGTGTGACTCTCTTGGGTTTAGGCATGGATAAGTCAGATAGCTGTGGTTTTGGAGAGCAATGCGGCTTATGGTTTGGAGGGTTTATGGGACTTGGGTTGATCAAGCTTGAGGGCGGCATATGAATAGTGCCTTTGGCTATGTAGGCCTTAGGGATCCACAACCATGTGTTGCCCACGTAGTAGCCTTGCACATGCAAGAGGGCTTTAGGGACCCATCTTTGCTTGATCATGCGGTGCTTTCTGTGACTGCGTCTTGGCCTCGTAGGTTTAGAGTTTTTGGTTTTATGAGGATATGGGTGTCGACCCCTAGGCGGCGATTGCGGCTGCTTAGGTTGCCATTGAAATCTAGGCTGTTGGGCCTTAGGTTTTGCTGTTGTGGGCTGTGATTCATAAAATCTGGGAGGTGGCGGCCATGCACTACCCGCTCCTTGGACTTGGTTATGGATATTTCTACCGGTGGCGTTGCGGACAGTGATGAGGTCGCGCAGCCCTTGCTGAAAGCTGTGACAATGCGAACGTTGCCTATTGCAAGGTGGATGCGTTGTGACTCATAATCAACATTGTAGTGAGTCTGCTTTTTGAAAGTTCGCCCCAACAGCAACTCCGTGCCTGTGTTTTTAGCATATGGCAACACGTAAAAAATCATTGGGATAGAGTCTTAGACTCGACAGAAACGGTGGCTCTGCACTTGTCGAGAAGTGTGTAGGAATGGACCCCATATGGACTTAATTTTGCATTAGTGGGTTGAAGTGGTGGTCTGCCAAGTTGAGTCCAATGATCGTGAGTTAAGACATTGAAGTCTACTCCCTTGTCTATCAAAGCGTTGAAAGTGCATGTTTGCTTTGCAGTGACCGTGATATGGAGGTATGTGAGCTCTACGGCTTCCTCATCCTCATCATCAATCTCAGTGATTGTGGCCACTCGTATCTTGACAGGCAGTTCTAACATCGGGGGCTCGTGCAAAGGATGGGTAGGAGGATAGTACTTCTTGGCACGACTGCCATTGAAGAAGCCTATGCCCTCACCGTCTAAGGTCTTGAGCTCGACATTGCCTATGCGACTAATCGCACGAACTTTGAAAGGTCCAAGACCTCTAAAATTTCATTTTTTGCTTATGCCCCTTAACTGAGTAGAGGGGCACTAAGTCGCCATGTTCAAAGTCGCGCTACTTGACATGCTTGTCAAACCAACTCTTGCATCGGGCCTTCTCACATATAAGCGCATGGGTGGCTAGAAGGCGAGTCTCTGAGAGGCATTTGAGTTCAACTAGGCATTGCATCCATGCCTCCTTCCCTTCCCATAGTTCTTGAAGTGCTATTCTCAGGCTAGGAACGAAGAATTCTAATGGTAGAACTGCTTTAGTTCCATAGGTTAACCTGAAGGGGATTTGATCGACAGCTGTTTTATAAGCTGTGTGATAAGCCCACAAAGCTGCCATAAGCTTGTTGTCCCAATCACGCTACGTGAGGCTGAGACCACCTTGGTTAGGACATTGACAAGAATCTTATTCATGGATTCTACCTGACCGTTTGCCTGAGGGTAGTATGGCAAGGATTTACAATGGATGATGAGAAAGGTGGACAGGAGATGCGCTATCCCTTCGTTGATGAAGTGCATGCCTTGGTCACTCACCAGTTCGATGGGGCAACCGAATCACGAGATCACCTGCTCCCATCAGAACTTGGCAGTCATCCTAGCATCATTTTTTCATGTCGCTCTTGCCTCTGCCCATTTCGTGAGGTAGTCCGTGGCCACAATGATGTACTTGGCCTGTGAATACTGTGCCACAGGACTGATGGGTTCTATGAAGTCAATTCCCCATTTTTCGAAGGGTTGTCGTGCAATAACTAGGGTCAACTCCATCTGATCCTTGCAAATCGGGACTTTTGTCTATTGGCACTCGTCACAATGCTTGACGAATCGTGCTGCATCGCGAAAAAGCGTGGGCCACCATAGTTGAGATTGCAACACCTTTCGTATTGTCGTATCTCCACTAAAGTGCCCTCCAGCAATGCCGCTGTGTGCCTCTGACAGCACATAATGCATCTCATGTTCGCATACGCATCTGCGTAGCAATCCATCTTGCCCCAGCCTATAGAGTTGGCCTACGATCAGCTGATAGGGCTGGATCTTAAGGATTAATCGCCTAAGTCAGGCTTTTTCTATCGGTCAATCAGGTAGTCCGTGTTCAAGCACTTGGACTATGTCATCCACCCAATATGGTGTTAGATCAGCCTTGAATAAATCTCTCTCGCTGAACAGGTTAAATAGATGGGCGACAGGTAATTCATCAACAATGCCTTGTCCAGCGGCTTCTCCTGTGGGAATGCGTGACATATGGTCAGCCATGTAGTGCTGTTTTCGTTTTTGTACAACCATGGAGAAGTCGAATTCCAAGAGTAGGAGCCACCGAGCTATGCGTCCTGTAGCGCAAGGTTTGTTTACTAGATAGAGCAGGGTTTGATGGTCCACAAAAAAGGTAAAAGGTGTGGCCAATAGATAGTGTTGGAATTTCTTCACAGCAAACACCATGGCTAATCCTTCTCTTTCTGTTGTCGAGCAGGTCATTTTTGTCTCAGTGAGTTGTCTGCTAGTAAAGCTCACTGGATAGTCTAAGTTGTGTTCGCCAGGTTGGCACAACACTGCCCCCACCGCAAACTTAGAAGCATCGATATGCACGTGGAAAGTAATGGTCCAATCTGGGGCTCGTAGAATTGGTGTTGTGATTAGAGCTTTTTTCAACTCTTCATATGCTCGTTGGCATGCCTCGGTCCATTCGAAGACGATCAGTAGCTTATACAAAGGTCTGGCGATCAATGCATAGTTCAGTACAAACCGTCGATAGTACCCCGTATGGCCTAGGAAGCATTGAACTCCCTTATAGTTGATTGGGGGTGGAAGGTCAACAATAACCCTGACTTTCGAGAAGTCAGTGGCAATGTTGTTCTTCGACACCATGTGCCCTAAGATGCATCCATGCTTTACCCAAAACTGGCACTTTAAGGGGTTCAAGGAGAAACGATATAAGCGGCACCGCTCTCAAAGACTGCACGGAGTTTGTCTAAGTATTCGATCCAGGTCGAGCGGACACAGAGGTCATCGGCAAAGACTTCCAACTCCTTGCGAAGCATGTCTTTAAAGATGATGCACATCAGGTGTTGGAAGGTAGCAGGGGCATTAGTCAACACGAAGGGCATGACTATGTAAGCAAAGACGCCCCACTCAGTGGCAAAGGCAGTCTTGTGCCTGTCCGCAAGATGCACTTGCACCTGGTTGTACCTTGAGAAGCCGTCCAAAAAACTGTAAGCTTTCTTGCCTGCCACTCTCTCAAGCATATGCTCGGTGTACGACAATGGATAGTTGTCCCTCTTAGTAGCAGCGTTCACCTTCTTGTAATTGACCACACTCGGATTTTTCCATTCTTCTTCATCACGATGACTATGGGCGTACCCAGTCTGTGTGTTAAATTTCTGTTGAGATATTGAGCTCCACTCGTGATATACCAGGGTGACCGTTGTGCATTTATGTCACCGACTTGACAGTTAGATGCGGTTGGTACACCACCCATGAATAATAGCTAGATGACAGCTATCCTTATCTACTCTAGTTCGTGGCTTAGTTAGTATGCCACCTTAGTTAGTTGAGTTTGGTTTGAGACCCTTATATAGGGTTCTTCTATTTCTTTGTATGAGAGTTCTTTTTGGCTTATACAACTAAGAAGAGGAAAACTGTTTACAGCCTCTACCTCTGTGTGTATTCTCCCATTGTGCAAGCAAGAAAGCTACAAGTGAGACTCCTTCCTTCTCTCCCACAATCGTGACATGGTATCAGAGCCTTGTTCGTGGTAAGGAGCTCAAGAAAGCAAGCCAAGTTCGCGGTGTTCTGGTAAGAAGACTAGTGTTGCTTTCATTTTTCTGGTGTGGGAGCAAGTCTCTACAGGTAGCACAGCCGAAAAGTGCAGGAGTGCATTGTCTCAGGTTGAGACGCCCTTCACGGTGAAGCAAGAGGGCAGTATATGCTGCGGTAAGGGCTTTAGCCCTTGGTGACCCTGTTTTTTTGATTTGAGGCCATTTCGGGGCCTGTTTTGGAGGCGAAAGTTTTCTGCACGCACTCAGGAAAAGGCCCATTTTTATGCTGTGCAACCACTGTTCTACAGGTTGGTGAAAAGTTACTGTAGAAATTGCATCATATGCCTATGCGCAGAGACATTGGGAGTTGCAGAATCATCCTTGGTTCCTGTTTATGCAAAATCGTCACTAGGAAGTGACTGTGTGATCAAATACCACTTTCGCCAGTTTTGCAAATTTGCCCTTGTGAGGGTGAAGCTGTGTTTTTTGCAGTGACAGAATTTTTTGCAGTGTTCTGTAATGGCGTCTGATTCTCTTTCACAGATTGTCACTGAAAAGCTTGACAAGAACAACTTCCAAGCATGGAAGTTTAGAATGACAAATTTCCTTATGGGAAAAGGATATTGGGAATTTGTTGCAGGAAATGAAGAAGAACCAGTTCTTCCTGATGTTCCCAATCAACAGCAAATGCAAGCATTTAAAGCATGGCATGAGAGAGCCAGGAAAGTTATGTATTGGCTGTCTATCAGCATTTCAGACTCTATGATTGTGCATATTCAGGATGCAAGTACGCCAAAGGAGGCATTGGATACTTTGTAAAAAATGTATAGCACAAATACGCAAGCCAGGAAAATGCAGCTCAAGCAAGAGTTGCACAATGTGCAAAGAGAAAGTATGAGCATCAATGACTACCACATGAAGGTGAAGAAGATTGCAGATGCACTTGCTTCCATTGGGTCGCCAGTGGAAGATGATGATTTAGTCTCAGTGACCTTGAATGGTCTAGGAAAGGATTATGCACAGTTTCGAACATCCATTTCCGTCCATGAAAGATTTTCTGATTTTGAGGAGTTGATTACTCTTCTAATTTCTGAGGAGTAGAGAAATGGTGGTGCATCTTCTTCAGGAGAAACTTCAAAAGAAGCTATCTTCTACTCAAATACTGGAAGAGGTAGAGGCAGAGGTAGAGGAGGCCGATTTGGAGGCCGTGGTAGAAATCAGAATATGCAGCAAACTCAAGAAAACCAGTCCTATGGAGGAGGACGTGGTAACTCTAGAGGTAGAGGGAGCCAAAGAGGTCGTGGTGGATAGCAAAGAGGCCAAAATGCAAACAGTAATGTTGAATGCTACTACTGTGGTAAAATGGGTCATATGGCTAAAGACTGCTATAAAAAGCAGAATGACATCATGAATGGAAAACTGCAACAAGAAAATTATGCATCTTCTAGTAGACAGGGTGATGACAGAAATGAGCATTTGTTTATTGTGTAATACATGAACAATTTTGTGACAAGTGCGGAAGAAAGCAACGAAGTGTGGTATGTTGACTCAGGTGCATCAAACCACATGACAGGTCATGCAGAATGGATGGATGATGCAAGGAATATGGAAAAACTAGGATTTGTGGAGACTGGTGATGATACTACACATCCTATTGTGCAGATTGGAAAAATTCCTTTGTCTATGCAGGATGGGAAAAAGAAATACCTGTCCGATGTATTTCATGTCCCGAATATCACCAAGAATCTGGTTTCTGTTGGTCAAATGGTTGAGCAGGGCTTGCAGGTCAGATTCAATCCTCATGGATGCTTTGTTGAGGATATGAAAAATAAAGGTCGCTTGATAGCAAAAGGAAAGAAGAAGGGCAGAATGTTTACGTTGGATGCAGACATGCCTGAATTGAGTGCAACAATGTTTGCACATGGGACCGGTGTAGTTGCAGATATTGATATCTGGCATAAATGCATTGGTCATGTTAATGTACAACGACTTAAATCAATGCAGGCCCAAAATATTGTTGCAGGATTGCCTAAATTCAAGGTTGCAGAAATGCATAAGGTATGTGAAGCCTATCAATTTGGAAAACACGCAAGGAAACCATTTCCTAGACATGTTCAAGAGAGTAAGAAGCCATTGGGATTAATCCACTCTGATGTGTGGACTACTAAAGCTGCATCTCTTGGAGGCTATCATTATTTTGTCACTTTTATTGATGACTATAGCAAAAAAGTTTGGGTGTATTTTATGAAAAAGAAAAGTGAAGTTTTTGGGCATTTCAAAACTCTTAAAGCTATGGTTGAAAAAGAAACAGGCCTGCAAATAAAATGCCTAAGGTCAGATGGAGGGGGAGAGTACCTCTCAAATGAGTTTGCAAGGTTCCTACAAGAGCATGGCATAAAGCAGCAATATTCATGCAGTCATACCCCACAACAAAATGGAATTTCAGAAAGGAAAAACAGGCATATTGGAGAGGTATCTCGTGCCGTGCTCAATGAAAAAGACTTGCCAGATTTTTACTGGGCTAAAGCAGTTGCTACAACAGTCTACATAATGAACATGACTCCCACTGCAGCAATACATGGGATGACTCCAGAGGAGAGATATACTGGTAGGAAACCAGATATTTCTCATTTGAAGATTTTTGGTTGCATTGCCTATGTTCATGTGCCAGATGAGTTGAGATCCAAGTTGGATCCAAAAGCTGAGAAGTGCATCTTTATTGGTTACTCTCTGCAGCAGAAATGGTAATGCTGCACAGAATTCACAGCAGCAGTCACAAGATATTAGTGGACCTGGAGCGTCCTCTAGTAGTGGTTCACATTCTTCGCCATGGACAGGCAGATTGAGATCAGGAGAATCTTCTCAAAGCAATGCAGATAGTGGTATGCAGGTTTCACGAAAAGGAAAAGAGAAGGTAGATCAGCCCATGTTTGATGTGAATGCAAGTCACTCTTATGTGGATGGTGAATCCAGTGGCTCAGAACAGAGCATTGATGATGAGTTGGGTATTCCTTCTATTGTTACACATGGAGTAAGAAAGACCAGGGATGTTTTGAGAGCACCTGGGAGTGAACTTACTTTGCACAGGTCTACCAGAGCTAGGTATCCTGTGGATAGGCTGAAATATGATGGATTTACAGCCATTCACTATGCCTATATGGTCAAAGTGATACAGGAATCAGAACCCACTTCTTTTGAGCAAGCCATGGGAAAATAAAAATGGGAGAAAGCCATGGATGAAGAAATGGATGCCTTGGAAGCAAATGCTACATGGGAATTGGTACCTTTGCCTAAAGATAAGAATACAATTGGTTGTAATTGGGTTTATAAGGTGAAGCACAATACAGATGGTTCTGTGAATAGATACAAGGCAAGTTTAGTAGTCAAGGGGTATGCACAAACATATGGCATTGATTATGAAGAAACATTCAGTCCGGTTGCAAGGATGACAACCATAAGAGCAGTCATTGCTATGGCTGCATCAAAGGAATGGTCTTTACATCAGATGGATGTAAAGAATGCCTTCTTGCATGGTGATTTGCAAGAAGAGGTATATATGGAACAGCCACCAGGTTATGTGCATGTTGTTCATCCTGAGTTTGTTTGCAGGTTGAAGAAAGCATTATATGGCTTGAAGCAAGCACCTAGAGCATGGTCTGATAAGATAGGACAGTATCTTGTCACTATTGGCTTTCAGATTTCCAAGGCAGATTTCTCACTTTATGTGAGAAAAACAGAGAAATGTATTATGCTACTTGTCATTTATGTTGATGATTTGATTATGACAGGTGACAGTGATGAAGATATCCTTCATGTGAAAATGCTATTGAAGCAGAAGTTTCAGATGAAGGATTTGGGAGAGCTGCGTTATTTCTTGGACATTGAGGTGATTAGATCACCAAGTGGGATACAGCTCTTGCAGAGGCAGTATGGATTGGACATGCTGTCCAAATATGGGATGATAGGTTGTAAGCCTATTTCAGTTCCTTTGGAGCAGAATGTGAACCTGAGCGCAGATGCATGTGAGCTTTTTGAAGACCCTACTATGTATAGACGCATAGTAGGAAGTTTGATTTATATGACTATTACCAGGCCAGCTTTGAGCTATGCTGTTGGATTAGTAAGTCAGTTTATGCAGGCTCCAAGGAAACCGCATTTGGATGCGGCTAGACGCATACTCAGGTATGTGAAGTCCACATTGTAGTATGGACTATTTTATGAGACTGGGGTTCAGATACAGTTGCATGGATACACTGATGCTGATTGGACTGGTAGTATTTTTGATAGACGATCTACCAGTGGATATGTGTTCTCTTTTGGGAGTGTTGCAATCACTTGGAGCAGCAAGAAACAACCTACAGTTGCCTTGTCGAGCACAGAGGCTGAGTACAGGTGTGCAGCAATGGCTGCATGTGAGGTAGCTTGGTTGCATAAGCTACTTTATGATATGCATCAGCCTACAAATGGGCCATTTGTCATTTATTGTGACAATATGAGCAGTATACACTTGGAAAATAATCCAGTCTATCATGCTAGAACAAAGCACATTGAGGTGCATTATCACTATGTGGGGGAGAGGGTTTTACTAGGTCTTATTGATCTAGTTTATGTCAGCACAGAGGATCAGGTAGCTGACATATTTACGAAGGCATTGGGCATAGAGAAGCTGCGCAAGTTCAGAGACCTGCTTGGTGTGCAGGAATTGGGATTGAGCTCGAGGGGGAGTGTTGCGATATCGAGCTCCACTCGTGATATGCCAGGGTGACCGTTGTGCATTTATGTCACCGACTTGTCAGTTGCAGATGCGGTTGGTACACCGCCCATGAATAATAGCTAGATGACAGCTATCCTTATCTACTCTAGTTCGTGGCTTAGTTAGTATGCCACCTTAGTTAGTTGAGTTTGGTTTGAGACCCTTATATAGGGTTCTTCTATTTCTTTGTATGAGAGTTCTTTTTGGCTTACACAACTAAGAAGAGGAAAACTGTTTTCAGCCTCCACCTCTGTGTGTATTCCCCCATTGTGCAAGCAAGAAAGCTACAACTGAGACTCCTTCCTTCTCTCCCACAATCGTGACAATTTCATAAATGAATCCCACTCTCATGAGCTTATCAATCTCCTCTTTGACAGCATGAGCATGTTTTGGATTCATAGGGTACGGACGCTACTTGATTGGCGTTGCGTCTGCTGGCGTCATGGGTATGTTGTGAGTCGCGACACTCGGATCTACCCCCTTAAGCTCTTCTAAGGACCAGGCGAGCATGTCTATGTACTCTTGCAAGAGAGCGAAAAGACTTGTTTCTTCTTCCTCAATCAAGTCATTAGCAATGAAGACTGGTCGGGGTGTTTCCCCTTCTTGGGCTAGGTTCACCTCCTTGACCTTGGCTGGTTCCTCGATCGGTTCGCTTGTTTGCCCTTGACGCTTGGCACCTAATAGAACTACTATCCTATCCCCTTTTTTGAATTTCGTAAATCGCTTAGGAAAGTCATGCGGTTTTTGTTGTTCTTCCGTTCGTGTATCCCTGGGTTGTTTTGCCTTTTTCTGGCTTAATCGTCTGCGCCTCAGGTGAACGGGTAGGTCCCCCTTAGTGCGTCTGGCCATGGGCGGCCTAGGGATTTCTGGATCACTATCCGAACTAACCTCCGACTCAGAGTCGAACTCCCCGTTCTCGCTAGAAGAGGTGGTCTCCCTTGTTGGTGGGCGCAATTCGGACGGCGACTCTGTCCTAAGCACTGATGTCATTCCTGGCTAGGCTAAGCTTGCTTGCTCAAGGTCTATGGCTCCTACGTGTTCCAACCAGGCACAATCACATTCCATGCGCATGACTCCTCGCTCTATCCTGAAGATACTCTTTTTCTACGGCTTGGAGTATGCTCGTATTTGCTCTATTTCTTGTCCTTTAGTATCGTATTCCACGGTATCTACCTCACCCTCGCTTTCGTTCACTGAAGGATTGGTAGTCTTCATATTCGCTATTAGAATCCTCTTCGTCAGACTGCTCATCGTCTCCTAGGGCTTGGTATATCTCTTGTCATTGGTCAGGAACTAGGGCCCAGTTATATATGAGGTTTAAGTCATGCACTCTAGTCCATTGCCACTTGGATTCATCGAAGAGATCCTAGAGTGGTTTGAAGTTTGCAGCTGGATTGCCAGCTAGCTTTTTCGTTAAGTATTCGAGTATCTCCTGGAGTTCCCTTTTGTTGGTTGGGACTTGAAAGTTGACAGGCTTAGGTTTCCCACGAAGGGTTCCTGCCATCATGCAGGCTGGTACAGAGGGTGTGTCATTAGACTTGTTTTGATGGCTTGCTCATATGTCTCATGATCTGGGAACGACATGTCGATTGTAGCAAGGACGTGCATCCAATCCCGCTCATCCTCTCGGCATGGGATATACTTGGTCAAGGGCCCATAGGACTTCTTGACCTGGGTGTTACCCTTGAGCATAGCAGAGATGACATCTAAGTCGACTGGTGAGGTCTTCCAAGTGTCCATCTCTATTCTCACGGCATCCGTTCTATTGCCAAGGAAGATCAAGCCGTTACCCCAATCTTCAATGACTCTAGCATTGCGCATCCAGGGTCGGCCTAATAGGATATCATAGTCCACTTCCTTCATGATTATAAAGTCCACATAGAATTGGATACCTACAATCTTCACTGGCCAATTCTTAAGCACCTCGAATGGCTTGACTCTCATACCGTTTGCTAATGTGACATTAAACCTAGCAGTTTCGACAGGCGGGTTTCCCCAAGTCTGAAGCACCGCGTGGCTAAGCACACTAACCCCAGCTCCCGTGTCCACGATTCCCTTTCTCATTGTATTGCCTAGGGCTAGAACCGGTAAGACCGCATGCATCTCGGAACCTTCCCAGAAGGCATTGACGTGTAAGGATTTATGCATAGAGTGCAACGTCAAACTCACTATTTGTGTCTCTGCATCATGGTCATGAGGGTCTGCCGTGACCTGCTCTCGTGACCCTTCAACCCACTGCTTAAGATCTTGCCATAGGGTGGGATGCTGCCTAAGTAGATCTTCCAGGCTAAGTGTTATAGGGGTAGTCACCAATGTGGTCAGGAGATCGTTGGGTGCTCGTCTTTCTCCTAACCTGGATTGTCCTAGCCAATGGCTATGACTGATCTGCGGCCCTATAGCATCTAGGCTTGCCTTAGCCAATGCTTGTGGTGCAGTTGCTTCTCTCGACTTTGGTTAGGAGGTGAGATTGACGTGCTTATGCTAGAGAGATCATCGATCTCGTCCTCTATGATGGGCTCAGCATCTTTTAGATGCTCTTGAGCCTCCTTCACCCATTCCTTCACTTTTTCTGTGGCCTCTAACTGTCGCTTCGGATGCAGGTATTCCCCTACCTTAGCACTTCCCTTTTCGACCGTCTTAGGGGCTGAAGTCTCTGCCTCTACATCAGAGACCTTCTTTCTAGTAGGCAGAGTTGTAGCACTCTCCATTTTTAGTGTGATTTTAGCTTTTGACCTCTTCTTCTTCCTGCCTGCAACTTTTCTTCCCTATCGAAGCTGCGTCAAGGTTGCTAGGTCTTGGCAGTGATATGCTGGCCTGCTTTGTCTGGGCACGGGTCATGACCCACAATGGGACAGGTGTAGCCTCCCCATCAAGGTTCTCGACACCAAACAGCCCCAATGGGATAGATGGTACATTGGTTGAGCTAAAAGACGGCTTTCGCTTTGGGCAATTCCGATCTCATCACACCTTTGATCAGCCTTATCTCTGTTTTGTTGCTCCCTTTCAGGGCAGCATGATGAGACATGACCTGGGTGACCACAAGTCCAACAAGTGATTGGATCCTGCGTTTGCCCTCCTAGGCCTCTACCTCATCCTCTTCCTAACGCCATCACCGGCACGGGGCGATAATCCATAAGGACAGTATTGCCCTCATTGTCATGCGAGACGTAAGGGCATATGTAATTTTCTTCCTCATTTGGTTCTTCCACATAGTGGACTGGAGCATCGCTCGATGGATGGGTCACGTAAGGACCAGGTGGTCTGGGTATGCCAGTAGGGTTTATGTCCATCCTAGGAATAGCTAGCTTAATGTCGTTAGGTGCAGGAAGGGCCAATGGGGCTCCCCTTTGGAAGAATGGTTGTGGCCTGTTCACTAGGTAAGGCTGGCCGTAGGGTTGCGAGTACGGAAGTCTTCTTGGTAATCTACAATGTGCGATGTCATGACCGAACCTACCGCAGTTAGCACAAGGTCTTGACCTAGGGTCTTGACACTCGGCTGGCAAGTGGTTTCTACCATAGTACATGCATTGGATGTGTGGGCGCTTTGGTCGTCTCAACATGTCTTGCAACTTGGCTAACTCCATCTTTACATCAGCCAAGTCTTGGTTTGTCTCGGTGGCCTTCCCCTTATCTTGGAATGATGGGACTGATTACTCACTAGAGGCTGACGCTCTCCCTGAGCTTCGTGAGTTGGTCTCTTCTAGGTTCGAGCTCCTGGAGCTCCGCTCTTTCAGTTGATCATCGACTCTGATGGCTTTCTCAAATACTCTAGCTAGCGCGTCTCGCAGTAAGCTCGAATTGCCTGCCAAAGCCTTATATAACTCCTCGTCTCAAATTTCGCTGATGAATACAGTCGAAACTGCTCTTTCAATCGGTCGCTCGCCCATAGGGATTCTCTTGAAGAGACTCCTCACATGGGTTACGTAGTCGTGAATGTCCTCCTTCTCTTTCTGCAGCTTGACGTTCATCAAACATACTAGCAGATTATCAGAGTATCCAGGCTCGGCAAATCTCTTAATGAAGAGATCCTTGAGGCCACTGAAGTTGGCTCGTTCTACAACATCTAGACTTATATACCAAGTCCTTTCCTTATCACCTAAGCAGAGCTCGGACGCTTGAGAGCGTTGAGTCAGGTTATTGAGGCCGTTGGCTTCGTAGACTTGCTCGAACTGCTCTACAAAGCTGTATGGATCATCGTGGGGTTGGTATTTGTCGAGTTGCTTGGCAACAATAGGGATTTTAGACTGGCTCTTTGAGCCTTGGTTCGCTCCTAATCCTGCGAGCAGGGATGTCGCTAGTGCCGTGGCACTTTGCTCTACTGCCGTGTTATCTAGCAGTCGCTTCATGAGAAGCTCGCTCAACGTCAAGTCTCCTTCTAGGGCTCTCTCGTGATCTATTCGATTTCTACCTGCTAAGTTCAGCACTCGTACCTCACGCAACTCCGTGCTTTGTCTTTGTCTCCTAGCCTGCTGGTCCCTATTGTATTCGACTATGCTTTGCAAAGCCTTGTGGGCTAGTTTTCTCTCTTCCTCTAGGTCTGCGATGATAGCGCCTGTCGTCCTGCCACGGTGCTCGTACCGAGCGTGTGCATTGTAGCTGCTGACCAGCTCTGAATAGCCTCCGGGAAGACGTTCAAGTCGAGTTCCTCATTAGACCTATGGTTTGAGCCTCCTTCTGCCATAGTCGTGTTGTCGTGCTCCACCAAGCTGTCGATTAGGTTGAGTAGATTTGTCAAATCCACGTTGTTGACGCCACTTGCTTGGTCCTACTTCGTGCGTTGATGGTTTGTCTACGTCTTGGGTGGCTCCTCTTTGCAATGACAGCTCCTCTTTGCCCTTCGTGCACTTCCTCCTCTTCTTCACAAATGGCGGCAGCGGCGGCGAGAAGCTCTCCTTCTTGCTCTTTCTCTCCCTCTCCCTCTCAAACGCATGATGCAGTTCACTCTCTCTTTCTCTCCCTCTTTAGCTCTTTTGTGCAAAATGCCGTGCTTGGGTTTCGGCCCGGTTTTTTTTCGCCTGAGTATTGTCGCTATTTGTGTCACAAATAGCGACGCTACTAATTTGCGTCAGAAATGACCGTCGCTATTCTCCTATATCCTTGTAGTATCTGACAACATTGATTTAGATTTCTCAAACTTTAGTGCCTTTTGTTTTGGTCTTTTAGTATTCTCAAATAAACAAGAGAATAGTGCCACTTAGGAACTTCTTATTGATTATTGAAAGATCATCGATAGGTCTCATTAGCATACCATTAACACTCAATGCATCTAAGTTGTTAACTAATGTCAATCTAGTCACCTATTTAAGGTCACAACACTTTGTTCAAAAAGTTGGTTGCTAATGAAAATCCTTATAAGAGCCAAGACTAGTATCCTTTAGAAAACTATTCAGGTCATTGCAAATTCTAATACCTTGCAAGTATATTTCAATCATTTAAATAAGAAGGACTACAACTAACAAGGGTTTTACTGTAATACTTTTTAATTTATTCCTATGTTTTCTAGGTTATGTGCACATGGAACAAAAACATATGCTAACTAAAAGAAGCAAGTGTTGCCTTCATAAACAAGCAATACAAGTATCCTTTAGTAACTTTATATTTTGCAAAGTTTACTAAGATGTAGCAAAAAGGTTAATGGAGTCATAGTCCTTTGCCATAATCCTTATTACAAAAATGATTTCAACTCCAGTAAACATTACACACATACTCATAATGGCTTTGCGACTCATTATGAAGCTGGAAAAGTTTCACCTTTAATGCGGATATTATTTACCAATGTTCACTTGCTTCAAGCTCTTTCATACAGTGGACAAGTTACTTAAGTAGTCACTATCTAGTTACCTTGAACTTATCTTAGTAAAATTTGTACATTGGGTAGTGAACCAAAGTGCATGCTTAATGGTGAAACAGTGGCATCTTGAGGTAAGCATCCTTTTCTACATTATGATCAACAATTATATACCAACACTTAGCATCACCTCCATTACCTTGTTAATGATTAAAAAACTTGATTATCTTCAAACCTTCCAAATGAAGGAGGGCCCTTTGAAATCATGTCTTTAAAGGAGGTTATGACTTCAGAATTTCCTTCACATGACATTATGAGAGTGCTCATTGAACTCATGTATCTACTTGTGAGCATGAACACACACACACACGGACACCCACTCCCACCCCCCACACATATAGAAAGACACACACACACACACACACACTCTCTCTCTCTCTCTCTCTCTCTCTCTCTCTCTCTCTCTCTCTCTCTCTCTCTTCTCTCTCTCTCTCTCTGTGTGTGTCTCACACACACACACACACACACATGCACGCACACACACATGTGCATGTGCACATGTGTGTGTCTCACACATACACACATATGTATGAACAACCCTATTTTTTGAGTAACCTTATTCTTCAAAGAGCATACACAGTATTACATGGCCCAATTTTTTGTATAAACTTATAGATAATCCAACATGATTATGGTTTTAACATAAACTTAAAAAGGTCCATTATGGCCCATTTTTAAAGCTTTGCAAAATGGAATTTTTCTAAATATTTGAAAAGAGTGTTATCTCCACTAAAGCTTTGCAAAATGGAATTTTCCTAAATGCTTGAAAAGAGTGTTATCTACAACAAAATGCATGCTCTAGACAAAATATTAAGCACAACCCATCTCATATTGGTACATTAAATGAAAAGGTATGCCACTAATGCTCTGAACTAGATATTCATATATTGGGAGGCATGCTTAGATTTATTGTCACTAATCATATCACGTGGTATTTATATCTTTATCTTATGAGCATAGATCCATATAAGAACTTGGTCGTTACAATAATACACTTAGTTGAAAGAATTACACATTTAATTTGATCCTCCAAACCACAAAGGTGATAGAGGGCCTATGTCTACCCCTTTATTTGGATACTTCCTTATACATGCTCATATTGCATGAAGTATGAGTGAGATGGCCACACCTTATTTGAGCTCCTAACACAAGTCTTTGCAGTGATACAATGTTTAAATGGAGATGGCAAAGAGGCACCTCTCCTCCCTCGATTACCTTATGAAAAAATTGGTTTGATCATTCTAGCACCAAAATCTTAAGGTGATGGAGGACCTCTGATGTAATTGTTGTTAGAAATGCCCTCATAAGGCTAGGATCCCATTAAAGAGATGGATTCCTCAATTTAAAGTGTAGACTACATTTCCAAACACTTGTAGAGCAAGCATGATATTACAATAAAGTCTTTATATGTAAAGCTTTCAATAGATATAGGTTCTCCTTGCTTAGGGTTTCTTTGAAGCCAAAAGTCTTTAATTGCTAAACATCCTTCTAATTATTAGTTCTCATCAAAAGAATTGTTTCTTTAATGCAACAAATTTAAACCTCTTTTAATCACAACCTTACAATGGTGCATGATACCAATGGCCTACAAAGATTAGTCGAGCTTAAACCTCCTTCTGCAAACATACTCATGCAATTTTTTGACAATTCTCTTCCCCAAAAAAGCTTTGAAGACCAATTTATTGTGGGCTCTTCTTAGAAACCATGATTGTCTAGGTAGTTTCTTGAATTAGTAGTGTTTAACCTTACCTCACATAATGTGATAGTTATTTCCATCGAGCAGTACTATCCTAAGGAGCTTTCTAAGAAGAAGAAAAGGATGGTAGATCAAGAGCTCTAACAAGTTAAGAAAATGTAATATGTTTTTAATTAACTAAGCTTTTGACCTTAGGGTGTCAACATGATTGTCTTCAAGGGTGAGCACGGTTTTCTTGAGTAATGAAATTTCAAATGCATGAGGATTGCATGAAATTCAACTCAAAGAGTCAACACATGAAATTAAAGAACTATTTGAGATTTTAGAAGTGGGAGTATAAAACTAAGGGGCTTATATTCAAGTTGGATGGAAGTATTAGGAGAGGACATTAGATGACATGGAGAGACACCAGTGATTGAAAAATAGGACAATCCAATCCATGCAGTACCATTGCTGATGGAAAGAACCGGTAATGTGGAGAAAGTTGCTACATCTTGCTACTTTCTTTGACTGCTTGCTTGCAAGTCAGTGCTTGTTTGCTTGATATGATATGCTCTTGCAAGTTGCAATATATACATGTCTAATACAACCTCGTGAAGATGATACTATGATTGTGGACATCCTTCAATATTAAGTAGAAGAATGACATGCCACCAAACCTTTGCATTTGTCACTTTGAGTTTCCCCAGTGATAGCACATTGTTCTCTTCTCCCTCCATGTGGTATTGCATCCCAAAATGGAAATGGCGAGAGGACTCATAGACTTGAAACTAAAAGGCATGCCCTGAAGTTCTTCTTGGAGCCAAAATTTACCAAGGCCTATTTGTTTTCCTTGCAAAGTATAAAACCAACCTCACTAGCCTTTTTCCCCTTTGAAGGCTTCGATTTCCAATACTAATGGGAGTGGATATTGCACCAAAAGGCTAAGGCATCACAACACATTGGTTCCTCAAATCTCATGTTTGATCTTGTTTATCGTGGGAATCTATGACAATGCAATGCAAGCTGCAGCGTGTCCTTTTCATGAAGAGAGACGGAAAAGAACAGGAATGAAGGGTTTCAGTATCAAGCAATGAATGGCCTCAGTCAAGCAGGCAGAGGCACTCACCCTTACACAATTGACTAAAGTCATATAGGAAGGGTTTAACAATGCAGGAGGTAGAATTAGCAGCACTCTCAGTCCAACATGACCAATTGTTAACGGGAAGGCTCTGTGAAGGTGGTACCTTGTGATTTGCGAATCGGTAAGTTTATTGACGATATGGGTATGAGATGTTGTTAAGTAAGTAATCGAGTTAGGATGGAATATGCGAAAGGACGACAGCAAAGTGGCCCCAAAATCAAAGCCTGAGAAGAAGAAGACAGCTCGGCGTACTTCTAGTATCTACCTGCAGGACGAGATATCAATGTATAACATATGTAACACATACGTACATATGCTCGCTCTTACCGCCATGCACATGTTGTAGTTACTACGCAACCGCACCATCTTTCTTCCTTTCAAGACTCAAGTTTTCATTTCACCCGGCCCAGTAGACATCAGTCGACTGTCGCCCTGGCAAGCTCTCTCCAGAGTCCACACAGCTACCAAAATGCAGATCCGTAACGTATCATGTTGAGGTGGTGTTTGTCTCCCTCTTTTTTCTTTTACAATTTGTAAAGGGTACTCCCCATCCCATCCCATGCGTGTACTACGCGCTCTCGTTCGCAAATATCTATTGTGTGTTGGCACCAGGTGGCCAATATATGTTATTTCATGCACGGCAAAGGAAGAGGGGCGGCGCGGGCTCTCGCGAGTCGTTACGTTAGGAGGGCTTTCCCACGTCTCAGTTCGGAAGGCCACATGGCGAGTTTTGG
Organism: Lygodium microphyllum; assembly: GCF_053477565.2. Lineage (NCBI taxonomy): Eukaryota > Viridiplantae > Streptophyta > Polypodiopsida > Schizaeales > Lygodiaceae > Lygodium > Lygodium microphyllum. The sequence continues at coordinate 127,729,502 of NC_141150.1, forward strand.
AAGCAATCCCATATTGAAAATAGAGAACTGTATTCCTTTTGTCAAGCCTCTGCTAAAGCTAAAGAAACAAGCACGACACGCTTCCCATGACGATAGAGAACTCTTATTCCTTTTGTCAAGCCTTTGCTAAATACCAAAAAGCACGGCACTTTCACCCTCATATAACTTACAATAGGAGGTAACTCTAGACCTTCTAACCTTCCCCCTCTCATTGTTACCTATATATATATATATCACACCACCAATTGCAATGGTTGTTAACAACCTAAGAAGCTGCTTTCAAACCTTGTGCTATGTATCTCAAACTTCCATTCCCTTTTCATGTCCCCTTCCAAATTCAGCATGAGAAACCCCCCTCCTTGTGTTCACCCAAAAACACTTTTTGTAACACATACAAAAAACCATTAGATTAAATTTTAGAGAGAATTTTAATCAAATATGTATATGAAAAATTTTAACAACAAAAAGTTCTATAAAGTTCAAAGTTTTAAACCTTCTTCTTTAAACTTTGATAGTATTTTGAAATTTTGTAATCTATATTTTATTTTAAGCCTCGATTGTTCGTGAACATTAGAGGTAGGTTCCTTCAAGAAGCTTCCACATGAGCTCTACAATCCTATGAAAACATATAATCTTCTCGAGACAAATGCCTTGTTAGTGCCTGAGTCACTTATACATATGTAGGTCTAGCACATGGGCCCAATACATGGGATTTTTAAAATCCATTTCATGGACCTTTTGTACATACAAAATGATATCAATTAATGGGTACATTCATATTGGAGAAGGATGTATGTAATAGTATGGGTTTTTATATAATGAACCCCTTGAGCTCTTGTTCCATAGGCTTCTTGATTGCCTATTCGAAAGGAGAAAAGCTCATTTTTGTATATGTAATATGTAAAGATAAGATAGTCTTCTCAATTAATTGTGCAAGATCCAACACATGTGACTTATCATAAAGGAGATATTTTGTTAAGTGATTGTAAAAGCTCTAGCAGATGTGAATAAGATGCACCTCCAACAGCCGCCACAAGGTTCCTTGGCACCTACTCACAATGATAATTGAGATTTGAGCTCATTTGAAGGAGCCTTCATATATTCGATCCTTATTAGAGCTATCTTGACATCTCAACTTAGAGACACTATGTGGAGTTTGTGCCTTATCATGCAATTAGTCATGTGGAGTCAAATGAGTCCCATTGTCAATGAGTCAAAACGTGCCACATAAAGTTTGTTTGAAGCTATACACAATCAATTCTCTTAGAGTGTGCTCACATGTCCTCTATGGTGGCACCCTATTCAAACTAAAAGTCATTGCCATCCTTTGTACTTGCAACAATCATGTGTATTAATCCTTTCCCTTTGCACATAATAGGATGATCAAGCAATAGACTAGGCAAGTTGTAACTCACTCAAATATAAAGTAAATTAATTCTAGTACATATCATATCTTCACACATATTGTTGTTCCTAGATGCAATCACTTGCCTTTTTGTGTTGACAAACTAAGATTTGACATCCCCAATATTTTACAAAAATGTTCATGGCACCAAATTTGAAAGCATATGTTAAGTCTCCTTCACATTAGCATTGGCCAAATGAGTTGGTGCATCTTTTGCACATTGTAGGAAAATGTATTTACAAGCAATAAAGTTTGTCACGACCCAACCATATTATGGGTGACAGTGTGTAATATTCGAAACCTTAGTAGTTGAAAAGTCATAATTTATAAAAAATATCCATAATGGTCAAAATCTATGTACTTTCCATTTGCAAAACCTTCATTATCTCAATATTCCTCACTTGACATTATCCTCCAAAAATTTAGGGCCACCGAGGGGAGGGGGATTGTGGGGTATACTTAGAGAGAGATCCAAGTATAATGATTGGGTCCAATGTCAAGATTCTTTAAAGTTAGTGTCACACATTTCAAAGGGGAATGGGAATATTTGCAAATGAAGAGAACAAGGGTGAATGTTAGTCGTGAAAAATCCATAAATAATTGTTCTTCTAAATAGGCCTTGAATGCATCTAAATAGTATATCCATAAGGTGAACCTCAAAGATGGCATCATGGCATCCTTGAAGACTATTCACACTAATGCAACTTCAATTGTGAGCATCCATGAAAAAGTTGTTTAGGTCTTCTCTTGGCTATAGCTCTTTCATAGGTCCCACTATCTTAACATCCTCTCAAGCTACCTTCTCACACATAGAGTGATCCCATATAGGTATCACTTTACCCTTGAAAACATACATTAGTTATTGTCGTGATTGATGAGAATCACATTAAGCAAGATCGTGGAAAGTGAATGATTTGCTCATCTAGTGGATTTTTTGGAATCTTTTCTTACTAGTATTTGGGCATCATACACATTGTTTGACTTTCCTATATATAGACAAATTACTTCTTTTTATGTTTTGCCTCATCAATTTTTGTGGGATAGATACCTCTTCATACATTAATATAGATTTTTTTGAGATGAGATGTGCATTATGGTAACAGCTAAGGGCCATATGTTAGACATGCATGGTTGATAACTATCATCATCCTTGATGTCATAACTAGGACATATCTTGTATGGCCACCCCACTTTTAAAAGGTTTGCAAATCTAGGGGTGAAAATGTGTCCCTCAATCTCTATTCTTCCTTACAATTAAAAGAGAAATAAAATTAAAAATGCATTTCTAAATGACCAAAGTGAAATATTGGAATCTAAGAAAATCCACTAAACATGTGGACTATGATGGGGACAAAGGTCAAACTTAGTTCATCCTATATATTGATGCATGCATTGAATGAGACCAAATTGATTGTAAAAGAGGGTTTCGTCTTTTTAATTCCTAGCTATAGTTGGAGATGCCATAGCATGTTTGTTTGAATACATTCAACTTAGACATCTTGTTGTTATGAACCTTCAGAACAAAAATCATACATCTTCTTAACCCTCTTGACATTTTAGAGGTTGGTTCTAGGAATCTTCTTGTTGTTATGAACCTTCACAACAAAAATCATACATCTTCTTAACCCTCTTGACATTTTAGAGGTTGGTTCTAGGAATCTTCTTGAGATCTAAGAAAGGTTGTGGCATGTGCAATACCTATAAATCTAATAAAATAAGTTGCTACAAGTATATGCATATGTGGACTTGAAGTCCATGGCACAAGCCACTAAGTTCCTTTGTGTTTCAACTTGGCATACAATTGCCTTTAGTGAGAAGCTTCTGCATAAGCTAAAAGAACATAGCTTTATTAGAGGTTGAAGAAAGTCATCTTTAGGGTTTTCTTTAGAAAAGGTTGAAGCATGATACAAGTTAAGTCTTCGTTTATCAAAAATAAAATCACCATTTGCATAAATGCTCATGGCTTATCTAATATAACAACTCCAACATTCACTTGTGATGTTGCTTTGTGAAATTTTTTGAAAACTATAGATAGTCCCAATGTATGCACAACTGTTAGGAAAGCTCATTTTTAAAACATACAGATGCATTTCCACTAATCATTATGCTTGTTGCCAAATGACTAGCTTATTGTAGCTACCCTACAACTCTAACAAATAATCAAAAAATATAGTCAAAATTTGTGGTATGCTCACCTTGTTAACACTTGTAGGCCTTGCAAATTCTGGAATGTGGGCATTGAAGGGATGGAGGTCCACACACACACACATAGGACCAAGGGAGTTCACTTTGGAATATGTAACACTACAACAGAAACGAGGCATAGACGCACATGTTAGACGTGCAAAGTCGGGCGTGCCTATCATTGCGTCTACATGTGTGTGTAAAAGAGCGTGTAAATAGAAGCGAATTTTGCATCTATATATCCGCGTAAATAGATGCCAATATAGACACGTCACCAGACGCGCAATTATTTAACCACCTAAAATTGGACTTAATATAATAAAAAAACCAAAGTTAATAATTATTTAACCACCTGAAATGGATTCTTGAGTATGCACATGTGCGCATGATAAAAACCATAGAATTAAGAATACACGTTGAATCATTGAATAAAAAAACCAGAGTTAATAATTATTTTTGCATTGCTCTCTAATGAATGGCAGTTCCTCCAGTTGACAAGCCTGATATAAGTAATTAGCGGCAAGCGATAGAAACCTTATTATACAATTAGTAGCAAGCATTGCAATATGTATCTCGTAATTTCTCTACTTGAAGATGATAAAAAATACTTCCTTTTTATTATGGAAAATTCAATTTAGCTTTAAACTTGACTATTGATTCTTGAGTATATTGCACGTGTGTGCATGATAAAAACCATAGAATTAAGAATACACATTGAATCATTAAGCAAATTAAGTATGTTACAGTGAATGATCCATCTCATCTTCAATGAGATCGGCCCTTGCTAAACTATCTACTTCTAGGTCTATGTTACCAAGAGGTAACAAAACAAATAAGTCTATCCCACTATCAGATGTGTTGCTATATTGCTCAATAACTTCATCAATATCATCGACAATCACATTATTGTCTTCTTCTGCATTTCCTTGAACATCCTCGCGAGGTTCATCTTGTACTATATCACGCATATCATCCATTATGGTGTCATCATATACATCATCATTAATTGTTGGATTGTCATCTGCTATCTCCATGTCAGTAATATTACCATATATTGGTTTTGAACGATTAGATATAGGGATGACATACCACCATCGGTTATTGTTTACCATTGGATGATATGCAACCTGTATTTGAAAAACAAAAGCAAGAAACTTAAATACTTATTATATTGTGTATATGTATCACATGTATACATATTAAAAAATTAGCTTTTGCATATATACCTGCTCGCATTGTTGAGGTAGTACCAATGTGTCATTCTTGTTTTGGTGAAATTTTCTAGAGTCAATGATTACAAAACCACTTGGATGACGTCTGATTGTGCAATGCTCACCATTTGTTGCCACTTCTTTAAACTCCATCACATCCAGTACATATATAAAGAATGGTCTGAAGTCCATCTTCAGAATATCTTGGATCAAGCCACAATAACCTTCCATGGTACCATTGGCATCCTTGAAGTGAGCAAGGACACCACAATCTTGGGTATTTCTCTTTTCATCTATACGTTGAGTTCCAAGATGTTTACCCTCACACCAAATAGCATTGAATAATGTGCACTAGTAGCAAAAGATAAAAGATCAAACATGTCAATTATTTATATAAAATATAACTTATAGAAACAAATTAATTGATAGTATGTCTCACCTTTGATAAGCAACCTCATGCGTATTCCCACTCTTCTTGAGATATATTAATTTCCTCCTCTTTTTCCATTCTCTCCATTTCCTCATGTAACCAATCTATATCAATATGACATGGGAGCACATTTAGATGATCTAGAAATGAGACATTACGTCCATATCTGGTGCGAAATGCTTGTCTTTTACTTTTTCTTCTTGCCCTTGCTTGATTATATAGTGTCACACCCATTTGCTCATTACATCACTATTGAGCACAAAAAAACTATTTAACTTACGAAGTTCTTCTTTTATTAGCACTTTACTCATTCCTTTTCCTTGAGGTATTATAGAGGTCATCCTCAAGTCTTCATCATCTTTCCATAGTCGTGGTTGAGAGGGGTCCACTTCAGCAAGATATTCAGAGATATAAACAAGGGATGATTGCACTAACCAACCCTCAGCCATGCTTCCCTCAGGCCGTGCTTTTTGCCTCACAAAATCTTTCAAGGTTTTCATGAAGCGCTCAAGAAAAAACATCCACCTTGCATGAACTGCCCCACAAAGTGCGATCTCATCAATCAAATGTACGAGTAAATGCAATTGAGTAGTCAAAATGGATCAAGGAAAAATTTCCTCCACCAAACAAACCACCTCAATAGATAATACTCGAGCATTTTGCAATGTGTTTGGATCAATTTCCTTCGAGCTCACGTATCTGTCAGGATGTATTTGAGAATTGTTTATTTTTGTGTAAAAATTCAAAGATATATAATGAAAAAATACAATGTATACACACCTCACAAGCTCTCCCATCTTGTAAATGATATCACGTACATCTTTGGATACACAATGGGATATGCTAGTAGGAAGTACGAACTGAATGTAAACAATATTCATAGATCAAATGATTAGTTGAGGAAAAAGTCATCATATCCCAAATTTTACAGATAGTTACTCCACTAATTACTATATTCATGGTTAGAGATACCCTTACTTGAATCATTTTGTGCCAATCGTGGAACTTCAAACCAGATAGTTGCTCCGCACCTCTTTTCTTTTTCTTTATGAAGGCTCCCTTGAGATATCTCATACATCCTGTGGGTGTTCGAAAGCTACATATTTGTTCATTCACTATTTTTTCCTCATTCTTTGACAACATCCAAGGTGCATGGGGTAGTTCAATCTTTCCTCTGGGTCCAATGCATGGCCAGGCTTGTCTCATGCGACCAATGTTACGTAAATCCTCCCTTATATTGACTGAATCATGAGCCCCTATCAAGTGATCCCATAATGTAGATACAACATTTTTGAATATGTGCATGGGGTCCAACAGGTGATTGTGATCTTGAGTTCAGTCCAATACGAAAAATGAAAAATAATAGAGAGCCTAACAAACAAACAATATATTATGTAAACAATTCATCATGCTAAATATACTAAAGTCAATCGAGAGAAATGCACTTCTTACCGACTCATGCCGAGTGGAGGGTGGCTGTCAGCATTAATCCATCTCTCCTTGCAATCTCGAATGGTTAGAGATTGTGGAGTCATTCCATTAGTAGGGAGAACATATTTGGGATGGTCAATAGGAAGAAATCGATGATGATTGTCATAGATAACCTTCTTTAAATATGCCGGCCTAGAGGAAACTAGAGAGGGACCGCAAATAGGACATGCATGATATCTTGATGTGGTTAAACCTGAACAAACAAGTGAACTAATAAAATGCAATTGATTCAAGTCTTGAATTTCAAATATAGAGTTATATACATGTACCTGAACACTCTCCGTATCCTGGAATGCCGATGCGCTTGTATCTTGCATCTCAATACCTTCCCATAACATTTCTAACTCTTCAATCAAAGGCTCTAAGTAAATGTCCATGTTTTTTACCTTGTGCTTTCCAAGAATCAGAAGGGACAACATTACATGTCCCTTTTTAATTGCCATGGATGGAGGAATATTATAGTTCACCAATACCACTGGCCATACACTATATGATGTGCTTTTGATGCCAAATGGATTAATTCCATCCATACCTAAACCAAATCTCAAATTTCTTGGCTCTTCTTTGAAAACGGACCACAAATTATCTATATGTTGCCATGTCGGTGTGTCTGTAGGGATTCTCCATTTTCCATCACTTGAACGATGACTAGCATGCCATGACATGAGCTTTCCAATAGGCTTACACTTGAACATAAGTTTTATATATGGAACAATCAGAAAATGTCACAAAACCTTACGAGGCACATCCATTGACTTCATCTCCACTTTGTATCTTGATTCACCACAAATAGGACACTCTCGTGCGAACTCATGAATCCCACGAAATAAGACACAATCATTGACACGTGCATGGATCTTGACATAATCGAGGCCTCCTAGAGATATCAAGTAATGTCTTGCTTGTTCTCTCTTAGTTTGCAATTTGTTTCCTTTTGGAAGCATTTGTGATAATAACCTACATATATTTTTAAAAGTGAGTTAAAAAACCACCAACATATATTTCTGTCTAATTTCAAAATAGAACAATTAATATATGATTCATAAGCCAAACTGAATTGATACCTACTTCAATAACGCATCCAAACTGACATTACTCCATCCATAAATTGTTTGCAAGTTAAGTATCTCGAGGGACGCATGAAGAACGGAGTACGTACAACCTTCATATAATGGAGTAGATGACACTATGTATAGTGGATCATCTGGCTTCGTAGAGTGACCTTCTCCCTGAACCGATTGTGAAAATAGATGGTGTACCATGTTGTCCAAAATCTCATCCTCTACGACTTGATGGGGCATTTCATGAGGGCTACTATCATGGTTGTGAGTCTCCACTCTTCTTGAAGACTCTGCCTCCTCGTGTCGACGCTTTGCAGCCTCTCGACGCCCGGGAGGGAGCATCTAAGGATGTGGCACCGCATCTTGCTCAACCACAAAAGGGAGTTTCATGTACGTTGATATATATTGAGTAACATAGACTAGCAATCTTAGTGTTTTAAAAAAACAATGAATACCGGTGATTTTTCTCGGTCCCATTCTCCATACAAGCTGAGGTGTGAAATTGCAATTCGACGTACTCGAAAAATACACCCTTGACAATGATCACACATGCATTTAATTTTTCATCGTAGCTATGCATCTCGATTATGAAGACGTAATGTTTCATCCTCACTTGAGGATGTGCTCGTTGACTCATCAGCATGCACCGCACTAGGTGATGACGACGACATGATTAAACCTAATTCATGAAAACATCAAAATATTTATCATTCATATGTTTACATAAAAACTTCAAGCTAGCGTATTAATTATTCTAAGATCTCAATTTTAAATACACAAAATTCATCATAAATACATTAAAACTTATGCTAAGAATTCACTATCAAAACTTATCTTAAAAATAAAAAATTATGATAAAGCCTAAATGCTCGTCTATATCCACGTTTACGTACACGTCTAAATTAGCATCTATTTGCACGTCTATGTTCGCGTCTATACACGTGTTTACATAAACCTTAGACATGCATATACATGCCGAAATAGACTCACACGTCAAAATTCAAACCATACTTAAATCATTTCTTTTCCAACTGCGCCTTTCCTTTCCTACGTTTTTTGCGGTTCTGAAGCTCGAGTTTAGCCGAAATACAGTCTCTTCATGCCTCACCTCCTCATGACTCACCTTTATTGAGAAATAGACAAATGATGTATGCTCCAAGAGGAGCTGTCCTGAATCCCATATGCACAGTGAGGAGAGTGGAACAACTCAAAGCCTATAAAGCATTGTACTTGACTATGAAATGAATGCAATATCATGATGCTTTGTACTTTCAGTTAAGTGTCTGTCATTGTCAATTCTACACAAGATTGTGTTTATGAGTCCAAGCTAATCTATCTTGGAACCTAATTCACTTGTGTAATAGTTTATCTCTACTTATCCATGTCATTATGAACTTGGTCTTCATCTTTGATCCACCATAGCTTGTGTCATGTCCTAGATCCGCATCATTTAACAACCCCTTCTTTCATTTCAAACACACAAGAAGGGAAAAAGGAAAGCCAAGGAGAGGAAGAAAGAGAGAAAAAGAGAGAGGAGAATAAGAGGAAAAAGAAGCAGCAAGCAAGCATCAAGGGAGGGTAACTTACCAAGGAGAGGAAGAAGGAGAAGGAAGAAGCGCTACCACCCGCCACACCAAACACCCAAGGTGACTCTATGTGTATGTGTGTGTGTGTGTGTGTGTGTGTGTGTATTAGGATTTCTGATTCCATTATGTATTGCATTTTGTAAATCATGAATGGCGATTGTTGGATTGAAATCAGCCGACTGAGTGTGTCTGCCAGCGCATTTACATTTTAGTGTAGACGCAGGTATAGACGCGAAGAAATGTTTTCGTTTTCTTGTTTATGAGAAGCATTAGCACTTAAGTTTTATGCTCAATGTCTAAAGAAAGCTCTTTGAAAATGTTTAGGTGTGGATGAATGTAATATATGATTTTTTGTATGCAAACAAATTTGTCTTTTTCCTGTGTTTTTTTTGCAGATGTCGCATCTTGGTTCATCTAGCAATGACCCGGATTTGGATCGCATGAATGATACATTGGCCTCGTTCGGCAGTGGGTCAATGCATTTTTTGGAGGTTTTCCTAGTAGGGAAGACTTCATGGGAGAGATGACCAGATACCTTGGCCGCTCTCCCACAGCAGATGAGGTGTTCATCGCCATATTTGAAACGCCTTTGACATCTTTGCTTGGCACTACTTCCCAAACTCCAATTGCAGATACTCCACATGCAGGTACTCCATGTGCAGCACTTGTACATGCATCGGCTGAAGCACAAGCGTCAGTCGACGCACGTGCATTTGCAAAAGCACGTGCATCTAGCAAGGCAGAGGGTAGTCGATAGAGAGGGAGGAGGGAGAGTCGAGGGGGAGGATGAGGCTTGTGTGGGGGTTGCCTAGGAGGTGGCGAGCGATCACCCTCACCAGTAGATCACGTAGAGGAGCCTGTACGCCAGTACTATAGAGTTACAGATACTGGTGGCATCTTCCATGATGATGAAGGAAGGGATGTAATGGCATACATGAGGAGCATCGTGCATGCGATGTATAAATATTATTTTGTCTACTTCAAAAATCAGAAAAGTGGCTTGTGGCAGGAGGTGTTGAGGGCAGTCCATAGGAGGTACCCAAATCCTAAGGGTCAGCGATTCTCGGATGATGGGGGACGCACAAAAGTGAGGGATTTGCTTCACAACAAAAGATCCCACCTCATGACACGCGCCAGGGACTCAGTGTGGAGGCAGGAGGAGGGGCGTGGGGCCTATAGCCAACCACCTATGTGCCACTGCATAGAGTAGAAGAAAGCCAAGAAGAAAGCAGCAGAGAAAGTGAAGAGTCGCCAGCACGCAGAGGTGCGACGGATCCAAATGGATACGGATCGGGCGGCAGAGAGTCGTGGGAGGCAGAGTTTGTAAGTATATTTTGATTTCTAGTTTTTTAAAATGTATATTTCTTTCAATTCTTTATATAATTTGTTCTAATACATTGTGTCTCATAATTGTTTGTATATATCATGATTGTTTTGCAGACTACTATCATTGGTAGGATACCTACTCCTAGAGAGGTAGGTTACCATCGAGGCCATAACCGCGCAGCCACATGGCTTCACTTCTATGAGGAGGGTCTCATCATTGAAGACCAATACAACCGGGCTATGAGGATTCGACAGCCAGAGGAGGTATGTTTTTCTTACTTTCCTATTAAAATTATAGCTAATTATAACTTTTTCTCCACCATGTCTATGTAAGCAACCTTGATCTTTTGTGTGTGTAGGCGAACCCGGATGTAGAGCATAGTGAGGAGGGGGATAGCGACGCTAGTAGCCATGGTGGGCTAGCGAAGATATTTCTTCTTCAGATTCGTAGAGGAGCACCATACCTCCTCTATGGCCTTGTTTTCTTGTATATGCATTATCCATCTTTGAGCCTACTGCTTGTGGCCACGCTTTAGGTCACAAGCACTTAAACTTCCCATGTAAATGCTTTTGATCTATAATGAATACATGGACTTTTGTTTTCAATTCTCATGCTTTTGAATCCATTGTCTTTTTCCCAAATGCACAATCTGATGTATGGGAGGGGGAAAAAAAACCCAGATCCAGTTCTGTTTTGCGCATCTATCCGCGCGTCTAAATTGCAGAAAACGCGTGTTTATAAGCGCGTCTACAATGCAAAGAACACGCGCTCATACACGCGCTAGATAATTCAAATTTAAAAAAGAAATTAAATATCTTTTTTTAAAATGAGATTTTTTGTTTTCCGTTCGCGTCTATGGGTGCTTGTAAAGCGCGTCTACGAGCGTGTCTATATGCCCGTCTAATTGCGAGATAGACACGCTGATAGACGCACAAAATAAATTAAATAAATAACAATTTTGGTTTTTTATGTGCTTGTATTCACGCGTGTATATGTGCATCTATTGCGTGTCTATTTTTGCGTGTAAAATCGTTTATACATGCGATTATAGACGTGACGCTATAGACGCGCAAATAGACGGGCGGATAGACACGCCCGTAAGATTTTCTCTATATTCAAAAATCGCGTCTAAAAGTGCATCTATGAGGCCTTTTTGTTGTAGTGTAACCAATACATATAGTAGGGGATATAAGTATACCCAAAAATACAACTTTAGTGCATGCACATCCTATATGGTATTTATGGTGAACCCCAAAGTGGAAGAGGAGGAGCACGAGGAAAAGAAAATTTTTTACGTGGTTGCAAGCTATCTTAAAGGCATATCTACATTTTGATCATGGCAAATTCAAACTCAAAGTTAGAAACATGCTCTACTCCTTCCATGATAAAAAAGGAAATAACATTGTTGGTGCAAGGTATGCTTTATTTTCTTACCGACTCTTATTTTATTTAAATTGTGCCGTGGGCAAATGGTAAGCCGCAACTTTTACATATTTCAAAATTTTGATTTTTCTTTTTGCCCAAAAACTTATATATTCCAATTGTATGATGGTTCTATGATCTTGACTTCACTTTATGGCAAGGAGTAGCATGTGTCTATGCACTTGCATGTGCAACATGCATCTAAAATGGATCACAACTTTGTTCAAAAATCTTAAATGACACAAGGATATTTTGTGCAAATGCATACTTGCAAGAATGTACGTTGAGCATTTATTGCTATGCAACACCTACATGTAGGATCATACTTGTACATTTTCCATCCTTTTATCAATGCCAACTTTGTACATATGTCTATTTATTGCAGTACAGTCACATGCATAAACACACTTACATACTTTTCATGACTTAAATGCTACAACTTTGAAAATATTGAGGGCAATAGGCGACTCTACATTGTTGATGTAAGTTGATTCATGCAAATTTGGAGTATTGTGTTAAAAGTCCATAGAACGTAAGCTTCGGATGGCTCCATAAGAGCAATATACGTCCTTACATGTTGATGGAGAGTGGATGGCTCCATAAGAGCAATGTATACCAGCTAGATTGATGTATCATCGTGCAATTTTGGATATAGGAAGGAAGTTGGACTTTCATGAGCTCAACATAAAATACAGGATGTGAAGAAACATGGTTTCTAAAAGAGTGAGTCACATCATACATGATGTGTGGCGGAGGGCGCCCGGAAGGCTGCCCAGTGCGCGGTGCCAACTTGCCAAGAGCCCATATCTTTATCTACGACAGTATGAGGAGAACCTTGGTGGACTGTCAAAATGACAAAGCGTGTCTAGGGAAGTGTGGTCACTGGTCTCTGTAAACATGGCCGTCTCCCTTGCACACGCAAAACATATTACCATGTGCTGCATGGAAAAAGTTTACTTTGCCAGAGGCTCTGGATGGAGTCTGCGGGGGGAGAGAGAGAGAGATTTAATAACTAATGATTTGGAGCGATACCTACAGCGTGCGCGTCTGCAGAAAGGCTCCAAGCGAAACAATATGGTAGGCAAAAAGAGTGCCTTGCTGTGTCCAGGTGTGCATGGCATACACATGTCCAAATTCTCTTAAAATCAAAAAGGCCTGCAGCCAATCCATGGGAATTTTAAAGGATATAAATGGGCTGGATGCCATATAATTGGCCTGCAGGTGACAAAATACATTATCTTTTTATCTATGGAGACACACACACACACACACACACACAGAGAGGCTGAATAATTCAAACACAAGCTAATTGGGTTCTTTTGGGAACGGAGACATTGGCTGCTTTATGGGTAACAATTAGTATAGAATGGATAGAATTGGAATCAATGGATCGACAACATATGGGCATTTTGGATAAGAATGGTATTAGATCGGCCGGATTGATATTGAAAGATATCTGCATTTGTTCGTGTGTCGTTATCCCTCAGCGTGTCATTGAGCTGGGCGGATTTGCAAGTTTGCTCGTCCAGCTATTGGTCGATGATGGATTCGAGACGCCTGAGAACAAGAGCAAACAAATGGATTTAAAGATATTAGGCTTCATGTGAGGCATCGACATCATCTATATACCATGTAAACAATAACCGTCGTTGAAAGAAAGGACCCTGTAAACATTGAAATAATGAGTAGAACGTGATGATAAAAAGGGGGCACTATTGCCAAGAGGTCAATGGTTCACCAATATGCTTGGTCCACCTTGCACAAACTTAGGCCTTTGGCTATACACCAAGTCGATAAATTTGTTATGACCACAACGTTATTGGATCCAAGCTTTGTCATATTGTATCAAATCTTTGGTCAAGCCTCCCTCATGAAGCCCATGCATGTCCACTAGGGAATAAGGGGTCTCTTGTTATTCACACCATCTTGGACCACATACCATAGCACCACAAGGAGTCCGTGCCTAGCATCATATTGTGAGAGGTTTTTCATTGTAGTAAAACATGGGCACTTAGTATTAGGGAATGAATCAGAAGAGTTAACATTGCTCCATAATGGGTGGATGTAGTAGCTACCACCTTAAGGTCAGCTTTGTTCTAAAATTGGGCAATCCTGGTTCAACCCTTTACATCAAGGAAGCTCAATCCTCAGACGAGCATGATGAACATCAATTCTTGCTCTGTAGGGCAAGGATCATAGTTTGACATTTTCTCAAGCATATGAGAGCATGATAGGTTCCTCATAGGTTCCACCGACTATTTCACACTACCCATATGGACCAAGTAACAAAGATTCATGTAGCTCTTATAATGGGTACAACCATTAGGAGCTTGCCATGAGAACCCCTTTTAAAGTTGAAGCCAACATTAAGAATGTTCACCCCTTATGATTCACATGACTAGACTCATGATACAATATGGCTATATGGAGGGGACCTAGGGGAAGAATGGGATGGAAACATGTGAGGTGTATGGGGAAGACAAGGAGATGGTAGAGTCATGGTTCTTAAGTGTACATGAGAGGACCTATTTTTCTCAAGGGGTGAAAAGATGTGAGGTGGATGAGGAGGAGGAGGCAATGGCATACTTGTGGTTTCTAAGTGTACACAAGAGGGTCTATTTTTCTCAAGTACATGAGAGTGTAGAGAACCGTGGGGAAGAAAGGGGTGAGAAGATACGAGGTGCATAATGACGAGGAGGTGGTGGAAGGGGATTTTTTCTAAACTATGTTCAAACACATCCTATACCTAGTTCTATATCACTTATGCTTACAAATGTTTAGTTATAGTATATAGACATTGCATTTGTTGTATATAATGAGGCATATAATATAACATGGGATGAGGGTAGTTGAGCAATGGACTTAACCCTTTCAAGATAAGGTACATATTTGGAAAGGATAATGTATTGAATTATTTTTGTAATGTTCATGCATACATGTGGTTCGCCCTATCAGTAAGGAGTGGACTAATCAAGCTTGGCTTATGTTAATGCTTTCAAAAGGGGTGGGATGAATTTAAGACACACCTACACAGTTTAGCTAGGGAAAAGCACCTTGCTTATTATCATACAAGGTGCCTTCTTCACATGCCCTTATAGGTTAGCACTAGAATATTTGACCGCTTTGAGGCCTTCATATGTCTTCTTAACTATATTCACTTCAAGGATCAAAATTGGTCGATGATGTTCTTGGATTTGGGGGGGGGGCGCGGGGGGGTAAGTAGGTTGAGTAGTGCTTTGTCTCAATTCAAATATCAAGTTGGTTTAGTGTGAGGCTAAGGCAAGCCAAATGGTTGAAATCATTGTAATTTTTAGTTGCTCCTCAATGTCAAAAGCCTTTGAATTGCCTATCACCCCTTTGAAACAAGCCAACTAGGAAGGTGAATGCTTGCCATGACAATGGTAGCATAGGGTTACCCTCACTATCACATGGTGCAACTAAATCATAGAGGATAAAGTTAGTCTTGTGCTATCATGTCATGGCATGTGAAATTCATGGGGAGACCTTGGTTTCATAAATTTATATTGACACAAACTCAATGACAAAAAGAAATACAAACTTAGGGAGTTGAATAACATTTCATGATGTTGTCTTAAGTTTCAAGGTAAGAACATATAAAGAAAGTTCAAGTTGAGGATATGGCACTCATTCCCTATAAGTTAAAAGGTATTTTTCTAAGGATCGATCAAGCAACACTCATCATAATAACTTATGACCATTTGTCAACTAAGCACATCTAGATGCCTAGGGCAACAATTGTGTTGTAACTCTTGCATTCAATTAAGAATTGGTGGGCTATACAAATGTTGGATGGAAACCAACTTAATAGATTTCACATTGCATCATACCATTAGATGCAACATCATATACAAAATTATTCCAATTAAACATCCTACAACTTAAAGCTAAGGAAACTAGAAAACATTTACAAACCAATTGCATGTTTTTATAGCTCGACATTAGAGGCTTGTATTGAAGAGAAATAGAGCCATAGGTATTCCAATGTTACTCCCAATTAACCATCATTTGTTTGCTTATTAATACCCTTTATGTTTACAAAGTTGGGGTGATCTCTTTTAGTGAACATGCACACAATCTTCTATATATAGGTGGTAGTTAAATAAGGGGGGAAATTATACATATAAAGACCCTTCAAACGAAAAGCACATGCTTTAATTAGGGCGTACGAAAATTACCTTGCTCACAGACACACACATGTATGTACATGTATGTGTATGTATGCATGTCTGTGTGTATATGTGTACACACACACACACATGCATGGGGTTCTATTACAAGTGATAATGGTAATTTCTCAAAAGTGATTGCATTGGGTCTATAATAAGACCTTGTGAGTTGTAGTATTTAAACAATGGGGTTTAGTGTGGAGTACACAATTTCTAGTTTTGAAGTAGTTATGATATGGCTAAAAAGTCTACAAAGTATATGTGGAAAAACTTATGTACTAATGAGGTTGTTGGTGGTTGTAGCATATGGTAAGACTCTAGATGGTGCTGCAACCTTATTTATGTGGCGGTCACATGACCACTTCCTATGTCGGTTAAGCAACATAGAGAGTGCAAGACCATTTCTTGGAAAAGTCGATTTAGTCCCGTTATTTTTAGAGGGAGTACATTGACAGGGTAGAGTGCCAAGACAATTGCCTATCGTTGGGCCAATTTGTCAAGAAGTCGAAGTTCCACTTTTTTTTTTTTTTTTGCAGGAAGCTATAAAGATGTTATGGTCTGTTGGGTTTTTTGTATAGCTGACTATGTGTCCACCTAAGTAACGGTAGCTTCCCAATGTTGAAGCAGCACTTAAGTCAATAAGCTGAAGTTCCACTTTCAAGCTTGTATGTTCTTTCACTTTGTGAACTCACTTAGATCTGTTACTAGGTCAATAGACCTAGGGGTGTTTGGACTCTATACACGTGTGTGTGTGTGTGTGTGTGTGTGTGTGACTGCCCTCTTAAGTGCTTGGGCAATGGGCCCTTTGTTGTTTTGACACGTGATTGTGAAGTCCGGAAGCGAAGAGCGGTATTTAATATTGGGCAAGCTGATGCTCATTTGGCATGGGCCGGGGCCGTAGGCAACATGACACCCGCAATGCCCTCTTTACTATTGAGTTTTTTAAATTTGGGGATTGTGTTCGGTTTGGAAGGGGGCACTGATCCCGATTCCCTAGGCTTTCTCCTTCCTGCAATGCAATGCTTTATCGGTTCAATTGTGCGTTTATCATCAGGATTGAGGTTGTGCCTGGAGAGGGTGGGTGGCAGGCAGCCTGCAGGATGAGGATCTCGATTTTCAAACCCTAGACTCTAGACTCTAGAGCCTAGAGCCTAGAGCCGACGTCATGGTATCGCGCTCTCTCTCTCTCTCTCTCTCTCTCTCTCTCTTCCCCCGGGCCCTCCCGTTTATGAGTCTGTGAGTGAGGTGTCTGGCATCTATCTGGGGCGTGTCACGATCCCACGGGCTTTTCAAAATTCACCGGCCTCGGTGGCCTGGCCGCGGCCTTCTTCTTCTTCCTGCAGCTGCCTAATGAGCCTTGTAAGTTGTGATGTTCACCCTTGGGCTGTTATATATATTAATATTATACGATTTCTACTGTGACCCTCTGAGCGCGCGCGCGCACACAGAGCGTTGCAGGCTGGCAGCAGATTGAATAAAAAAGATGGCAAACACCAGGGACTCTGCCGCCCCCTCCCCCGATTCTTCTTTTACGCACAGTTCACGCAAATTTCGAACGGTGTCAGTGTGTTGCAGTATAGTAAGTTAGCGTGTTAAACCCCGTGCATCTTTCTTTCTTTTTGCTTTCCTTTTTTTTAACGCTGCAGCGC
Organism: Lygodium microphyllum; assembly: GCF_053477565.2. NCBI lineage: Eukaryota > Viridiplantae > Streptophyta > Polypodiopsida > Schizaeales > Lygodiaceae > Lygodium > Lygodium microphyllum. Next base: position 127,747,455 of record NC_141150.1, read on the forward strand.
AGCTGACAAGCTCATCCACGATGGCATCTTATAATTACGAACTTCCTACTTGTCCATTACCTTAAAGGGTTCCCCATTTTTCCAAATCTCTCCCCAAGCACAGCTTCCTCTTTCAGATTGGTCTAACTATGCATTCCCATGTAATTCAGACACAAGCCCCAAGCCAAGCTCACTCACCTTGTTTCTAAGAGCGCCTCACATTGCAATGAGCATTCAGGAATACTTGGTGGAAGCGTGTTAGAATAAAGCCCACTCGCGGCAAGCGAATAGCACGCCAAACTTCACTCAACAATCCATTTCTCTTTTTTTCTCTCTCCTTTTTTTCCTCTTTGTTTTTAGTTTTTTTTCTTTGCTCCCTTTTTTTCTCTGCTTTTTATTTTAGTTTATTTTTTCTCCTCTCCTGGTTCTCTCTCTCTCTCTCTCCTCTTTTTTGTTTCTTCTCTCTCTTCATTCTCTTTTAATTTTTTTATTCTCTCTCTCTCTTAAATTTTATCTTTCCTCTCTCTATATATATATTCTCTTATCTTTTTCTCTCTCTGTCTTTATCTCTGTCTCTCTCCTTTATTTTCTTTCTTTCTCTCTCCTCTATTTTTCTTCTCTCTCTCTTTTTAAATTTTATATTTTCTCTCTTCATGTTCCCTCTCTCTCTCTCTCTTTTTCTTCTTCTTTGACTTCCTTTTCCCATCAATCTTTCTTAAAGTATGTAAATTTTATATTTTTTCTATATATAATTCTCTCTTTATATTCATATTCTCTCTCTTTTCCCCCCCTCTCTCCTCTCTTTTCCTTCTCTCTCTCTTCTTTTTTCATTTTTTTCTTCTTCTCTCTCTCTCTCTCTCTTCATTCTCTCTTTAATTTTTTTTCTTTTCTGTTTCTTTTAAATTTTATCTTTCCTCTCTCTATAATTCTCTAGTTATGTGTTCAAATTCTCTCTCTTTTTTTCTTTTCTCTCTCCTCGTTTTTCTTCTATCTCCCTCCTTCCTCTCTCCTCTCTTTTCTTTTTTCTTTCCACTCACTCTCTCTCTCTCTAATTTTATATTTTCTCTCTCTATAGTTCTCTTTTTATCTATTTCCCCTCTCTGTCCTCTCTCCTCTTCTTTCTTTTTTGCTCTCTTTGTATCTCTCTCTCTCTCTCTCTCTCCTTATTTTTCTTTTCCTATCTCTTTCTCTTTCAAGTTTTTTTCTCTTGCGCTCTTTTCTCTCTATATTTATTTTTCTCTTTCCTCTCTTCCCCTTTCTCTTTTCCTATTTTCTCACTCTTTCAAATTATATATTTCCTCTCTATCTCTCTTTAGGTCAAAAACTATATTGAAAAATGTTTAATTTAAAAAAGACTATTCTCTTTCCTCTTCTTCTTTTCTTTCTTCTTCTTCTTCTCTCTCTCTCTCTCTCTCTCTCTCTCTCTCTTTTTCTTCTCAAATTAGTGTGTGAAAAAATATATCCAAAAACGTAATTATTTTTTAAATATTTAATTTAAATTTTTAAATCTAATTGAGAGAGGAAAACTTTTGATTTAAAAAGAAGTTTGATTTAATTAAGAGAGAGAGAGAGAGAGAGAGAGAGAGAGAGAGAGCCTAGGCCCTACAATAAGAGAGAGAAAGAGGGGGAAGGGAAGGGGCTTTTAATTAAAAAGGGGAGGGGGAAGAGAAAATAAGAGATTACACGTGAGAGAGAGGGGAGGGGAGAGGGTTTTAATTGAGAAAAGGAGGTTTGGAAAAAGGGGTAGGCTATTCGGAAAGCCCTTTCGAGGTTCGGGGCTTTCCGAACCTACAACCAAAATAATATAGTAGTAATATTTTCATCCAACCATTCTGAAGGTCATAAGGGGGCCCTATGAAAAACCAGAATCTCCTCGAAGCACAACAATTGCCATGCAATCGTGGGAATGTTCTCTTATTAGTGCTAACAAGGAAGCAAATGTTTTTGTTTTTGCAAGCTATGTTCTTATGTGGAGAGGTATTTTAATTTAATAGTTCAATTACATTTTCCCCCCTTTTGTGCCTATACTTCATTCAATGTTGTTTTCTACATTTCTATTTTTACTTATAATTAGTTAGGGCTTTTGATTGAGGACCATGGTAAGTCTTTGACTCTTCTTTTACCCATTGCATGGCCCAATATTCAAACCTAGCAAAAAAACATTACTTGAATGATGCTTGCCTATGACATGATTGGAAATACCCAACCTTTTAACAATTTTGTGGAAATTAAGCTCAATATATTCTATTTTGGTTCAAGAGATGATCCTACAATCAATGTCATAATTATGTTTTGAACATGCGGATTATCTGATTGTTTTCTTAGCATAACATAACATACACAATATAACTAATCCATCTATGTCATTAACTGGTCCTACTCTACAAGTATACATTGGTCCTATGTTTAAAAATATGTCTATTTGATGAGAAAACCAAATGTTTCATCTAGCACAAGTTCATGCATACATTGGAAGGGAGTAATTAAAACATTCTTATTTGCTCCCTCTACAAATGTGCACAAGGTGACCCTAGATGTCATTACATCAACCCTCTACTTATACCTTGTTGAAAGCATGCCATCTATGGGTTCAAGATTCTATTAATTTAGGTTTTGTGTTCATGTAAGATGTCACTTTAGATTTAAGCATGGGTTGAGTCTTCATACAAAAAATACCACACACACACACACACTTGAGTTTCCTTACTTAGTGTTTCTTTTTTAAATCCCCTTAGGCCCTTAGCTTTCATTCTTTAACCCAAAGGTTTGTCACTATGGGATCATTATGGATTATTAACCTTTTAACCCTTAGGGTTATAACCCTAATGGTTGTTACTAGGGGTCATCATGGAAGATTGACTTGCTAATATACCACATACTCAACACAAAGTATTGTTCTCCATAGTACATAAAGAGAATAAGAGTTTATTTTCACATTCAAAAAGTTTCCAAATTGTTTTTTGGAGGATTCTCAAGGCTAATTATCTTAGCGTAACTTGTTGATTATAAGAGTAGCGCCTCAAGGAGCTCTTAAAGATGCAATTTATTCATGTTGTGGAAGCTTTAAATATATAAAAGGAATCAAGAAGGTCTCATTTGAGGCTGACTTTTCTTGCTAGATTTCAAAGAAGTCAATTTCACAAGCATCATTTGGAGTTATGTTGAGATAAATGAAAGATGACAACTTCTTTTGTTGCCATGAAGAAACCCACAATGGTGCTGAGCACATAACATGTGAGAACACAACTATAGTCCACATGATGAAAATTTTTGTGTGGCAATTAGCCACTGTTTGACTTGCAATGGTACATTTTCCACTTTGAAAAAGCAATCAATGTTAAGGCATGCAATGCATATGGAAAGTTGCAAAATTGGTGCAACTTTTATTGCACCAATAAAAAGGTTAAACTATTCAACCAATAATTTCTAAGCTATGTTTTTTTGGGGCATTACTTGAAAATTGGGAAAAATAGCAATAGACTTCCTATGTAAGCATGGGGATAAATATGGCCTCATGAAGTCTTCCACTAGTTAGCTTGTTGTTACATATAATGCTCAACATGTAAGCTAATTTATTGTCATATTTGAACTACTTGGGTATAGTAAGGAATGATTATACAAATGTCTATTCTAGATTTCTATACATAGATATCCATCCCATGTTGGTGACACTTGCATTTTAATGAAATTACTTTAGGAGAATGCCACAATTTGGTAGGGACAAGGTATTTGTAAGTTACCCAAAGCATTTAAACCCATTATTCATTCGAAGGGTGTGTAATCCCCTAGTCCCCCAACAAACTCTATGGAATCACATTGAGGTTATGTTGTCATTGCAAAATATTACAAGTGTAGATTGGGAGATGCTAGAGATGCTCTTTTTGACATTAATTGAAATTTTAATGTAAAGAAAAACCTAGATGAGTTTTGTACTCAAGTCTACTACTTGAAAAGGCTTAAGATCCAAAGGAGTAAGTGACATACATTGGCACAATGAATAAGTCTAGATGCTCATGGGAGTGCACGTAAACACAAACACACAAGCATTTTGTGCACGTGAGAAATAATTAGAATGATATGATACCTCCTCACCTCGATCCCCATCTTTTGGTATCTTGACAAACAACTATATACTATTTCTTTAGGTATTCCACTTCATCCCCACGCCCTAAAATAGTCACTTTTATCACATGCATTACATCCTTCACTGGTAGAGCATTTGACTTTGTCAAGCCTTTTGAGCAAAATCTATCATTCTCTAATATAAAATGGTGTGATCTTCATAAAAACTGGTTCCATAGTATGATCATGATTCCTAGCATGCTCACGAAGCAAAACAAAAGATAAATTTCTTTCCGTAAAGCTCCCTCAAAGGTACTCTTATGAAGGTCTTGGCAGTTGACTTTAGGCTCAAAAACATATATTTTCCCCCATGCTAGTTGGAAAGAAGTAGGCCTACTTCCAAAAATTATGGAAGACTAGTACACCATTTTGATATTAAAAATCATCAAAGGAGATGCATGCATTCAATATGAGGCCTTATATTATTTATCATTGTAGCACAATTCTCACTTTATCATCACAAATGACTTGACTTTCACAACATTGCATTCTCTTGTAAAGGGATGGGATATGTAGAGACCATGCTTATGCCACATCTAATTCTCACACACGCTATCACATTGTTCATATTAAATAGATTAGATAATTACTTACGATCTTGGAGTTGTCTTCCATTTTCACTAGGTCGAATAATTCTCCCTCTTGCATGTGCTTTGTCTCTAGTAGGAAGTACATTTCACATTAATTTTGTCATGCTGTGAACATGTGCTTTGACCCTATTTAGAAGTAAAATTCACATCAATTTTGACATGTTGAACACTTTTTACAATTCTAGGTTATGTACATACAACGTTATGTTAGGGAACTCCTCATATTGATCAAATTGAGCATGTGTTAAGTTATTCTACCTTCAATAAGAATACAAAATGTCCCGCAATAGTATAATCTACTATTTAAAACCTTCCATGTCCTTAGTAGCTACTTTGAGTTTTCACCATAGAGAGATCACAATTAATAATTCAACAAACTATCACTTGTATTTGTTCAACAACTAATACAGCTGTTGTAAGGTTGGATATTGGAGCAAAACTATAATACTTGACTTAAAGTCTTACATTCAATTATTGAAGCACAAACACTCTCTCACCATTTCCACAATAGAAGGAAAGTCACTTATAATTTGGGATTGTTTCATTCCTTCTGTCAATCCTTCATGCTTTTGTTATGTACAACCAAAGGATAGTGATTTTCTTGAATGATGACATTTTTGAGAATTGTGACCTATAAAAAATTGGTACTTTCTCCAAACATGATGCTTTCAACATTGTAGTCACATATCATTAAAGGTGATGGCTAGATGGAACGATTCACTTTGCAAAAACGAAGAAGGAAAAAAAAGTGACACATTTTATTATCCACAATTTCATTAGCATAATCAATATTTTATGGATAAGTTTGCATGATAATCAAACTTAACAATTAGGGAAATCTGAGAAATTATGAGTATGAAATGACATATGAATAATCTTAAAACCAAATCCTATCCCTTTGACTAGTGCAATTGCTCAAAGTCAAAATTGAGGGTTCTTTGTCTCTCTAAAAAGTCATAGGGATGAAGACAGTGTTGGGAAACTTTGAAAACTGTTCCATAAATACCATCCATGTTTAGGACTATTAGCACTCTTCTGAACACTCATGGCAATACTTTAAAGTATGGTGTACCTCAATACTTCAATTTTATCGACTTGATTCTTTGTACAAAACAAGAATGATGCTATGCCCTAATGTTGTAGGCAAACTTGTGGCTAGCTTCCTTAAAATGATAAAGTGTAGGAAGCTTCTTTCATTGTTGTTCAATAGAGAATGAGTTGCATTGATACACATGGTGCCTATTTCTTCCTCTTCAGAGAGGCTTGCACTTTGAGCTTTCTCTTTGCCTTTTTATTTTATTATTTGTATACTCGTCTCCTAGACTACCAAGAAGTACACACATGTGGTAGTGACTTATAAATGCAACGTGATTGTATGTGTACTAATCGAAGGACTAATCGACTCAACCTTATGTTCTCCTAGACAGTAGCCTTTAATGTATGGATATGAGCAAACTATTCAATAGTGAACTAGAACCTATTACAATAAATTCATATATATTGTATGATATGTATCACCCAATACAATCCATTCTATCATAAAAATATTTTTTCATAAGCAAGAATTTTAAATATGATAGTTAATAATATATTGTGTGACTCTTGCATGAGAAATTTGAGCAAATAATCAAGTTAACTTGTGAATAAAACAATGGCTTTTGATTTGTTCTATCTTAACATACTTTTCTTTTAGCTCAAAACATTTTTGTTTAAGGAATCAAATAAGTAGGAAACTACAAATCTTGTAATAATATCTAGGTAACTTGGATCTTAGCTCAAAATATGAAGGAATAATGTCACTATTGGTTTAATAAAATGTAAGGTGAAAGAAAAGGAAAACAAATTAGGAAGTTGTAAATATAAAGCATTAAGTAGATAGAATTAAGCTCACTATATTAGATAACTTAGTGTGCAATTATCCTTTGTGGATCTATATTTAAACTTGCCCATGTTTTGGAGCTTGTAAACCCAACATCACTACTTCATGAATGTAATCCATAAATAGTAACCATGCTACTAAATCATTAACCTTAAATTCTCATAAGTCATATGGTAGAAGTCCATTAAGTTGAGACCACCCGACAAGTTGGTAATATCTTAGTGCAGACAATAGTTTTTTAAGACTCCATAAACTTTGGATTATTGGCCAAGAGCCAAAGATTTTTTCCTTTGTGAGTGCTCAAGAGAACTATATTACATGAATCACTACAATGGATTAGCCTAATGGCAGTAGTTGTATTGATGGAAGTACTCTTGCAAGACATCCATTGAAATTACATAAATAGTGTCTCCTAAGTGATATAATAGAAGTTTGAAGTCTAGGCTTAAATACTATTCTAGTTTAAAATGCTTGTAACTCTTGCACACAAAGGTTCAAACTATAACCCTTAATTTGAGACCACCTAACAAGTTAGGTAATGTCTTAGTGTAGATAGTAGTTTTTTGAGACACAACAAACTTTGGATTATTGGCCAAGAGCTAAAGAATCTTTACTATGTGAGTGCTCAAGAGAATTATACTATAGGAATCACTACAACAATGAGCATGATGGTGATAGTTGTACTACTATTGAAGTACTCTTGCATGACATTTATTGAAATTCCAAAACTATTGGTGTAATCACCATTAAAATTTTAATGGTATTTTCACTAAAAAATTGAATTCCATAATATAAAAATATTGGTAATTCCGGTGTTCTAGGAAACCAATATTGGACTCTTCAACATTTTAACAATTTGTCAAATGGAATTTCCAATTGAATTGTAGACTAAGAAAAAATGAGATATTGTTTGTTCAACATAGTAAGCAACATTCTCACTTTAACAATATTGTACACTATAGCACATCATTTGAGTTGTAAGGGATCATTCAAATATTATTGTTTGCTTATTAGAATTTCAAATATAATTTGAATGCACCTGAGCAAAAAATATACAATTGATTTAAAAGATTAAGTTTACACATAGATGCCATGGATATAATATGCAAGATGGTGAATTAGCCCCATGAGTTGATCCTCCATGGATATAATATGCAAGACAATGAATTAGCCCCATGAGTTGATTCCCCACCTTTAGATGGATCAAATAGATTCATTGCACAACATTGATTAGATCTTCCTTGGATCACATGTTTGCAAGGGTGTGGTAGTTCAATATTAGAAAATGGCATACCAACTCCTTCGAAAGACATAGCACTAGTTGACACACCAATGGAAGAAGGATGTGTGGGTGGAGTATCAAACTCCAAACTCCAAGGTTATGCTTGAACATGTGGTTGGCTCATTAATTGAACAAGGATGTCTGAGTAAAGTGGGACACACTTGTTTACCTTGAAGAATCCATAGGGAACACGATTGATGATGGAGGTAGAATTATGGCTCCGATTAGCTAGCTCTCAATTTTTGTTTGCAAGTGGGAAAGAAAAAGAGAGTTGGAAGAATCAATGCTTGACCCAAGCAAGTACATTTTTTTAAGAGCATAAAAAAATCCTAACTGTGATATCTAATTGTAGCGATTTCATATATTCATGTATATAATCTCAATTAATTTATATCCTACTGATAGACTTAAAGGATGCTACCACACTTTCAAGCATAGACTTGGGGCCCATTCTCCTTGTACACACATCTTGGTTCCATCCAGAGTCATTGAACCCTAAATCCATAATCAAATCTATCATTGATAGAATTGGTATGCCATTTGCAAGTATTGTAAGCCCTAACATCACCATGGTCAATTGAATGACCCTTGATGGCTATACCTAAACATGGGCACTATTTGTCAAGGCCATCAGTATGACATGAATAAAGCGATTAATATACAAATGGACTGTATGGCACATTGTAGGGCTATCATTTAAGTCCTTTAAAAAGGAAACCATTAAGTAGGGCCAGTTTAGGATACCCTAAGTCCTCCAAGTCTTACCTCAAATGACAAATGGAAATCAAGAGCATTACAACCATTTACAAGCCCAAAATAATTTTAATCACCCATTGCTCAACATAAATGTATGGTAATACTTTACTTCTTGGGATCTTATGCCCTTTGTTTGAGTAAATTGAATAGATATATTTACCTCAAAGAGTCCATTGAGGAAAAAATAACAAATTCATGATCGGGGTGCAATTATGTGTAAGAGGAAATCTTAATATGCTTGTTGGAAATTAGTAAATAGCCTTGGCCATTGACAACTTAGGGTATAGGCCTTCTCATTATGTGTGAGCTACTTCCTTCGTAGATTGCAAAAATTCTTAAGAAAGTAGTCACTTTAAGCAAGTCAATGTCAAACTTAGACTTGCCATAAGCAAGATGTAGTCTGTGACATAGATAGATACAAAGTTGGGCAATCAAACTACTCATCATGATGTTGAATTTGGCAGGTTTCCTTGCTTATCCTTCCCTCTTAGCTTGAGTGCCTTGTCTTGGGCTTTGTTGGATGTGAAATTTTCTATTTGCATTTCAATTGACATCACTTCTCTAGAGGATTTTGAATGTATAATGTGTCATGTTTTCTTGCCTTTATGTAAATTAAGGGAAATCCTACCACCCTTTGCACTCCTGGTCACACCCCAAGATTGCTTGATAAAAGTGGGTCCTTGGAGTATAGGTAGGAATATGTAATTTTGAGTGTACCTCCAAAATCCTCTAATAAGAGTCTTTGCCAAACTAGGATTAAGTTAATAGTTCTTAGAATGCAACTTACTCTAATATAAAACATGGATTATCATTTCACCTAATAGGAAAGATCTCAAAACATCATAGTGCTAGGTTAGAAGGAGTCTTAATTGAAATACTAAACATAGAGCTAGTATAGGAAGGATATTAAAAGAATTGGAATTTGTTAACCCCAACACGAAGAAAGCAAAAGGAAATAAAAAAGACGCAAGGCAAAGGCGGAAAAAAGGTAGACTGACAGAATAAAGAAGAGGAGAAAATGCCAAAAGCGCAGGGGCAACCTTAAAAAGCCCAAGTCAAATGCAAAAGGGGAAAGGTGCATTTTAAAATACAAAGGCGCACCCTGAAATCTTGTAAAAGAGTGCCAGGCGGTGGTGGAAAATCTGGAAAGCTAAAACAGAAGACAAAGATAAAGGCCAAGGCAAAGAGAAACGGAAGACAAAGGCGCATAAGGAAAAGCGCAAGTCAAAACTTTTGTAAAAGAGCGCAAGCGCATCATGGTATAATTCAAGGAGCGCCGGGCTCTCACCCGTGCAATTTGTAAATGTAGACGGGTGGTGGAAAGGAAGCTAGGAAAATAGAGGGACAATGGGAAAAGGGCCTAGGCCACGGTCGGCCATGTAAAAAAGGGAAAAAGTGGATGACCGCCCAAAAGGGATTTAGGGTTTTGTATATAAAGTTGAAAAGTGAATGAGAAGCTCATTCTTGTGTGTGGCAAAAAGTGGCTCTCCTCTTCTTCTTCTTCTCCTTGTTCTTGCTTGCTTGAGCTTGTGCTTGAGAGAGGGAGTGTGAGATTGTGAGGGAGTGAGTGTGTGAGGGTGAGGGACCGAGGAGAAGAAGCTCTCCATTTTCTCCTCTCTTCTTCTCTTCTCTTCTCTTCTCTTCTCTCGCTCACGGTGATGGAGCTTGGAGCGTGGAGCTTGAGGATGGAGCTCCTTGAATCTTGCACTTGGATCGTGGAGCTACCGGAGTGCGCGGGAGAGGAGGTAACTCGAATGGCATGGGGGTAAGCTCACTACACCGGTAGACATGGATGGCTTGTCAGCTAGGTGAGAGGTAGCCATTAGAGCTCACTTGGAACGTTTGAAACAATAAGCGGTCCGTGGATCTTGGCGGTAGAGCGAAAGCTCCCACAGAATCTTACCAACAAGAAAGAGAGATCTAGATTTAATAATAGATCAAGAACGACAATATAAATGGATGTTGAAAAATTCTAAATATGGGCTTCGAAGGAAATGGAAAAAGAATATATTGAAAAAGTATGCAATTAGTGGGGTAATTTGAACGGAAATCTACTTCAACTTACAAAAGGAGGATGGATTGACATTGTTGAAACAAGTGGCAATTACTAAGAAATACTTCTAACTAGAGGACTTCAAAAGAAAGGAGTTGATGAAAATACTCCATAGTGCATGTTTATAAAACTATTTCTTTTCAATATTTTTTGTTGAGAATCAAGTTGAGTGGTATTGAAACCACTCAACCAACTCTACTTAGTACAACTATAGCTACCTGTTACCAGTCATGTATGGCATAATAATGAGTTAGTCAGACTTAACTTAGGTTAACAATGTTTGGTCAGTTATTGACTTACTTTCATACACTGTATGTGTGACTTAGATTTAATACTTTTGTGTGGTACAATGAATGATTGAATAATGGAAGAGAGAGTACATACTCTCTGCTCATGGCTCCAATCTTTGTCTATCTCTTCCCATCTCTTTCAATATGGTATTAGAGTGAGGTTTTGCAAGAGATGGAGTGTGAAGGTGGGAATTGGATCCGACTTCCAACCTATGAAGAAATACACTGAAGCATTGATAGCCATAGTCTCAATCTGCAAAGGATGTACTTGAAGTTTCTCTCCTCCAGAGTTGATAGAGCCTATCGAGGCTTCAAGAAGAAGGGGTCCATTGGCATGTATTAGAGCTTGTCAAGCAACCATTATTGCTCAACATTGGCATCAGGTCTTGTAGGTTTGTTCATGTTGGTTGTGTTTGTTTTTTCAAGCTTTTGAAATTGATGGACAACAAGTATTTAATGCTCCTTGACACCTGATACACTACTGGAAACCTTGGCATTGGTCACTCTCTAAGCATTGGAATCTTGGTTAGGAGCTCCATATTGAGTGGATTTTCCCAATCATTAAATGTATGTTGCAGATAGGGTGCTGTCACACACACACACACACACACACATGGAGAGCATAAACCTCACTATTTGAAGCTTATTGGAGCTCATGTTAATATCCATTGATAGCCACTTGGATGTTCTGGGATGTTATTTGAGATGCTTTGAGCATTGGCTACTTAATTCAAAAGTATTTTATTGATGGTATAACAGGTCATTTGGCTAGTTATTGATAGACTAAAGGCCCTTCTTCATGTCTACATGTTGAATATGCAATCAGTGATGCTCATATGGATATGTTCTGACTCACAAATGTTATAGAAAATGTTTGAGATGTTGTGAGGTGCTACTGAGTTGAGAATACATCAATTATTACAAATCTTTTCATTGTGTAATGTCCCTATTACTTAGTTTATTTTAATAAACAATGTGCGTATACATTCCAAATAAAATTGATTTATGTTGCACATCCACACATGGAAAAAAACTATAGAATCTCTACAAGATTTAAAGAAGCAGGACTAGTTTACTAGAATAGTCTGAAATCTCTAGTATCATATTTAGATAACTTAATTCCTACTTTAGATGGATCCAACTATATAATGTGACTTATTTTGAAGGGAAGAAGTCGTCCAAGACAAAAGATAGATAAAAATAATGTGATTTATAAAAATGATAATTTTTGCTTATTTTTTATGGATTTTCACAATTCTTCCCACTTCGCCTTGTCGATAAGATGTATTCCAATCGTTTTGAGTACTCGGATGACTATATTTGTAGTTTATATGACGAAGTTATAATCCAAACAAGTTGCAGGGTAGAAACAAATGAAAATAGTGAAAAAAATCATAAGCTTTAAAGCTAAGCGCTAAAAGAAAGTGTTCTCTCTTTATCATCGATAATGTCATTAAAAATACTAAAAAACAAACGTCCTCTTTTTACCCCCTTGGTTACTATATAAACAAGGGTAGAGCATCACATCAACAACACACAAACACACAACGATCCATGCAGAAGTCTCTCTGCTGCTATTGATGCGATGAAGCTCTGTTGCAATCATCCGAACCTCTCTTTCTCTCTCTCTCTCTCTCTCTCTCTCTCCAATCTTACACGGAAGCACTGCTTGAACCCATCAAGCTTCTTTCATGGCTCTTAAGAGATGACGAGATATTGAGTGAGGTGAAGCTCAGAGAGCTCCCCAACACGAGGAAGTGGTCGCCGCTGTTGTTGAGGAAACTCAACACGATGCTGAAGCATAAGCTAAAGTTAACCCCGAACCCATTCAAACTGAAGAACTAGCCATCCCACAATAAATCGAGGTTGTGGATATAAACCGTAATCACGATGGATGGCCAAACAAAGATAATCAAGTTAGTATATAAGAAAAGAATCACGATTAGTTAGAACTTAGACTTGTAAAAGCATGTTAATATTATCAAATACTTATTAGGAAGGAACATGAAAATTGATGAAGGGGATATATTCTATGCATTGCATTGATAACTATGTTAAAATGTCTTACGGTTATGATTACTTTTGGATTTGCGAATGATGAGTTATGGGGCTCTTCTTGCACAGCCGGACGAGTTGTGGATTGTGGTGGTTGACATTGGGGTCCCCAACCCAATGCTCCCTTACACTCTGCGGAGTGTGTAAAAACTTACCTGCGGGTGGGGTTCTTACGCTCCTAAGAGAGGTAGGTGTTTTTGGTTTTTGATCACTTAAGCACCTAAGAGGGCAAAGGGCCGAGTGGTAAGTGCCCCTGTTATGTAGGACGGCTTCGAAGGCTCAGGGAAGCTTAGGCAGGCTCTAAGCTAGTAAATTCCATGTTGACCGCGAATGGAGTGCGATCACATACAGTCGAATCCCGAGGGATTGGAAGGTCCTATCCTAGGCTGGACGGTGTCTTTGTGTGCAAAGACAGTTTTGTACCACTCTGCAGAGTGATGTGAAACAAAGTATATGATTTTCGAATTGTTGTTATATGCTAAAGATCGAGTTTAACAAACCCAGTTTAACGAAGTAATAAAAGGAAGTTGATTCTACATGTCCAAATAGTGTGGTAGTATGCTTTACTAATTAGATAACTAAGCAAACCCCATCGAGGAAAGTGGGAGGCTTCAATCCTGACAATTGGATGCCTATGGTTGGCTGGACCCCATAAGTCAAGTAACTTTTCAACATTAGATAGATTAATTAAATCGTGACCCTCCCAATATTGGTAGGATTAGTTACCAGGTTTAACATCATTTTAGGGGGCCGGAGCTAAGATTTTACCTTATGGGTAGGGGAATCGAGTTACACTCTCCTCTGTCTCTCACACTCTTTGAACCAAGTGCGGTGTTAACCTCACTCTTGCCTTTGATTGATTACAAAGTAGTCTTTCTTAGGTGGGTGTTAGATTGCTATTAGGAGTGACTTGTCCATGCTTTCCCTGTGAAGTAGAATCGAGATTCCCATGTTCAACTAAGTCCAAGGTTTCCCATGGGGAGACAGGATGGTGATGTACATGGATATGGATTTCAGTCAACTACTAGAGGGCTTCTCCGGGTTTGTCTCACACGTGGTATTAGAGCCTAGGTTTCAAAAGAGCTTTTAGTGTAAGGTTAAGTAGTCAACGTATAAAAGGAATTAAGGAAATAACCACACTTGTTTGAAGAAAACTGTTGTTGATTATCTTGTACTAACACTAGCACCCATGTTGTGCTCATCAGGAACTTAGTGATATGGAAGCTACACATTTGCGGGATATTTTTCCCATCATGTATCAAGTAGCCTTAGGGTCGAATAATTTCTCATATTGCGAGGCTATATTTGAGATAATGGAGATAATCTTTATTCCTCCAATTATATTGCAACCTTATCCTAACTCATGGTACATGAGAGATTTTTGGCCAAGGAATAGGTCATATATGGAGATATATTGTGGGCATAACATCCTTCTTCATTACGAGCTATGGAGGATTCGATGGGTTGAACAATTAAGGATAGTTAAGATATACCTTTTGTTTAGTGCCTTTATTGAATGGTTACTAGACATTGGGGATGAGCCTATACCTGAAACATTATGGGTATATCGAAAAGTGTTACAAATAGTACCACCTGAGAGAGTTGTTGTAGTACCAAGAAGGCCTTATTTTGGTACAGGATGTTTTGGTTATCCCCAAGAGCCACCACATTATGTTGTTTGCCATGTACATGAGAATCCCCCAAGATATGAGAATATAGACCTTAATACTTTTCATGAGGAAAGGATCCATGAGATGATGTATTGGTAGATCATAGTATGATCAAATACATCTTTGTAAGTACTTTTCATAAATATAAAGTCTCATGATTATTTTTGAAGAGCATGAGTTATGAGCTTAAGATGATAGTTGAACAACTTTGACAAGTTAATGATGAATTATGCTTTATGCGAGTGAATTTTGAGATCATGTATTCCACTGCTTGCCAGTCAAACATGTTGGAATTAAGAGAAAGCGTAATGGCTATCTTAGAGAAGACTCGCCTATGGAATTGTTTAAGCTTACGAAGGGGCTAAAACTGGAGCCCAAATCTGGGGAAGGGACAACCCTTACATGTACTTAGACTCAACTCTATATAAAGATGTGAAAGTCCATCTCAAACTATTGAAATGGCTTGAAGAACTAAAACTAATCGATGTTCTTATATTATGACAATTAATGGGGAGCCAATGATACTACATCGTTGGGTGTATGACCAATATACAAAGGTTATCTCTCTCAATAGGATAACCCTTACTCGAGAGTGTAAAGTCAAAAATTTATGAGCTTCTAGAGTATCCCAATCTCCCAAAATCTTATCGATTCCTAGAGATGAAGGCCAAACCACCTTGTTTTGTAACAAAGTAGTTACGAAGATAATCAAGATCGCCAACAACTCGTGTAAATTGATGAAACATACAAGGAACTCCAAGAGAAGAAGTTTCTTCTCAAGTAGTCACCAACACCTAGGTTTAGTGATGAAGGACCCAAGATGGAGTAAGATGCAGAAGCGTGGATTGAGGCCTTGGACGACTATTTCCTAGCCGCTGAAACTATTGTTGCAAATCAGTCCATGACTACTCGTCTTCGTCTTA
The DNA here is from genome assembly GCF_053477565.2 of Lygodium microphyllum. Taxonomy (NCBI): domain Eukaryota; kingdom Viridiplantae; phylum Streptophyta; class Polypodiopsida; order Schizaeales; family Lygodiaceae; genus Lygodium; species Lygodium microphyllum. The sequence continues at coordinate 127,763,054 of NC_141150.1, forward strand.
TTGGTGAAGCTAAGCTTTGGTGGAAACACTTTTGTCGAGATAAAGGGTAACCGAAGCTTCCCAAACGTGGGAGGAGATTAAAGAAGTTGTGAAAGGACGTTATCTTCCCCAATCTTTTGAATTAATAAAGATGAATGAATTCTACAACTTACGATAATTAAGCCTAACATTGGAAGGATACTATTCTGAGTTTGTGAGTCTACGCAAATATGCAGCCCCAATGACAACATCTCAATAGATTGCAAGATTCTACCAAGGACTAGATCCACCTTTGGACACTCGCCTTGAATCAATGAGACCAACGACTCTTGAAGATGCTCTTATGTGAGCAAAATCTATAGCCAAGGAAATCACTCTAAATGGCCAAAGGAACCATCCAATAAACAACTTTGGAAGGGGCTACCCAAACTGTGGTGTGGACATGGCTAATGCCAAAGGGAATGGTAGAGCTAATGCAATCACCCAAGGACCAAATGGGATAGGAATCAGGCAATGCTACCAGTGTGGAAGGATTGGACACCTAAGGGCAAATTGACCTAACCATCCTCAAAGACCTAGCCCAAACCCGATTGGTGGAAGAGGCCAGGGAATGGCAACAACAACCCAGGCAATGGACGTGGAAGAATAGCTAATGCCCGAGTAAATGCCACGATTGGACAGCCCGAGGAATGCACATTAGTAGGTGAAGAATTTGAAAGAGGATCCATTCATGCTACCGTAGAAAAGAAAGGAGCGGACCACCAATGGTCAGTAATTCAATCTCCAGCTACTTACAAGGGTACATCGTTTATGATCTTAATTAATTGTGGTAGCACACATTCCTTTCTTGCACCCAAGAAGATAGTTAAAAGATTGCATCTAGAATCCAAGGGGGGATAAGGAAAATGATAGTAGAATTGGCTGGTGGGAAGGAAATCGCCTCAATCGAAACTATAGGGAAACTTCAATTTGAGTTAGACATCCATATAACTGAGACTAAATTTCAAATCCTACCACTAGGATGCTACGATTGCATTCTGGGAATGGATTGGCTCAAGAAGAACAAAGCCCAGATTCTATGTGCTGAAGAAAAAATAATATTTCAAGACTTGGAGGGAGAAACCATAAAGGCATATGGGAAATCAAGAAGAACTAGAGTCCAACTAGCCAAGGCAAGTCATCTCAGGAAGGGATTGGAGAAAGGTCAACTAATCTACATGATCCGGTTGAATAAGGTCGAAAATACTAATGAAGGAACTCTACCATCCTGGATCAACAACTTCGAGGATGTCTTCCCAGAAGAATTGACTCAACTGCCTTCAAAGCGTGAGGTTGATCATGAAATAAAATTGATTCCTGGAGCCGAGCTAGTGTCAAAACGACCATACAAAATGTATATTCCTGAAGCTATTGAGCTTAAGGAATAACTGAGGCAATTGATAGAGCAAGGATTTATCCGCCCAAGTAATTCACCTTGGGGAGCGCCAATCCTCTTCCCAAAAAAAAAGAAGGACGGAATATTTAGACTCTGCATTGACTTCAGAGGACTAAATCAGGTTACGATTAAAAAAAAGTATCCCATACCTAAAATAGACAAACTTTTAGATTAGCTACACAGAGCCAAGGTTTTTTCCAAGATTGATCTAAGGTCTGGATACTATCAAATTCGAATGAAGGAACAAGATATCCCAAAGACTGCCTTCAGCATTAGGTATGGTCATTATGAATTTTTAGTCATGCCATTCGGATTGACTAATGCCCTAGCTACATTCAATCGTCTAATGCAAAACATCTTTCAACCATATCTAGATAATTTTGTACTAGGATTCTTTGATGATATACTAGTATACTCCAAATCAATAGAGAAACATGAAGGTCACTTAAAGATTGCCCTAGTAACACTTCGTGAAAATCAGCTCTATGCCAAGATGAGTAAATGTGTATTTCTCATTGACAGGATTGAATATATTGGATACATTGTTTTCACTAATGGAATCTTTGTAGACCCTACCAAAGTAAAATATATCCTAGAATGGCCAACACCTAAGACAATAAAAGAAATCCGAGGAGTTTTGGGACTGACGTGATGATATTGAATCTTCAACAAGGATTATTCCCTCATTGTTGCACCCTTGACAAATCTTTTGAAGAAAAATATAGTAATCATTTGGACCAATGAGCATTAAGAAATCTTTGATAAGCTTAAAGAAGCTATAACCACTACACCTGTATTAAAACTCCATGACTTCAATCAACCATTTGAAGTGATCACTGATGCAAGTGGACTTGCAATCGGTGGGGTGCTAGTACAAGAAGGAAGACTAGTGGCCTATACTTCCAGAAAATTGAAACCCTATGAGTCCAACTATGCCACTCATGACCTTGCGTTACTCGCAGTAATCCATGTCTTGAAACTATGAAGACACTATCTATTGGGAAGGGAATTCACTTTAGTGACAGATCATAAAAGTCTTAAGTGGATCTTCACTCAAGCTGACCTAAACATGAGGCAAAGAATATGGATAGAGATATTGCAGGAATTTGATTTTAAAATCAAATATCCTCCAGCGAATGATAATGTTTGTTAATCCTCAAATGAAAAAGGTGTAAAATCTAAAGCAAAAGACAAGGCCAAGGCAAAAGTGAAACGAAAGACAAAGGCACGCCAAGAAAAATATAAAAACACAAGAAGTGTAGAAAATTCCTAAATCAAGGAGAAAGGCGCACAAGAAAAAGTGCAAGTCAATACTTTTGTAAAAGGGCACAAGGCGCAGTATGCTTTATTTTGAGAGGACCTGCTCTCACCCGTGCAAATGGTAAAGATAGATGGGCGGTAGGAAGGAAGCTAGGAAGATAGGAGGACAATGGGAAAAATGGCCTAGGCCACGGTCGACCATGTAAAAAAGGGGATAAGGGGATGACGACCCAAAAGGGATTTAGGATTTTGTATATAAGGTTGAAAAGAGAATGAGAAGCTCATTCTTGTGTGTGGCCAAGAGTACCTCTCTTCTTCTTCTTCTTGCTTGCTTGAGCTTGTGATTGAGAGAGGGAGTGCGAGAGTGTGAGGAAGTGAGCGTGTGAGGGTGAGGGACCATGGTGAAGAAGCTCTCCATCTTCTCATCTCTTCTTCTCTTCTCTTGCTCGTGGCAATGGAGCTTGCTTGAAGCTTGCACTTGGATCTGGAGCTACCGGAGTGCTTGGGAGAGGAGGCAACTCGATCGGGCATGGAGGTAAGCTCACTACACTCTAGATAGATAGCATATCAGCTATGTGAGAGATAGCCATTAGTACTCGGCTTGGAACGCTTGAAACAATAAGCGGTCCATGGGTCTTGGTGGTTGATCGCCTCTATATTTTGGTTCCGTTGCTAGGACTAGCAGCAGATTCAAGCCTTGAGTGCTTGCATGCTCTGAATTGAGCATAGAAGTAGTGTTTTCCCCGAATTGGTGCTTGAGGTAGATAGGTAGGAAAAGCGAGGGAGTTTGAAGAGGTATTCGATCTCCTTAGCAAGTAAGTTTTTGGTTTTTTGGATTTGGAAAGGTAAGTTGGAGTAGTGTAGATGTTTTCTTTTTTGTGATTTGGATGCATTAAGGTAGGATAAAACAAAGAAAAGATAGGAAAATAGACATTGAGATCTCTATTGTCATAACAGGGCAAGAGGGTTTGATTTGTTTGTCGATTTGTATTTTTGAGTTTATTTGCTATTCCAGGTATATACAATCCTTCACATTATGGTCTATTCTTACATTCTAGAAGTTTGTGCGAACTCTCATAACCAAAATCGTTAGAATCAAGTGATTTTCGTCATCCTTAAGAACTCCTCCATAGGAATTGGACACTGTTACCAGAGTTTGATTCTCAGAATTAGACTCGCATGGTCCAATTCCTAGAATCAGACTCGGATGGTCCGATTTTCGAAATTGGACCAACCCATCTTGTCTGATCGGACATATCCTGACCAATTTTGAAAATCGAACATCCCAGAATTGAATGCACGAAAATCAGACCATCCAAAATCGAATGCTCCAAAATCGGACTGCCTAGAATCAGACACTTCAAAATCGAACACCTGTCAAATCAGATGCACGAAAATCAGACACATGAGAATCGAACGCACGAGAATCGAACACTTCAAATCGGACACCTATCAAATCAGATGCACGAAAATGGGACACATGAGAATCGGGTGCACGAGAATCGAACACTTCAAATCGGACACCCCATAATCGGACACACAAAAATCAGGCCAACCCATAATCGGACCATTCCTATTCGATCGGCCGATCAGACCAACCCAAAATTAGACATCCGATTTTGATAATTGAACTCTTGAGAATCGGACCTTTGAGAATCGAACAAAAAACTATCAAAATTAGAGAGGTGAACATAGTATAAATTTGACACATCTAGCCCTCAAAATTGACCTAGAGACCATATAGAACCGAAAGCACATCATAGATCTATCACCGAGTTGAAATATAGAGCAAGATGTTCAAAACTTGGCTAAGATCGGTCCTTCAAATCATGCATGGTGTTTAGCATAACGGCCATGCGGGCCGGGGGGATTGCCCCCCTCTCGGACCCTCGCAGAGGGGGCTCTACCCCCTCCACACCTCCCCCAAGTAGGATGGAGAGAAAATGTGCGCCATGACAGGTTCTCCAAATTAGATATCTTAGGGTAGTAATGGCTCTACACAAGCATAGATTCTCACTTACAAAACATCAACAAAAATCCCATACCCAAACAAAGACAAATAGAGACCCTAGAATCTCAATGGACCAATCTAGCCGACAAGGAAAAAAAGGCCACACCATAAAAACATGTATATGTTGCATACGGACTGCATCTAGTCGAAGCGCAATGGAACAACATCAAGCTACAACTGCAAGGATGACTAGACATGACAGTCCTAATGATAGATACACCTTGAACATCACTTCATAGATGATCCAAGACATCATTAGAGAATACACATCTGGTTGTGCAGTTGGGGACTCAAAGGCATGTATCAGAAGGCTTGAATTTATAAGCCAAGACTTGGAAGATGAAGACATAGTACCACCTTCTTATCTTAGGGTCAAACTCATCGCAAAAAGAGAGCATAGTGTCGATGCTCTCATCGATGAAGGAGAAAATTTTAATATCTTGACCTATGAAGCATGGACCCTACTAGGCCAACCAGAGCTCAGACCGACTAATGCAACTCTTTGTCCTTATGCGGGTCACCCACAAGCACTTATAGGGAAGTGCAAAATCCTTGTAACTATTGAAATGGAAAGCTTGCCTAACCTATTCCATGTTCCTCCAAATAGTGCTAATTGTGGAAAGGAAACCCTCCTAGGAAGACCCTTCAAAAGGGCGACGAAGTGTGAGGCCCATTATGTAGCACAGAGGATACACTTGACACTACCGAGTGTGAGGATAATCACAACCTTTAGTAAGGGTGACCTCATCAAACTTCGAGGGAAGGACAAGGAACATTCTAGCATACTAGGCAAGCCTAGTAGCGAGAGCAAGGACTTGTTGAAAGAGTTGATATATGCATATGTTGAACAGAGAGAACTAGTGAGCAAGGCCATGCTTGCAACAAGAAGATCAAGAGAGACAATGCCAAGGATAGGCTTTGGACTTATAAATATTGTAGAAGACCACAAAAGAAGCCCAAGCCTTATAGACGAAGGTATCGATGGAGAGCCAACACAACGCCACGATGGATCCAAAGTGTTGCTATATGCTCAAGGGTATTGCATAGGTAACTGATGGATTTGGATACCAAAGGCCCGTGCTAAACCAACTCTATTAGCTGAAGACCACTTTGCATCAAAAGTAAAGAATCACATAAGGAAATCTAAACAAAAATCCAAGCCTTGAGTCAACAACATTGGAATGACTAAGCCCCTCACGATTGAAATCAAGAAACCAAACATGGTTGTTCGAAAGGTAGATCCTCAGCCTAGCATGCTTAACAAGTGGATATTGGATGTAACCATCGAGTGTGCACAAACGCTACTAGTGCCCAAGGAGCCTTTGACTTCCCAAGAGGACAATGATTACCACAGGTGCAATGTTGCTCATGATAAGGCTGATTGCTCAACAAAGAAAATGGCTGAATCGTCAAATAGCAACGAGTAAATCTTCCAGCTAGTGCCAAGTCCACCTAGGAATCTCGAATCTCCTATATCCACTTTCCCTAAATGGACATAGGAAGCACAACAGCAGTCGTCAAGTGCAACTGCTCAATCTCAATCTCTATCTCCATCTAAGCTTCCAAATGTCCAAGAGGTTGGACATGATAGCACTCTTAGCTCTCAGCTTAAGGCTAAGCTTCCAAATGTCCAAGAGGTTGGACATGATAGCACTCTTAGCTCTCAGCTTAAGGATATACTTGTGCAACCCATTGTGATTAGCTCACGATCTGCACAAGTGAATGTGCAAAGGGCAACAAAAGACACGACCACTTCTGATTTACCTAAGGACTTGACACTACAGTCTACCAATAGTAGCCAATCCACTAAACTAGCCACTACTACTTCAAATCAGAAATCACAGCAGTCACAGCCTTCTGCCGTGACGATGCCCTTTGCAAAACGTGTCCTTACTAATTCACTTGTAGAAGAGATGTCGCAACCAACATCCTTGACATCTCCAATACTTTCGAAGCACCTAAATCCTAGGCTTGAGGAGAAATCTCTCAAAGATTTGGCCAAGGAGATGGCACACTTGACCAATGAATCAGAGATGAAGTGCATGATGAAGCTTGATCACAAGCTGACAGCCATCACATGTGCGTAAGTCCATGTGGATATCGGAAGGCCAACACCAGAGCACACAAAGCTCATAGCCAAACCCCTAACTTGGGATGAGCAACAACATGTTTGCTCCCACTATATAGTTGTCACTAAAGAAGTCATAAAGGACATCCCAAAAGCCACAGCTAGAGAATTGCACTTGATACCCTCACTCTATACTACTCAATGTGTGACAAAAAAGAAAAAAATCGAAGTGATCAAACCAAAAGAGAAAGGACAAGGTGACTTTGTGTAGAAGTGGTACTCCAATCAAAGTTTGGCAACCAAAATTGGCCATTGACTAATGACACTCGTTGAGCAAAGGAAAGCCCTTTGGACATCAATACATGATCCCACGTACATTGCCCCAACCTCATTATGAGTGTTGGTAGCGGTCCATGAAGTCTAGCTTTCTACCACTATCTAAAAACATCCCTTGTATGATAAATTGCTTCTAGAAGAAGATCTACATGTGGCTAGCAGGCTAGGAGTAGGGAGCATGGTTCTTGATATTAGTGCATATGTCTTTTGCCTCACTTAAGACCCTACAATCCTAGATCTCTATGCTTCCCATCAATACAACCCTGACTTCTTCAGTTGGTTCTGTCCAAGTCTACATGACAAGAATCCTAAACCGTCTCTTGGTTCTACACTAGAGTCACCCAAACCTCCAAGGCAAGAGAAAAAAATCTCTAAACACAATACCCGCTCTGATAAGAAGCAATGGAGGCATGTTCCAATGGGTAAGGACAAGAGTCTAGAGCAAATGCCCAGCCAAGAGCAACTGCCAATGCAATCGGATGAAGAGCTAAATGCAAGGGAATTAGTTGAAGAGCTAGACTCTCCAAGAAGAGAGGCCATTGTACCCTCACAACCTTGCGAAGCTATCTAATAGGCCGTGGCTATGTCCCATAATGGCATGCCAAAAAAAGAGAATGTTGAGGCCCAACTAAGCACATCAACAGCTAACCTAGTTTAGGGTCCTAAGTCTTTAAAGGATACACCTCAATTGCCCAAGAAAACGAGGAGAAATCAATGGTAGTTACAAGTGGCTGTAGATGCCAAGAAGATTGAGACCAAGAGTGCTGAAGAGCTGGGGAATAAAGCATCGAGTCCACCGACGAATGAACCCATTGTCATCTCTCCTAACAGCGATGAAACCTCAAACACATCCATGTGTTTTGATAAGTCAAAGCAACCGTTACTATCAATGGTTGCTTGCAACACTCAATCCACCAACAATAGAACTTGCATTGACCAATCAAGAGTGGATACAACACTGTCACCATAGGTTGACAAAAATATACCATTCACATCCGAGGAGAACTATGACACAATAACAGCAAAGCCTCATGAGAACCATGAAAACCCTAAGGACATAAGCAACCCTAGCATTGAACAATCTTGCTCATCTAGGCATGAGCCCCCAGCTATGCTAAAGCCTAGGGAAACTCCTAGAGCCTTGCATGAGATAGCAACCAAGCAAGCCTTCAAAGAACATAAAAGTGTCACAAAGTGCTTAACTGAGTTGGATGCTAAATTCAAATTATTCACATGTGTCTACATCCTTGCAGACATGGGCACATTCCCTAGGGAGCGCTTGAGGAATACTTGCCATATCCGCTATCCTCAGAAGAGCAATAATATCTTAACGAGAACTATGACAAGCTCCTACATGAACGCATGCAACTCATCTTTGACGAGGAGGCCGACGAACTACGCTTAACTGTGACATTCAACGATGTGCTTTGCCAACCAAATCTCTTAGAGATAGAGAAACTAAAGTGACAATCAAATGGTTGAAGTTAATTTGAAAAATGTTGGTTTGAAAATCATGCTACAAAGGCCGAACTTGGACCCCAGATTATGATAGTCTCAGAGGAGTGACTAGCCAAATGGCGGTCTCAAAGAGACCCAACCTATATGGCGCCAACTTCCTTTCGAGTATTGATTGTTGTTCAGGGTATGTACTTAGCTAGAACTAGCTAAGAAAACTCTCTGATTCATAAAATTCTCACTGAGGAGGAGCTACATGTTGCGAGTAGACTCAGACAAGGTACCATGCTACTTGATGTTGCAAAATATATGTTGTTATTGAGTAGGCTGCGACAACGAGTACTGGATGCATGTGCCACATTCCAGTACAATCCTGAGTTCTAAAATTGGTTTTTATCCTCACAAAGTGACATGAATTCATAAATGTGTACATAAATAAATAATGAGTTTTTGTGACTGTGTATAGATATTACCAAAAAGCCAGCACACACACAAGCAATGATAATCAAGCACAGGAAGAAAATTTTGGGCTTGATAGGCTGAGCTCCTCACGTCCTCCTCTCACCATGCATTTAGAATTCGTGTGAACATTCCAGTCTCCAAGTGGAGGGCATGCAACCCTCATTGCCACCATTGGAAGCCCTGGCCAACACCTCTAAGGGTGTGGACGGGGCACTGTCCCCTTCTACAAGATTACTCCCTTTTCAGTCTATTCTTTTGGGGGGACGAGCCTTGCTCCATTCAATCACAGTTGGTCCACACAACTTGGCATGGGTGAAGATCTGCTACTGGCTGGAATCCATCCCACACTTGAGGTAGGATGTGTATCACCACAGGGGCCGTCTCCTCCACAGCAAATACTGCATGCCTCGTCTCACCCCTCCTCATCATATGCGCATGTTAACCTGCTATTTCATCTCTCTCATGCAAGTAGCACTGTCCTAACTTAGGGTCTAACATTTGGTTCACATTTTTTAGGTTCCTCATCAGTGGGCCAGTCATGGAGTACCCCATGTTGCTGGCCTGCAAGGAAGCTCTCCTCCGCCAAAGGGAGCACATGGCGCAAGCTCCACCGCTGGAACTGTACGTGCCCACCTTGAAGAAGTATTTGCCAAGATGAGGCCCAAAGTGAAAATGCCCAGAACATAGGCCGAACGTAAGAACTCCTCCCCAAACCAAGAAGAGGGATGTTCAAAGGAATGTGTGGAGGGTAGCGACCCATGATGTGCTGACCTTCCACAGATGCTTGGAAACTAGATGCTTGAAAGAGGAAAAAGAAGCAAAAATCAAGAATAAAATTGCTGAACCGTTCCAGAGCATTCTTAATATAGTAATAGCTAGGGACTACACCATTTGGATTCTTGCCGATACCTTCTCTGCCTTGCTTGATTGGAGCTCACCACCAATAACAACTCTAGTCAATGGCAATCCCTCCACAAGTGTTAACACAATGGGTCAGCTGGATAGTAACCCTCATGACATAATCTCCAATAGCTCTCAAGATAGCCTGAATCAAGATGCGCAACTCTCTCGGAGTGCTCTAACTCTGGCACCTCACATGATGGATCAGGACGATGGTTCGCATGCAGTACCTCAATCATCTGATCATCTGAACTCACCCTGCCTCATACATGTGGAATAGCCCCAATTTTGTATAAGATGCTTACCAAGTGGCTAACTTGCCATGATTTTTAGTCTTTAGATGGTTAAAAGGGGCAGGTTTCCTAATTGTACAAACTTTCCTTACCTACTTCTAATACATTTCACTTCTTTAACGAAAAAGATAATCAAGCGCAGGTGATATGCATCGAAGTCAACATTTCACATCTTTAATGAAAAAGATAATCAAGCGCAGGTGATATGCATCGAAGTCAACATTATGGGATTTAGATAGTGATGTCTCTTTGAGTTGCACCTATTCATTATAGTTGAAGCATATGACTTGCATGTACTCTCACGAGCTGCCAAGTGAATGTAGGTTGACATAGGTCTTTGTACGAAAGCATTCAATGTCCAAGTCGCCACAAGACCACCAACCCCACAAGAACCATTATGAAGACAACGAAACAGAAATACCAAGAAATAAAGAGCCAGGACAGAAGTCCCATGAGAAAAAAAAATCACCCCTGCAAAAAGCACACATTGCATTTGAGCACGGCCCAAATCATAGTCATTGGCTACTCTCCCTTTCTTAGCTGGACTCTACATTCGACTCACTGCAGTTGCTACCTCGATTGTTCCAATGTCTCACAAGTTACAAAGAGGTTTGCAAAATCTCAAGTGTATCTCTTCATCTTAACAACTATTCCTTTAGGATCGAGGCTAGTAACACAATCATCCTTGTAATATCTATTTTTCATGGCCTCTGGATCTTGACATTTCTTAGTCCAAATGAAAGGCTAATAGCCTCAAGGTATTGCATTGGTTGTATTCATTTTATCCCAAAAAAAACACAAAAATAAGAGAAAAAAGAAATAAATCAATAAAAGAGAAAATAAAAAGAAAATCAAATAAAATAAAGAAAGAGAGAAATAAATAAATAAATAAATAAAGCACTCACGATCACAAAACAATACCTAAGGGTCCTCAAATTAGGTACATCCAGTGACCTTGGTTGGCTGGCTCCATCCCTAGTTCCCTAGCCCTTTATACATCCCCCACAATGGTTCAGGGCACATCAAGGGCATGACATACCTAGGGAGCTTGTCTCGCCTATGGTTAGACTTGTCACCCTGAACTATTTGCACAATTCTTTTTTACGCTCCATCTCAGTAGTACCATTGCAATCAATAGTGATAAGCAAGGCATGAAAGACCATGGAACGTGCTTCGTACTCTTCGAACAATACAAGTAGCTACCAGCTATGAAAAGATAAGGCGTCACTAAGCTCAATTATGCTACATCGTGTTGTCGAAATCGCAAATGATGTCTCAAAAAGCCTTCTTGTGTACTTCTCAACATCAACAATTTTTTCCACCCTCTCGAACCCTTGGTTCATCCACACATTGCTATGAGGAACCAGACCAATAGTCTTCTAACTACGTAATATCTACATATGCACGTGCACTCATAGCTGCACCACAATCTATACACAGTTTGGGTCCTCAAGTGCAGGACATTACTCTCGACTCTTTCGTCAATATATCTCCCAAACTAATCAAACTATGTCTTGTGCATGATAAGAAGACTAGCACTACCGCTAGGGAGAGACCATATATGAGAGGTTTTTCAATTGCAAGTATTGAAGACTCCAACGAAAGTACCATTAGCTCTTCATCAACAATCAACTTTGAACTCTTGTCCTTTATCATCATGCAAGCCCACCAAAGAATCATTGTCCGCAAAATCCCCAGAACATCAACACCTGTGCCAACCACAACTCCCAACAAAAACCGGCCCTATCACCAATCAATTTGGCCAACAAAGTGCCACCAATGACCTCTCATTTGCACCACCACCAAAATTCCTCCAAGGAAAATCACAGCAGTCCCTTCCACCCATATCTTCAGTACATGCCAAAGCATGCTATCTATGATGATGAGTGCCATGGGACTGGCACTCATCTAGGAGGGGGGTAATGTTGACCCTCAAACAAACAAGGTGGAAAATATAAAGCAGAAGACAAAGCCAAGGCAAAAGTGAAACGGAAGAAGAATGTGCGCCAAGAAAAATGTGGAAACACAAGAAGTGGAGAAAAGTCCTAAATCAAGGAGAAAGACGCACAAGAAATAGTGTAAGTCAATACTTTTGTAAGAGAGCACAAGGTGCAACATGATTTATTTTAAGAGCGTTGGGCTCTCACCCGTGAAAATTGTAAAGGTAGATGGGTGGTAGGAATGAAGCTAGAAAGATATGAGGACAATGCGAAAAAGGGGGGCCACAGCCGGCCATGTAAAAAAAGGAATAAGGGGATGACTGCCCAAAAGGGATTTAGGATTTTGTATATAAAGTTGGAAAGAGAATGAGAAGCTTATTCTTGTGTGTGGCCAAAAGTAGCTCTCTTCTTCTTCTTCTTCTTGCTTGCTTGCTTGCTTGCTTGAGCTTGTGGTTAAGAGAGGGAGTGTGAGAGTGTGAGGGAGTGAGCGTGTGAGGGTGAGGGACCATGTTGGAGAAGCTCTCTATCTTCTCCTATCTTCTTCTCTTCTCTTGCTCGTGGCAATGGAGCTTGGAGCGTGGAGCTTGAGGATGGAGCTTGCTTGAAGCTTGCACTTGGATTGTGGAGCTACCAGAGTGCTTAGGAGAGGAGGCAACTCGATGGGGCATGGAGGTAAGCTCACTACACTCGGAGATAGATAGCACGTCGGCTATGTGAGAGGTAGCCATTAGCGCTAAGCTTGGAACGCTTGAAACAATAAGCGGTCCATGGGTCTTGGCAATTGATCACCTCTACAATGTTGTTGCATATGCCTTAAGATGAAAAGACTTTCTTAATATCATTGTAGAAGTTTGAAGTTTAAGAACTTTATCCATACTGATAATCATGTACTTGAGCTTGTACGCCAAGCTATTTGTAGTGGGATCTCATGCTCAAACGCCAAGACCCACGGACCACTTATTATTTCAAGCGTTTCAAGTAAGCTCTCATGGCTATCTCTCACCTAGCCGGTGTGACGTCGATCCTCTCAGGGTGTAATGAGCTTACCTTGATGCCGAAATGAGTTTCCTCCTCTCTTGCACACGCCGGTAGCTCCACGATCCTAGATGCTAGCTCAAGCATCCTCAAGCCTCCTCCATCTCCAAGCTCCATCCACCATAGCCACGAGCGCGAGAAAAGAGAAGAGAAGAGAAGAGAGAATAAGAGAGAAGAGGAGATGGTGAAGAGCTTCACCCTCTTGATCCCTCACTCCCACACACTCACCCACTCCCTCACACTCTCACATTCCCTCTCTCAAGAGCACACACACAAGCAAGGTGAAGAGAAGAAGAGAAGAAGAGAGGACTCTTGTTAGCCACACACAAATGAATGAGCTTCTCATTCACTTTTCAACTTTATATACAAAATCCTAAAGTCCCATGGGCACCCATCCCTTTTTACATGTCCGGCTATTGTGGTGAGGTCTCTTTTTCTAATTTCCTATTCTTGCTTCATGCCCTAAGCCTATACCTGTCTATTCTTTTATAAATGGCACAGGAGGGAGCCTTGCGCTCTTTTACAAGAGTTTTTAGAGTTTTTTTGAGACACCTTCCATTTAAAATTATGCTTTTTGTCTCAGTTTAGCTTTAGGGACCGCCTCTACATCTTTGCTCTTTTTCCATCATTTTTTTACTTTTTCCTTCATTTTTCCACCATCTCGAATTGAGGTTAATATTACCTCCCTCCGAGACGGGTGCCAATCCCATGGCACTTCTAGCTGTTTGTTGGAAAAGGCTAGGCGGTTGGCAAGTTGATGGTCAGGTGATGGTAGGGCCACATGTGGACTCAGATGCTTTGGAAGCCTTGGCAATGATGGTTGACAGAGAAGCCAATCAGATGTCAAGTGGATGATGGGGCCTCCAAAGTTGGTGGTTTGCTGCATTTTGTAGTTCCTAAAAGGAGAAGGTGCGGTACTCTACGTAAGGGGAGTGTCTACCTTACTGTGTGGTGCATTGTGCTTGTGCTGGTGGAATGGGGAGTTGGGTCTAACCACAGGAAAGCCTAGGTGATATCCCACACTTGAGGACCCTGTTCATGTGGTAAGGAGGTGCAGTGTGTGTAGTGTAGGGTGATAGGTCTAACCATAGGCGAGTGTTACCTCCCTAGGTATATCCTACCCTTGATGTGCCCTAAGTATGAAGTGGGGGGTCAAAAAGGGGCTAGGGGGTTCAGAGTGGAGCCGGCCGACCGAAGCCACCAGACACACCTAACTTGAGGACCCCTAGGTGTAGTGATCATGTCCTGTGTGGTCCTGGTTGTGTCTTCATGTGAGTCTTTCTTTCCATGTCTTTTTATTTTTGTGGTGTGTTTTCTTGCCTTCCTTTCTTCTTTTATTTTTCTTTTCTTTTATTTTTTAAATTTTTTTAAAAAAAATTAAGGCAGGATGACAGCCAGTTTCTAACTTTCATTATTAGAGTGAGGTGGAGAAGAAGGTGGCCGGATAGATTTGCTAAAAAACTGCCAGCTCTGCATGTATCCCTTGAGATTCATGCAAACATGGAGTGAAGTGGTGGAGAGGAAGGGGTGGTTACATTGGGTGAACTGGCTATCATTCATATCTTCAAGAAGAGCTAGGCAAAAAGAAGGTAGAAGGCTAGCTCTCATCATCAAAAAGCGCATCATGGCACAACTATCAATGGCATTAGGATCAAAAAAGAGGGGTGGGAGGCTACGTTCTTGTGGAGTAGGGTCCTGCTTAAGTAAGAGTTTAAGAAGCCTAAGGTAGTTATAGATGGTTATGAAGGCTGGATCGGGGCAAGAGGAAAAGTCAGCGAGGAAGCAGATCATGGAAACGTCTAGACTTCCAAAGGTGAAGGTGAGAGCTTGTTCAAAAGAGACACAATTAGAATTATAGATAATAGCATCCATGGAGGGTAGCATCAAAATCCACTCCTACCCTATGAGGGTACACCATAAATGTGGGGTTGTTCCTCTCGTAGGGTAAAGTGTTGCAAAAGGCCATCCAAGCGAGCATGCTAATGTCGCATACCTGTCTCCTCCACATGGGCTGGCAGTTATAGCCTTATACAGAATGTGGCACTTCAAAGACATTATTCTTTCAAAAGTCTGCCTCTTCGATCCCCCAGAGAGTGGGATTCTTTTCTCTCTCTTCCAGCCATTGCTGACCTAATCGACTTTCAATCACAATCACTTCTTCCACTACTTTAAGTGGCATGACTCTCCTCAGGCTGTTGGGCAGAAGAAAGCTAAAGGAGAAGGGTTTTTTTTCCCTTTCCTATCACTTCCAAACTATTAATTCAGCATGGAAACTTGTTGGGAGGTCATATGGGCATGGTGGTAGGGGTGCGGATGGTTGGATGATCGGCTTGGCTCTCATTTGTTTCCTAGTTTCTTCCACCAGTTTCTTTCTCCTTTCCCTGAGGGCGGCTTATCTTTCCACAAATGTGTCAATTGATGGTTACTCTTGGGAATGTGGTGAGGGGGGTTGTGGGATCACCTCTTCTTTAAATATGCCCATATCAAATTGGAGTTTAGCTTCATCCCTTTGTCGGTCTACTTGCTGTGTTTCCTCTTCAAAGCCTAGTGCATCGTCCTCCTGGGGGGTTAGGCCAGCCATCAATAAATACTTCTGTTGATCATCAAGGCTCAACCTCACGACATCGGGTTGGGGTGGCATGTGTAGTCCTGCTTGCAGGGCCCTGCGGGCTATGCTTAGTTTCTTCTTTGCCACCTCGAGAGACTCCCCTTCCTCTAAGTGGGTGGAATCCATTAGTGTATTCAAGAAGGCTTTATGTTGAGTGTTGAAGGCTACTTGGATGGCTTCTTCTATACTTTCTGCGAGGATTTTCTATTTTTCCACGAGAGCCAAGCAACGTGCCAAGGTCTTCATCCTCTATTCATTATGTCCCACCCATTCTTCTGCTCTCTTCTTCATTTCCTCCATGCCTTCCCCTTGCCTTTGCACTAGAGCTATGAGTCTTTGCTCATGGTCTTTCAATTCTTTGCTCATTCTCTCCTGCTCTTTTCTTTCTAAATTCAACTTCTCAGTTATGGTCTCCATCTCCTTGTGATGTTTT
Organism: Lygodium microphyllum; assembly: GCF_053477565.2. NCBI lineage: Eukaryota > Viridiplantae > Streptophyta > Polypodiopsida > Schizaeales > Lygodiaceae > Lygodium > Lygodium microphyllum. The sequence continues at coordinate 127,779,269 of NC_141150.1, forward strand.
TCTTCCTCTTGCTTCCTTTCCTCTTCTTTGGTGACAAACCCCATGCCTCGTTCAATCTGATCAGTCTTTGCAGTTAGCTCTTCATGTTGGATGATCAAGAGTTTATACTCCCTCTACATTTTTACCAACTCCCGATTCTCATCTTCCAGCCACTACCTCCAGCTTTCCTCTCTATCGTCCTTAGCCTTTAGCTCCTATTTGAGATCAAAGATCTCCTTTTGTTGCATGGCTATCTGTCGCGTCTTTTCAATCTGAAAAGCAGCTATCGACTCTTTTTTCGCAGCTAACTCGGCCACAACTATCTTCCTCTCCTCTTTAGCTTTCTCTAGTTGAGAGAGCAATTTAGCAACATGATGATGTCATTTGCTCAATATGGTGTTAGATCAGCCTTGAATAAATCTCTCACTGGAAATGTTAAACAGATGGGCGTCTAGCAATTCATCGGCAATGCCTTGTCCAACGGCCTCTCCCGTGGGGATGCATGACATGTGGTCAACCATGTAGTGCTGTTTTCCCTTCCGTACAACCATGGAGAAGTCAAATTCTAAAAGCAGAAGGAGCCATCGAGCTATGCGTCCTATAGCACAGGGTTTGTTTGCTAGATATAGCAAGGCTTGATGGTCCACAAAGAAAGTAAAAGGCGTAGCCAACAGATAATGCCAAAACTTCTTTACAGCAAATACCATGGCTAAACCCTCTCTCTCAGTCATCGAGTAATTCATTTCAGTCTCAGTGAGTTGCCTGCTAGCAAAGCTCACTGGATAGTCGAGATTGTGTTCGCTAGGTTGGCACAACACTATCCCCACGGCAAATTTCGAAGCATCAATATGCACATGGAAAGTAATGGTCCAATATGGCGCTGGTAGAATTGATGCAGTAGTTAGAGCCCTTTTCAATTCCTCATACTCTTGTTGGCATGCTTTAGTCCACTCGAAGACGATCAACAACTTGTACAAAGGTTTGGCAATCAATGCATAGTTCAGCACAAACCGTCAATAGTATCCCGTATGGCCTAAGAAGCATTGAACTCCCTTATAGTTGATTGGGGGCGGAAGATCAACAATAACCCTGACTTCTGAGAAGTCAGTGGCAATGCTGTTCTTCAACACCACGTGCCCTAGGATGCATCCATGTTTCACCCAGAATTGGCACTTTAAGGGGTTCAGGGAGAGACGATATAGGCAACACCACTCTGGAGCCCCAAGAGAGACACCATGGAAAAGGGGATTCTACTACAAGAAAATCTATATTGTAACATCAACAAGCTTTTATTTCATTCTTTTGATGACCAAAACAAAGAAAACAACAAATCTTCACGCAGCATCATAGTAGATATCTCCCACGGATTTGATAGAATCAATCACAATCTTCAACATCTTCATAAAATCCATCAATAGAACAAGGAACACAAAGGAATACATCACTTTTGAACGGAAATCAATCACACAGTATTCATCTTCAATGTCTTCATAGTTTTGTCTCTCAATTTCTCATATACAGATACATTCTTTTGATAGAATTGATTATCTCTTGCGCTCTCTTTCTCTCTCTCTCTCTCTCTCTCTCTCTCTCTCTCTCTCTCTCTCTATAATACATCATCTCCTCACTACAATACTCAATAATGAAACTTAGTAATCCCTCTTAGGTCGTGAATGAACCTCCCAAGAGGTATGGGAGGTATGAAAGGGTACCAAAGCCACTACAGTGTCTCTTCATAGCTCACCATAGTCACTTCATTTTAGTCTTCAGCAGGTGCTTCTTCCATTTGTTTTAGCTCTTTTGAACTTAGATTCATCCTTTCCAAAATTTAGAAAATTTTCCAAAAGTCACACATACATTCTATAGAACACGTATAGAAGATCTACAGAACAAAGCAAAACAAGAATAGAGCAGAGATAGAGGCTCTACAGAAGGTTTACAGAGGGTTACAGAAGGTCATCATAGAACAACAGATCCTTCTAACTCATACTAAAATCATTCCAAACTATCAAAAACTATTCAATAAGCTTTCAAAAGACCTCAACCTTCATCAATCATCAATCCATGCTTCATATAGAAGAAAATCAGAACAAAACGGAAGCTAAACAGAAGGTATTAGAACCTCAACAGAACCTATCAGAACATCACAGAGCCTCATATTTCTACTAAAAATCATCATGAACTTCCAAAACATAATCAATATTATCCAAAACACTCTCAAAAACTTCCATTAACAACCATACATCACTCTAAATCCATCAGTATCAATCATTTAGACAACAAAAACAACAAAAATCGGTAAAAAATTTAGTCTTTTTCCACTCTCAACATATCCCTGCACTTAGAAAGGAAGTGTCCTCGTGACCTAAGGAAAAGAAGAATGAAAGTTCAGTAAAGAGCTCAATTTGATCTTCTGTAGTATCTTTAACAATCACTCCACCACGACCCCAACTTATCACATGCATATCTGATAATACTACAACGAAAGAAAAATACCCTTTTGGATATTATCTCCATTTTTTTAAAATTGGTTAGCAACACAAAGTCATAAAGGATATAAGAGTTTTCTTTGAATCAGCGTCATCTTCTGCTAGCTTATAGTTCAATGTCTTCTTCATCAATCCAACTTCAACTTCAGCTCCATCCAACAAAGATAAACAATATATACATACCACATATACAATTCACATAGGCACAACACTAGGTAATCTGAATGGCACATGCCCCCAAAAAATGGAAAGCACAGAAAAAGATTTCCATTAAAGAAAAAGAACTAATACATCCAAAAAGAACTCCACTACTAAGCAGGATGCAGACACTTCTTCTTAAACTTCATGCTAGACTTGAGACGCTCCAGAGTTTTACTCTCATCTACAAAATGCAAAGACACATTCTGGAGGAACTATATACAACACATCCTTTCCAGCAAAATAAGAAACCTGGTAGGGAAAGCTTGTGCGAAATATAATATCCATTTGAGCAGTAGTCACATCCACATTCGGATTGATGATCAAACTGGGGATACACTTGCGAGTGTTCAGATTAGAGTGCTGATGCATAAAAGCAAGGTATTAGCAAAAATGAGCCGCAAGACGTACAGAGATATCCTCAGAATGAGCATGCACCTGAGCAAAATGAAGGTAAGAGTTTGAACATGCTGCAGAGGTATCCTAGGGCCCTGGAATGAAAGGCCAGTTAAACACCGGTCCTATCACAGAATCATGCAGTGTCCATTGTCGTCGACGAAGTATGTCACGATCATACCCTAGTGTATCCAGCACTAAGTGAGGAGGAAGGTTAATGTAATCAGAAGGAGAGGGGAATGGAATAAGAGGAGAGCATTGTAAAGGAGGATAGGATAGATCATAAAAAGAAGGGAAATGAAGAGATAAGGAAGATGGAAGAGATGCAAAATTCAGCAAAAACTTATGAAGGGAATCTGCTAAGAAAACAGAAGGAACTGGAGGAACTACAAGAGGAGGTTCAGAAGGGTAGGCGATGATGTCGGATCGGCAATGAAAGGATAAAAAGTAAAGACAAGAATGTGAGGGGAACTAGAAGGAGTAAAAGACAACAGAGGAATAGTGTCAGGGTTGGAAGTGAGGAGGGAAATATACAACAGAAAACGATAGGACATAAGAGAATAAGACAAAAGATCAGTGGGATCTAATGGATAAAAAGAACAATGATAAGCAAGATCTTGGAAAAAAGAATATGTGAATAATGGATGATCAACAATATGCCGCAACGGTTGAGTTTGCAAAGGATGGATATCAGATTTGTGGAACATACCCCTGAGATGATGAGATTCCAAAGCAACATCCTCCAAAGGTACATGCCAAGCATGTCCCTTACGCCAAGTCATCTGCTCATGATAATGCTTCAAACTATCTACTAGCAGGAGCTCAACTAAGTGCATATATATCACTGCTTGTAACACCACATCTCCCACATACAAATTGATATCTTCCTCATCAGGAATCTGTAAATGCCCCGTAAGATACATGAAGGACAACAACTGTACTTCATGCGAAATCAGCTCATCAATAAATCTGTCAAACACAGACTTTAGCAAATCTACAAACCACAAATTCTGCCACCCATCCTCTAGAGGTTCTAAATCCACATTGCTCAAAGAGATATACAAGGCAAAATGTTGTTGATTATACTTGATCCAAAAAGACGGTGGAAGTGACACTAGCTCAACATAACTAGTAAAATCATCCTGCACACAATTCATACGTTATTGAAGGCGTTCGACCTTAGCAGAAAAACCATTACACAACTTCTCCTTCTGCTCTAATTGGTCAAGCTCCTCGTTGGAAGATACTACAGAAGAAACCATAGGAGGTGGAGGAATAGAAAGAGTAACAATCATTTGATTAAGCTCTACAATCATCTTCTGTGACTCAACAGTTTCTTGAGAAGACTGTAGCTGACCCTCACAAGTACCCAGCCTACTGGCTAAGTCAATCATCTCCTCAAGGGAAGAATTATTCTCTTTAGTCAAAGACACATTCTCTGCTTCCAAGGTAACTACTTGAGATTCTAACTGTTGAATGGTGGCCTTCTAGGAATCCATCAGGGTAGTAGCTTCAGTCATTTGTTTATGAATATCTGTGAGGGCGGCTTTCTTAGATGCTAGATCCTCTAAAGCCTTACTCAATTGACTAGTTAGGGAATCCACTTTGTCCTGCAAGGAAGTATACACTCCTGTGTAAATGGACTGAAGACAAGTCGTCAATGAAGTCTCCAATGTAGCTTGGACACCAAAAACTAACTAAGGAAGCAAAGGTCCAGCTAACATCATTTGTAAGGAAGCAGGGATCTGTTTATCCAACTGCCCATCCCTTTGTGCTGCAAATAGATTAGGACATGACAAGAATGAAGGAAGGGCACTAGTAGGAACATGAGGAATGGAGTCCTGTACAGGAGAATTAGAAACTTAAATAGAAACATGACTAAGGGGCCCTTTAGTACGTAATCTTTTACTGCGAGAGAATCTAGTAGGGGGCTCATCCTTTGAATCAGAATTGGGCTATAAGGGAGGAGGAGTTGGAACAGAAGGTGGCGGCTGCTTTGGAAGAGGAGCAGGATCAAGAACTAGCACACCACCAGGAGGAGGTGCAAGGGAGATAATCTTCTAAAGAAAAACACCGTAGGAGACATTACTACCCTGACCTTTCTGAACTCTCTGAAAATGATGATCCATCTTCGCGAGCATGAATGCTGCCCAATTGAACTTGGCTCCCTCCAGGATCCTAATAGAAGCAGTGAACAACTCCTTGGATAGAAATTTGGAAGCAGGCTTCCCTGACATGAACCTATCTTGTAGAAACTGGCAAAGTTGTTTCCATACCGGGGAGGAGATGTGAGCTATAGAAACCCTAGAACTGGTGATAACTTTGCTAGAGACCAAAGGGCTAGGTTTCTTTCTGCATGAGAGAAAGAATCTCCTTAGCTGTCAATAATTAATTTCCACTAGGGACGAAAGACACTGAAAGAGGCAAACACAACGCATCACTGATATTGGCTGTGGATAAGCAAAAGCGTCGGTTATAAACCAAGCCAAACTGGTTCTTGTAGGATGCCAGGAAGGAGTAGCACATCGTGTTGTCCACTAGCGGAAACTTCAAAGCCACAAAAGGACGAAGACCATTGTGTTGTCCACTGGCAGAAACTTCAAAGCCACAAAAGGACGAAGACCAGCACAGCGAATGCAATCTGCCTCTAGGAGAAGAGCATATTCATGCATCGGCAACGGCACATGCTGGATGACAATAGGAGAAATAGAGGTAGATGCCATTCAAACTACACAAGAAACCCACACACACAACCAAGGAAAAAGACGAAAATTTTCCTACAAAACCTAGACAAATCAACACAGAGAAGAATATCAAAACAAAGGACAGACGACCAAACCAAATTGGACCAGACTTCCCCAAACAATCCATATCCTATAGAAAAATTTTGACATGACTTACGCACTCGTGCAACCAAAAGCTTCATGCTATGCAACAAGTAGGCACCCAAGACCCCGTGGAATCAAGCAATCAAAAATAAAAACGCAAACAACCGTACCCCCAGACAATGACCAGACTCAAACAGAATCCAGGACTTAGACCAACAGAATAAAGAGAGATGAACAAGACCGACATCTCTGACTTAACAAATCCCAATCCCCATAAACGCATTGCATAAACCTATGGTGCAGTGAACGTGGATGGGTGAACACTATCGAATTCATTTTAACCATGTACAAATTAGATTGCGGTTCGTTATTAATTAACCATTAATGCATAATGAGTGGATTTCGCAATCCCAACTCCTACTTAGACTGACTTGACTAATTGGGGTTCTCTAATAATGCAAATCATTGTTATAACTTACGTGATATGTGGCGCAAAGTGCATGCATGTGTGACGGCGGGGGTTCATTTTAATTACAAATAAATTGTGTCTGTAGCGCGTGTGTGCGTGTACTATGCATTTATTTTAGAAAATTATGTGGGTTATTGTGCCATGTGCTCGTGCAACGATGGGGTTCCTTTTACAATTAACGGTCAGGTTCCTTTTAAATTAAAAATTAATGAAGTGCATTCTGTTTATTTGGTGGGTGCAACTGTTGGTTGATTTTATTACAATTACATGTGTGTTACGGTGCAACATGAGAGAGGGAAAAAGAGAAAAACCTGGTAATGTGTGGGGCTTTCAATTTTTGCATGTTTTTGAAAAGAATATTGAAGTTTCAAATTTTTTGTAATTTTTTTCTGAGATTTCCAGATTGAAAAATATTTGAATTGTTTACAAAAATATTAGAGATTTTTAAGGAAAAATTTTATTATTTTTTGGGATTTTATATGAATTTTTGGATTTTGTATGCGTTTTTAGAGATTTCGGGATTTCAAGTACCCGTGACTGCATATGAACGGCTGCTAATGACCGTGACTGCGTATGAACGGCTGCAACACCCCACCAGATGAACAAGTTGGATGCGCGTCCTCGCACGTGAATACACGCAACAATCATCGACACCAAAACGTCGACCACAGCGCGCGAAGGGGGGCTTCACAGGGGGTGGGGGAAAGGGCTTAGTGAGGGGGTTTAAGGAAGGGGGGTGGGAAATGGGTTTAAGGAGGAGGGGTGGAAAAGGGGTGGGAAAGGGGCGGGAAAAGGGTTAAGTTGGCAGGGGAGGGGTAAATGTAGTAGGGGGAAAAATTTAAGGGTAAGTTTAGAGGGAGGATAAAGTTAGAGGTGGGGATTGATTGAGGGGTGGGGGGTTTAAAATAGTGGGGGGGAATTCGGGGTTGGGCAGGGTGGCAATGGGGGGGGGTTGGACATGGTGGGTGGCCAAAGAGGAGGAAGAAGTAGGTGGGGAAGGAGAAGGTAGGTGGTGGAGGAGGAGGAGAAGGGGGTGGGAGAGGAGGAGGGGGAGAGAGAATGGGGAGAGAGAAAGACAAGGAGAGAGAAGAAGAAGAGAGAAAGACAAGGAGAGAGAGAGAGAAGAAGAGAGGGAGAAGAAGAGAGGGAAGAAGGGGGGGAAGGGAAACTGTCGAGGGTTTTTTTTAAACTTTTTTTGGTTTTTTTTTTTTGCTTTTTTTTTTGGTTTGTGTGGGTTGTTGTGTTTTGATGGTTTTTTTTTTGTTTTGTTTTTGTTTTTGTCTTTTTTTTCGATGGTTTTGTGTGTGTTTTTTTTTTGTTTTTTGTGTGTGTTTTTTTTTTGGGTTTGTTTTTTGCAATGGTTTTGTTGGTGTTTTATTTATTTATTTATTTTGGTTTGGTTGTTTGTTTTTTATTTTTTTTTAATGTTTTTGTTAAAATGAAGAAAAAGAAAGAATGGAGAGCCGGTCCTGTCTCGCGCGCATGCGCGGGGCGGGAAAAATTTGCAAGGATGGGAAGCAACGGGGGCCAAGACTTCGAGACGAAAGGGCGCAAAGAAAATGGGGCATGTCAAGGCACGTAAATTCAAAAACGCGCGTGTTCACGCGCAACGCAAAGTGCACGGGGATATGGCAAGACAAAGAAAAATTAATAACTCACAAACCGTTCATCGGAACGCAATGATGTAAAAAGGAAAATTGAGCTAGAAGGCGAGGAGGAGACTATGAAAAAGTATAACAGGGTGTCCGGGATGAAATCAGGGCGTTCCCATGGAGAAAAGGCCAAAAACAAGCCCGAAAGTCCATATGATAATGAATATCAAAGAATCCATTCGCCGAAATGAAACACAGGAAAAAGGAAATTGTTGAGAAAAGTTATATTGGATAGGCCTAGCACGTCAGAACACGGGTCTAATGAAGATGAGACCCATTCACATAGAAAAAACCCAAAAAATCAACCTTGATATGGGATACAAAAATTAATATAAAAAGAATGGGGCATTGGAACGAAGGGCAGTAAAAAGGAAAAATATCTATGAGAAGGGGATTCACAGGGCTAGCACATCAAGACGCACTTCCGGTGGAGTTAGAAGGGGTTCACATGCAAAAAACACAAAAAACAGAATCGAAAATATATTGAAAATTTAATAACGAAAATACAGCGGTTGAAATAGGGCGGAGAAAAAAGCAAAAATGTAGGGAAAGGATGATGGGACATAATAGTCAAATAAAACTGAAATTCTGGTGAAAATAGGGCATGTTTAGATGGAAAAACAATGTTAAAAATATGCACAAAAATGGCCTGAAAACGCACAAAAATTAATGTCGGATGAACAATGCATCCGAAGGATAGGGAGTAAAAAGGAAAAATGTCAGGGGGAAGATGGAGGACAGGCTGTCACGTCTGATTGTTGTTCGGAAGCAATAAAGATGCGTTCACATGGAAAATCCTCCAATTTACGAGAAATGCTTCAAAAATTAATAACTCAAGAACCGACGGTCAGAACAAGGGTTGGTAAAAAGGAAAAGTATATCATGTGAAGGGACGAACATGGCTATAAGGGGGATGTGGGTTTTGATGAATGTAGGATGCGTTCACATGAAAAAACGTTACAACAAGGGATAAAGGGAAAAAGAGAAGGAACAGGCCCAAGGGTGGGGTGAACATGGACAGGTGGATGGGGAAAGGACCCCATCAGGGTAAAATCAGGTCATGGCATATATGCATGATTAAAATGAGGCATATGCAGGGGGTATGCATCATAGATGCGCAGGGACTCGTCCCCACACTTAAAACCTTAACGGACATGGTTAGATATAGCAACATAGCCTAGGACTTGTCAATCGACTGGACTTTGGCGTCCCCACACTCAAAATATAGCGTATGCTTACAATCATAAGGATAAGGTTAGAAAGATTTGGCCCGTTTCATGTATGGTCGAAGGAACCGTCACTGCTACCGAAGGGTTGGAGTCGGCTGCAGGAGGTACCATGGCTCGCTCCAGGGTTCAACCAACATGGCAAGGACCATGCAGCATCACCTAGGGAGGTAGCTGGTTGATGAAGCCCGTCGGGGGAGGTGTCATTGATGAAGGATAGTCACTCAACTCACGGGCACTCAGATGGGATGATAGAACAATCACTCACCCCAAAATTTGCATTACGCAAGTGAATATTGATGGAAACCCAGATCTCACATTCGGTTTAGGAATCGACAAGGTAATGGTACAAAGGGAGTATGCTAGGGTGTACAGTTGATGGTGCATCAGTGCATCTAATCCGTCTGGCATAGGTGCAAGGAGGAAGGCTAGGGAGCCTTGTAGTGCAGTGCTCAGAATAGAGTGGCATGTCTTGTGACGATGGCAGAGACCCATCCCGTGGGTGCATATGGAAATAGAAACGTACCTGACACCCATTGTCGTAACGTCCCTCAACCCTCATCTCTCAATAATTGATTGAAGAAATACCAGTCACACTCAGTCCACCCTTTGTCTCACTCTCTGTTGAAAGATCCAGGAGGGCAACCCTTTCCTGAAACCCATTGATGTAATCCTCACTATCACTTGTGCAGAGGTTGTAATCCTTGTGTGCATTTGATGATGCAACTGTGCATCCCACCCTGTGTCTGCATATAGTGCAAGAAGGAAGGCCAAAGAGCCATATGGTATAGTGCACAGGAATAGATCATGCATTGTGCATTGAGAGGCCCATCCCATGCATGCAATACTCCGTTCACACATCTCGCCTCTCATTTGATTTGAAGGAAAAGACTGGTCACTCAACCCACCCTCTGTCTCACTCTCACTGATAGATACAGAGGGCAATCCATACTCACGTCCCCTATCCTGTTAGGATGAAAGCTCACATCACTCAAGGGGTTGGTGATGAAAATTGTGTCGACTGTTGTTGTCATCAGGATATTGAAGACAAGGCATACCGAGAGAGGTAGCTGACAAGTCTGGTACTTCAATGATTTGTAAGAAAGGTCGTTTGTTAAGAAGGGCAGACGGACTGAGATTGCAAAGATAGCGCACCAAGGGAGGTGGCTTCAAATTACTTACTGGAAAGGTTCTACTGGTGAATCATCTATCCTGAATTGCGAGGTGTTACCACCTTTTCCATAGTCAGCTTCCCGCCCAATGGTGTTTCCACTTTTTCTTGGAATGAGGTCTGTTATGACAGGGAATTTCTTCCTTTTCTCCCATAACAGTTTTGACTGTTTTATTTTATTTATTTTTTTCCTTTCTTTTTTTTTCGTTAATAAAGAGAATGGTAGAAATACCATGTGTCAGGACTAACCTCGCCACTGTTGTTGGATTAGACGAGAAGAGAACAAGGTAGGGTTGAGAGGTATCTGTGAGGGGCTAGCAGAATGCGACTGCCTCATGAGGAGAATCATAAGGGCTATCAGAAGCACGAAGAGAATGACAGTGTGACACCCAAAAGGGGGAGGGTAGATCGACTATGATTGTCAAGATCCCCAAGGAGGAAAGTACTTCTTCAGACGATAGCCATTGATCAGAAAAGGATCATGAGAGGCATCAACGGTTTGCACATGAACAGAGTTATTAGGATTGACAGCAAGTACCTCGTACGGGCCCATCCACCATTGTTGAAGCTTGCCAAGAAACTTGCCAAATCTCGAATCATAGGCTAGGATAAGATCACCTTCTTTGAAATCCTTGTGCTTGATGAAACTGTCATGATAGGCCTTGCGTCGCGCTTGAGTGGTTTCCATACACTCTAGGGCCATTCGTCGAATCTCATCCAAACATTCCAAGTGTAGGAGGCGGTGTTGCAAGGACTCATCATCTCCCAAGCGTTCTTTAACTGCCACTCGCAAAGAGGGCAATTCCACCTCAACAGGGAAGACGACTTCTGTACCATATACTAAATGGAAAGGGGTCTGTCCTGTAGCTGCCTTATGGGAGGTTCTGAATGCCCAGAGGGCCTCTGTAAGTTGATCATCCCAGTCGCGACGATGTGCGACAATCGTTCTTGTCACGATCGAGCAGAGAATGCGATTAATAACTTCAACTTGGCTGTTGGCTTTGGGGTAATAAGGAGTGGACTTGTGATGGCGGATCTTATATAGCTCTGTCAGCTCCTCCATGGTTTTGTTAAGGAAATGAGTACCTCTATCACTTACCAATTCGAGGGGACTGCCAAAACAGGTGATAATATTTTCATATATGAACACAGCTACGTTGTTACTATCGTTTTTCTTCAGAGCTTTAGCTTCACACCGCTTTGTGACATAATCCGTACATACTAAGATGTATTTGTTATGCTTCTGTCTGGTGGGTGGATCAATGGGACCCACAAAATCAATCCCCTACTTCTCAAACGGCTTAGGAAAATAATATGTTGCAGTGGCATGGCACTTGTTTTGGTGGGTTTCCCCATTTGCTGACAAGCATCACATCTCTTGCAGTAGTCATGTGCATCCTTGTGGAGAGTCGGCCACCAGTATCCCGCCAATAGAGCCTTCTTGGCTGTCGCTTCTCCTACGAAGTGTCCACCACATGGTTCGTCATGGCATGCTTTCAATACTATGCCGATTTCATCTCCTGCAACACATCTTCTCAACACTTCATCTTTGCCTCTCTTGTACAGTGCACGGCCTAGCAAAGTGTAGGGGACTGATTCTAACATAAGCTTCTTCTTCTCACAGCTTGAGATACCACGAGGATACTGTTGAGTTGCCAGGAGGTTGGCTATGTCTGCATACCAAGGAGTAACTGTTTCAACTAGAAACAAGGAAGCATCAGGAAGGTCTGGATCATCATGTTCCTCTTCTGCAGTTTGAGGGATCCGTGATAGATGATCGGCTAGGACATGGGAACGGCTAGGCTTAGTGACCACTTCAAAATCAAACTCCTGGAGGAGCAACCATCTCATCAGTCGTCCTTTGACATCTACTTTCTTCATCAAGAAGGACAGGGCTTCATGATCCACATAGAACTTGAAATGCGTTGACAATAGATAGTGTCAAAACTTCTCCGGTGCAAACACCATTGCCAAGTACTTAAGCTTTGTCACTATGTAGTTATGTTCCCTATCAGTGACCTTTCGGCTTACATAATATATTGGTTGATCTAATTTAGAGGGGCTCTTTTGACATAGGACAACACCTAGCCCTTCGACTGATGCATGTGTGCACATGAAACTCCTTTGTCCAATCAAGAGGCTGTAAAATAGGTGCTTGGATAAGGCATTGTTTTAGGGTATTAAAGGCTTCTTCGTAGTCATCAGTCCAAAGAAAATCCACTTCTTTCCTTAGGAGCCTGTGTAGAGGGCTGCCTTGGTTGCAAAATGTGCAATAAATCTTTTGTAGTAGCCCACATGGCCAAGAAATCCTCTCAATTACTTGAGGTTTATTGATGCTGTCAAGGCAAAAATCTTCTCAATCTTCATCGGGTCTGTTGCAATCCCTTGTGCAGAGACAATATGGCCCAAAAGAACTCCTAATGAAACGCTAAAAACACATTTTTTGAAGTTGAAAGAAATCCCATACTCTCGGCATTTGTCAAAACATTGCTCTAGGTGTCCCCAATGCTCTCGTATTAAGCTATAGACACAGAAGTCATCAAGATACACCTCAATGAAATCATGCAAATGATTCTAGAAGGCAGCCATAATTACTCGTTGGAAGGTGGCAGGAGCATTACAGAGCCCAAACGGCATTACTCTATAGGCATAGGTCCCCCATTCTGTGGTGAAGGTTGTTTCGGATTGGTCCTCTTCTGCGATTTGGACTTGGCTATATCCGCTGAATCCATCCAAGAGGGAATATAGCTCATGGCCTGCCACTATGTCCAACAGTTGGTCTGTAAAAGGGATAGGGAAATGATCCTTCTTCGTCCTTGAGTTCAGCTTTCGAAAGTCTACACATATTCGAAGTTTCTTGTTCTTCTTGGGTACAACCACAATGGGCGAAACCCATTCACTGTTAACCATGGGATAAATGAATTCGACTTCAAGGGGCTTCAATAATTCGGCCTTCACCAGAGCAGAATAATTAGAATTCATCGGACTTTGTCTTTGCCTTATAGGTTTGGCATCATGCTCTAGGTCAATGTGATGTTGGCATACTGTGGGATCAATCCCCTTTAGGTCTTTGTACGACCAAGAAAACACGTCTAAGTTCTTCTTTAGTAGATCTTGCAGAACCATTAGTTCTTCTTCTAGAAGATTGAGACCCACTTTCAGGATGTTCAGTACCGTCAGTATCCAGGAACGTCACTTGTCTTTCACCTTCCACTTCGCAGATAAATGTCCCATGGATTGCTTCTAGATAGAGGTTTGACTCTTTTAAGAGAGTAGTGTCATCATCTGATGTTCCACTAGAACCAGTGTCATCCTTCTGAATAGATGACTCATTTGTCTGTTGAGATTGCTAGCAGGGTATCAGAGCTTTGTTTGCTTCTGTGTGAGTGGTGATTTTTTCTGGAATTAGGGATTCATCTTCAGAGGATGCATCTGGGAGTGTCATATAGCACGAACCTTCTAGAAGCCGTGGCTCTGATGGCTCTGGCTTCTATTGACAAGGGGCATCATCATCATCTTTTCTCCAAAATGAATGGTCAGGGCGACAGGAGCCACTGGTAAACTTAATTTTTATACCTTTGATCCATTGCTTATGCAGATTCTGCATACTTTGTGGTCCATTGGTCAACCCAAATGGAACCATAGTCATTCCATCCAACACCCCGAGATCTTGGTCTCCTCTAAGGTCTCTGTAGGGATATCAACAAGATAAACTACTATCAGAGGAAATTCTTCATCTGCACTTTCATATCTTGCTTCATTTTCTTCCTCATCATTTTCATCCTCTTCCTCTGGAGGCTCTATCTCTGCTTCTGTAGAGGCTCTGTAGTAGAAGAATAGATCCTCCACCTCTGTATCTGTGTCTGTTTCTGCTTCTGCTTCTGTCTTTGGCTTTGTCTCTGTTACTGTCTCTACGATTGACATGTAACAGGGAGAACAATACCTCCATGCTTCTATATCATTGTCAGAGGTGATTTCAGAAGTTAATTCTAGTTGAAGCAAGAGGTATTCTCCCATGGACAAAGACTTTGCTTCCTTTGGTAGTTGGCTTACATTGCCCACTGTTAGGGACTATGCCTCTGTTTTCTTGGGAAATATCTATTTAACAGCCTCTTCATCTCCTAATGTACTATCTGTTACTTCATTGGAGGAGTCAATTATGACTTCGATGGATGTGGGTCCATTGTCTTTTTGCGATCCATACAATTTCAACACCACTTTGTTGGGTCCTCTACCTAGGGTTAGGGTTCCTTTGAACCAGTCCGTCCTAGCTCTCGCTTCAAAAAGCCAAGGTCTTTCCAATAGTAGAGGGTATGAGGTCCCTTAAGAATTTGGTTTAACCACCAGATAGGTCAGCCAATAATCTTTTCCTGCAAGGGTTGTTTTTACGTATGGGAGGATGCCCAACGGTTTAATTCTGCTTTGGTCTGCCAATCTGATAAGCCAATGTGTAGGTTGAATTCCTTGCAACCCTAAGTCCTTCATTGTCACATCCATCATTATGTTTACTGATGAGCCCCCATCAATCAATGCATCTGAAATAAATCATCCTTCTATCCATACACTAATCTCTGGGGTTCCAGGATTTAGGAAGGCGTTAGCCACATCTACTTCCTTTACAGGCTCCGAGGCCTTATTGGTCTTGGTCGCTGTTGAAGGAGCAATCCTTAGTCCACGTCTTCTTGTCAAGATGCTTTTGAATTTCTTTCGGCAGCTGGGAGACAGCATCAGCAACAACTGTCGAAATGTTAAGTTTGGTTTAAAAGTGTCTAGGTCTTTTACCAAGTCATATTCTTTGATAGGATCCATGGGCTTCTCTAGTCTACCGGGGAATGGGGCTACACCCATTTTCATCTTTTCTTTATCTTCTAGCAATGGTAGCATTGGCACTTCCTCTATTTCTGGAGTGCTTCTGTATCGTCTATCTCATGGACCTCTGGTCCTGTTTCTAGGACTGTCTCTGTGACTTTCTATGGCACTACAATGCTTTGTACTGCACTGTTCTGTCCTGTATTTTGCTATGTCCCTCTGTTGGCATTGAACTTCACAATCTTGGCAAGGGAATTATTTTCATTCTGGACAACTGGTTCCTTCTTCTTGGTATGCGTGATAGCGGCAACTTCCAACTCTACCAAATTGGAGGCAGGCTCTTGTACCTTCTATTGGCTATCAGTGGCATTGCTTGACAAGGGCTGGACTTGGACAATCCTTTGCAGTGTGGCCTTCTCCTTTGCATCGACTGCATAAGGGCTTGTAATCCACATATCTTCTAGGGTTTAGACAATTTGGTGAGATATGATGCTTTTCTCCACATCTGTAACATTCCACCTTAGATCTCTGACCACCACTAGACTGTTGTCCTTTGTAACTTTGAGAGGAAAACCTCCTTGGACCAAAATTAAGACCACTTTTGAATGGAAATAAATCACATAGTATTCATCTTCAATGTCTTCATAGTTTTCTCTCTCAATCTCTCATATACGGATGCATTCTTTTGATAGAATTGACTATCTCTTGTTCTCTCTCTCTCTCTCTCTCTCTCTCTCTCTCTCTCTCTCAATAATACATCATCTCCTCACTACAATATTCAATAATGACACTTAATAATCCCTCTTAGGTCGTGGATGAACCTCCCAAGAGGTATGGGAGGTATGAAAGGGCACCAGAGCCATTACAGTGTCTCTTCATAGCTCACTATAGTCACTTCACTTTAGTCTTCTCTTTAGTCTTTAGCAGCTGCTTCTTCCATTTGTTTTAGCTCTTTTGAACTTAGATTCATCCTTTCCAAAAGTTAGAAAAATTTCCCAAAGTCACACATACATTCTATAGAACACTTACAGAAGATCTACAGAACAGAATAGAACAGGAACAGAGCAGAGACATAGGCTCTACAAAAGGTTTACAAAGGGTTACAGAAGGTCATCATAGAATAACAGATCCTCCTAACTCATACTAAAACCATTCCAAACTATCAAAAACTATTCAAAAGCTTTCAAAAGACTTCAACCTTCATCAAATATCAATCCATGCTTCATACAGAAGAAAATCAAAACAAAACAGAAGTTAAACATAAGGTATCAGAACCTATCAGAACATCACAAGCCTCATATTTCTACTAAGAATCATCATGAACTTCCAAAACATAATCAATATCATCCAAAACACTCTCAAAAAATTCCATTAGCAACCATATATCACTCTAAATCCATCAGTATCAATCATTCAGACCTCAAAAACAACAAAAATTAGTTAAAAATTCAGCCTTTTTCCACTCTCAACACGCTCAAAGACTGTTCGGAGTTTGTCTAAGTGTTCTCTCCAGGTCGAGTGAACACACAAGTCATCCATGAAGGCTTCCAATTCCTTACGAAGCATGTCTTTAAATATGGTGCACATGAGGCATTGAAAGATGGATGGGACATTAGTCAACTCGAAAGGCATGACTATGTAAGCAAAGATGCCCCACTCAGTGGTAAAGGTAGTCTTATGCCTGTCAGCACGATGCACTTGCACCTGATTGTATCCAGAGAAGCTGTCCAGAAAATTGTAGGCCTCTTTGCCCACTACTCTTTTGACGATGTGCTTGGTGTACGTCGATGGGTAGTTTTCTCTCTTAGTGGCAACGTTCACCTTCTTGTAATTGATGCACACTCTAATCTTTCCATTCTTCTTCATCACTATGACTATGGGCGACACCCAGTCTATGTGCTCAATTTCGTAAATGAATCATGCTCTCATTAGCTTGTCAATCTCCTCTTTGACTACATGAGCATATTTTGGATTCATCGGGTACGGTCACTGCTTGACCGGCGTTGCGTTTGGTGTCATGGGTATGTTATGAGTCATTACACTCGGATCTACCCCCTTAAGCTCTTCTAAGGACCAAGCAAACACATCTATATAATCTCACAAGAGAGCAACAAGAATCGCCTCCTCTTCGTCAGTCAACTCATTGGCAATAAAGACCAGTCAGGGTGTCTCCCCTTCCTATGCTAGGTTCACCTCCTTGACCTTGGCTGGTCCCTCAATGGGTTCACTTGTTTGCCCTTGGCATTTAGTACCCAATAGGATTACTACCCTGTCACCCTTCTTGAATTCCCTAAATCTCTTCAAGAGATCCTACAGCTTTCTTTGGTCTTCTGTTTGCATGTCCCTAGGCTGTTTTGCCCTTTCTTCTTCAACTGTCTGCGCCTCAGGTGGACGGATAGGCCCCCCTTGGTGCGTCTAGTCTTGGATGGTCTAGGTATTTCTGGGTCGCTATCTGAGCTTACTTCCGACTCAGAATCAAACTTGTCGTTTTCACTAGAAGAGGTGGTTTCTCCTGGCGGTTGCAGCTCAGAGGGTGACTCTGTTCTAAGCACTGGTGGCATGCCTGGTTGGGTTAGGCCTGCTTGTTTGAAATCTATGGCTCCTATGTGTTCCAACCAAGTGCAGTCACAATCTATGCGCATGACCCCTCACTCTACCTTAAAGACACTCTTTTTCTGTGGCTTGGAGTCCACTCGTATCTGTTATATTTCTTGTCCCTCAGTGTCATATTCTACTGTGTCTATCTCACCCTCACTTTCATCACTGAAAGAACGGCAGTCTTCGTACTTGGCATAGGAGTCATCTTTGTCCGATTGCTCATCGTCTCCTAGGTTTTAGTATATCTCTTGTCTCTGATTGGGGACTAGGGCCCAATTGTACATGAGGTTTAAGTCATGCACCCTGGTCCATTATCACCTTGGTTTGTTTAACAGATCTTGGAGTGGCTTGAAGTTTGCTGCTCGATTGCCAACTAGCTTGCTAGTTAAATACTCCAGAATCTCTTAGAGTTCCCTCGTTATTTGGCACTTGGAATGTGACAAGTTTAGGTCACCCACGAAGGGTTCCTGCCATCATGCAATCTGGTATGGAAGGTGTGTCTTTTGACTTGCTAACTCTCATGACGGCTTGCTCGTATGCCTCATGATTTGATAATGGCAAGTCGATCATAGCAAGGATATGCATCCAGTCTCGCTCATCCTCCGGGCATGGGATATACTTGGTCAAGGGCCCATAGGACTTCTCGACTTGAACGTTGCCTTTAAGCATCGCAGAGATGGCATCCAAGTCGACTGGTGAGGTTTTCCAAGTGTCCACCTCTACCCTTACAGCTTCCATTCTATTGCCAAGGAAGATTAAGCCATTACCCCAATCTTCGATGACTTTGGCATTGCACATCTAGGGTCAGCCTAATAGGATATCGTAGTCCACTCCCTTCATGACTATAAAGTCAACCGAGAACTGGACACCTACGATTTTCACCAACCAATTTTTAAGTACCCCAAATGGTTTCACTCTCATACTGTTTGCTAGTGTGACATTGAACCTGACGGTCTCAATAGGTGGGTTTTCCCAAGTCTGAAGCACTGCGTGGCTTAGTACACTAACCCCCACTCCTGTGTCTACAATCCCCTTTCTCGTTGTGTCGCTTAGGGCTAAGACAGGTAAGATCACATGCATCTCGGTGCCTTTTCCAGAAAGCATTAATGTGCAAGGACTTAAACACAGAGTGCAATGTCAGACTTGGTATTTATGTCTTTGCATCATGGTCGTGCAGGTCTATAGGATCTTGCTCTTGTGATCCTTCCACTCACTGCTTCAGGTCTTGCCATAGGGTGGAGTGCTACCGAAGCAGGTCTCCCAGGCTCAGCGTCACAGGGGTGGTCACTAGCATGGTAAGGAGGTCCTTGGCTGCTCGTCTTTCTCCTATTCTGAATTGTCCTGGCCAATGGTCGTGGACTGATCTGCTGGCCTGTAGCGTCAAGGCTTTGCCTAAGCAGTACCACTTATGGCACAGTCGCATCTCTTGATTTTGATTGAGGGGGTGAGACTGGCGTACTTATGCTGGAGAGATCTTCGATCTCATCCTCTAGGAAGGGCTTAGCATCTTTTAGGTGCTCTTGGGCCTCTTTTATCCATTCCTTCACTTTCTCAATAGCGTCTAGTTGGTGCTTCGGATGTGGGTATTCCCCTACCTTAGCACTTCCCTTTTCGACCATATTAGGAGCTGAGGTTTCTGCTTCTGCATCAGTGACCTTCTTTCTAACAGGAAAGGTCGTGGCACTCTCAGTTTTCAATGTGATCTTAGCTTTGGGTTTCTTCTTTCTCCGTCTATGGCTCTTCTTCCCGATTGATGCTGCATTGAGGTTGCTAGGACCTGGCAACAATATGTCGGCCTGCTTTGTCTATGCTCGGGTCATGACACGCAATGGAATAGGTGTGGCCTCCCCATTGAGGTTCTCGACACTGAACAACCCCAACGGGATAGATGGCACGTTGGCTAAACTTGAGGATGGTTTTCGCTTGAGACGGTCAATGAAGAGATGAGTGATTCCGCACTCAAGGCTCCTTAGGTCTGCCTTGTCTCTATTTGGTTGCTCCCTTTCAGGACAATGTGATGAGACATGCCCTGGATGACCGCAAGTCCAACATATGATTGGATCTTATGCCTACCCTCCTAAGCCTCTATCTCGGCCTCTTCCTAATGCCATCACCGGTACTGGTCGATAGTCCATAAGGATTGCATTTCCCTCGTCGGCATGCGAGAAGTATGGGTATACGTAAGTCTCTTCCTCATTTTCCTCCTCCACGTAGTAGACTAGTAGAGAGTCACTCAGTGGATGGGTCATGTAGGGACCAGGCGGTCTAGGTATGCCTGTAGGGTTTATGTCCATTATAGGAACAGCCGGTTTAATGTTGTTAGGTGCAAGAAGGGCCAATGGGGCTCCCCTTCCGAAGAATTGTTGGAGTTTGCTCGCTAGATATTACTGGCCGTATGGTTGCGAGTAGCCTTCTCGGTAATCTGCAATGCACGATGCTATGACCAAATCTACCGCAATTCGTGCAAGGTCATGACCTAGGGTCTTGACACTCGGCCGGCAAGTGGTTTTCGCCATGACACACACATTGGACGTGTGGACATGTTGGTCGTCTCAACATATCCTACAGTTTGGCTATCTCCATTTTTACCTTAGCCAAGTCTTGGTTTTGTCTTAATGGCTTTCCCTTTGTCCTGCGTCGTTGGACCTGATCGTTCACTAGAGGAGGTTGACGCTCTCTCTGGACTCTGCGAGTTGGTCTTTTTTGAATTTGAGCTCTTGGAGCTCTGCTCTTTCAGTTGGGGGTTGTCTACTCAAATGGCCTCTTCAAACACCCTAGCTAGCGAGTCTCGTTGCAAGCTCGAGTTGCCTGCCAAGGCCTTATATAGCTCCTCATGCCGTATTCCACTGATAAACATGGTGGACACCGCTCTTTCGGTAGGTCGTTTTCCCATGGGGATTCTCTTGAAGAGGCTCCTCATGTGGGTGGCATAGTTGCAGATGTCCTCTTTCTCTTTTTGCTTGACATTCATCAGTCTTACTAGCAGATTGTCAAAGTATCTGGGCTCGGAGAATCTCTTGATGAAGAGGTTTTTGAGGCCATTAAAGTTCGCTCATTCTCTGGCATCTAGACTTGTGTACCAAGTCCTAACCTTGTCGCCTAAGCAAAGCCCGAATGCTTGAGAGCGTTGAGTCAAGTCAGAGAGGCCGTTGGCTTCACAGACTTGCTTGAATAGTTGCTTTGCAATAATTGGGATTTTAGACTGGTTCTTAGAGCCTTAGTTTGCTCCTAATCCTGCTAGTAATGATATTGCTAGTGCTGCAACACTCTACTCCACTGCTGTGTTGTCGAGCAGTCGCTTCATGAGAAGCTCACTCAATGTCAAGTCTCCTTCCAGGGCTCTCTCATGATCGGTCTGATTCCCACCTACTAAGTTCAGTACTCGCTGTACCTCGTGCAATTCTGCATTCTGTCTTAAGCTCCTAGCATGTTGGTCTTGGTTGTATTTCACTATGTCTTGTAGCGCCTTGTGGGCTAGCTTATGTTCCTCTTCCAAGTTTGTTATGATGGCCTCTGTTGTTTTGGTGCAGTGCTCATATTGCACATCGTAGTTGCTCACTAGCTACTGAATTGCCTCTAGAAAAACTCCTAAGTCGAGTTCCTCGTTTGGCCTGCGGTCTAAGCTTTCCTCTGTCATGATCACGTTTTCGTGCTTCACCAAGCTATCGATCAAGTTGAGCAAGTTGGTCAGATCCACTTCTCTAGCGCCGCTTGCTTGGTCCTACTCTGTGCTTTGGTCGTCCATCTATGTCTTGGGATCTTCTCCTATTGGTGGATTCCTTGAGGTGTTTATCTGAGTGAGTTCCTTGACTTATTGCATCCAATCCTCAATTTATCTCTACTTTGTGTGTGTATATTATTTCCTATGCGCTTGTGTTCAATCAGGCTTTTAGCTATCCTTAAGTTTACTTCAAGTGTGAAAATTCAGGTTGAGTGCGAAAAATAAGTATCTAAGTAGCTTACACACTCTCGCTTCGTTTTAGGCCTAATAGGCTTGTTGACCCACTTCTGGCCGTCTTGTTAGGTTTTAGGGTCTCTCACTGCATTGTCTTACCCGTTTTAGGTTTGTTCAGGGTCTTTGGCTTAGTTGGATGTCGCTAGGACTCTAGGTCTCGCAATAGCCTACTTGAGCTGCTAAGTGGCTGCGTCCTACAAATTTGCCTATTCCCTATGCTAGAATCGAGTTGTTCTACGCGTCGGGAGGACGCACGAAGGTTTACGCGGCCGAGGGTCTGGTCTAATTTCCTGAAAATTTTGAAAAAACCTAACTCGACCCAACTCGTTTGAATTGCAAGGGCCGAGGGATGGATTCGGGCAGCCGAGGGCTCGAATGGAAATTGTGGGCCGAGTGTGTCGCTCAGACGGGCCGAGTTGTCATGGCCGAAGGCCGAATGGGAAGCTCAAAAACAGGGTGACTCAGATGGGGTGATTCGAATGGGGTGATTTGGACCGGCCAAGAAGATTCACTCGGACGGGCCGAGGGGGTCTATTCGGACAGGCCAAGGGTCGAGTTTCGATATAACCGAGTGAACTTTGGCCGAGTTGGTTCGTTCGGACAGGCCGAGGGCTGAATGGGATAGATTGGCTGAGGGCCGAGTTACGAGTGGGCCAAGTGATATGCTCGGACGGGCCGAATTGATTAATGGGCCGAGTTGGCCAAGAGTAAGTAGGGCGAGGGCCGATTTTGGGACTCGGCCCAGGAATCGGCCACTCAAACGGGCCGAACGGCACGCGATGACAGTAGCGAAGGCACTAATTTGCTCAAATCTTGCAACACATGCAATCATATCACACAAGAGCTTCTAGATCAATACCAAGGCATAAGGAAAAGGGCTTGATATACCTGAAACGTGCGGTAGACTCCTTGACGGCAAGATTGAATCAAATCTCCAAGAGCTCTCTCTCTCTCTCTCTCTCTCTCTCTCTCTCTCTCAATGTCAGGGTATGAAATGAGCTCTTCCTTGACCTCTTCGCTCTTAAACCCCTTCTCGGGTAAGGTTTTGATGTCCCCAATCACTCATTGCTAACATTTAACATCCCAAGCACTCTTTTTTCCCATTTTTGCATGATTTGTGTCCTGTTTTGCCTTGTTTTACAATAGCAAACCCCACATTTTCCGATCCGATTTCCTAATCGTAACCTATGCTAAATGCAACAAATATCGAAGGAAAAAAATTGAAATGATTTCTCCATCTTTTCCACTCATCAAACCAACAAAATAACTCAAAATACTTACTTGTTTTGAAGATAAAAAAAACCAAACTTCCTACCTATCTCAAGCTCCATTTTGAGGATGAATCCCTTACTTCGATGCTTGATATGAGGCATGCAAGTGCTCAAGCTTGAATCCGTTGGTCTCGGCAATGGAACCAAAATGTAGTGGGAGCTCATGCTCAACCACCAAGATCCACGAACTGCTTATTGTTTCAAGCGTTTCAAGCAAGCTCTCATGGCTATCTCTCACCTAGCCAACGCACTGTCAATCCTCTTGGGGTGTAGTGAGCTTACCTTGATGCCGAAATGAGTTGCCTCCTCTCTTGCACATGCCGATAGCTCCATGATCCTAGATGCTAGCTCAAGCATCCTCAAGCCTCCTCCATCTCCAAGCTCCATCCACCATAGCCACACGCGCGAGAAAAGAGAATAGAGGAGAAGAGAGAAGAGGAGATGGTGAAGAGCTTCACCCTCTTGATCTCTCACTCCCACACACTCACCCACTCTCTCACACTCCCTCTCTCAAGAGCACACACACAAGTAATGTGAAGAGGAAGAAGAGAAGAAGAGAGGACTCTTGTTAGGGTCACACACCAAAGAATGAGCTTCTCATTCACTTTTCAACTTTATATACAAAACCCTAAAATCCCATGGGCACCCATCCCTTTTTACATGACCGATCATTGTGGCAAGGTTCCTTTTTCCAATTCCCTCTTCTTGCTTCATGCCCTAAGCTTATACCCATCTATTCTTTTATAAATGGCACAGGAGGGAGCCTGGAGCTCTTTTACAAGAGTTTTTAGAGTTTTTTTAAAGGCCCCTTTCATTTAAAATTGTATTTTTTGTCTCAGCTTATCTTTAGGGGCTGCCTCTACACCTTTGCTCTTTTTCCATCATTTTTTCACTTTTTCCTCCATTTTTCCACCATCTTGAATTGAGGTTAACACTATTTCTCAAGATAAGGAATATGAAGGACTCATGGCTAAGGTACTTCAAGGAGAAAGCTCTGACAAAGAAAGGTTTAATATTAAGGATTATCATGCTACCAATGGTTGTCTATATTACCATGATCGCCTTTGTGTCCTAAAAGGACCAGAAGTGAATACCAAGATCTTATGGGAAGCACATGATAGCCCCATTGAAGGAAATCCAGAGTATACCAAGACACTCAATGCAGTTCATAAGAGCTATCAATGGGCAGGATTAAAAAGGGATGTATTAAGGTACGTAACTCAGTGCTTGACTTGTCAAAGAGTCAAGGCGGAAAGGATCAAGATGCTTGGAGAGTTACAACCCTTGGACATTTCACAAATGAAATGGGAGTCAATAAGTATGGACTTTGTTGTTGGATTACCTACTGTTGGTGGTGGATATGATTCCATCATGGTAGTGGTTGATAGATTGACAAAAGTTGCATACTAGATCCCAGTCAAAACAACCTATAAGTCATCTAACATTGCTCGAGTCTTTATCAAAGGAGTATTTAGGTTACATGGATTGCCAAAGAGCATAATCAGTGACCAAGTCTCCAGATTCATCTCTAAGTTTTGGACTTGCCTATTCCAAGCAATTGGAATGAAGTTATGCTTTAGTACTACTTATCATCCTCAAACTGATGGCCAAACTAAGAGGGTGAACCAAACCATTGAAGATATTCTAAGGTCTTATTGTGGCAAACAACTGAAACGGTGGATTGAGCATTTACCTTTGGCGGAGTTTGCTTGTAACACTGCCTTTCAACAAACAATGAAAATGCCGCCACTTCAAGCCTTGTATGGGCAAGAATGACGTACACCTCTAAACTTATCAGATCCCACTCTCAAAGTAGAGGCTTCTAAGGCAATGATTGAAGAGATGGACCAAAAATTCCAATTGATTCAACATGACATCGAAGCTACTCAAGATCGGTAAAAATCCTATGTAGATCTTGAAAGATCCATAAGAACATTCGATGAAGGTGACATGGTGTTTCTAAGGGTAAGATCCAAAAAGAGCTCATTATCCTTGGGAAAATAGAAAAAGTTTAGTACAAGGCACTGTGGACCATATAAAGCAATCAAAGTAATGGGAAGACAAGCCTACAAGCTAAAATTTCCACCCCATCTCAAGATTCACAATGTATTTCATGTAAGTCTACTGAAACCTTATGTCCCAAAACTTGATCATGTGCTTAATGACGAACAAATAGTTATTCATATCCAAGGAATTCTAAAAATGCAACCCAAGAAGATTCTAGATATAAAAGAGAAACCTCTATGAAGCCGAATCTTAAGAGAACAACTAGTAAAATTGAAGGATTATCCTGAAGAGGATACCGCTTGGGTCGATGAGGAAACCCTTATGAAATAATACCCCCAGTTTCTCTTGAGATGAGGACATCTCGATTTCTCTAAGAAGGGAAGAATGTAATGTCCCTATTACTTAGTTTATTTTAATAAATAATGTGTGTATACATTCCAAAGAAAATTGATTTATGTTGCACATCCACACATGGAAAAAAAGTGTAAAATTTCTACAGGATTTACAAGAAGCAATACTATAGTCTAAAATCTCTAGTATCATGTTTAGATGACTTAATTCTCACTTTAGATGGATCAAAATATATACTGTGACTTATTTTGAAGGGAATAAGTCATCCAAGATAAAAGATGGATAAAAATAATGTGATTTATAAAATTTTCATTTTCTCTTATTTTTTATGGATTTTCAACCATATGCGTTCCAATCGTTTTGAGTACCCGAACGACTATATTTGTAGTTCATATGACAAAGTTGCAGGGCAAAAAAAAAACAAAAATAGTGGAAAAAAAGCATAAGCTTTAATGCTAAGCGCTAAAAGAAAGTGTTCTCTCTTTGTCATCCATGATGTCATAAAAAATGCTAAAAAGCAAACATCCTCTTTTTACCCCCTTGGTTACTATATAAACAAGGATAGAGTGTCACATCAAGAACACACATAGACACACAACGATCCATGCAAAAGTCTCTTTGGCTGCTATTGACGTGATGAAGCTCTGCTGCAATAAGCCGAACTCTCTCTCTCTCTCTCTCTCTCTCTCTCTCTCTCTCTCTCTCTCTCTCTCTCTCTCTCTCTCTCTCTCTCTCTCTCTCTCTCTCTCTCTCTCTCCACCACTCTTACACGGAAGCGCCGCCGGAATCCATCAAGTTTCTTCCATGGCTCTTAAGAGATGTTGAGATGCTGAGCGAGGTCATGTTTAGAGAGCTCCCAAACATGAGGAAGTGGTCGCCCCGCTACTGTTGAGGGAACTCAACACGATGCTAAAGCACAAGCAAAAGTTAACCCCGAACCCATTCAAACCGAAGAACCAGCCATCCCACAACAAATCAAGGTTGTGGCTATAAACTGTAATCACGATGGATAATCAAACAAAGATAATCAGGTTAGTATTTAAGAAAAGGATCACGATTAGTTAGAACTTACTTAGACTTGTAAAAGCATATTAGTATTATCAAATGCTTTGTAGGAAGGAACACAGAAATTGATGAA
Organism: Lygodium microphyllum; assembly: GCF_053477565.2. Lineage (NCBI taxonomy): Eukaryota > Viridiplantae > Streptophyta > Polypodiopsida > Schizaeales > Lygodiaceae > Lygodium > Lygodium microphyllum. The sequence continues at coordinate 127,805,806 of NC_141150.1, forward strand.
GGACTCTATGCATCGCATTGATAATTGTGTTAAAATGTCTTATGGTTATGATTGCTTTTGGATTTGTGAATGATGAGTTATGGCTCTTATGATTCCGGGCTTGCACAACTAGATGAGTTGTGGATTGTGGTGGTTCAAGACATTGGGGTCCCCGACCCAATGCTCCCTTACACTCTACGGAGTGTGGAAAAACTCACATGCGGGTGGGGGTCTTCTACTCTCGAGGGAGGTGGGTGTTTTTGGTTTTTGATCACTCGAGCACCTGAGAGAGCAAAGGGTCAAGTGATAAGTGCCCTTGTTATGTAGGATGGCTCCGGAGGCTCAGGGAAGCTTAGAGGGGCTTTGAGCCAATAAATTCCCTGTTGACCATGAATGGAGTGCGATCACATACAACCCAATCTCGAGGAATTGGAAGGTCCTATCCTAGGCTGGACAGTGTCTTTCTGTGCAAAGACGGTTTTGTACCACTCTACGTGGTGATGGTGAAATAAAGTATCTGATTTTCGAATTGTTAATATGTTCTAAAGATCGAGTTTGACAAACCCAGTTTAACAGAGTAATAAAAGGAAGTTGATTTTATATGTCCAAATAGTGTGGTAGTATGCTTTACTAATTAAAAAACTAAGCAAACCCCATCGAGGAAAGTGGGAGGCTTCGATCCTCACGATTGGATGCCGATGGCTAGGTGGACCCGACAAGTTGGGTAACTTTCCAACATTATATAGAGCTGATTAAATCATGACCCTCCCAATATTGGTAGGATTAGTTACCATATTTAACATCATTTTAGGGGGGTTCGAGCTGAGATTTGACCTTGTGGGTAGGGGGATCGAGTTACACTCTCCCCCGTCTCTCACTCTCTTTGAACCAAGAGCCGTGTTAACCTCACTCTTGCCTTTGATTAATTACAAAGTGGTCTTTCTTAGATGGGTGTAAGATTGTTGTTAGGGGTGACTTGTCCATGCTTCCCTTGTGAACTAGAACTGTGATTCCCATGTTCAACTAAGTCCAAGGTTTTCCATGGGGAGACGGGATGGTGATATCCATGGATATGGATTTCAGTCGACTACTAGAGGACTCCTTCGGGTTTGTTGGAGGAGGCGCCTCACACATTGCTTATTTGTCATTGACTGTGAAAGGGTTTATTGCATGTTGGCATGAGTTTTATGCATCTATTAATGCTTGTATGGATGAGTTTAACTATCATCTTGTTGCAATATAGTTTACAACTAACACTCATTTGGACAAGTTATTCATAAAGTGGTTTGATACTAATCAAATACTTCTAGTGGATGTATTGAATCTTTGGGTATCATGTACATGTATAGAGATGTTTATGGGATGTTTTAAGTTGTGGATTTGAAATGCATTTGCTATCTCGGAGCTTGGTTACACTTCCATTGACATTGGTAAATACACTTGGTTTATGTCTTGAGTAGTTGATTATCTTTGCAACTACAACTAGTAGAATATAATAGGTTTTTGAAGATTGATCGAAGTCACTATTCTTACCTAACTGAAAAGACATTGCATTATCTTGAATTGGTGGCATTATGGCTAATACAACAAGAATTGATAATATCACTTCGATTTGTGTAGGAATAGCTTGAAAATAAGCAAACTTCCTTATTGGAAGAGGTTATTAGGATCTATGTACAGGAGATGAAGATGAACCAAAGTTATCGGATAGACATCTAACTCTAGAGTAGAGTAGAGAGCTTATAAGAAATGGATAGAAAAAGCCAATAAATTTCTACATTGGAACCCTTATGCATGTTAGATGCTATGGCTATGCAAATCACTACTCCAAAGGATGCATGGGAGATTCGTATGAAAAACAATGGCAATGTTACTCATGCACATAAAATTTAGCTGAAGCAGTAATTCAATAACATGTCAAGGAATGGTAGAAGCATATAGGCTTATATAACAAAAATTAAAACCATTGTAGATAAGCTTACTTCTAATGGATCAAAGATCGAGGATGATGACATGATTAGTCAGATAGGCTATTTGCTATGACACATGTATTGAAGGGTATGCCTAAGCAAGGCAAGGATGAAAAGTGGTATATTGATTTAGGTGCCTCAAATCATATGAAGCCTGCATGGAGAGTGGTTTGATGAGATAATTGTAGACTCTCATGGCTATATATACATTGGTGATGATACACAACATAACATCAAGCATATAGGTGTTGTATCGCTAATCGTACATGATAGAAAGAAAAAGAGTTTGTATGATGTATTGCATGTATTGTTATCACTAAAAAATTATTGTCTATTGGATAAATGGTAGGGTAGAATCTGTAAGACAGCTTCAATAGAGATGGTTGTTTTATTGAAGAGTATGGAAATGGTTGCAAGCTGATTGCTAAAGCTAGAAGGGATGGCAAGATGTTTACCTTGGATGCTACTATTCCTGAGTTAAAGGTGCTATGTTTGCTCATGACACTGGACTAGTTAGAGATGTGGAAGTTTGGCATAAGTGTAGAGATGTAACACACAACAGTTGAAAACCATGCAGTAGAAGGAGATTGTACTTGGTTTGCCAAAGTTCAAGTACATGGAGTTAGGACATGTATGCTTGGCTTGCCAATTTGGGAAGCAAGTAAGACTTCTATTTGTCAAACATGTTAGAAATAGTACTAGACCATTGTAGTTGTCCTTAGACAACATGTTTGCCCAATCATGGTTCTATGTTTATTGACATAAGTATGTTAGTGAGGGGGAGATTAGATAAAGGTAAAGAGAAGATATTGGAAGAGTTTACTAGGCCACTGCCGTCTAGTTATGAGTCACATGGCAGTGATAGTATCGATAGTGAACTTGGTATATTGTTTGTTACTATGTCTAGAGTAGGCAAAGTAGGTATGTACCACCTCATGAGAGGGAATCACATAATGAACCTATGCTAAGAAGGTTAGAGAGAGTAAGAAATTATGTTGATAGGCTAACTTATAGTGCGTATTCAGCCAAACACTTTGCTTACATGACTAAAGTGATGGGTCACAAAGAGCCTACGAAGTTTAGGGAAGTGGTTGGTGATGAAAATTGGTGTGTAGCCACCATGGATGAGGAATATGTAGCATTGGCTGAAAATGACATGTGGGATTTTATTAGATTGCTTGAAGAAAAAACACCCATCAACTGTAAATGGATTTACAAAGTGAAATGCAAATTAGATGGATCTCTAGAGAGATACAAAGCACAACTGGTTGCTAAAGGTTATGCACAACACTATGGTCTTAACTATAATGATACTTTTAGCTCGGTTGTAAAAATAACAATTGTGAGGACTATCATTACTTTTGAATTTTTATTTAATTTAGAAAGTGTAGATGGAACAGCCTGAGAGTTATGTGCACTTGGTTACCCCTAAATCATGTGCGTATGCTAAAAAAGGCACTTTATGGGTTAAAACAAGAGCATGGAATGCTTAGATGAACTTGTATTTACAGAAACTTGGACTTCAAATGGAAAATGTAGATCATTGTCTATTCACTAAGCAAATAGAGACATGTTATGTATTCTTGGTTATTTATGTAGATGACTTGATCATTACCGAAGATGATGACTATGGTATTGTTGAAATCAAATCTGAGTTCAAAATGAAAGACTTGGGAGAGTTAAAATGTTTTCTTAGCAGTGACTTTTGCTCAAGGAATTTGGATGCTACAAAAGCACTATGCACATGATGTGCTACTCAAGTATGGAATGATGGATACTAAGCCCATGGAAACACTGTTAAATCAGAATGTAAAGCTTGGAGTTGATGTTGGTAGTGATATAGAGAATGTTACGATGTATAGGAAGATAGTGGGTAGCTTGATCTATCTTACTATTATCTATCTTGATCTTAGTTATTTAGTGGGGTTGATTAGTCAATTTATGCAAAAGAAACACAAACCTCACTTGGATGCAATTAGGAGGACTATGTCAGATATAAAGGACACTTCTGATTATGGGCTATTTTATGAGTTTGGAAAGCCACTGGATTTGATAGGATATATAGATGCTAGTTAGGCTGGCTGTGCATATGATAGACAATGAACCAATGGTTATGCTTTTAGTATTGGAAGTAGTATGGTTAGTTGGAGCAGTAAAAAGCAGCCTATAATTGCTCTCTCTAGCATAGAGACAGAGTATAGAGGTGTAGCTTTAGCTGCATCTGAAGCAGTTTTATAGATGGATAGGAAGGTCACATTGCATTGTGACAACATGAATAGTGTGCTATTGGCTAGCAATCCAATTTACCATAATAGATCAAAGCACATAGAAGTTCATTATCACTTCATCAGGAAAATGGTACTAGCAAGAAAGATCAATCTGCTTCATGTGAAGACTGAAGACAAGTTATTTGACATGCTTACTAAATCACGTGGTAGAGATAAGTTTGTTTGCATCAAAGAGCTACTTGGAGTAAAATAGTTGACTTGAGCTTGAGGAGGAGTGTTGAGAATCAAGCTCAATGGTATTGACACCAACTCTACTTAGTATAGATGTAGCTAGGTGTTACCAATCATGTGTGGAAAAATAATGAGTCGGTCAGAGACTCAAATCAGGTTAGAGGTGTTTGGTCAGTTTTAGTGACCTACTTTCATACACTATGTGTGTGAATTAGACTTAGTACATTTGTGTGTTGCAATGAAAAAATAACAGAAGAGAGAATGCACTTCTCTTTGTTCATGTCTCCAATCTTTGTATGTCTCATCACCTCTCTTTTAACATTTTTATCATGGTTAATAAAGTCTAAAAGATGATGTTCCTTTAAAATAGACATAAAAGGATCTTGAAAACTTCTAAGTATGGTGTTAGAAAGAGGTTAATAAAATATGTTGGAAAAATATCGGATCAATGATGATTTTGAAGTAGAGCTACTCCAACTTACAAAAGGATATGGAACAATTGGATTCAAATGCTTACTTAGGAGTCTTGTAAGAAGTCATTTTTGAAAGTTCCCAAATGCATTTAAGTGGGTTCTATTTTGAACACTTCAACTAATTTAACACTTTCTAGGCTTGATTAGGTAGCTTTTGAGATATTAGAATTTTAAAAACCATGTCATATGGCAGATGACTCTAAATGTTGGCTAGATTTTGAACTCTAATTGATCGGTCTCAATTGAGGATTGATTTATATGTATTGCATACTAGGTATATCAATTCTAGTCAATTGTGTTGTCTTTAAATTCATTTGGCCGCCGGTTTTTGGTTTTGAAAGTATCAAGTAGTCGAGTTACACTTTATGCTTTGTCTGATCTTTTTGACCTCACATAAGTGAAGCTACCAACTTACTATCCTTTATTCAAAGGTTTAGTTGTTAGCATGGGTATTTCATTTAAAGTGGCATGTTCTTTACTTTATGTTTTTCATAGGTTATTAAGTTAGCATGACTTAAACTAAGTCTCTCACATCATTTAATTATTCAACAGTAGGATACAATAATCTTTCATTTGGTATATAGACTAATAGCTTACAATAACTATATATCTTAATTAGAGTTGAAAATTTTTATATATGTAAAATAGTTATTTATAAAAAATTTGTAGGATCCAAATAAGTTAATTTACACATTTTCCATATATTAGAACCAATAATGTATTAATATTATTCACTTACTAAAGATATTGGTAAACCCTTTATGGGCTTATAAGTTTTTTTGGCATAATGGAATGAACTTGTGAACTATTCATTACACCATCAAGATGATTGCTAAAGATAGATAACTTCCTAGTCATAAAATTAAAAAGCGCAAGTTCTATCTTAAGCTATTCTTTTAGAGATTGAGGTCAATAGATGAAATTTTCTGGAAAAGGGAACATGTACTTACTAATATAACTATTTGATTGAAGGATTTTATCAAGTGGAAACTAAGTTTACATTACAAGAATGGTTATTTGTTTATTTGTTGAAAAATAGACCATCATTGATCCAACTTCCAAATTCTAGGGTAAGGGAGCCAATTGCAAAACGGATGCCAAAAAGCAAACACGTTTGGGCTAGTGATGTTACAAAAAAAAAGGAATATGTTGAGAACCTTGCTTAGGTGTCACTCATTGCTTTGCCTCAAAGTGTTACATTGTTGGCCCTCAAGTGTACCCTTACCTCCCAAATTTTATTATTTTCATTACATAAAATATTTTTTTAAAAAATCAAATACTAGAGTCATTCAATGCCTCTTGATATCTCCTACATGCTCATATATTAAAATCTCAAAAAATCTGCAAAATGTGAAATTGCCCCCAAAAATACATCTTTTTTTTCACGTGTTCTATAGTTGCCCCCCTTACCCTAGTTAAGTAAAGATAAGATTTCAAGCTTTAAAGTTTGTAGAACCTTGCACTTGAATGATTGGAAATCGGTCGAGAGTTGAATGTTCAATAAGTAAATGGACTACAACTTATATACAGAATGATGAAGCTTTATATTCTTAAAGAATTCTAAAAGCCTCTACCAAAGACATACTTTCCTTCTGAGAGACTTCAAGAAATCCAAAATATCCAAGAGGAGGCATTGAATATTGCATCACAAAACCATCTTTTCTTTTTTCACCTTATCACCAATTTCTATTTTTCCATAAAAATAGTTGATCACTACCATCCTATATCTACATTTCGAAGCATGAGAGTTTCATTATTTGTAACACTTTTGTCACCAAATAACCCAAGGCAGGACTTCAAAAGAAAATAGTTGTGGACACAAAGGCAACCTTGTGCTGGCCATGCCATGGTTCCCCTCATTCTCACCAAACTCTATCTTGCAATATGAGAGTCTAGTGTGGACCATTCTTCTAGACCTTCCTATATGGCTCAATGACAAGGCTACAATGATTCTTGATTCGCTTGTTAGGGTACTTTATGTTCCATATGTGGCAACTCACTTTGGATCCTTCAAGCTTGATTGCAAGGTTTGTGATTTATGGGATTGAAGAAAGGAGGTTTTGAAGTTTTTGGAGACGGTCGATCAAGAAGGCTTCGAAATTGTTGTGCAAGTTTCTATTTGATCCTTTCTCAAATACCTACTATGTATGCAAATAGGGTGGTCACTTTTTCGAGGACCATTGCCAAGGATTATCCAAGGGTGAACCTAGCAAATATAAAGATGAGCTATACGTGTAGAAACCATAGCAAGATGTGGAGCTAAAGAAGAAAGAAGAACAAAAATTGGAGAAGGATGATCAGAAGATGATGATGATGATGATGACTCACGATGTCCCCAAGCACACTTGACAAAAGAGTATGTAGGGAGGTGATCAAGCCTATAATCATAGAGGTAAAGACAAGGAGAATGTGGACCCAAAACCTTGAAGTAGAAGGGCAAGTAATTCATGCCGAGGGTTAAGATTTCAATCAAAATGCTTGGCCCTCTCCCATTGGTGGACCACAATTATTATGCAGCTATCAAAGGAGGTGAGGAATTGTTTGATACCCATGATTATTGAAATGAATAGAACTACTGGAAAGATCAAAACTACATCTTGGGATGTGCATGGACTCTGTTCATAGAAAAGAATGTTGCTCATGGTTTGGGCAAGAGTAGGAGGGTAGATTATGGGGGAAAAAGGAAGAATAAGTAGAGAAACATGATGACGCCAAATAGGCTTGATTGATTTGATAGTGAAGCAAGTACATTATTTTATAGCCCTTTAGTTATGTCACTCTTCCCTCTCTTTGCCTATGGGATATAGTCTTTATGCCTATAACACTTGGCACTCTTGAACCATACATTGTTAGTGTCTTTATGCCTATAACACTTGGCACTCTTCCCTCTCTTTGCCTATGTGATATAGTCTTTATGCCTATAACACTTGGCACTCTTGAACCATACATTGTTAGTGTCTTTAGCACTAACCCTAGCACCATACTAATGAAGCTATAATGGTGAGTATGCAAGACCTTAGGCAAGATGTACTTAATCCTCAGTGCAATTACTTTATCCATAAACTTGCAAGAGACCCTAATCATGTTGAGTAGCTACCATTGTGTGAAGTGGAGTTTGTTGGTTGATTTAGGTATAAGCTTTACCAAATCTATATTCAGAACACCCAAAATGTTACCCTATCTAAAGCAATGATAGGTACCGACCACTTCAATGATGTAAATGCAAAAAAAACCATCCAAGTACGTGAGTATTACCTTGTGTTGAGCTTGATATCTCAACAGGCTAAGGAAGGACTACGTGTCTTTTAGGTTGATCCGATGGTGAGAGATTCATAATGACCATAATTTTAGTAGTGTCAGTTGCAATTCTATTTTTGGACATGACATGACCTAAAATGATGTCATGTTTCACCCATGGGTGACAGTTTAGAGGATTCAAGGACAAGTCATACTGCAAGCATCTCTCAAAGACTAGTTGGAGTTTCTCAAGGTATTTCTCCTAGCTAGGATGGATGAAAAGGTCATTGTTGAACACCTCAAGCCAACTCCATAGCATGAATTTAAAGATTGTGCACATGAGCCTCTAGAAGGTAACATAGTCTTTTCCAGGACATCTCAAAGTACCTTGTACACTTTATCAACATGCCATGAATATTAGGGGACTTTCCATCCTTCATCTTCCTAATTGTCATTTCCACCTCATGCTCTTTTGGCCATCTAAATAATTGCCCCACGTTTCAAAGTTCTTCAAAGGGGAGATAGCCTTCAAAGAAGCTACAAACTTTCTTTTCATAATAAACCACCTAAGGAGATAAGATATGGATGGAAATCACAATAGGCCATTTAAGCTAAAATGATAGTACAAGTCATCATAAGGAAACAAGGTCATCATACTTGAGGTCAAACACAAAGCAAGACATGGTAGTCCATCCCTCAATCCTATGAATGAAGTCAAAGTGCACCCAAGATTTGGAAAGATCCCTCTATTTGGAGCAATACATTCGATTCACCAAATCAACCCCTGAAGCATGATATCCTTGGTAGACATTTTGAAGACAAAGCATTTTTTTGCAAGTGCATCTTGCCTAGGGAAATGACTCCCATGACGGAATGGAAACAAGCACATCTTTTTTAAATCCATAATGTTATCAAAGCCTTCCCCTACAATAAAAGCATATTTTTTTCTTTCACTTGTAACAGTGCTATTGAATTTGCATTGCAATCATACAAAAGGAACCATGGTTTATAACATCAAATAAAACATAATTGTAAATTTTAAGTGAGGCATACCTTTGATTTTGGACCAGCACCGTTAATTCCTCCAAAAATTTATGAAAATCCTAATATCTTGCAATGGCCTCATCATTTTTGGTGAGTGAATCTAGTATCAATTGCTTGGGTACAATCATTTCAATCCTCCTTGGCCCATTGTGGCAATTCATATCTAACATGGATTTGACTAGTCTTCAAACTTGCTCTATGGCAACCATTGAGGTACTGGGTTGCACATTGTGATTATGTGAGTAACCACATGTAATATTAGATGCTCCATGCAAAGATCATTGGGTAGTATTTAGTATACTTTGCCATGACAAGTTTCAATGTAGTACACCACATTCTTACAATAGTGACATGTAATGTCAGTTGTCTCCCTACTTGCCAAATAACCTTTGCCTACATCCCCATTCAAACGAATGTGAAGATACATATTATTCTACTTCTTATTTGTAGTATAATATGAGAAATTGACTATGTGACATTGAAAGATACCTCAACAATGACTTATACAAAAAATGTATTAAGGAAAGATGCTAGTTATATCTAGTCTAGACCAAGGTGACCATGGTAATGCTATTGCATCCCATCCATTCTAGACCCATTAGCAAATGTTGCAAACAAGAAAAAGAGTCTCCATTATACTCACACGAGAGTTTATTGACTAAATAAGGGCCTTGATTTTTTCTCGGCCAAGCCCTTTAGCTTCCTACCTCTAGGTGTCTAAGAAACCCATGGAAGTATTTCCTTCCACTGAGGAACATTTTTTATACCATCTTCAAGTCAATTTTTTGAGTTTTATTTAAGGGCACCTTGGATGATGAGTTTGAAAGGGAGATGGAGCTCACATTGCCTAATATTGAGGGAGCCAAACTTTCTTTAGCTAGCACATTCTCCTTATGAAAATTTTTATCCTATCAGCAAGAACATTTCTCAATGAAGAGAGCATGTGATATTTCAAAGAAAGGGAGGCATCAATAAGAAAATATTCACCCATGTCCAATTCAAACTAGGAGTGAATCTTGATTTTCTCATAAGGTGTGGACACTTGAGCATAGTAAACAAGCCTAAGAGCTCAAGATTTGGAGGGATAAAAGATTGTAAGAAGGAGATGAGTAAAATTTTTCCATCTCTAAGAGACACAAGTCACTCAAGGCATTGAGACTCAACAAACTAGTTGATTGTAGCCTCTGCCATGAATGAAGAAACAAATAAAAATAAAAGGTGATGCTTTACAAGTTCTCACACACAAGAGATTGTCTATTTGCAAAAGAGAAAAAGTAATGAAAAAATTTACTTAAAATTATTTTTAAAAATGAGAAACAACATACTAGATTATTCAATGACAAGATGGTGATAATCCTAGAGAATATCATCCTTAACTAAAAATCATGGTAGTCGCTAATGGACTTTAACTATCCATATCCACAAAGCTACATCATTTCTTGAATATTGTAATAACTACTAATATTATTCTTGTATATTGAATTAAAAGCTCACAAGAAAATCTTGACAACATAGGCATATGCACCATTAGGAAGAGGTGCTTTGTTTTTTATTATGGAGAAAAAAAAATTCCCACCCTTTTTTTGTGGGAAAGGATAAAAGAGGCTTTGCTTTGCAAAAGATGAGCACCTTCTCTCAAGCTCTTCCTTTCTTGTTTATTCCATAGCCCAAGAGGAAGGTACATTGCTTCCTCCATGAAGGCTTCTCAAATTTCTCAACTCCATGAAACCTACTCTTGAACTTCCTCTATTCGTGGAGGTTGTTTATTATTAGCCATTTTAATTTCATATTTTTAATGTTAGTATTTGTTAATGCCAATATTATTTAATATTAATGTTCATATTTGATTAATATTAATACTAATGTTAGTTAATATTAAGTTTTGTAAGGTTGATGTTAGATTTTGTTAATATTAGATATTTTTTAATAATGTTTTTGTTTTTTTACTTTTAATGGTAGGTGAAATATTTTTAATACATCTACCAAGCTTTATGTCAAGTAATCTATATTTTTAATTCTTATCATATTATTTATTTCTCTTTGTATTATCCCTCTATTTTGTTAAAAACTTGGAAAGGGAACACCCCAAACAATTATTTTTAAAAAGTTGGTGGGGTTGATAGGTGCCCCCAACTTAGACAATAGGGCCCTTTATTGGGGGCGGGCAAGGGAGGCCAAGGCCTCCCTAGAAGACATAATTTAAAAAAAACATAATGGGGAGTGGACCCCTTTCCCCCTCCAATTTTCAAATTTTTAAATCTAAAAAAAGAGATGCCCAAAGGTCCCTTTGTGCATTTGTGTACGCAGATGCTCAGGGGACATTTGGGTACCCCCTTTTTCAAATTATAATTTTGAAAAGAGGTGGGAGGTGTATCCCCCTTCAATATATTTTTTAAAATGGTGCAATGGGTGGGCACCCAATCAAATGGCCCCCAACTTAAGTAATACGGTTGCGAGGGGGGGCGCCTTCTTGTGTGATGCAGCTACACTCATTCACTCACTCAACACTACATAGAAAGGTAACATGATATGTATGAGCAAGATATACTCTTGTATTATTCAATGAAAGAAACGGTATAACATAGGCACATCCTAGTACTACACCCTCATGATGCCACACATGTGAGGGTTCACCACTAGGTATAGGGAATCACACGTAGAGTGGAAACTAAGCATGGCTTGGAGTTACTATTACTCCTTATATAGGTGTTTCTGGCAACAACGCCATGGTATAGCTACTCACCTCCATATAATGGATTGTTGTCCTTAGCAATCTAAGGGTAGGGGTTATTAACTCATGCCAAGGTCTTAACATAGCTTCTTCTAACAAACTGGTCATCAGTGTCTGCCGAACTAAGACTTTGACACATTAGCGACATCTTAACACATCCTTTCCTATCAAGTTGGTCAATGTTTGTCACACTATCTATGACTTGGGGGTCTTAACACAACTTTTCCTATCAAGCTGGTCAATGTCAACCCATCTAGATCCCTTTGTTGCTTTTTTATTCTTACTACCATGCTAGTACACCCTCGACTCAATTACATTTGAGGAGCAGAGGCATTGACAGTCCTATGGTAAGTTAAGTGGTGACTCAAGGTGCATTGGAAGAATTGCTAGGATTCTCCTTGAGCTAGGTGGCAAAGGCCTTATTGCCACATTTGTTGGCCTCCGCTTTTGAAATCCAAGTGGCCTCTTGGAGAGGGCACCCTTTCCATTTTGTGAGGTACTCAGGGTATCCTTTGTGTTCTCAACATCGAAGGATTTCTTCTACTTCGAAAGGGCCATTGGATTGAAGCAATGGAATGTCTCACCCCCATTCGGTGTTGAGGTAAAATGTGCATAGAAGGTGTGCATGGAATGCATTGTGGATGCAAATTCTTTTTGGCAGGTTGAGCTTGTATGCCAACTCATTCACTACCTGGGTGATGTGGTACACTCCATAGTAATGGTGGTTGAACTTGGGGCTCATGTTCTTTGGAAGGAACTTATGCTTGGAGCTGATGAGGACCATGTCTCCTTTGGTGAAGAGGATTGCCTTATGTTTCTTGTTGGCTTGTTTGATCATGGTGATTTTTCTCTTTTCCAAACTTGGCTTAGTGACTGCATTTCATTCTCTCCATTTCTTCAAGAATTCTTATGCATCTTGATCTTCACCTGATCAATGTCTCTACTAATCGAAGACTTGACATATTAGTGGGGTCTTAGTGTAACCTTTCCCATCAGGTTGGTCAGTGCCTATCACACTATGACTTGGGGGTCTTAACACAGCATTTCCTATCAAGATAGTGAGTGTTTGCCCATCTAGATTCCTTTGTTGTTTTTTTATTCTTACTACCATGCTAGTCCACCCTTGACTCAATTACATTTGAGGAGTGGAGGCATTGCTAGTCCTATGGTAAGTTAAGTGATGATTCAAGGTGCATTGGAAGAATTGCTAGGTTTCTCCTTGAGCATTGCCACATTCACTGGCCTTTGCTTTGGAAATCCAAGTGGTCTCTTAGAGAGGGCACCCTTTCCACTTTGCGAGGTACTTGAGGTATCCTTTGTGTTCTCATCATTGAAGGATTTCTTCTACTTTGAAGGGGCCATTGGAATGAAGCAATGGAAAGTGTCGCCCCATTGGGTGTTAGGGTAAAATGTGCGTAGAAGGTGTGAATGGAATGCATTGGGATGCAAATGCTTTCTGGCACGTTGAGGTTGTATGCCACCTCATTCAGGACCTAAGTGAATGGTGATTGAACTTGGGGCTCTTGTTCTTTGGAAGGGACATATGCTTGGAGTTGACTAGGACCATGTCCCCTTTGGTGAAGATGTCTCCTTACGTTTCTTGCTAGCATGTTCGATCATGGTGATTTTTCTCTTTTCCAAACTTTGCTTAGCAAATACATTTCGTTGTCTCCATTTCTTCAAGAATTCTTATGCATCATGATCTTCAGCTTTGGCAACTCCTAAGGCTAAGGCTAGGGGTGTGATGACTTCTTTCTCTGTGGCTAACTCAAAGGGTGTGACCTATTGCTGAGTGAATTGAGTTGTTATAATGGAACTCGAGTACATCAAGGTACAAGGGCCAATATTTTTGGTCCACTCAAGCATAGCTCCTAAGGTAGTCTTCAATGCCTTGGTTCACTCATTTTGTTTGCATATCTATCTCTTAGAGAGGGTGGAAGGATTAAGAGAATCTCAACTGTGTTTCTTGAGTCTTAAAGAGTTCCTTCCACATGTCACTCTCATGAATTGACCATCTCTATCATTTGAGACAATGGCTAAGGGTAGTCCATGTAACTTGAAAACATGCATGAAGAAAAGGTAGGCTACCTTCTTGGCATTCAATGGTGGCTTAGTAGGTATAAAATGGGATTGCTTGGAAAAATAGTGTACCACTGCAAAGATGATGGTATAACCGTGGGATTCTGGGAACACAATTTTAGTGAATTTGGGAAACTTTCAAGTCCCATTTTTTATTAATTAGAACATTGTGACTCAAAAAAAGACACATTCAAGTCACCTAAAGCTACCATCTAACAATGATTCAAAATCTTATGAAAAATGGAATCTATTGAGCTATTGAACACCAAATTCAAAGCCATGATGTGAGAGTTATACCAAAGAGAAAGTTTTGACCATGAGTCCTAAACTTGTGGGAAATTCCCAAATTCACTAATGGCATGTTTGGGGGTTCCATAATAAAATCCATGCTAATGAGGTTCCATGGCCAACTAGGTACTTGCATTGGTTGAAGTAAATCTGTTGGCTTAGAGCATGGTGCCTTCACTAGTTGGCAAGTAGGACACATAGTCTATGACTTCTTCCTTCATGTTCAGCTAAAAGAATTGTTTTTGGAGAGCCTCAAGTGTCTTGCTTTGTCTCTTATGTCCCCCCTAATTTCCTATCATGCACTTCATGTAGTATGACTCTCTTCCACTCTACACTGTTGGGAATGTACAATCTCTTGCCTACAAACATAATTCCCTTCTCTAGGGTATACATTCCATGAGGCATCCTTTTAGTTCTCACTTCTTCTATGATCTTGTGCATTTCCTGGTCATATTCCAAAGCATCTTTCACTAACTGAATGAAGTTGCTATTGACCACATTGATTGCCTTCAAATTGGCCTTACAACTTAGGGCATCTACTATTTTGTTTGTGGAGCTTGGCTTGTGTTTGATCTCCAAGTCAAACTCAGCTAGGAAGTCAAGCCATCTGGCTTGTTTGGCAAACAACTTGGGCTAGGAGTGGAAGTATTTGAGTGATATGTCTGTGAACACAATTGTGTGTTTGTCTTGTACATAGTGCTTCCATTTTCTAAGGTAGTGAATCACTACGAGCATTTCCTTCTCATGTGTGCTCCATCTAGTTTCTGTATTTGTGAACTTCTTGGATTCATAAGTTATGGGGAGTCCATCTTGCACCAACACTCCTCCAATGCCATACTTTGATGCATATGTGGAGATTTCAAAGTGTTTGGCAAAGTTTGGCACTTTGAATACGTAGGTTTTGACTCATACATTTTTCATTAGCTCAAAAGTAGCTTATTGCTTACTTTCTTATGTGAAATTTCCGTCTCCTCTGGTTAGGTGACAATGGAGCTGTTACCATGCTGTAATCTTTGATGAATCTTATCAAAACACTATGAATCCTAGGAATTCCCAAGCTTCTCTCATAGTCTTTAGCACACGCTAATTCTTCACTTCCTCTACTTTCTTAGGGTTTACTTTGATGCCTTCCTCACCTACAATGAACCCTAGGAATTCTAACTCCTTCACTACAAACTCACATCTTTCAAGTTTGGCATGCAATTTGTGTTGTCTCAACATCTCAAACACTAATCTTAAGTTTTTTTTATATTTCTCTAATGTTTTGCTATATGTAGGAGATTATCTATGTAGATAATTATAAATACATCTATCTCGACCTAGGATACTCCATCCATTAGGCCACAAAGGGTACCTAGTCAATTGCTCAATCCAAACCCTAGGATGAGCCCCTCTAAGCTTCCATAATGAGTATGAAAGGCTAATTTGGAAATGCATCCTGACCTAAGATCTATGGGGCTGAAATATTTGTCTCCATGTATTCTATCTAATAGGTCTTCAACCAAGGGCATG
This sequence comes from Lygodium microphyllum, assembly GCF_053477565.2. Taxonomy (NCBI): domain Eukaryota; kingdom Viridiplantae; phylum Streptophyta; class Polypodiopsida; order Schizaeales; family Lygodiaceae; genus Lygodium; species Lygodium microphyllum. The sequence continues at coordinate 127,821,578 of NC_141150.1, forward strand.
GGATACTTGTTCTTGATGTTGATCTTATTAAAAGCCTTGTAGTCTAAACATAATCAAAGCTCCCCATCCTTCTTCTTGACAAACAACATTGGGGCACCAAAAGGGGACTTGCTAGGTTGGCTAAATCCTTTCTCTTCCAATTCATGTAATTTTTTCTTCAAATCTATGAGTTTGGTGTGATTCATATGGTATGGGGCTCTACCTAGTGGGACTGCCCTTAGGATTAGCTCAATCTTGTGGTCTACCTCTCTTTTGGGTGGTAGGCCTTTGGGTAGTTTAGATGGCATCACATCTGCATATTCCTCAAGTATTTCTTCCACTTCTTTGTTGCCAACTTGTTGTTTGGGCTTCTTGGCAACCTCCTGCTTGATAGGTCGGATCATGCATAAATACACCTTGTCTCCCTGCTTCACTGATTTATCCACTTATTTGCCATTGTAGGCCATGATGCAAGGCTGAATATTGGTAACTTGCTGAGGTGGTCCTTGGAGGACTGGTGCTCCATGTTTATTAGGTGATGGCTTCATAGTTTGGCATGAGACTCCATGCTTGCTCTCCTTCATCTACACTTTGATTGATGTCCTACCTAGGAGTTGCATTCTTTCACATGGTACTCTTATGCCCTCTCCTTGCATATCTAGCATCACTTCAAACATTGCAATGACATATTTATCATAGAAATTTAGGCCTAGAATGACCTCAAAATTGTCCATGAGTATGACTAGAAAGTTGAGTCTAGCTTTCCATTTACTTGCTTCCACTTGCATTGCAAAGACTTGTTTGACCTCCTTTGCTTCTCCTCATGCAAAGGTTACTGTTAATCCTTCTGGGGCCTTAGATAGTTTGAGTCCATGTTTAGTGGCACAATTTGGTGCAAGAAAGTTATGGGTGGTTCATGTCTACCACGATTGCTTGATCCCCTTCACTCACTCTTCCCTTGAGGTATAAGTAATGTACTACTACTAAGCTGAGCCGCCATGCATTGGGGACGTGCACTAACTGTTCTCACTCTTGGATGGTCTAGGCTCTCTTCACTTCCACTAGGGATTTCCTAGATGCATGGGGGTTGTGTCTCCTCTCCTCCCTAAGCATTAGTGACTACTACCCTAGACCCACTTGCAGAGGCTATATCTTCCATGGGGCATCTATTTTAATAGTGGGATTCCCCACACTTGAAACATCTAACCCCTGTGGTTGAGGCTTGGGACCTCCAAAATGATGTATTTGATCCTACATACCCATAAGATGCACTAAGGGTCAGCCTATAGTGGTTGTTTCCCCACCGTCCAATTGCATCTCTTACTACCAAGGCTAATTGTGATGTGGATGGGGCTATTCCTAAGATTTGACCCCAAATCTCTAAGATGGGGCTGGGTAATTGCAATCTCAACTACCTATACTTGCGAATATACTATTTGATATTTCCTTGTGTTTGCTTGAGATTTCTCCCCTCATCTCTAACTTTGAATTTTTTCATCTTTGGGGTGAAGTAGTCTTTGAATTCCTCTTGAAGCTCTTCCCATTGAAAAGATAGTGCATCCTTGCTCTTGTTCTAGTATGTACTGGCTAGCAGCATCCTCCTCTAAGTAGATGGCTGCCACTTCTCCCTTCTTGTCTTCAATTATTCTAGCATACTTCAAGTATCTATCCACCTCTACAATCTTATTTTTCAAAATCAACCTCTCTCTCTCTCCTTTGTACTTGGTGGGTTGGGGCATCTTGAACTTTCCATAGTCATATTCGAAACTCTCACTCTCCTCTTTCTCATTGTTTTGCATCTTGTCCTTCCTCTTGCTTCCTACTTCAACTACCTTCTCCTTACCTATCTTTATGTCATAAGCTCTCCTAGATGTTTCCTCTCTAGCTAATCTATTTGCTAATCTATCCATCTTTTCTTATAGTTTATGTCTCTTCTCTTCTTCTTCTTCTTGTATCATCCACTCTTTGTAGCCCTACTCCACTTCCAACTTTCTTCTCTTTTCCTCTTCTTCTTCCTTTATTTGCATGTTCCTTCGAATTGAGTCCAACAAACTTGACATTTGCTCCAACTAACTCTGTAGGCTGACTTCTTTTTCTTCCTAAGCTTCTCTCCATTCTTGACCTCCGCTCTTCTTCCTCTCATCATCAACCATTGGGATGGGTGCATTCTCTCTATCATCCTCCATGTTGTTGTGGGAAGTCGTGCCTTGGCTTTGGTGTTGTCGATGTCGGAAAGTCGTGTTTCGTGATGTGATGAATCCCTCCCTTTCTTTGTGTCTTGAGCTCTCCTAGATGTTGGTGTCCTAAACTCTTGGTGTTGTTGGTGCGATGTGGGGTGATGAGACATAGGGTGACATAATGTGAGATGTCGCAATGTGGGGCATCACAATGTGGGTCGTCATGGCACGATTTCATGACATTGGATCTCCCCTCCTGCTTTCTGTGCACTCCTTCTCTCTGAGCAATAGTTTCTCTGATACCAAGTGTGATGCATTTGCACTCAATCACTCACACAAAACAACATAGAAAGGTAGCATGATATGTGAAAGCAAGGTATGCTCTTATATTATTCAATGAAAGAAATGGTACAACATAGGCACATCTCAGGACTACAACCTCATGGTGTTGGACATGTGAGGGTTCACCATTAAGTATAGGGAATCACACGTAGAGTGGAAATCAAGTAGGCCTTAGAGTCACTACTACTCCCTATATATGTGTTTCTGATAGCAACACCATGGTATAGCTAGAAAGCACTTACACTTTGGCCCCCCTTGAGTGTTTGCATGCATATGGATGCTCGAATTGGAGGGGGGTTTGGCCCCCTTGAGTGTCTCCACATGTGTAGATGTCCAAGCCAGGGGGGGGGGGGGGTTGCTCTCCCCCTCCTCCAAGCTTAAACAATAAAGTTTTTGGGAGGGGGTGATGCTAACATCGCTTCCCTTCACATAGCTATAAGCTACCAAGGGGGGGTGTGTCCCCCTTTCTTGAAACATTTAAAAAACTTAAAGGAGGGACTGTTTTAAATATTTTTATTTAAAAAAGGGGAGTGTCCAAATGCCCCCTTCATCTAGATGCCCAAGGGGCCTTTGGGCACCCCTAAATTTTCTAAAATTTTTGAAAAGCAGAAAGGGGGGCGCGACCTCCCTCTAATCATTTTTTTAAAGTCGACATAATGGATGGGTGCTCCATCAAATGATAGTAGAGCATTCGGGGGGGGGGGGGGGGTTCCTTTTGCCCCCCCTCTAGCGTTTGTGTGACACGACGTGTGTGGGAAGGCTTGCCCCCCTTAGAACTTAAACAATAGGGCCTTTGGGAGTGTCGCCCCCTCCACATAGTGATAAGCTAGTGAGGGGGGTAGCTTGCCCCCATTGTGAAATGTAATATTAAAAAAGAGTTAAAGGGGAGTAAAAAAAGCTTAAGATGCTTGTAAAACCCTCCTATTTTTCAAAATTTTTAAAAAAAGGGGGTGCCCAAAGGCCCTTTTGGGGGTCCATTTGGCATAAATACCCGAAAGGGATCTTTGGGTATCCCTTTATTTTAAAAAATAATAATTAAAAATGGGAGGGGAGTATGAGAACCTCCCCCTTCAATATTTTTTAGAACTCAATAGAGTGGGTGAGAACCCCAAAATTAAACAATAGAGCCTTTGGCTAGGGGGACCATTTGCCCCCATCGCGTATCTATACATGTGCAAACACATGGTATGCCCCCCTTGCCCCCCTTAGAACTTAAGTATTAGGCCTTTGGGAGGCCCTCTCCCTCATGGTACACTTGGGGGAGGGATTGCCCCCCCCACCCCCCTTTAAAAAAAAGGAAAATATAGTAAGTTGCCCCCGCAACATAGTGGTAAGATGGATAGGTGGTGGCACCCCCATCCCCATGAAACATATTTTAGAAAAATAAATTAATAGGGGTGCACCCCACCTTTCATTTCTATTTTTAGAAAAAAATGAGGAGTGCCCATAGATCCCCTTCGGTGTCTATGTGCACACGTAGATGCTTGGGGGGCCTTTGGGTACCCCCTTTTATTTTAAAAAAAATGGAAGGGGAGGGGGGATGTCACCCCCCTCCTCTTCTGATAGTTTTTTTAAAGCTAGTGGAGTGGGTGGGTGCCATCAAACAATGATAGAGCATTAGGGGGTGGGGGAAAAGGGTACCCTTGACTTAAACAATACAGCTTTTGGGGGACCCTTTGCCTCTCCCTCCCCCCTCCCCCCCCCCCCCCCTCCATATTATGATATGCTAGTGGGGGGAGGATGCCCCCTTCACACCGCAATAAGCTAGCAAGGTGTTGGAGCCCCAAGAGAAACACCAAGAAAACAAGGAAACTATTGCAAGAAAATATATCTTATCACACCAACAAGCATGTTCTTTATGCTCTAGAAACCATATGAAGGGAAAAAAACACCACAAAACAAAGGAATTTTGTATGCAACATCATAAAATGAATCTCCTATAGATATATCACAATAAAACTTCAACATTTTCTTCATAAAAACCATCAAAGAACCAAAGGAACACAAAAGAATGATCAACTTTGAATGGATTTATCACATAGTATTCATATTCCATAGTCTTCATGTTGAGATGTTTGCAATCACACCTACTTCAGTCTCTTTGAGCAGTGAGGGCTCAAGACTAGAATCCCATAAGCACAGTAGGAGAAGTGCTATCATCCAATCCCTATAAAGCATTGTACTTACTCTCTTTTCTAATGCAATGTCATAGTACTTTTGTCCTTTAGTACAGTCTCTGTGTCATTATCAGTCTATACACAAGATTGTATTTATGAGTCCAAGTCTCAATCTTGGAACCTAATTCACTTGTGTGACAGTTAGTCTTGTCTGTGTCCATGTCTTCATGAGTTTGGTCTTCGTCTTCCAACCTCCATAGCTTCCGCATTGCCATGTCCTAGATCTATGATTTTACATGGTATCAGAGCCTAGTCAGGCATGGCCTAGCTCATCTTACTTCTCTCTTAGCTCCTCTTCACTTCTGGTCAACTCATTGTTCACTTCTAGCTCCATTTTCACTTGTATCTTCAATCCAGCTTGTGGCAGCCATAGCCATCTTGCACCCTGCCTCCTTTGAGCACTTGGATCTCTTCATAGAAGCCATATCTCATCACAAATCCTTCTAGAGAATTATTCCTTAGCTAAAGTGCTTCTCTCTGTTACATAAAACCCTGACATTGCAGCCTCTTCAGACCAGCATTGCATCTGCAACAATTTGTTGCCAAGAATGTGCATGGGATTTGTTGTATTGCTAATTATGTGCCCACAGTCCGCGATGTTGATGGCCGTCATAGGGCATTGATAGCCCATGAACATCAAATCAAGGAGGGGAGATTCTGAAGGTCACTCTAAAGGTCTCAAGCCTCGATCCACAAGATTCTGAAGGTCTCAAGCTTCGAGCCACAAGATTTTGAAGGTCTCAAGCTTCGAGCCACAAGCATCAATATCTCTTGATACTATTCATCTAGTGTCTTTTGGCACTTGTGCTTATCAAGTACACTCAAGATCAAGTCTTCTGCTAAGAAATCTAAGAATTTTGAAGATGATTTGTAGTTGATCTTCCAACTCTAGCATGGGCAAGGACTCTCTGACCGTTCGCTTCAAAGGGGTTGGGTTTCACACCTAGCAGACCCACACCAAGCTCATCCTAATGAAGAAGGGTCTTTGGGCCATCACTAGTGGCAAAGAGAAGAAGCCTCGTGATGCAGACCTTGCAGTCACTTGGCAGAAGAATGATGATAAGGCTCAGGCCATTATCAAACTCGAGCTAGATGACAGCTATATCCACCATGTGGATAACTGTGATACTTCACAGGATACATGGAAGAGACTTGACACTTTGTTTGGTGCATAATTTAAGTCATCAAAGTATGGTCTCTTGATTGAATTTTTAAGGCTTGAAATGAAGTCCATCACATCACTTGCCACACATCTAAATTACATGGAAGGACTTCTAACCCAGCTTGCATGAATCAATATATAAATGAAAGAAGATGTTTGCATTGGTGTTCTACTCAAAAATTTGCCTCCTAAATATAATAATGTGTTAACAAATCTAATCAATATGCCAAACCCTGAGCTTGTTGATATCCAAGCATCACTCTCAGAGGAGGAAAAGAAGCTAAAAACTAAGGAAGAGCCAAGCATATCTAGAGATGAACAAGCATTATATGTTGGCAGCAAGTACAAATGTAAGAAGGACCAACTTTTTTGTGACTTTTGCAAAAGGACTGAACACACCAAGAAGTTCTGCCACTCCAGAAAGAGGTCCCAAAAGGCCTATCTAGTTGCTGTTAAATAAGAAGAATAACATGGAGCAAAAGAAGAAGAAGAAGACCACCAGGAGAAGGACAAACCTCATTAGTCCTTCTATTCGGATAGACTTTTTTAGCCTTGTATTGCCTAGCCCTAATGCTTCGGACAAAAACTTGTAAACTCCTCATGTAGCCTTGTACTAAAGCCTCTGTACACTTTGTGAGGCCCATGTTATAGCCTCTGGATGTCCACCATGTTTGTGGTACCTACATTTACCCTTTTCTACGACAACCTCTGATGTTTTTCCATGTCTATGGTGTGCCCACACTTTGTAGGTGTTGCTTTCACTAAAGCCGCTATACACTTTGTACTTCTGGTTGTGATTGAGGAGGGGTGTTGAGATGTTTGCAATCACACCTACTTTAGTCTCTTTGGAAGGAGCAATGAGGGCTCAGGACTAGAATCCCATAAGCACAGTAGGAGAAGTGCTACCATCCAATTCCTATAAAGCATTGTACTTGCTCTCTTTTCTAATGCAATGTCATAGTACTTTTGTCCTTCAGTAAAGTCTCTATGTCATTGTCAATCTATATACAAGATTGTGTTTATGAGTCCAAGTCTCAATCTTGGAACCTAATTCACTTGTGTGACAGTTAGTCTTGTCTGTGTCCATGTCTTCATGAGTTTGGTCTTCGTCTTCCAACCTCCATAGCTTCCACATTGCCATGTCCTAGATCTATGATTTTACAGTTCATAGTCTTTTAATCTCTCACATGTAGATATAATGTTCTTTCATAGAAATTGGCTATCTCTCATACACTATCTCTCTCACATATTCTCTCTCTCAATAGTACATGAGAATAACAAATAATCACACTTAATAATCCTCTCTTGGTCATGTATACCCCTCCCAAGAGCGTCAAGACCTAAAATACACCCGACACTAGCTTTAAGGCACTAGCTGGGCCTCTAGTACTCACCTAAAACCACCCCACATGGCATCGTGACCAGGAGCATTCAAGAACTTTAAGTTTGTATAATTTTGTAGTCCAACGAATAATTCTTTCTCCACTCCTCGAAGGGAGCCCCTAAACATGTTGGTGTTATACACCATGTAGACACACACAAAGGGAGCACCCCTCGGTTGATCACCGCGGCTCCACTACGACTCTCCTACACCTCGAGATTGGCCCCAAGATGCGCCATGAACATAAAACACATTCCAAAAAAAGTCCACTCTTTTGATAAATCAATCTAGGAAATGATAGATAAACCTCACCAAATAACTCCCTAGGAACCGAATATCTAGCCCTACGGCTTGGGATACCTCACACTCTTAGCATCAGTTATCACTTATACAAATAGGTGCTATGCATCTAGGATATGATACCATATGGTGCATCAATGCAAGTGTTTATATGACCATCATGCTCAAACACATTTATCCATTGAAAATTAGCAACATGAAAGTGCAAAGACAATAATTCTTTTTATGATTTTCTTTTACTATGATAGTGCTTCGTTGCTTAGGTCTAGCATCAAGCTTCCTCCTTATGCTACTAGTCCTTTTTTAATTTTAAACAACATCAAACCCTATATGTTATACACCATGAAACATCAACATTTAATGCACTTTATCATTCAACAACCCCTTACTCCCTACTGTCTAAAATGTTGCATGAGTTGATAGGTGTAAGGAGTGGGTTTTTATGAATTTTTCTTTATTAAAAGCGATCAAAACTTACTCTAACAAAGAGATAGGACTGAACTGAGGCTAAACCTCGTGCTTCAACTCTATCATACATTCTCACACATAAATCTTACTTTTTCTTATTTTTTTGATGCAAAAAACCTAAAATTTTTCAATTTTTCTCATTTTTTTTATTTACTTATAGAAAGTTGTCAATAATTGCCGATTTACTGGTTTAGATTGATTTCCCTTATGGAAAATAATTTTATTAGCATGTCTCAGTCCATGGAAATGGCAAATGCACACCAAAAACCTAAAAACTGCATATTTATCCTTAAACCGCCTAGTCTCGGGTTTTGTGTGTTTAGTATAGAATTATTATACGGCTTATTTTTTAATGATTCCTTCAACATGATTGATAAATAAGAGTATGGGCAATCAAATACCATCATTACTAACCATTTCAAACAATAATTGATCATAAAACGATAAAAGCTACATTTTTCTCATAAAACCACTCATTATGATGTGTGTTTTTCGAACTTGGAGGCCCGTTGATGCTCTTTCACAATCACCACTGACGATCCGTCCAACCTCGATTCATGTCTCTTTTCTCTCCCACATCTTCGTATGATAAAAAACATCCATCTTAGCCCATCCCCCTCTCTTTTACATTGATTCATGAGAACAAACCATAAGAGGAGAGAGGAGAGAAAAATACTAAAATCGGATCTTGCTATAGAATGCATCATTTTTTATCAACTCTGAAGTGATGGAGGACAAAGAACTAATACATCTTGCTATCAAGAGGATGTCCAAGATGGTGCTGATCCCAAAAATTATTAAAAAATGAAAAATTAGGGGTGTTGAAAAAAACGCCCCTTGCCGGTTTTAAAAAATTGTGATGCTTTGTATCCTAAAGCTTATGTTAAGCTTTAAACTTTGGTTCTAAAATATCATTTAGCATTTTTATGTTCACACTTTAGCCTAAGTAGTTTTTCTACTTTTGGAAGAGCAAACACGCTTAGATTTGTCTAGCTGAATGTCTTCATGACGTCGAAATCTATAAACTTGGCCACCATCATGCACTTGCCAGCCTTCGGATCATATAGATGCTTCATAACACAAAACCTTGCGGGGATCAAATGGGGGGTCAAATGGACTCTGCTCAACGAACCGAGACTTGCCTTGGGTTCTTGTCACCCAACTCCATCGAGGAATCCTCTAGCTCATCGATTAACAAACATTTCATTTTGCATGAAAATTTTGTATTTTACGGCCCTTGAGCTCTTTTCCACTTCAAAAACAGCCTTTAAAATCTGCTCTCATTGGCACCCACATGATAAGGTGACTCAACCTGTTAAATCCCATGAACTGATCTGCACAAATAATAACTAGAAAAAGCATCAAGCTGCCACAAAAAATATACTCAACAAAGCACAAGAACAACTATCACCCTACCCTTGACAAAATCAAGGCATGATGAACTCAAGGGATAGGCCCAACATAATCTAACAGAAATCCAGCGAGTTGTTAACCAATTGCTCCAACACAGAGTGGCGAAAAGAACCATCAAAGAGGTCATCCTAGTGGTGGTCTAACCTATCTACCCAACTAAGGACAACTGTTCTTTTCCACTCACTTTTATTTTTGCTCCAACCTTCCTTATTTCTTTATTTTGGCTAACTATTACCCCAAGGAAGACAAGGCATCAGTCCCCAGGAACCTACCAGGCCTCTGTAAGGCAATAAACAACTACTTTTAGGATTTTTTTTCCTTTTCTTTTTAAGGGGTTAGAACCCCTTTTTACACACCTCTGTATTTTTTATATCTTTCAAGCATATTCAGGTTTTCCTCTTCTTTATACTTCAGTAAGATTCTCTATCTGCCTCTCACACTAGCAGGGACTCTTAGAACAACTGCCTAGTAGGCTAGCAAAACAGGGTCACCAGGACTCCCTTCTATAATAAGTCTTTAATGCCTGACAATGTCTTAATAGGAAGTGGACAACTACTCGAACCTCCCCCAAATATATCTAACCTAACCCTAGGACTTCATGCCTTGATTTCTTGTCCCCACAAATGAAAAGAAGGGTTTAGAGGTCGCCTACAATTCTCTCTGGTATCGTGTCTTTAATAGACATCACAACACTTAACATAACTAAAAGTATCTTAGAAAATTGAGAGCTTTTTGGGCAATAAGCCAGCCATCAAAATGTCCCCCACATGCTAAAACATGGCACTCCTTAAGAATGAATGGTATCTCATCATGTACTACACAACGACGATAAATGTCATCTACACCTCTTCCCCGCTATAATCAAAAAGTGTAATGCTTAATGTGTTATAGCTGCATATCAAGAAGGGATGGAAGTTGTATCGATCTTAAATAGGCCTTCAACATCACTTCCTTCAGCCAAAATCTCCTTTGGCTCCCCGAAATCCATAAGACATTCTACAATACCATGTAGCTTCGGTGGCTTACTCCTAATCTCATAATTGAACTCTTGCAAAGTGATTAACCATTTTGCTAAATAATCAAGTGGCTGCAACTTATTCATCAACAATCTAAGTCCTTCTACCTTCATAAAGAATACTAACTTCTCGTAGAGAATATAATGCCTAAATTTCTTCATCATAAAGACCATTCCAAGGCACAATCCATGTACGTATAGTTGACTTCAGATATCCCCAATTTCCTACTAGAAAAAGTAATTGGATGATACCATTTTTCTTCCCAAATTTGGGCTAAACAGTAGTTGATACTATGCATTGTGACTGCTGAAAATATACAGAAAACTTCACCTCTTCTGGCTGCTTTTAGGATTGGCACTTTTGCTAGTTCCTCCTTCACATCCTCAAAGGATACTTGATAACCTTCATTCCACTCAAACATACAAAAGATATGAGATTCGTGTCAATAGCAATGCTCATTCTGCCAATGCATTGATAAATCTCCAATAATATCCCACTAATGAGACAGAAAGTTGTGTACCTCTTTTGGAGTACATGGCATGCTCATAGCCACTATAATATTTATCTTTTCAGGGTCAGTTGCAATACTAGCCGAACTAACCACATGGCCTAGCAACAATCTATAGGGCACCCGAAAGATGCACTTTTGTGGGTTAAGAGCAATGCAAAAATGTCCACAATGCTCAGAATATTTCCTTAGAATAATCAATTTCCTTTCCCTTGTGGTGGCTACTCCTAGATCATCAATGAAGACTTTTAACTCCTCTAGGGAGATATCAACAAAAGTCTTATAAGCTCTATGTTGCCAAGAACCAGGCCCATTGCATAGACCAAAGGCCATCACATGATACGCAAAGATACCGAAGACAATGATAAATGTCATTTTCAATTTGTCTTCCTTTGCAATAGCCATTTGATTATATCGAGTAAAGAAATACATAAACACATAAATTTCCCTACCCGCTAATTGATCCAAAATCTAGTCAATGAACGGCAATGAGTAGTAATCCTTAACCGTCTACTTATTAAGCTCCCTAAAATCTACATAGAGCCAAATCTGATTGTTCTTCTTCTTCTTGATAACAACTGGTGAACACCATTCTGTGTGTTGAATCAAAAATATCTAGCCAATTTTTTGTAGTTTTGTTAATTCCTCAAATAGCCCATTCCTTAATTAAAAAGGCATAAGTCTTACTTTTTGTCTACACAGGGCGGCTATCTTCCTTTAAGAGGATAGTATGAATAGCTAGGTTGGGAGGAATGCCTCTCAGCTTGTCATAACTCCAAGCAAAGATGTCATAGAATTCGTGAATCAAGAACACATAGTCCTTCCTTTCTTTCAAACTGAGCATGGACCCTAATTTGATTGGCCGTGAATCATTTAGTGTGCCAAGGTCTAACTCAATTACGTCTACATCCCTTATCCTCTCCTCAGCTTCTATTGGCTCATTCAAGGTTACTTGGTAGATATCCTATGTAGTGGATCCCTTGTTGGATTCATCACTTTATGATGACGCACTAGCAGATGGAGCATCTAATGTATCTAACTCTCTGACAAGGATAAAGGAAATCTCTCACTTTGAGGAGATTCAGGATAGACATCTACTACTACAAGTTTGGCACCTTTGGCAAAGATCAATCGACCAACATGTGTATCAACTTGACAATTTTCTTGTAAAATCCATGGCATGCCTAGCTATACTTGATAGCTAGGTCATCCTGCAAACCTAATGACCCTAAAGTCTAGAATGCTTTCCACATTTGCAACGGTCACATGGACTTTAGCAATGCAACCTTTAGGTTGTCTTAAACTGTCATCAACCATTCAAAGAATCGTGGAGGCATTTTTTTAATTTCTAATCCCAATCTCTCCATCAATTTTGAACTCATAATGTTGACAGAGGATCTTGTGTCCACAGTAGCATGGTCCAATAATCAACATATGCTGCTACCCTTGGACAATGCTTTTCAACATGTTCAAACCAATCATCACTTAGTCACGCTATTCCCAAGGGCTCAACAATATACCATGTGTGAAGAATCTTCTTAAATTCTTTACATAGTCTTGGAGACAACTTAATAAACTGTAGGAGGTTTACATTCGGCTTAACTTCGCAAAGAGAACTCGCTAAATCAAATTCATGGTAGCTAGCAAGAGCTCGCACTTTCCTCACTAGACCATTCTCTCCTTTAGTCTTTGAATCAACTTTGGTGCCTCTTTCTTGGCTTTTGCCTTCTTCTTTAACAACTCATTATCCTTTTTGGGGTCGGCTTTACCATCTATGATCTTTAGAGGTCTACCTTTCGTATCGAGATTAAGGACTTGCGTCCTCTTATCATCTTACTTAGGGTTTCCCTCGATGGGTTTTACCTTGTATTTATCAACTTCTTTAACCTTTTGACCTCTCATAATAACCCTTATTTAGAAGCTTTAGTGCCATCGACACAAAAAACTTCTATAAGGCTAACTCCATTGCCACTAGGCAACTCGTCTACCATAGCTTTCCCTCTTTGTAGTATTTGTTTTGGCCCCTCATCTTGATGAAGATTACTTCCTTGCACTGGATTGATTATTAACCAGAATTGGTTGCTTACTTACTTACTAGAGAAAACTAATCTTGCTCCAACATGTACTAACTAAATGTTGGACTTCCCACATATGTCACATTTAATATTTGGAGAATTCCTAGGGAAATGTTGGCCGTCACACCACTCACAGCTGAATCTCGAGGGGCCACCCTCTTCACGGCGTCGACTCCCTATCAAATTTTGTCGTTTCTGAAGGAAATTGACATCAACAGCTATTTGCCTATATTGTTCAATGATCATTTCAGTATAGTGCTTCATCATATCCTTAACTTTTCCAAGGATATTCAAGGCACTTGACTCACAGCAATGATCATCTACTTGTCGTTCCCGGCCTGTAACCACTTGACTAGAAATCGGATGTTGAGTTCTGGGGACAACAATAGGATTTATCATTTGGCTTCCAACATTTGGTGGAGCCATTTGGCTAGTCATAGGTATGGTCACACTAGGAGGAGCTGGCAAGGTAGGCACATTTTGAGTCATGCTTCTTCTCCCATTAGGAGGACTCATGGGTATCCCTTGATGGCTTTCTCAATGGCAATGCTCTTTTTCCCAGTGCATTGATAAATGTCTGATAATATCCCATTGATGATAGAAAGCTATATACCTCTTTTGGAGTACGTGACGGGCTCATAGATACTATAATCTTTATCTTTTTTGGGTCAGTTGTAATATCAGTTGAACTAACCACATGGTCCAGTAACAACCCATAAGGCACCCCAAAGATGCACTTTTGTGGGTAAAGAGCAATGCAAATCTATCTACAATGCTCAAAACATTTCCTTAGAATAATCAACTGCCTTTCCCTTATGGTGGCTACCCCTAGATTTGCCCCCAGATCATCAATGAAGGCTTTTAACTCCTCCACGAAGATATCACCAAAAGTCTTATAAGCTCTATGTTTCCAAGAACCAAGCGCATTGCATAGATCAAAGGCCACACATAATATGCAAAGGTACCCAAGATAGTGATAAATGTTGTTTTTAATTTGTCTTCCTCCATAATAGCCATTTGATTGTATCAAGCAAAGCAATCCATAAACGAATAAATTTCCCTACCCACCAATTGATCCAAAATTAGGTCAATGAAGGGCAACAGGTAGTAATCCTTAACCGTCTGCTTATTAAGCTCCCTAAAATCTACATAGAGCCGAATCTGATTGTTCTTCTTCTTCTTGATAATAACTAGTGAGCGCCATTCTATGTATTGAATTGAAAATATCAGGCTAGCTTTTCGTAGTTTTGTTAATTTCTTGAATAGATCTTCCCTTAATTCAAAAGGCATATTCCTTGCTTTCTGTTGCACAGGGTGGCTACCTTCCTTTAGGGGATAGTATGAACAGCCATGTTGGGAGGAATGCCTCTCAACTCATCATAACTCCAAGCAAAGATGTCACAAAATTCGTGATTCAAGAACGCATAGTCCTTCCTTTCTTCCAAACTGAGCATGGACCCTAATTTGATTGGCCATGAAACATTCAGCGTGACAAGGTCTAACTCAATTACGTCCACATCCCTTATCCTCTCCTCAGCTTCTATTGGCTCATTCAAGGTTACTTGGTAGATATCATCTGTAGTAGACCCCAAGTTGGATTTGTCACTTGATGACGACTCATTAGCAAATGGAGCATCTAACATATCTAACTCTCTAACAAGGATATACCTAGGAACCCCAAACATTATTTTAAAATCATTCTCAAGCACCAGGTTCGCTCTCATGCAAAAACTACACACAATTTGTAATTTAAAAATTTCACACATACAAAGGCACTATGCATGGATGAGTAAATGGAATTAAAAATAGATGTGCATGAGGGGCCAAAAGCTTGAAACTTGTAGGCATTGAAGTCCTAGGGATGGTACCTAAGATCAAGGGGTCACCCACATGTGAAAAATACGATATTTAAGGTGGAAAAAAATGAAATGATTCTATTTCTTGCTAATTGAGTGTGGCTTATCTCTACTCTAGCTTTTACAATCTAACTCATGATTAGGAGGGGGTGACATTGTCTCCTAAAACTTGTGAGAAGAGGTCAACCTTCTATCTATACGATCACATTCTCATTCACCTTGCTTTCTTTCATCCATTGCTAGTTTTGAAAATATCATTCTTTCAAGTGTTGGGATCCACCTCCTTGGGTGTGACTAAACATCAAATATGAATATAGTCCATTATTCAACTAAGTAGGTGCATTCTTTTTTTATGCTCTCCCTTTATTATACTCTATAACCATCTATACCTTGTTGTGCCTTTCTTGGTGGATAGAATGCCAATGCACTATTGAGCCTCTCTATACCCTTACCAATTGATATATTTAAGCTCTTTATTTTTTGGCTACCTCCCTAAGTTTATGACAGCTTCCTTTGATGATAATGTGAAATTCATCAATTAAAAAATGAGACATGTGAGCTTCCATCCTAATCAAATGGGGTTATTAGCTATGGGCTACCCTCTATATCAATCAATGAATTGAGACAAAGAGTGGGATGAGAGACTAACCTTTCTTAACTCAATTAGAGATGAGATATGTGAATAATGAGCATTATACACATGGATGGGCCTCCTAACACACTATTTTGTGCACACCATTATAAAGTTCCCTATCCTTTTGTTTTCTTGCATTATATACAAGAGCTAGATGTGATGCACTATTGCACCTTTAATTGCACATATGGTATACAAAACTTTCTATAGAGTAATGAAAGATCAATCAATGTGAACGAAGAAGTGGGACGTCCTCCAAAAATTCTCAACAAAGCATGAAACAATGGGGATTGAGTGTAACCAATGTCTTTTCAATCAACTAAGAGATGAGGATTGAGGAGTGGTTTAACAAATAAAGATAGTTACGTCCATGTTTTTCAATGTACACATTGGATGATCCTGTCCAATCATGTCACAATATATTTTCTTCTATGGACTATGCTATAAGGCTCCTTGGCTTTTCTATTTCTACACATATACAACATGAGGTGGCAATACATTGATACACCACCAATTTTGCACAATGGTGTAGTCTCTATATATCCAAAAGTTTTTGTTCTCTTTTGGGCATGAATTTAGGCTCCTTCAAATCCTTTTCAATAAGTGATGCCTATGGGAATGAGTGTCTTTGCTTTTTCATGAAATTGACTAACTAGTAAGATTGGGAGGTCTTTAGCACAGTATCAATGATGACAAAGATATTCAACAAATATGTACCCCTTCTTATTTGGGCCCTCAATGTAGTTTCTTTCTCTTCTACGAAGATCTAGAGTGGTTTTTGAATCTAACTATTGCATTGCACTAAAATTCATAAATCTTCATTCGTGAAGAGATGATTGAGTGTATGATGGGCTTTAGTGTGAGTAGATTTTGATATGAATTTCCTTAGTTTAGTTATATTTATGATCAGAGGATGTTGGATGATAGGGGGGCCTTCCACTATGGTGTAGCAATCCAGTCAAGAGCTCTTGTAATCTTGATGAGAAAACTATTCTACTAAATTTTTATATCCTTATTCCTCCTAAGCCAAAAGTGGATTAATTAGCTATTCAAGTGAGTGGTTTGAGTCTTAAGTATGAGGATACCTAGTTTGGTCCCATATATCCTTTTCTTCTTGGTCAATTTCACACTTCTAGAATGATTCACATTTTAAGTATGGAGATATATCCCTCATACTATTTCAGGTTGATTTTGGTGAATCAATAGTCCAGTATTAGAATAACCCATTTGGTAGTCCTCCCAATTGATGTCAACCCATAGATTCACTATGTCCCTTTTAGGATAATTCTAACAATCCCAGAGCCAATGACTTGAAGGGCTTACTAGTTTATGCCAACATTGTGTGTGTCTGTTCCAACAAGGTTCAATCCCAAGGATGGTCCATGCCTCACCCGTATGGGGGGTATTGACATCTTAAAATCTATCACATTAAAAAATTCTAACAATCCCATCAATTGTTGGCAAATATTTCCTCATATGCACATATCCCATACGAATAACTCTCATCCCTCCATTGATCCATCCATCCCTCCCTCTACTAGTCACACCTCCTTTTACCACCTTCCTCTCCCTCCCTCTCTTCCTCCTCGCCTTTGCCCTTGCCACTCGCGAGCCTTCCTCTTTCCCCTAGGCATGTAATAGCAAACTAATACTTTAAAAAAACACAAAGACAGTGTAAACAACACTATTATTAAAAAACAAACAAATTTTTTAAAAAAATTAATGTAAAAATAGATTTAAAAAATAAAACACAATATTCTATACTTACTAAACAAACACAAAGCACAAGATGTAGAATCAAATACGTAGTTTCTAATTTACATAAAAATCCAAAAAAAATATAGAAAATAGAAAACAAAACAAAAAAATCAAACTCATAACTTTTGCATTTTTCAATACTATCCAAAAAATAAAACAACACACGAACACAAAAAAAATAAAAGATAAATAGAAAAAACACAACAAAATATACTAACAAGACCATTTAAAAAAACAAAACACACCCACAAATACACTCAAAAAAATAAAAATAATACTTAATTTTTTAAAAAAACCTATAGTATTATTGAAAACAAATCCAAAATAAAACCGTAACAACCAATAAACAAGTGTGTGTGTGTGTGTGTGTGTGTGTGTGTGTGTGTGTGTGTGTGTGTGTGTGTGTGTGTGTGTGTGTGTGCGTGCACGCGCGTGCGTGTGTGCGTGCGTGCATGTGTATGTGCGTATGTGCATGCGTGCGTGCGTGTGTGTGCGCGCGCGCGTGCTTGCGTGTGTGCGTGCATGCGTGCATGCATGCGTGCATGCGTGCATGCATGCGTGCGTGTAAGTAGACCCAATCAAATTATAATGAAATAAAATTACCATTGCACAATTGAGACTAATACACTAAACATTGAAATTTTAATAAAATCAACTTATTTTTAATGGAAATTAAATGAACCCCCATCTTATGTGAGCACATCGCATATGAACGTTCACCCACATGTGGCATGACTATTACATATGCACACATGCTATGCATATCATTAACTTTTAATAAACAAACATTACTACCATTTTTTCATTCACACGTATGCCAAATACAATATAAATTGTAACAAATGAACTTGCATTTAGAGACCAATCTATCATGTCAAGATAGGTTACACTTCAACTTAACTCACAATGCATTGAGACTTCTTAATCTAAAATCAATATTATTAATTTAAATCCGCAAACGTGGGTGGGTATCTTCCTCCTTGTCTTGGCTAGACTTTGGTTACACATTGATATTATATATGGATCTTATGGATCTCATTCTAATGTGACTACATCACTAATGCCCTTGCTCTCCCTACCTTCCTATTCTACTTCGGTCAATCTTGTTTGGGAATTACATGTATTACATTATGATGTGCTTGTGTTTCCATTTTTTGAGTGGTGACTACATGAACTTGGGGATTACATGTATTGCATTACATGAAGCTACTAATTGCATGCGTGCATAGGTCATGTTTGATTTATATGAAGCTATCGTGCATAGGTCATGTTTGATTTTGCATAGGTCACAATTTGAGTGGTGACAATGTGGACTTGGGGATTGCATGTAGTGCATATTATACAAAGCTATCAATTGTATGTGTGCATAGGTCATGCTTGATTTTCCTTAGGAAAGTTCAATGTGGTATGTGGTTGGGTGAATGTCTTACATCGTAGTCAATATATTCTAAGATCACATATTTTTTGATCTATTTATTCATAATCCCTTTTGCTTTTGTGTATGCTATATGTAGTCTGAATGGTAGCATTAGTGGGTTAGTACGTTTCATTGATCTCCCAAGATTTTCCCCTCTTGCTAGATGTGGATTGCATCAAATACAGAAGCTTACATGACATCATTGCCATGCAATTCCTACCTCTAGATATTGAATTATAGGATAGTTATTTGTCACATTATAAGCATTCGACAAGTCTCATACATAACCATTGCTTGCTAATCTCAAGCTAATCTCTTGGAAACATTAGTGAGGCATTGTCACTACCATTATCCAAAGTTATAGTTGCTAGCACCTCACTCTTGGTGTCTAATTATTACAATGTGGAGGTCTCATATCAAGAGATGTGTAACATGCCTGCCTAATGAACATCAATAGCACGTATTTTAGTAGCCTATTAAGAAGTAATCAAGACTATAGTCATCCAAAACTTATTACAATAATTGATGCTAGGTGTAATGTGCCTACCCTAACAAACATTGATAGAACGCATTTTAGTAGACCATCAATGAATAATCAAGAATACTGTTGTTTGGAACTCATTAGAATAGCTAGATGTTTATAGTTTTGAGCGACTTGAGTTGACCCCATAGGGAAGCTCTACCTCAGCCCCACAAGGATCGATCTGAAATCAGAAACCTAATTTAAATGTTATAGTCTCCTATCAGCCATCTAGCATCAGCTTCTAAGATGACTACATTGCTATATCATCCCTCAAGCTGAAGCAAACCATTGCTGCACTCAATTCAAAGAGAGTGAGAAATGAGGGGAAGTGATGCGCATCAACCCCCCTTGTATCCATAGGTTAAAGTCTCAACTCCAACCCCCTAAAATGGCACTGTTTGTGCTCTAATGATAACACACTAAGATAGTCAATGTTTGATCCTTCCTAAACTTGCCTAATCAATCACTTGAATTGGAATGGAAGCCTCTTAATGAATCAAGACCACCCTGCCTTTAGCAAGACCCATTAGGGATCTAACAACCCACTTCCCTCTAATGCATTCTTTAGTTTGCTAATTAATCCTAGCATACTTTAATTTGACATATAGAAACCAAATTCATTAATTAACCTTTTGAAAAAATATTCATTAATGCAAGTTAGGAAAGAACATAAATACAATGTCAAACAATCTTTTCAAAACAATTGCAAGCAGTATATATTTTCACACACATTCTCTAAGGTGCAATGTTGTGCTAGCATTCTATCCCTTAGAATAGGACCTATCCAAAGTACTAAGGTACCCGTACATAAGAACAATCCACTAGTCTGACCTTATCTAGCATAGGGCCTTTTGGAAAAACCATCTCAGACTTGTAGGGGTTAGGTTGGTCCTTGACACCTAAGGAATTTACAACCAAAGCTCCCCTAGTACCCTTGTCACCTCCTAGCCTAATGTCCTCCCTATGGAGAGACTCCTCCCATTTGGGGCTAGTCCTTTACCCATTGCATACAATTCCATCCCCATGGTGAAGGGCTTTACCTCTAGTCTTGGGGAAGACCTAGGGTGTATCCAAGAATCTGCCCATGTGGGCACATTATCTCCTTTTCCAAAATCCACAAACAAGGCAATCAACCTATTCCCAACTAAGAAACCATCTCTTTTCCAAGCAACAAGAATATCTGAAATATTCCATGGAAACCAAAGCATTTTCTATTGAATATTCCACAAGAGAGATGACAATCCACATCTCATTTCTCCCCTAGTGTTTTAGGGCACGATACTTCCTAGTCTTTTTTGTATTTCTCAAAGGTCATAAGCTTTTCTCCTAGATGATATAACATGTTAGCATGCAACACTTAAGCATGAGCATGCATCTATCTTTACACCTAGTAGTTTCATCCTTTAGGGGATAATCATGATTAGTTTCTAATGCACAATTCATTCCCATATTCTAAGGACATTATAAGTTATAACTCCCTCCTAATGCACATGATAATTTTAGGACCATCAAGGATAAACAAAAAATTCTCTTTTATATTTCATTGTTGCAAGCAATAGCCGAATAAATATAAACTTAATCAATCAACCAGTCATTCATTTGACTTAATTAAAATTTCTTCAAATCTATCCAATGGCACCTAAATGGAAGTTCATGCAGATGGGACTTTGTTCACACGTGCAACCTCTTGTCATGCTCCAACTCTCTGCTAGTTTGGGGCCATCATAACAAGCAAACTTCCTCTAATGGAGCCTTGTAGAACCTTCAAAATTGTATGACTTGAAGTAAGACTAGGCGAGGAAAACAAGAATCTTAGAATTTGGCAAAGAAAGGGAGTTTCTGAGAGGAAAGAATAATCCAACTTCTATATTTTGCTATGTTCCCTTCTCTTCCCACACTCTCTTTTCTCTCTATCTCTTTCTAAGTCCCTCTTTTAACTCTTACCAAATCTTCTCTCTCTCTCTCTCTCTCTCTCTCTCTCTCTCTCTCTCTCTCTCTCTCTCTCTCTCTCTCTCTCTCTCTCTCTCTCTCTCTCTCTCTCTCTCTCTCTCTCTCTCTCTCTCTCTCTCTCTCTCTCTCTCTCTCTCTCTCTCTCCCCACAAGGGGAGATTTTCCTCAAACCCACAAGGAGATCAACCTAAAATCAAGAACCTAATTTAAATGCTATAATCTCCTATTAGTCATCTAGCATCAGTTTCTAAGGTAATCGCATTGTTATCATCCCTCAAGCACAAATGAACCATCACCACACTTGAATCAAAGAGGGTTAGAAACAAGGGGGAATGATGCACATCAACCCCTCTACACATAGGGTGAAGACTCAACTTCAGCCCCCTAAAACAACATTGATTGGGCTCTAATGATTATGCACTAAGATAGTCAACATTTGGCCCTTCCTAGACTTGCCTAATCAATCACTTGAATTGCGATGGAATCCTCTCGACGAACCAAGTCCACCTTGCCTTTGGCAAGACCTGTTGGGGGGATCTAGCCACTCGCTTCCCTCTAAGATTTTCTTTACTTTGCTAATTAATCGTAGCACACTTTACTTTGACATATAGAAAAATAAGCTTCATTAATTAACCTTTTAAAACAATGTTTACTTGTGTAAGTTAGGAACGTATACAAATACAATTTTAAATAGTCCTTTTAAAACAGTTGCAAGTAGTATATACTTCACATCTTCTCCAGGGTGCAATGCCGTGCTACAATTTTCTTCCTTACATTGGGACATATATCCAAAGTTATTGGGTACCCGTGCATAAGAACAATCCATCAATCCACCCTTATCTAGCATTAGGGCCTTCCATAAAAATCATCCCAAGATTGCAAGGGTTAGGCTGGTGCTCTCAATGCTTAAGGAATTTACAGCTAGAGCTCCCATGGTATCATTGTTGCCTCCTACCCTAACATCCTTCTTACAGAGAGACCTCTCATATACGGGACCGGTTCTAGCACCTGTTATGAAAAATTCCAACCCCATGGTGAACGGCTCTACCACTAGTCTTGGGGGAGACCTAGGGTATATTCAAGGATCTACCCATGTGGGCACAGTATCCCTTTTTTCAAAATCCATAAACAAGGCAATCAACCTATTCCCAACTAGTAAACCATCTCTTTTCTGAGAAATATGTGTATCTTAATCATTCCATCGAACACATTTTCTATTGAATATCCCATAACAGAGGGTACAATCCATAGATTATTTCTCATTAGAATATAATAATACAAAGCGATACATGGCAACCCCCCTAGTATTTTAGGGTCTAATACTTCCCAATCCTTTTTGTATTTTTCAAAGGTCATAAGCTTTTCTCCTAGATGACATAATGTGTTAGCATGTGATAGTTTAATATGCACGAGCATGCATCTATCTTTACTCCTCATAGTTTCATCCTTTAGACCACTTTGGGGCCATTGTAGTAAGCAAACTTTCTCTTAAACATTCTTTGGTCTATCCCTTCTTAGAGCCTCATAGCACCTGCAAGTTCATATGTCTTGAAGCAAGACCGAGTGAGGCTAATGGGATTCATAGAATTTAGCAAAGCAAGGGACTTTTTGGGAGGAAAGAATAATCTAAATGCTATCTTTTACTTTATTCCCCTCTCTTCTCACGATCTCTCTTCTCTCTATCTCTTTCTAACTTCCTCTCTTTTGATTAACCTCCCCTCTTCCCTCTCTAACTCCATCTCTCTCACTACCTCGCTTTATTCTACTATCTCTCCTCTCACTCTCTTTCACATATTCTCTCTGCTTATATCTCCTTCTACCTCTCTCTCTCTCTCTCTAACCCTTATCAACTCTTCTCTTCTCTCTGTCTCTCTCATACATACATACATACATACATACATACATACATACATACATACATACATACATACATACATACATACATACATACATACATACAAAGTAGCGTAAGACTATAATAAATTATATTAAGCCTAACTACCTTAAGGGTTTATATAGCCTCTAGGCCTATGCTCTCACTATACCCTTTTTTGAGCCGTGTTTGATATCTTTGTGCTTTTCTTGCAAGCTTTCATGCTTGATGATTATGCACTATAGGCTTTGTGGGTGCTAGGATCCAAGAGGATAATGTAGATGATGATAGAGGGGATGAATATGATGATGATGATGGTTGTAGTAGACGGTAACAATTTTTAACATTTGATTTTTTAAAAATGTATCAAGGTTGCATTCTCTCCCCCTTAGAGGAATAGAGATATCCTCATCTCGAGAGAATTAGGACTATCACTTTTCTTATGGTAGGTTTGATCATATGATCTATGGGTTAGGATCCACCACTCTTTCACTATGCTACTTTGATACGAGCATTCAACTTCAAAAGGTTTACTACAATATATATTGAATTCACAAAAATAATGACCTATTATAAGTATAAGGCTTATTTCAACTTTCTAGGGCTTCTACTCATCTTTAGAGGGCATAAAGGGCTAGTATTCATAATTATCTATTTCTTGCAATATACCAAATGCTGAACTTTCACAAATTTACTTCTTTGTTAGTTCCTCGTCTTCTTGATCTAGTTTAAGGAAATCAACTTGGATATACCTAGCTCATTGCAATGGAAGCATCAAGCAAGATGTGTCCTAACACTCTACACTTTGCCTCTATTTGAATCAATCAAAGTTTGGCTCTTAGAAGAGTGTCTTAAGGATCCTTGGGTTGCATGGATTCCAATTGATTATCCAAGGGATATTTGAACCCTCGGCAAAACTTGTCCACCATTGGGCAATATTCATGGCCAGAATATACTTCTAGAGAGTTATGAATCAGGAGTAATATGCCTCTAGGCTCAACCCTAGCTAGTGAAGCTCAAAGAGCTCGTTCATCTTTGAGGTGCATAAGAAGGCATAAGATATCTCTCATGCACAAATTCTTTTATGAGATCCCATGTAGTTGCATTTTTCAAGACTCTAGTGTCCCTATAGCATTGCTTCCACCAAAATGTGCTTTCTCTATTAGCTTTAGTTTGGCCATCATGGTTTGATTAGGGGTACTTGTTCTTATAGCTCAAAAATAGTCTCCCATAGACTCAACCCAAACTTCCATGTTGGTTTCCACATCCTTCATATTCTCAAGGTTTGATCTACTTGAGAAGAGACTTCTTCTCTTGCAATTCAATAGGATCAATGATGGCTAGAATATCTTGATTTTCAATACATGAGGAGCTAGTTTAATACATGTCATAGGGCTTATCCATGCTTCAACTTAACATTCCCCTTAAGGACTATAGTTTTTGCACATGTTGAAAAGAGAAAACCATCTTTTATTCAAATTATTTTCAATATCCAAAGTTATTAAATCATGATGGGGATTCATTATGAAGATTTACCCATGCAAGTTTAATACATCAGTAGTATAATAGCAAGGAAGCATAGCAAAAACTTGTAGGATTCTATATTTGGAAGGAAGGCCATGGTAGCCTTCTTTACAATAATTTTTGTTGCGTGAATAGCTTAGGATAGCAACTCTATCAGCCAAAATAAGTTAGATCACTTGCTCATAGACATAGCGGTTTTATTAAATATGTTGTCCATTTATGTGAAGTATAGTGTTTGATTTAGATTCTTCAAAAATAAATTAGTAGATATCCTTAAGGCTTTCATCCACTAAATTTACTTTAGGATTGTTTGGACGTACATAGGATTATCAATGTTAATGATGTAATATATATGCCTTCATGCATCCACTATCTTTCATGCCAATGTCTTTGATCATACAGTGAAGATGGGTTATAAATTCTATTTGAAATAAGTACAAAATACTAGGAATCTTTGCCATGCTTTATCACTCTGATCCAAACTCATTAAGCATTAGTGGCACAATGAATTTATTCCCTTTAATAGTTTGTAACAATATCTATATTCATTCAAAAAAAAATTGCTCAAATACCAGGTGTGGTATGCCTACCTAATGAACATCCACATCACGTATTTTACTATCCCATCAAGATATTGTTGTCAAAAACTCGTTAGATGAGCTACTTGGATGATCTACGTGGCAGGGCAAGCTCGATCCCACAAGGATCAACATGCAATCAGGAACCTTATTTAAATGATGTACCCCGTCATCATATTTCTCAAAGGAACATGTTAGTATATAGTACTTTAATATGCATGAGTAGGCATTTATATTTACTCAAAGTAGTTCCATCCTTTAAGAGGTAATCATGAGTAATTTCTAATGGAAAATATACTCCCATATTCTAAGGACGTTATAATTTGTTACTCCCTTCTAAATATGTGATAAGTTAAGGATGGTTAAGGATAGATAGAAACTTATCTTTTATGCCATTGTTATAAGCAATAGTTGCCTAAATATAAACTTAACCAATCAAGATTGAATCAAAACTACTTTAAATCTATCCAATGGCACCTAAATGGATGTTGATGTAGATGGGACTTGATTCACACGTACAACCTCTTCTCCCACTCCAACTCTTTGTTGCTTTGGGTTGAGAGTGGAAAAAGATTGAATTTTTTATTGATTTTTGTTGTTTTTGAGGTATGAATGATTGATTTTTGATGGATTTAGAGTGATGTATGGTTGTTAATGGAAGTGTTTGAGAGTGTTTTGGATGATATTGATTATGTTTTGGAAGTTCATGATGATTCTTAGTAGAAATATGAGGCTATGTGATGTTTTGATAGGTTCTGATACCTTCTGTATAGCTTCTGTTTTGTTCGGATTTTCTTCTATATGAAGCATGGATTTATTATTGATGAAGGTTGAAATATTTTGAAATCTTATTGAATAGTTTTTGATAGTTTGGGATGGTTTTAGTATGAGTTATGAGGATTTGATGTTCTCTAATGACCTTCTGTAACCCTCTGTAAATCTTCTGTAGAGCCTCTGTCTCTGTTCGGTCTCTGCTATGTTTCTGTTTCTGTTTCTGTTATGTTCTGTTATGTAGATCTTCTATAAGAGTTATGTAGAATGTATGTGTGGCTTTGGAAAATTTTTCTAACTTTTGGAAAGGATGCATCTAAGTTCAAAAGAGCTAAAACAAATGGAAGAAGTAGCTGTTGAAGACTAAAGAGCAGATTGAAATGACAGTGACAGTAGTGAGCTATGAAGAGACACTGTAGTGGCTCTGGTGCCTCTTCGCATCAAGACATACCTCTTGGGAAGTGCATCCACGACCTAAGAAGGATTATTGAGAGTCATTATTGAGTATTGTAGTGAGGAGATGATGTACTATTGAGAGAGAGAGAGAGAGAGAGAGAGAGAGAGAGCTAGAAATAGCCAATTCTATCAAAATTGTGTATCTGTATATGAGAGATTGAGAGAGAAAACTATAAAGACATTGAAGATGAATACTATGTGATTGATTTCCATTCAAAAATGGTGTATTCTTTTATATTACTTTTTCTATTGATGGATTCTATGAAGATGTTGAAGATTATGGTTGATTTTATCAAATCCATGGGAGATATCTACTTTAATGCTACATGAAGAATTGTTGTTTTCTTTGTTTTGGTCATCAAAAGAATGAAATAAAAGCTTGTTGATGTTACAAGATATATTTTCTTGCAGTAGAATCCCCTTTTCCTTGGTGTTCCTCTTGGGGCTCCATGTTTTTTGTGCACAGCCGGGGAAACTTGCCATCAACAAGCATCAGAAGAGGCTGAAAATGAAGGAAATGGCATTGCCAATAAGAGAAGAATTCAAGGGATGCTGGCAAAGTTCCTTCTTCCACTGAAGAGTTGGAGATTCTTATTATCAAAGCCACTTTCCACAAGAAGTTCATCCCACAATGGCAGAAACATATTACCATCATGATGGAAGCTCTATGTGGTGGACTATTTTCTCTTCCTGTTGAAGCAACAAAAACTTGCATCTTGGTGGCAAATTGTTTGGGAATAAACTGAAGGATAGAAACAGAGAGAATGACTATCTATGGAAGATTTGGTATTCATTGAGAAGTTTCCATACATCATCAACTGGGAGATTGTGAAGAAGCTTTAGGAGTCATGGTCAGTGGAGGTTCATGAAAACAAGAAGGAAAAGAGTTGGAATTTGTTCGTGGATGCTCAACAGCAAGATACGTGGGATGCTTGGTGCCTTGAAAATCTTCTGTTTGTCCAATTAGCAACCCACTAGAAGTTGGTGGACAGAATGTTTTTCACAACATACACTGTTGAAACTATCAGAAGCTGGTATTATTATAATGATGGCACAACAATGATCCTAAGAAGAATGAGTTTTGATACTTTCAAAACGGAATATCTCCCCCTCTGTAGTGGTTTGAAAGCCGAATTCAGAGATGTTGAAAAGAACGAAGTAGAGGGATGTTGGCCAGAGAATCCCCCAAAGACTGAAGCCCCTCTCTGATTCTATTCTGTTTAGTACTGAACAACTGGTTGGAGCCAAGACCCCGATAAATGATGCAATCAAGAGGCAAGCGTTAGAACGAGTCCAGAGGTACGTGAGAAGAGAGAAGGAAAGAATCAAAGCTGAGAACGAGCTCGCAAAGCAGAAGCCTCCTTTGACGCCCTAAAAGCACTCTTTACAGAAGCCCCCATGGCAACTCAAGGTCCCCTTCCTAGTCAAATTCGTCCTGGAAATATTGATGACAGGTCAGCAAATGTACTCCCATTGCCAGTTTTTATGGGAGAGTACAATGAATACCATGATCTTCATGTAGTAGAATTTATGGTAGCATGTGTGGCTAATAATGCAAGAACCCGTGAGCATTGGTTAGCAATATTCCCCGCCACTTTCAAAGGCGCAGTGTTTTAGTGGTGTGAGAGGCAAACAGCAGGAACTTTTGGTACATGGGATGACCTAAAGTTGGCCTTCCTCACTAAATTCAAGTGTGAAGGTTTTGAAGAGCGGATGTGAGAGGAGTTCATGAACCTAAGTCAGTCCTCTGGAGAAAGAGTAGAAGCTTATGTCTCACAAATGGAATCCATCCTGAAAAGATGGACTAACCATCATTTGGACGAAGGAATCTAGAAAGGAGTGTTTCTCAGAGGCCTATAACCAAAAGTTTGCAAGTTCGTGTAATTGAGAAGACCAGTCAATCTGCAAGCTGCAGTGAAAGGTGCAAGATTGTATGATGAAGTTGAAGCAAGGTTGTCAATGACTCCAAGAAGAGGAGTCTTACCTCCTCCCATGCCAGGAATGGTATACCCACCAAATGCAATCCCAGGGACAGTTCCCTACCCCTATCCCCAGATGCAAACAGTGTTTAGTATAATGCACCTAATCCACTATGGTCGCCACAAACGACAGTGCCTCAAATGATGGTTCAACCACAACAACAATGGCCTCAAACAGTTCCTCCAATGGCAACTCAACAACAGTGGAACCCTACCAACTGGAATCAACAATCCCAAGTCTCAGCAGGAGCTCTGAATCAGAACCAGAACAGAGGACCTTCTGGATCAACCCAACGAGTATATGCAATAATTACAGAAGCTTCCCAAAACCCTACTACAAGTACTTCAAGAGGTGAAAATCTGAAGGACTACTTATCCAACTCAGTTGCAAGTATCAAGAAAGAGCTTATGGATGTGATTACAGAGCAGCTACAGACGCTGAAGGTGAATACTACCAATATATCCACCCCTATGGGAGCTAGGAGAGATGTGATGCACTCTAACACATGGTGAGGAAATTGTCATCAAGCGGGACATTTAGCCACTAAATGTACTCGAAAACCAACCATTTGTGGAGCCTTCTATTATTACTATTTGTGGAAGAACCATACAGAGGATATTTGCTCTCTGAAAGAGATACATGAACGAAGACATAAGGATGAAAATGCAAGATTCAACTTGCTAGAGTCCAAAATGACAACACATGATATTGGACCAAAGCTTAGGGAGTTTGGTCCTATTTTCGGTCGAAGGAGGTTTCCCTCTCAAAGTTACAGAGGACGATAGTTTGGTGGTGATCAGAGATCCGAGGTGGAATGTTATAGATGTGGAGAAAATCGTCATATCCCCTCGAACTGTCCAAACCCTAGATGATCTGTGGATTACAAGCCCTTATGCAGCTGATGCAAAGAAGAAGGCCACACTGCAAAGGACTGTCCAAGTCCAGCCCCTATCAAGGCTAATGGCACTAATAGCCAACAAAAGGTACAAGAGCTTGCCTCCAATTTGGTAGAGTTGGAAGTTGCCGCTGTCATGTGCGCCAAGAAGAAGAAACCAGTTGTCCAAGAAGAGAACAACTCCCTTTCCAAGACTGTGAAGTTCAACTTGCCAACAGAGGAACAGAGCAATACAGGGCAGAACAGTGCAGTGCAGAGCACTGTAGTGCCACAGAGAGTCATAGAGAAAGTCCCAGAAATAGGACCACAGGTCCAGGAGATAGATGATATAGAAACACTTCCAAAAACACAGGAAATGCCAATGCTTCCATTGCTAGAAGAAAAAGGAAAGATGAAACTGGATGTAGCCCCATTCCCTAGCAGGCTGGAGAAGCGTGTGGATCCTATCAAATATTATGACTTGGTAAAAGACCTAGAACACTTTTAAACCTAACTTAACATTCTGAAAATTGCTGATGCTATCTCCCAGCTATCGAAAGAAATTCAAAAGCATCTTGACAAGAAGAGCAGACTAAGGATTGCTCCCCCAACAACAATAAAGTCCAACAGAGCTGCAGAACCTGCAAATGAAGTAGATGTGGCTAATGCCTTCCTAGATCCTAGAACCCCAGAGATCAGTGTATGGATTGAAGGATGCTTTATCTCAGATGCATTGATTGATGGAGGTTCATCAGTAAACATAATGATGGATGTGACAAAAAAGGACTTAGGGTTGCAAGGAATTCAACCTACACAGTGGCTTATCAGATTGACAGACCAAAGCATAATTAAACTGTTGGGCATCCTCCCATATGTAAAAACAACCCTTGCAGGAAAAGATTACTGGCTGACCTATCTTGTGGTTAAACCAAATTCTTATGGGACCTCATACCCTCTATTGTTGGGAAGACCTTGGCTTTTTGAAGCAAGAGCCAGGATGGAGGCAGAGGACCCAACAAAGTGGTGTTGAAATTGTATGGATCGCAAAAAGGCAATGGATCCACATCCATCAAAGTCATAACTGACTCCTCCAACGAGGTAATAGATGGTACATCAAGAGACGAAGAGGCTATTAAACAGATATTTCCCAAGAAAATAGAGGCACGGTCCCTAACAGTGGGCACTGTAAGCCAACTACCAAGGGAAGCAAAGTCCTTGTCCATGGGAGAATACCCCCTGCCTTAACTAGAATTGACTTCTGCAATCACCTCTGACAGTGAAATAGAAGCATGGATGCACGATTCTCCCTATTACATGGCAGTTGCAGAGACAGTAGTAGAGACACAACCAGAGGTAGAAGCAGAAGTAGACACAGAGGCAGAAGATTTGTTCTTATCCTAGAGAGCCTCTATAGAAGCAGAAACAGAGCCTCCAAAGGAAGAGGATGAAAATGATGAGGAAGAAAATGAAGCAGGTTGAAGAAGATCCTCTGATAGTGGATGATCTTGTTGATGTCCCTACGGAGACCTCAGAGGCCGAAGATCTCAGGGTGTTGGATGGAATGACTATGGTTCCTTTTGGGTTGACCAATGGACCATAAAGTATGCAGAATCTACATAAGCAATGGATTAAATGCATAAAAATTAAGTTCACCAGTGGCTCTTGTCACCCTAACCATTTAGTCCAAAGAAAAGATGATAATGATGCCCCCTGCCAACAGAAGCAAGAGCTATCAAAGCCTCAGCTTCTAGAAGGTCCATGCTATGTGACATTCCTAGACACATCCTTTGAAGATGAATCCCTAAGTCCAGAAGAAATCACCACTCACACAGAAGCAAACAAAGCTTTGATACCCTTCCAGCAATCTCAACAGACAAATGAGTCATCTGATTAGAAGGAGGATATTGGTTCTAGTGGAACATCAGACGAGGACACTACTCCCTTAAAAGAGTTAGACCTCTATCCAGAAGCAATCCGTGGGACATTTATCCGTGAAATGGAAGGTGAAAGACAAGTAACATTCTTGGATACTAACGGTACTAAACATCACTTCAAAGTGGGCCTCAATCTTCCAGAAGAAGAACTAGTGGTCCTGCGAGATCTACTCAATGAGAACTTAGACGTGTTTGCTTGGTCATATAAAGATCTAAAGGGGATTGATCCCATAGTATGCCAACATCACATTGACCTAGAGCCTGATGCTAAACCTGTAAGGCAAAGACAAATGCGTATGAGTCCTAATTATTTTGCTCTGGTGAAGGCTGAATTATTCAAGCTTCTTGAAGTCGAGTTCATTTATCACGTGGCTAATAGTGAACGGGTTTCGCCCATTGTGGTTGTACCCAAGAAGAACGGGAAACTTTGAATATATGTGGACTTTCGAAAGCTCAATTCGAAGACGAAGAAGGATCATTTCTCTATCCCTTTTATAGACCAATTGTTGGACACAGTGGCAAGCCATGAGCTCTATTCCCTCTTGGATGGATTTAGCAGATATAACCAAGTCCAAATCACAGAAGAGGACCAAGCCAAAACAACCTTCACCACAAAATGGGGGACCTATGCCTATAGAGTGATGCCATTTGGGCTCTGTAATGCTCTTCTCACCTTCCAACGAGTAATGATGGCTGCCTTCCAGAATCATTTGCATGATTTCATTGAGGTGTATCTTGATGACTTTTGTGTCTATAGCTTAATTTGAGAGCATTGGGAACACCTCGAGCAATGTTTTGACAGATGTCGAGAGTATGGGATTTCTCTCAACCCTGACAAATGTGTCTTTGGCGTCTCATCGGGAGCTCTTTTGGGCCATATTGTCTTTGCACAAGGGATTGCAACAGACCCAATGAAGATTGAGAAGATTGCTGCCTTGGCAGCACCAACAAACTTCAAGCAATTGAGAGGATACAGAAGATTTATTACACATTTTGCAACCAAGGCAGCCCCTTTGCACAAGCTCCTAAGGAAAGATGCAAATTTTCTTTGGACTGATGATTGTGAAGAAGCCTGTAATATCCTAAAACAGTGCCTTATCCAAGCACCTATCTTGCAGCCTCTTGATTGGACGAAGGACTTTCATGTGCACACAGATGCATCAGTTGAAGGGCTAGGTGCTGTCCTATGTCAAAAGGCCCCCTCTAAATTAGATCAACCAATATATTATGCAAGCCAAACGGTCACTAATTGGGAACAGAACTACACAATGATAGAGCTTGAGTGCTTGGCAATGGTGTTTGCACTAGAGAAGTTTAGACTCTATCTATTGTCAACATATTTCAAGTTCTACATGGATCATGAAGCCCTATCCTTCCTAATGAACAAAGCAGATGTTAAAGGACGACTGATGAGATGGTTGCTCCTATTCTAGGAGTTCGATTTTGAAGTGGTCACTAAGCCTGGCCATTCCCATGTCCTAGTCGATCATCTATCACGGATCCCTCAAACTGTAGAAGAGGAACATGATGATCCAAACCTTCCTGATGCTTCCTTGTTTCTAGTTGAAACAATTACTCCTTGGTATGCAGACATAGCCAACCTCCTGGCAACTCAACAGTATTCTCTTGGCATCTCAAGCTGTGAGAAGAAGAAGCTTCTATTAGAATCAGCCCCCTACACCTTGCTAGGCGGTGCACTGTACAAGAGAGGCAAAGATGAAGTACTGTGAAGATGTGTTGCAGGGGATGAAATCGGCATAGTATTGAAAGCATGCCATGACGAACCATGTGGTAGACACTATGCAAGAGAAGCAACAACTAGAAAGGCTCAGTTAGCACGATACTGGTGGCCGACCCTCCACAAGGATGCACATAATTACTGTAAGAGATGTGATGCTTGTCAGCGAATGGAGAAACCCACCAAAACAAGTGCCATGCCACTGCAACCCATTCTTCCCCTAAAGCCGCTCGAGAAGTGGGGGATTGATTTTGTGGGTCCAATTGATCCACCCACCAGACGGAAGCAGAACAGATACATCTTAGTATCTACGGATTATGTCACAAAGTGGTGTGAAGCTAAAGCTCTGAAGCGGGATGATGGTAACAGGGTAGCTCTATTCATGTACGAAAATATTATCACTCATTTTGGCAGTCCCCTCGAGTTGGTAAGTGACAGAGGTACTTATTTCCTAAACAAAATCATGGAGGAGCTAACGGAGTTGTATAAGATCCGCAATCGCAAATCCACTCCTTACTACTCCAGAGCCAATGGCCAAGTTGAAGTCACCAATCGCATCCTCTGCTCGATCCTGACAAGAACGATTATCGCACATCGTCGCGAGTGGGACGATCGACTTACAGAAGCCCACTGGGCATATAGAACCTCCCATAAGGCAGTTATAGGACAGACCCCTTTCCAGCTAATGTATGGTACATAAGCTGTCTTCCCTATTGAATGGAATTGCCCTCTTTGCGAGTGGCAGTTAAAGAACGCTTGGGAGATGATGAGTCCCTGCAACACCGCCTCCTACACTTGGAATGTTTGGATGAGATTCGGAGGATGGCTCAATTGTGCACCCTAGCATACTCCCTTTGCCCCACCTCCTTGTCAATTCCTAAACCGGGTGTGAGATCTAGGTTTCCATCAATATTACCTCGAGTGATGTAAGTTATGGGGCGAGTGACTGTTCTCTTATTCCATTTGAGTGCCCGTGAGTTGTGTGACTATTCTTCATCAATGACACCTACCCCGATAGGCTTTATTAACCAGCTACCTCCCTAGGTGTTGCTGCATGGTCCCTACCATGCTGGCTAAATGCTAGAGCAAGCTATGGTACCTCCTACAATCGACTCCAACCCTTCTATAGCAGTGACGGTTCCTTCGACCATACGCGAAATGGGCCACGTGTTCCTAACCCTACTTTTCTGTTTGCAAGTGTATGTGATGTCTTAAGTGTGGGGACGTCAACATCCAGTCGGCTAACAAGTCTGTGGCCGTATCGATCAATCTATTCTGTTTGTTAATGTTTTAAGTGTGGGGACACGTCCTTACGCGTCCGATGTGCATACCCCTTGCATATTCCTCATGTTGATCATGCATGTATGCCATGACCTCTTTCTATACTCATGGGGTCCCTTTTCCACCCACCTGTCTAACTTTACCCCACCCTTTGGGTCGTTCCTTCCCTATTTTTCTTTATCTCTTGTTTTGATGTTTTGAATGTGAACTCATCCTACATTCACCGAAAACCAAATCCAACCTTACAGCCCTATTTGTCCCTTCAAACTGCCCATTTTTCCTTTTTACCAACCCCTATTTTGACAAACAGTTCTTGAGATATTAATTTTTGACACATTTCGCGTACTATAGACGGTTTCCCATGTGACTGTGCCTTTATTGCTTCGGAACTGTGATTCAACATGACCACCCTGACAAACACCTTCCCCTTGATATTTTTTGTTTTTACTCTACATCCTTTCGATGCATGGTTGGTCAGCTATTAATTTTTGCGGGTTTTCGGGACCTTTTCGTGCATAATTTTCACATTTTTCCCATGTGCACATGCCTTGTTTGCACCAGACGTCCCGTTAAATTTGATAGCCATGTCCCACCAGCCTTTCCCCCACTTTTTCCTTTTTTCTCCCCCCTCTTCCGATTGCCACATTTTTAGTTATTAAATTTTCCATGTGTTTTCGTGTGTCTTTTTTGTGTTTTTTGCATGTGAACCCCTCCTTACTCCACCAGCAGTGAATTTTGACGTGACATTCCTGTGACTTCCCTTCCCCCCGAACATTTTTCCTTTTTTTGGCCCTTTGTTGCGATGCTCTATTCTTTTCGTATTAATTTTTTAGCCCATTTTCGGGTCCGTTTTTGGGTTTTTTCCATGTGAATGCATCCTATCTTAGTTGGCAGTATGTTTTGACGTGATAGGTTTGTCAGGCACGTTATTTTGCACCTTTTTCCTTCTTTTCACATTGCGTTCCGATGAGTGGATTTTCCAATATTAATCCCCATACGTATTTTTAGAGCCGTTTTTCCTATTTTTCCCATGTGAACACCCTGCTTTTGCTCCGGAACCCGTGTTGCATTTTTCTGTCATCTTTCCCTCATCTCCCGACACATTTTTCCTTTTTACGATCTTTCGATCCAGTGTACGGTTTGGGTTTTTTTTTTTTGTCATCATGTTGCCGGGTCTCTTGTTTTGTCACCGTGTTGCCGCGTCTCTTGTGTCGCGTGTGCACGTGCATGTTTTTGGTTTTAAGCACCTCGGGACACCCCTATAGCATTTATGCCTCACGTGTCGCCGTCCCAACCCTGTCTGATCCCGCCGCCACAAATTCTTTTACTCCCGCCCCACGCACGTGCGCAGGACGGGGGCGAGCTAACCTTTTAATGGGTTAAACAAAAACAACTCTCCTCTTCCTCCTCTCCTGCTCTTCTCCCTCCCTTCCCCTTCCCTCCTCCTGCTCTTCTCCCTACCTTCTCCTCCCCTCCGCCTTCTCTTCTTCTCCTCCCCTCCTCCTTCCCTCCTCCTCTTCTCCTCCTCCCTTCTCCTCCTTCCTTCTCTTCCCTTCCTCCTCCCCTTATTCTCCCCTACCGCCTACTTGTACGCCCCACCGCCGCCTGGTCCACCCGTTGTGCCGCCCGCCAGTGCCGCCCGTCTACGCCGTCCACTGTGCCACTTGCCGCCCGCGCTGTCGCCTGTGTCGCTGCCCGCCAGCGCCAGCGCCATCGGCGCCTGCGCCGCACCGCCCCTCCCGCCCCTTCCTCCTCCACCCCAATCCCCTTCTCCTGCAAAACCCCCCCCCCCCCCCCCCCCAATTTCCCCCTATCCAATTTCCAACCCTCCCCCCCCCCCCCCCCCTCCCCCAAATTTTCCACATGGTTGGTCTGCTATTAATTTTTGCGGGTTTTCGGGACCTTTTCGTGCATAATTTTCACATTTTCCCCATGTGCACATGCCCTGTTTGCACCGGACGTCCCGTTGAATTTGACAGCCGTGTCCCACCAGCCTTTCCCCCACTTTTTCCTTTTTTCTCCCCCCTCTTCCGATTGCCGCATTTTTAGTTATTAAATTTTCCATGTGTTTTCGTGTGTCTTTTTTGTGTTTTTTGCATGTGAACCCCTCCTCACTCCACGAGCAGTGAGTTTTTGACATGACAGTCCTGTGACTTCCCTTCCCTCGGACATTTTTTCTTTTTTTGGCCCTTCATTTCGATGCTCTGTTCTTTTCGTATTAATTTTTGAGCCCATTTTCGAGTCCTTTTTTGGGTTTTCCCATGTGAACGCATCTTATCTCAGTCGGTAGTATGTTTTGATGTGATAGCTTTGTCGGGCACGTTATTTTGCACCTTTTTCCTTCTTTTTGCCTTGCGTTCCGGCGAGTGGATTTTCCAATATTAATCCCCATATATATTTTTAGAGCCGTTTTTTACATTTTTCCCATGTGAACACCCTGCTTTTGCTCGGGAACCCGTGTTGCATTTTTCTGTCATCTTCCCCTCATTTCCCAGCACATTTTTCCTTTTTACGGTCTTTCAATCTAGTGTACGGTTTGGGTTTTATTAATTTTTTCTTTTTGTCACCATGTTGCCGCATCTCTTGTGTCGCATGTGCACGCGCATGTTTTTGGTTTTAAGCGCCTCGGGACGCCCTCGTAGCGTCTGTGCCTCGCGTGTCGACGTCCCAACCCCGTCTGATCCCGCCGCCACAAATTCTTTTACTCCCACCCCACGCACGTGCGCGGGACAGGGGCGAGCTAACCTTTTAATGGATTAAACAAAAACAACTTAATTAACCCCTTTTTAAAAATAAAAATAAAAACCCCAACCCCCCAAGGTTTTCCTCTCCCCCTCTCTCTCTCTCTCTTTCGTCTTCTTTCTCTCTCCTCGTCTTCTTCTCCCTCTTCCTCCTCTCCTGCTCTTCTCCCTCCCTTCCCCTTCCCTCCTCTTGCTCTTCTCCCTACCTTCTCCTCCCCTCCTCCTCCTCTTCTTCTCCTCCCCTCCTCCTTCCCTCCTCCTTCTCCTCCCTTGCTCCTTCCCTCCTCCTCTTCTCCTCCTCCCTTCTCCTCCTCCTCCTCTTCCCTTCCTCCTCCCCTTATTCTCCCCTACCGCCTACTTGTACACCCCGCCGCCACCTGGTCCGTCCGTTGCCGCCCGTCTATGCCATCGATTGCGCCGCTTGCCGCCCGGGCCGTCGCCTGCGTCGTTGCTCGCCAACGCCCGCACCATCACCACCTGCGCCGTGCCGCCCCTCCCACCCCTTCCTCCTCTTCCACCTCCTCTTCCTCCTCCACCCCAATCCCCTTCTCTTGCAACCCCCCTACCCCCCTTTTCTAACCCCTCCCTACTCCCCTACCTCACCTTTTAATCCCCTTCCCCTCCATTTGATCCCTCCTCACCTTTACCCCTCCCCTTTTCTTCATTTACCTTCCCCCCACCTAAGCCCCCTGTCCCACCCCCCTCCCTTCGTCCTTTACCCCTCCGCCATTGTTCGCCCATCTTCGCACGATGCGGTCGACCTTTTGGTGTCGGTGGATGTTCGCGTGCGTTCACGCGCAAGGACGCGCGTCCGCGTTGTTCGTGCGGTAGGGTCTTGCAGCCATTTGTACGCAATCACAATCATTAGCAGCCGTTCATATGCAGTCACGGGTACTTCAAATCCTAAAATCTCTTAAAACACATACAAAATTCAAATATTCATTAAAATTCAATTAAAATCCAAAAAAATAGAGAAAAATTCTTGAAAAATCTCCAATATTTTTGCAAATAATTGAAATATTTTTCAAACTAGAAATCTTAGAAAAAAAATTGCAAAAAAATTCGAAAATTGAAAATTATTTTTAAAAATATTTAAAAAACTAGTCAAAATTCATTAAAATTTGATAAAAATACCGACATAATTTCAAATTTTTTTTAAAAATTCTACAAACTTCCTTGTCCCTTTTGTCAATCATTTCTCAATTGAAAATGCTTTCCTAATTGGCCAAAGTATTATTTGGAGACAAAATCCTAATTTTGATGCCCAAATTCATATAAAATTCATTTTAAATCTAAAAAATGAGCTGAAAAATATGAATTAAATTTGATTACCTTTTTGACACTTGATGCTCATGATTGATTGCTGAAATTTCATGTTCACCTCCTTTTATAAAAAAAAAACAAACAAACAAACTTAAAAAACAAATACAAATCATAAACATAAATCCGAATCAATTCAACATCCCTACTTATCCATCTTTTTGTTTTGGTCATACATATAATTGGTTTTATTATTTTTTGTCAATGTGTTAGTTGTGTTTTTTCCATTTTTCTATATGACAGAACGACTAATTTTAGTCGACCTTTTGTCCATTGTGTGGAATATTTGTGGATTGCGCCATTCCTTTTTTTTTTGAGGACGTGGTATCGGACTTTGCAAATAGCCCCATACATTGCCAGGTTTTTTCTCTTTTTCCCTCTCTCACGTTGCACCGTAACACACATGTAATTGTAATAAAATCAACCGACCGTTGCACCCACCAAATAAACAGAATGCACTTCATTAATTTTTAATTTAAAAGAAACCTGACTGTTAATTGTAAAAGGAACCCCACCGTTGCACAAGCACATGGCACAATAACCCACATAATTTTCTTTAAAAAATCCACAATGCACGCACACATGCACTACAGACATAATTGATTTGTAATTAAAATGAACCCCCGACGTCACACATGCATGCGCTTTGCGCCACAGATCACATAAGTTGTAACAATGAATTGCATTTTTAGAGACCCCTAGTCAGTCAAGTCAGTCTAAGTAGGGGTTGGGATTGCGGAATCGACTCACTATGCATTAATGGTTAATTAATAACGAACTGCAATCTAATTTGTACATGATTAAAATGAATTCGATAGTGTTCACCCATCCACGTTCACTGCACCATAGTTTATGCAATGCGTTTACGGGGGTTGGGATTTGTTAAGTCCAAGATGTCGGTCTTATTCATCTCTCTTTATTATGTTGGTTCAAGTCTTGGATTCTGTTTGAGTCTGGTTATTGTCTGGGGTACGATGTGTTTGCGTTTTTATTTTTGTTTGCTTGATTACACGGGGTCTTGGGTGCCTACTTGTTGGATAACATGAAGCTTTCGGTCGCACGAGTGCGTAGGTCATGTCAAAATCTTTCCGTAGGATGTGGACTGTTTGGGGCAGTCTGGTTTGGTCTAGTCTAGTCGTCTGTCTTTTGTTTTGATATTCTTCTCAATGATGATTTGTCTGGGTTTTGTAGGAAATTTTTCGTATTTTTCCTTGGTTGTGTGTGTGGGTTTTTTGTTGTAGTCTGAATGGCATCTACCTCTATTCCTCCTATTGTCATCTAGCATGTGTCATTGCCGGTGCATGATTATGCTCTTCTCTTGGAGTCAGATTGCATTCACCGTGCTGGTCTTCGACCTTTTGGTTTATAACCGACGCTTTTGCTTATCCATAGCCAATATCAGTGATGCGTTGTGTTTGCCTCTTTCAGCGTCTTTCGTCCCTAGTGGAAATCAAGTATTGACAGTTGAGGAGATCCTTTCTCTCCTGCAGAAAGAAACCTCTACTCCTTTGGTCTCCAGCAAAGTTATCACCACTTCTGGGGTTTTTGTAGCTCACATCTCCTCCCCGGTATGGAAATAACTTTGCCAGTTTCTGCAAGACAGGTTCATGTCAGGGAAGCCTGCTTCCAAATGTCTCTCCAAGAAGCTATTCACTGCTTCTATTAGGATCCTAGAGGGAGCCAAGTTCAATTGGGCAACATTCATGCTTGCGAAGATGGATCATCATTTTCAAAGAGTTCAGGAAGGTTAGGGCAGTAATGTCTCCTACGGTGTTTTTCTTTAGAAGATTATCTCCCTTGCACCTCCTCTTGGTGCCATGCCAGTTCCTGATCCTGCTCCTACCTCTACCTTCTGTTCCAACTTCTCCTCCATTACAACCCAATTCTGATTTGGAGGATGAGCCCCCTACTAGATTCTCTCGCAGTAAAAGAATACGTACTAAAGGTCCCCTTAGTCCTGTTACTATTTCAGTTTCTAATTCTTCTGCACAGGACTCCATTCCTCCCATTTCTACCAGTCCCCTTCCTTCATTCTTATCATGTCATAATCTATTTGCAGCACAAAGGGATGGGCAATTGGATAAACAGATCCATGCTTCCTTACAAACAATGTTAGCTGGA
Source organism: Lygodium microphyllum (assembly GCF_053477565.2). Taxonomy (NCBI): domain Eukaryota; kingdom Viridiplantae; phylum Streptophyta; class Polypodiopsida; order Schizaeales; family Lygodiaceae; genus Lygodium; species Lygodium microphyllum. The sequence continues at coordinate 127,861,905 of NC_141150.1, forward strand.
CCTTTGCTTCCTCAGCTAGTTTCTGGTATACAGGCTACATTGGAGACTTCACTGACGACTTGTCTTCAGTCCATTTACAGAGGAGTGTACACTTCCTTGCAGGACAAAGTGGATTCCTTGACTATTCAATTGAGTAAGGCTTTGGAGGATCTAGCATCTGAGAAAGCCGCCCTCATGGATATTCACAAACAAATGACCGAAGCTACTACCCTGATGGATTCCCAGAAGGCCACCATTCAGAAGTTAGAAGCTCAAGTAGTTACCCTAGAAGCAGAGAATGCATCTTTGACTAAAGAGAAGAATTCTGCCCTTGAGGAGATGATTGACTTAGCCAGTAGGCTAGGTACTTGTGAGGGTCAGTTATAGTCTTCTTAGGAAACTGTTGAGTCATAGAAGAAGATGATTGCAGAGCTTAATCAGAAGATTGTTACTCTTTTTGTTCCTCCACCTCCTATGGTTTCTTCTGTAGTATCTTCCAACGAGGAGCTTGACCAGTTACAGCAGAAGGTGAATTTGTGTAATGGTTTTTCTACTAAGGTAGAGTACCTTCAACAACGTATGAACTGTGTGCAGGATGATTTTACTAGTTATGCTGAGTTGGTGTCACCCCCACTGTCTTTTTGGATCAAGTATAATTAGCAGCGTTTTGCCTTGTATATCTCTTTGAGCAATGTGGATTTAGAACCTCCAGAGGATGGGTGGTAGAATTTGTGGTCTACAGATTTGCTAAAGTCTATGTTTGACAGATTTGTTGATGAGCTGATTTTGCATGAAGTACAGTTGTTGTCTTTCATGTATCTTACGGGGCATTTGCAGATTCCTGATAAGGAGGATTTGAATTTGTATGTGGGAGATGTCATTTTACAAGCAATGATGTATGTGCACTCAGTTGAGCTCCTGCTAGTAGATAGTTTGAAGCATTATCATGAGCAGACGTCTTGGTGTAGAGGACATGCTTGGCATCTACCTTTGGAGGATGTTGCTTTGAAACCTCGTCGTCTCAGGGGTGTGTTCCACAAATCTGATATCCAGCCTTTGCAAACTCAACTGTTGCGTCATATTGCTGATCATCTATTATTCACTGATTCTTTTTTCCAAGATCTTGCTTATCATTGTTCTTTTTATCCATTAGATCCCACTGATCTTTTGCCTTATTCTCTTATGTCCTATCGTTTTCCGTTGTATATTTCCCTCTTTACTTCCAACCCTGACACTATTCCTCTGTTGTCCTTTACTCCTTCTAATTCCCCTCACATTCATATTTTTACTTTTTTCCCTTTCATTGCCAATCTGACATTATCACCTACCCCTTCTGAACCTCCTCGGATAGTTCCTCCTGTTCCTTCTGTTTTCTCAGCAGATTCCCTTCATAAGTTTTTGTTGAATTTTCCATCTTTTCCATCTTCCTTATCTCTTCATTTCCCTTCTTTTTATGATCTATCCTATCCTCCTTTACAATGCTCTCCTCTTATTCCATTCCCCTCTCCTTCCGATTTTATTAACCTTCCTCCTCAATCAATGATGGATACACCAGGGTATGATAGTGACATACTTCATCGACAACAATGGGCACTGCATGATTTTGTGATAGGACAGGTGTTTAACTTGGCCTTTCATTCCAAGGTCCTGGGATACCTTTGCAGCATCTTTGAACTCTTACCTTCATTTTGCTTGGGTGCATGCTCATTCTGAGGATACCTTTGTACATCTTGAAGCTCATTTTTGCTGGTACCTTGCTTTTATGCATCAGCAGTCTAATCTGAACACTCGCAAGTGTATCCCCCATTTGATCATCAATCTGAATGTGGATGTGACAGTTGCTCAGATGGATATTCTGTATTACTTCGCACAAGCTTTTCCTACTAGGTTTCTTATTTTGTTGGAAAGGATTTGTTGTATACAGTTCCTCCAGAATGTGCCTTTGCATTTTGTAGATGAGAGTAAAACTCAGGAGCATCTCAAGTCTAGCATGCAGTTTAAAAAGAAGTGTTTGCATCCTGCTTAGCAATGGAGTTCTTTTTGGATGTATCAATTCTTTTTCTTTAATGGAAATCTTTTTCTATGCTCTCCATTTTTTGGGGGCATGTGCCATTCAAATTACACGGTGTTGTGTTTGTGTGAGTTGTATATGTGGTATGTATATATTGTTTATATTTGTTGGATGGAGCTGAAGTTGAAGATGGATTGATGAAGAAGATGTTGGACTACAAGCCAATAGAAAAAGAAAAATCTTATATCCTTTATGACTTTGTGTTGCTAAATTTTTTTAAAAAAATTGAAAATAATATCGAAAAGGGTGTTTTCCTTTCATTGTAGTATTATCAGATATACAGGTGATAAGTTGGGGTCGTGGTGGAGTGATTATTGAATATACTAAAAAAGATCAAATTGAGCTCTTTACTGAACTTACATTCTTCTTTTCCTTAGGTCACAAGGACGCTTCCTTTCTAAGTGTGGGGATATGTTGAGAGTGGAAAAAGACTGAAATTTTGATTGATTTTTGTTGTGTTTGAGGTCTAAATGATTGATTTTTGATGGATTTAGAGTGATGTATGGTTGTTAATGGAAGTGTTTGAGAGTGTTTTGGATGATATTGATTATGTTTTGGAAGTTCATGATGATTCTTAGTAGAAATATGAGGCTCTGTGATGTTTTGATAGGTTCTGTTGAGGTTCTGATTGGTTCTGATACCTTCTGTATAGCTTCTGTTTTGTTCTGATTTTCTTCTATATGAAGCATGGATTGATGATTGATGAAGGTTAAAATATTTTGAAAGCTTATTGAATAGTTTTTGATAGTTTGGAATGGTTTTAGTATGAGTTATGAGGATTTGATGTTCTTTGATGACGTTGAAGATGAATACTATGTGATTGATTTCCATTCAAAAATGGTGTATTCTTTTATATTACTTGTTCTATTGGTTAGATATACCAATAACTGTGCAATCCATTGAAGATGAGTATAGTGGAGTTATTGGTTAGATATGCACCTCATCCCACCACCTGAGGATTGAGACAGGCAAATGTGATGGCATGTAGATAAAGCAATGCATATGCCCACTATGCAACAGAGAGCCAGAGATAGAGGAACACTACATCTACCAATGTACAATATATTATGATATATGAGGCAAATACAATGTCTGTTTTGAGAGGGTTTTGGACCCTTGAGACGAATCATGTAGTTTGAGGATCAGAGATGCTTGGGTCTCTTCCTCTTAGAGCTCCAGAGGCATAAAGCAACTATTCTACAAAGTAGGAGGCCCTTACAGCTCAGCTCACATAAACAGAGAGTGGTCACTAACTTTTTCACTGCTACATGATCAAGTATGGCACCTATCACTACTATTGCCACGCATCCTACAGGAGTACATCATCATTGGACCTCATCTTGTGTATAGGGGTCCCTTTGTATTGAGCATTGACACTTAGTTGGTCTAGGTGCCCACATCTACTTGAACAAAGGCCTAGACATCCACACCACAGATAAATTAGCCATCATTGAGCACCACAAGAAACATATACCGAGAGGCCTTAGCCATGTACAGATACATCTCCTTAGAGGATAGACATCTCATTGATGGAGAGTTTCCTTTTTCTAATTTTACTTTTAAATCATCAACATGTTTTATTTTTATAGGACATTATTTCACTTTTCAGTCTTACAGACACGTTTTTCATATTTTCGTTCTAGATGAGAAACACAGTATCATTGTAAAAATTGCTTTGGTCTCATAGGCTACATTGGCCTTTTAGAGACATTAATATATTCTCTCTCTCTCTCTCTCTCTCTCTCTCTCTCTCCCCTTTATTCTTTTAGTGACTATTGAATAAGGGAAGGCCGGCTACACATTGGGACTATTGGAGTTTTCTATATATATATATATACTCTCTCTCTTACTTCTACTTGTGTGCTTTCACTTAGGCTCTACCTTTCAACTAGTATTAGAGTAGGCATTCAAGGAGCTTTATCCATCATTTTATTTAGCATATGAAGAAGCTTTAGCTCAAGGTTTCATCATAGCCATTGTTTCTTCCTCTTGAGGTATGTATTGAGTCATCCCTTCTTTCGACTTGTTCTAGGTTGCCTTGGCTTGTCGAGGAGCTTCCTAGGGCTTAGTAAGCCTTGCCAAGAGCTCATTGAGTTGAGAAGTAGCTATTCTATCCATTTTAAGTGGATATAGAACATGATGCAGAAGTTGTGCACACTATGGAAGCTTGATAATACTTTCATATTTTGGCCATAACCATTGCATATGATATCAAATTCAAGTATTCTATAGCTAAAAATGAAGAGCACGATGAGAGCTAGAGAATTGAGCACTCACAAAGCTGATTCTATGTAGTTTTGAGTTCTATGTTTTACATAGAACATAATAGTTTTGGTTTGGATAACAAGCATTTGATTGGTTTATACTCTACTGATGCTTATGGTGGGGAAATATTTGCAATTCCTGGATGATGCATTGATGATCTAAAGGGATTTTGGACTAATTAGAGATTAATTAGATCAGTCACATTGAAGTGTTGATTGCTGCAATAATAGTTTTAATTGCAAGCATACAATAGTGAGCTTCATGTTTTGAATGCATACTTTGTCTATATGGTATTTTGGGTATGCTATATGTCTAGGGTGATGTCTAGCCTTGCTGCATGATCTTGGATATGGTTTTGATATGCTTTAGAACTTGGATTTGAGCTACATTTGATGTACTTGGGGTCTAATCAGTTGCTTTGGACTTCTATGCTTATTTACTTCTCACTTCTTATGGTATTGAAGCTTCATTAGACACTTATGCTCCTAGATGTATTTGTGATGTGCTTAGGCTTATCGGATGCTTTGATGTATATACCTTGAGCTTTACTTTCTCACTTTGCATTCTGGATTTGCTTCTAGTGGGAGACACTTGTATGTACTTGGTAGATCTTGGTTCTTTAGAGATAGTGGGATTGTATGCATCTATGTATCTAACACTTTGTATGCTTTGATAGGTATTGGTACTTGGTTGCTACAATGTTAGTTGCATTCTATATATCTCAAATTGTTACTCCAATATCCCTGGAAATGAGAGCTCGTTTTCTTGGCTATTTTTCCATAGTTGGATTAACATATATTGTTATCTTTATTTTAGCATTGCTATAATTATAATTTTGAGTATTCTTTGGAGAGCAAAAACTTTACTTTGGCATTCTATTGATTGCAGTCTGTGGATAGCTATACCCTTTTTTGTTCTCACCCTTTTCAAATTAGTTTTGGGATTGTTTTGTTGAATTTATAGCAACCTATACTCTTGTCATTTGCAAAAATTTACAATCATTATTATGGTAGGTTTATCATTAGTAGATAGTACTATTTTCAACACTAAAGGGCTTGATGGTAATAACTTTTGATATTGGAAGACACAAGTATGGCAAGCCTTAGTATAGACGAGATAGGTTAAGCCATTGAAGTTAGAGGGCATAAAGCTTGAGCTTTATGATGTAGAGGATTGGGAAAAACTTGATGAGCTATGATAATCCATTATCATTTTGACATTATCAAGGCATGCACATTTTGATGTCATTGACACCGAGGGTGGTGCTTATACATTATGGAAAAAGACTTGTGATCTTTATGACAAAAGAATTTTTTTGCATCTCAATTGTAATAATTGAAGAAGCTTATGGACCTTTGCATGAATGAGGGCCTGGCTATGTCTACTCATTTGAATGAGTTTCATTCCATTTTTAGCCAACTTGTATCACAAGGCATTTACTTTGAAGATATTATCAAGTTTTTGTTCTTGCTTGCTACATACTTGAATCATGGGACACCTTTTATAGTACTATCAATGCTCCTCCCTAAGGGTGGAATTAAATGTAGTAATGTAGAGAGTATGATTGAAGAGGTCAATATGAAGAACATTGATATAGGTTGTACCTCTCGTGCATTGACTGTTAGAGACAAAAATGGTGGTAATGGAAGTAATAACCATGGTAGAGACTCTCATCTCAAACAGGGCGAGTCTCAATCTCATGGTGGATAGTCTCATAGTAAGTCCCATAGATGCAAGTTCTCTTTGACATGTCATTACTGTGGACAACAGGGTCATATTCACTGCAGTGTCATAAAATGTGCAATGAAAAAGGCAAGGGAAAAGTGCAGGATAATGGAAAGTTTGATAGTTGTAGTATTGTCCCTAGTAAGTCCATAGCATGAATATTGAAGAGATAAGTGTAGTGCAAACTAAGTTTGATGATTAAAATATCTTAGCTGCTTCATCTATTGATGCTACTCAGTTGGTCTCGATGCTTTATCTACTTACTCCCAATGTTAGATGCTTGATTTGGGGGCTTCTTTCCATGTTACCTTGCATCAAATTAGCTCCATACCTATCACAATATTATAGGTTCTATGAGTCTGAAAAATGATACTACATTGGATATTGTTGGCATTGGGGATGTTAGATTGTAGTTTTTCTCAAGCACCTATTTTGTTTTGCATAATGTATGTCATGTACCGGCTTTGACCAAAAGCCTCCTCTTGCTGAACACTTGGATTATGCTAGTTCTCATATCTCTTTTGGTAATTACATATGGAAGATTACTTGTGGTCACCTTGTTGATGGCAGCCTCTATTCTTTTTTTTTTTGGATTTGTTGACTATGTATTGGTTGTTACCAATTTACCACATATATCTTCATGGCATCATCACCTTAAGCATATGTCTTTGAAAGGAATGAAAGTACTTACTCATTTGTAGTATCTTCTGCCTCTTGATTACTTGCATTTTGATTTATGTGATCATTGTGTTTATGGTAGGTAAGGTGTAGGATTATTCTATTAAGTAGAAATTAGATATTTTGGCTACATTTAAGTGCCTTGTTGCTCTTATTGAGAACTAGTTTGGGTATCGCTAAAATGCCTAAGGTCTGACAATGGATGTGAATATATCTCTAAGGCATTTGAGTAGTTTTGTGATAAAGGGGGTACTAAACATTAGTTGACCACCCCATATACCCTACCCCAAAATGGTATTGCAAAGCACATGAATAGGACTATTCAAGAAAAAGTCTACAATATGTTTATTCAAGTAGCCTTACTATAATACTTTTGGACTAATGTAGTTACTACTACCATGCATCTCATTAATAGATTTCCATGCATTGTGCTTGCTTGCCAGATTGTAGAGGAGATATGGTTTGGAAAACGTTTGTCATATGATCATTTGAGGGTCTTTAGATGCGAGGCTTTCTATCATGTTTCCAAGGACAGGCACAACAAGTTGGATCTAAAGCCCATCAAATGCATCTTTCTTAGATATGGTGATGCAGATGAGATGGCTTATCGCCTTTGAGATCCGTAGGCTCAAAAGGTTATTTACTGTAGTATCCATAATGTTATGTTTCATGGAGAGAAGATACATAAGAAACATCAAAAAGTAGTTGAGGTACATAGGGTGGTCTTTTAAGAGGAACCTCCTATTACCATATGGCTAGTCCTAGTGAGATGACATGCTGTAGTTGTTGATGAGACGTAGTGACCCATGATCCACCCATTGTGTATGATTATGCCATTAAACAGAGAGGACATAATGTACACGCCCCCCATAGCCAGCTTTGAGGTGCTTTGCTAGAGCTTCATGTCCTCCTGATCGCTCTATGAGTCCTCTATGGAATATATCATGGTGATAAACTCTATTTTGAGCCACTTACCAATGATAAGGGTATGTGTAGAGGTGATTCTCATTCTTGAGAGAGGGCTTTGTATTGGAGTTTAATTCTGCAAAAGAATCATACATGGGACTTAGTTTTCATGCCTGCTAATGGAAAACTACATTACCATGTAAGTGGATGTACAAGTTGAAGAGTATACCTAATCACCTTAAGCTAGCATATAAGGCTAGACTAGTTGCTAAGGGTTTTAAGTAGGAGCATGGTATTGACTTCAATGAAGTCTTTTCTATTATAGTCAAGATGACTACTCTATGCTTGGTCTTGGCATTGGTTGCTTAGTTGCATATGGATCTTTATTAAATGGATATGAATATGGCTTTCTTACATGGGGACCTTGATGAGATCTATATGTAGTAGCCTAAGGGCTTTGTGGAGAAAAGTAAGGAACACCTAGTGTAAAAATTGAAGAAGAGTCTTTATGGGCTTAAGTAAGCACCTAGAGAGTGGTCCCATAAGTTTGATGCTTTTATGCATTTGTAGTGGTATTCCCATAAACACAATATTAGTGAGTTTGGGAATCTCCCAATTTCCATTTTTTGAATACTAAATAGGTGGCACCCAGATAACATGCCCATAAGTTTCTCAAAACCATATGATGTGACCTATCATTGGAAAGCACTTGAAAAATGGAATCTATTATTGAGAGAGGAAAAAGACTGAATTTTTTACTGATTTTTGTTGTTTTTGAGGTCTGAATGGTTGATTTTTGATGGATTTTGAGTGATGATTGGTTGTTTTGAAAGTGTTTGATAGTGTTTTGGATGATATTGATTATTTTTTGGAAGCTCATGATGATTCTTAGTAGAAATATGAAGATCTGTGATGTTTTGATAGGTTCTATTGAGGTTCTTATTGGTTTTGATACCTTCTGTTTAGCTTCTATTTTATTTTGATTTTCTTCTATATGAAGCATGGATTGATGATTGATGAAGGTTGAGGTTTTTTGAAATCTTATTTAATAGTTTTTGATAGTTTGGAATGGATTTGGTATGAGTTATGAGGATTTGTTGTTCTCTGATGATCTTCTGTAACTGCAGACCTTCTGTAGAGCCTCTATCTTTGCTTTGTTTCTGTTCTGTTCTGTTTTGTAGATCTTCTGTAATAAGTGTTCTGTAGAATATATGTGTGACTTTGGGAAAGTTTTCTAACTTTTGGAAAGGATGAATCTAAGTTCAAAAGAGCTAAAACAAATGGAAGAAGTAGCTACTGAAGACTGAAGTGACAGTAGCAGTAGCAAGCTATGAAGAGACATTGTAGTGGCCCTGGTGTCCTTTCATACCTCCCATACCTCTTGGGAGGTGCATCCACGACCTAAGATGGATTATTAGGTGCCATTCTTGAGTATTGTAGTGAGGAGATGATGTAATATTGAGAGAGAGAGAGAGAGAGAGAGAGAGAGAGAGAGAGAGAGAGAGAGAGAGAGAGAGAGAGAGAGAGAGAGAGAGAGAGAGAGAGAGAGAGAGAGAGAGTCAAAGATAATTAATTCTATCAAAACAATGTAGCTTTCTATGAGAGATTGAAAAAGAAAACTATGAAGACATTGAAGATGAATACTATGTGATTGATTTCCATTCAAAAGTGGTGTATTCCTTTGCATTCTTGTATTTTATGATGGATTCTATGAAGATATTGAAGATTATGGTTAATTCTATCAAATCCATGGGAGATATCTACTATGATGCTGCGTGAAGATTTGCTATTTTCCTTGTTTTGGTTCTCAAAAGAATGAAATAAAAGCTTGTTGATGTTACAAGATAGATTTTCTTGTAGTAGAATCCCCTTTTCCTTGGGGTTCCTCTTGGGGCTCCATGTTTTTGGTGCGCAACCAGGGAAACTTGCCATCAACAAGCATTAGAAGAGACTGAAAATGAAGGAAATGGCATTACCAAGAAGAGGAGAATTTAATGGATCCTTACAAAGTTTCTTCTTCCACTGAAGAGTTGGAGATTCTTATTGCCAAACCCACTTTCTACAAGAAGTTCATCCCACAATGGCAAAAACATATTACCATCATTATGCAAGCTCTATGTGGTGGACTATTTCCTCTTCTTGTTGAAGCAGCAAAAACTTGCATCTTGGTGGCAAATTGTTTTGGAACAAACTGATGGGTAGAAACAGAGAGAATGACTATCCATGGAAGATTTGGCATTCATTGAGAAGTTTCCAGATATCATCAAGTGGGAGATTGTGAAGAAGCTTCAAGAGTCGTGGTCAGTGAAGATTCACGAAAACAAGAAAGAAAAGAGTTGGAATTTGTTCATGGATGCTCAACAGCAAGATACGTTGGATGCTTGGTGTTCTGACAACCTTATGTTTGTCCAATTAGCAACCTACTGGAAGTTGGTAGACAGAGTGTTTTTCACAACATACACTATTGAAACCATCAGAAGCTAGCATTTTTAAAATGATGGCACAATCACGAACCTAAGAAGAATGAGTTTTGATACTTTCAAAATGGAATATCTCCCCCTCTGTAGTGGTTTGAAAGCTGAATTCGAAGATGTTGAAAAGAAGGAAGTAGAAGAGATGTTGGCCAAAGAATCCTCCAAACAACACTGAAGCCCCTCTTTGATTCTATTCTACTGAGTATAGACCAATTGGTTGGAGCCAACCCCCTAATGAATGATGCAATCAAGAGGCAAGCGCTAGAATGAGTCTAGAGGTACGTGAGAAGAGAGAAGGCAAGAATCAAGGCTGAGAACAAGCTTGCAACAGAAGCTCTTTTGACGCCCTAAAAGCACTCTTTACAAAAGTCCCCATGGGGACTCAAGGTCCCCTTCCTGGTCAGATTCGTCTTTTGTAAAAGCCAATTTTTAAGGGAGGGTACAATGAAGACCCTGATCTTCATGTAGTAGAGTTTATGGTAGAATGTGTGGTTAACAATGCCAAAACCCCTGAGCATTGATTAGCAATATTCCCCGTCACTTTTAAGGGCGTGGCATTTCAATGGTATGAGAGATAAGCAGTAAGAACTTTTGGCACGTGGAATAACATGAAGTTGGCATTCTTCACTAAATTCAGGCGTGAAGGTTTTGAAGAGTGGATGCAAGAGGAGTTCATGAACCTAACTCAGTCCTCTGGAGAAAGAGTAGAAGCTTATGTCTAACGAATGGAATCCATCTTGAAGAGATGGACTAACCATCATTTGGATGAAGGCATCCAGAAAGGGGTGTTCCTTAGAGGCCTACAACCAGAAGTTTGCAAGTTAGTGGAATTAAGAAGACTAGTTAATTTGCAAGCTGCAATGGAAGGTGCAAGATTGTATGATGAAGTTGAAGCAAGGTTGCCAATGACTCCAAGAAGAGGAGTCTTACCTCCTCCCATACCAGGAATGGTATATCCACCAAATGCAATCCCATGGACAATTCCCTACCCCTATCCCCAGATGCAAACAGTGCCCCAGTACAGTTCACCTAATCCATAGTGGTCACCGCAGACGACAGTGCCTCAAATGATGGTTCAACCACAACAACAGTGGCTTTAAACAGTTCCTCCAATGGTGACTCAACAACAGTGGAACCTTACCAACTAGAATCAACAATCCCAATTCTCAGTAGGAGCTCTAAATCAGAACCAAAACAAAGGACCCTCTTGATCAACCCAACCAGTGTATGCAGTAATTACAGAAGCTTCCCAAAACCCTACTACAAGTATTTGGGAGGTGAAAATCTAAAGGACTACTTATCCAACTCAGTTGCAAGTGTCAAGAAAGAGCTTATGGATGTGATTGTATAGCAACTACAGATGCTGAAGGTGAATATGGCTAATATATCCACTCCTGCGGGAGGTGGAAGAGATGTGACGCGTTCTAATAAATATGCAGAAAGTGCCATCAAGCGGGACATTTAGCCACTGAATGTACTCGAAAACCAACCATTCCTGGAGCCTTCTGTTCCTACTGTTTGCGGAAGAACCATACAGAGGATATCTACTCTCTAAAAGAGATGCACAAACAAAGACAGAAAGATGAAAATGCAAGATTCAACTTACTAGAATCTAAAATGACAACACAGGACATTGGACCAAAGCCTAGGGAGTTTGGTCCTAATTTTGGTCCAAGGAGGTGTCCCTCTCAAAGTTACAGAGGATGACAGCTTGGCAGTGGTCAGAGATCCGAGGTGGAATGTTACAGATGTGGAGAAAAGGGTCATATCTCCCCAAATTGTCCAAACCCTAGAAGATCTTTGGATTGCAAGCCCTTATGCAACCGATGCAAAGGAGAAAACCACACTACAAAAGATTGTCCAAGTCCAGCCCCTGTGAAATCTACTTCTGATACCCAACACAAGACCCAAGAACATGCTTCCAATTTGGTGGAATTGGAAGTGGCCGCAATAATGCGAGCAAAGAAAGGAGAACCCGTAGTTCCAAAAGAGAATATTCCTTTTGCTAAGACTGTGAAGTTCAACCTCCCTCGGGAAAAATAGAACAATATAATCCAAAATAAGGAGGTACAGAGTACCACAGAGCCACAAAGAGCTACAGAGATAGTTGTAGAGACATGATCAGAGGTCCAAGAAATAGAGGATGCAGAAGTCTCTCCTCATGAAGATGAAGCACATATGTTGCTGCTCCTAGAAGAAAAAGGAAAGATGAAAGTGGGCGTGGCCCCATTTCCTAGTCGATTGGAAAATCCTGTAGATCCTATCAAAGATTATGACTTGGTTAAAGACTTAGACACCTTTAAACCAAATCTAACATTCTGAAAGTTGTTGCTGATGCTATCTCCCAGTTGTCAAAAGAGATTCAAAAGCATCTTGACAAGAAGACGTGGTCTAAGGATTGCTCCCCCAACAACAACAAAGTCCAACAGAGCCTTAGAACCTGTGAAGAAAGTGGATGTGGCTAATGCCTTCCTAGATCCTGGAACTCCAAAGATTAGTGTATGGATAGATGGATGCTTTATTTCAGATGCATTGATTGATGGAGGCTCATCAATAAACATAATGATGGATGTGACAATGAAGGACTTAGGTTTGCAAGGAATTCAATCTACACAGTGGCTTATCAGATTGGCATACCAAAGCAAAATTAAACCATTGGGCATTCTCTCATACTCAAAAACAACCCTTACAGGAAGAGACTATTGGCTGACATATTTGGTGGTCAAACCAAATTCCTATGGGACCTCATTCCCTCTGCTATTGGGAAGACCTTGGCTTTTTAAAGCAAGAGCCAGGATAGGTTGGTTCAAAGGAACCCTAACCCTAGGCAGAGGACCCCATAAAGTGGTGTTGAAATTGTATGGATCGCAAAAAGGCAATGAATCCACATACATCGAAGTCATAACAGACTTCTCCAATGAAGAAACATATGGTACATCAGGAGATGAAGAGGCTGTTAAACAGATCTTTCCCAAGAAAATAGAGGCATAGTCCCTAACAATGGGCACTATAAGCCAACTACCCAAGGAAGCGAAGCCTTTGTCCATGGGAGAATACCTCCTGCCTCAACTTAAAGTGACTACTGAAATCACCTTTGACAATGAGATAGAAGCATGGATGTATTGTTCTCCCTATTACGTGGCAATCATAGAGACAGAAGTAGAGCTAGAGCCAAAGCCAGAGCCAGAGCCAGAGACATAGGTAGAAGCAAAAGCAAACACAGAGATGGAGGACCTATTCTTCTCCCACAAAGCCTCTACAGAAGCAGCGATAGAGCCTCCAGAAGAAGAGGATGAAAATGATGAGGAAAAAAATGAAGCAGGTTATGAAAGTGCAAATGAAGAAGTTCCTCTGATAGCGCATGATCTTGTTGATGTCCCTACAGAGACCTTAGAGGTCGAAGATCTCGGGGTGTTGGATGGAATGACCATGGTTCCATTTGGGTTGACCAATGGACCACAAAGTATGAAAAATCTACATAAGCAATGGATCAAAGGGATAAAAATTAAGCTTACCACTGGCTCCTCTCACCTTGATCATTCATTCTGGAGAAAAAGAGGATGATGATGCCCCTTGTCAATAGAAGCCAAAGCCATCAGAGCCACGGCTTATAAAAGGTCCGTGCTATGTGACATTCCTGGACACATCCTCTGAAGATGAATCCCTAAGTCCAGAAGAAATCACCACTCACACAGAAGCAAACAAAGCTCTAATACCCTTCCATCAATCTCAACAGAAAAATGAGTCATCTGTTCAGAAGGAGGACACTAGTTCTAGTGGAACATCAAACGATGACACTACTCCCTTGAAGGAGTAAGACCTCTATCGAGAAGCAATCCGTGGGACATTTATCCGCAAAGTGAAAGGTGAAAGGCAAGTGATGTTTTTGGATATTGACAGTGCTGAACGTCACTTGAAAGTGGGTCTCAATCTTTCAGAAGAAGAACTAGTGGTCTTGCAAGATTTCCTAAAGGAGAACTTAGACGTGTTTGCTTGGTCGTACAAAGACCTAAAGGGGATTGACCCTACAATATGCCAACATCACATTGATTTCAAGCATGATGCCAAACCGGTGAGACAAAGACAGAGAAGTATGAATCCTAATTATTTTGCTCTGGTGAAGGCCAAATTATTGAAGCTCCTTGAAGCTGAGTTCATTTATCCCGTGGCTAACAATGGATGGGTTTTACCCATGTGGTATTATCCAAGAAGAATGGGAAAATTTGAATATATATGGACTTTTGTAAGTTGAACTCGAAGATGAAGAATGATCATTTCTCTATCCCTTTCACAGACCAAGTGTTGGACACAGTGGCAAGCCATGAGCTCTATTCCCTCTTGGATGGATTTAGCAGATATAACCAAGTCTAAATTGCAGAAGAGGACCAATCCAAAACAACCTTCACCACAGAATGGGGCATCTATGCCTATAGAATGATGTTGTTCGGCTCTGTAATGCTCTTGCCACCTTCCAACGAGTAATGATGGCTGCCTTCCAAAACCATCTACATGATTTCATTGAGGTGTATCTCGATGACTTCTGTGTCTATAACCTCATCCGTGAGCATTGGGGACACCTAGAGCAATGTTGTGACCGATGCCAAGAGTATGGAATCTCTCTCAACCCCGACAAATGTGTTTTTGGTGTCTCATTAGGAGTTCTTCTGGGCCATATTGTCTTTGCACAAGGGATCACAACAGACCGGGCAAAGATTGAGAAGATTGCCGCCTTGACAGCACCAACAAACCTCAAGCAATTGAGAGGGTTTCTTGGCTATGTAGGCTACTATAGAAGATTTATTGCACATTTTGCAACCAAGGAAGCCCCTCTGCACAAGATCCTAAGAAAAGATGCGGATTTCCTTTGGACTGATGATTGCAAAGAAGCCTTTAATACCCTAAAATAGTGCCTTATCCAAGCATCTATCTTGCAGCCTCCTAACTGGATGAAGGAGTTCCATGTGCACACAAATGCATCAGTTAAAGGGCTAGGTGCTATTATATGTCAAAAGGGCCCTTCTAAATTAGATCAACCAATATATTATGGAAGCCGAAAGGTCACTGATAGAGAGTGGAACTACATAGGGACAAAGCTTGAATGTTTGGCGATGGTGTTTGCACTGGAGAAGTTTCGACACTATTTACTATCAACGCATTTCAAGTTCTACGTGGATCATGAAGCCCTGTCCTTCCTGATGAACAAAGTAGATGTCAAAGGACAACTAATGAGATGGTTGCTCCTATTCTAGGAGTTTGATTTTGAGGTGGTCACTAAGCCTGGGCATTCCATATCCTAGCCGATCATCTGTCATCACAGATCCCTCAAACTGCAGAAGAGGAACAGGATGATCCAGACCTTCTTGATGCTTTCTTGTTTCTAGTCAAAATAGTTACTCCCTAGTATGCAAATATAGCCAACCTCCTGGCAACTCAATAGTATCCTCCTGGCATCTCAAGCCATGAGAAGAAGAAGCTTCTATTAGAATCAGCCCCCTACACCTTGCTAAGGCGCTGCATTGTACAAGAAAGGCAAAGATGAAGTGTTGCGAAGATGTGTTGTAGGAGACGAAATCGCCATAGTATTGAAAGCATGCCATGAGAACCATGTGGTGGACACTTCACAGGAGAAGCAACAGCCAGGAAGGTTCTGTTAGCAGGATATTGGTGACCGACCCTTCACAACGATGCATATGACTACTGCAAGAGATGCGATGCTTGTTAGCGAATGGGAAAACCCATCAAAACAAGTGCCATGCCACTGCAACCTATTCTTCCCCTAAAGCCGTTTGAGAAGTGGGAGATTGATTTCGTGGGTCCCATTGATCTGCTTACCAGACGGAAGTAGAACAAGACATCCTAGTATGTACGGATTATGTCACAAAGTGGTGTGAAGCTAAAACTCTGAGGCAAGATGATGGTAACTGCGTAGCCTTGTTCATGTACGAGAATATTATCACTCGTTTTGGCAGTCCCCTCGAGCTGATAAGTGACAAATGTACTCATTTCCTTAACAAGATCATGGAAAAGTTGATGGAATTGTATAAGATCCGCCATTGCAAGTCCACTCCTTACTACCCCAGAGCCAATGGTCAAGTTGAAGTCACCAATTGCATCCTCTACTAGATCCTGACCAAGACAATTACCGCACATCGTCATGATTGGGATGATCAACTTACAGAGGCCCTCTGGGTATACAAAACCTCCCATAAGGTAGCAATAGGACAAACTCCTTTCTAGTTGATATATGGAACAAAAGCCGTCTTCCCTGTTGAACTCGAGCTACCCTCTTTACGAGTGGCAATCAAAGAACACATCGAAGATGATGAATCTCTCCAGCACTGCCTATGGCATTTGGAATGTTTGGATGAGATTCGGCGGATGGCCCTGCAGTGTATGGAAACCAAGCCCGACGTAAGGCTTACCATGATAGCTTCATCCAACACAAGGAGTTCAACGAAGGTGATCTGGTTCTGGCCTATGATTCACGATTTGGCAAGTTTTCTAGCAAGCTTCAACAACAGTGGATGGGCCCATACAATGTACTTGGTGTCAATCCTAATGGCTCTGTTCAGGTGCAGACTGCTAAAGCCTCTGTTGATTCCTTCCTGATTAATGGCTATCGCCTAAAGAAGTACTTCTCTCCTTGGGGATCTTGACAGTCATAGTCACCCTATCCTTTCCCCCATTGGCATGGCACTGTAATTCTTCTGATGTTACTTCGGATAGTCGTTCTTTTGCCACTCCTAAAGAGGTGCATGTAACCCTCTGTCCCCTCCGGCCCACCTCCTACCCCTGATCTCTTATACTCTATTTTTAATTAGCCACGATGGAGAGGATGGTTCTGACAAATGGTGGTTCTACCATTTTCATTTTGAAAAAAAAAGAAAAATAAATAAATAAATAGATAAACATAACTATTATGGGAAAAAAGGAAGAAATTCATTGTCATAGTAGGCCTCGTTCCAAGAAAAGGTGGAAACACCCTTGGGTAGGAAGTTGGTTGTGGAAAAGGTGGTAACACCTGTAGTTCAGGATAGCTGATTCACCAGCAGAACCTTTCCAGATGCAATTTGAAGCCACCTCCCTTGGTGCGCTGCCTCTCCAATATAAGTTCGTCTGCCCTCCTTAACAGATGACTTTTCATACAAATCATTGAAGTACCAGATGTGTTAGCTACCTCCCTGGGTACGCATCATCTCCAACACTCTAGTGATAACAATAGCTGACGCGATCTTTATCACCAACCCCTTGAGTGATGTGAGCTTTCATCCTAATAGGATGGGGACATGAGTATGGGCTACCCTCTATATCTATCAAAAGAGTGTGAGACATAGGGTGGGGTGAGTGACTAGTCTTTCCCTTTAAATCAAATGACAGATGAGATGTGTAAATGGAGTGTTGCATGAACGGGATGGGCCTCTCAATGCACAAAGCACGATCTGTTCATGTGCACTGTTTATAAGGCTCCTTGACCTTTCTTCTCGCACCGTATGCTGGCACAAGCTGGGATGCACGGTTGCACCATCAAATGCACACAAGGCATACAACCTTTGCACAAGTGAATGTGAGGATTACATCAATAGGTTTCAGGAATGGACTGCCCTCTATATCTTTCAACAGAGTGTAAGATAGAGGGTGAGCTAAGTGTGACTAGTGTTTCTCCTCAATCAATTCCGAGAGATGAGATTGAGAGACGTTATGACAATTGGATTCAGGTACATTTTCATTTTCCTATGCACACTCAGGATGGGTCTCTACCATCAACACATGACACATCACCCTATTCTATGCACTGTACTACAAGGCTCCCTAGCCTTCCTCCTTGCACCTATGCCAGATGGGTGAAACACACGGATGCAATATCAATTGTGCACACTGGCATACTCCCTCCCAATCACTTTCCCCTTGTTCAATTCTAAACTAGCCGTGAGTTATGGGATTTCATGCTTATTCATTGATCGATGTGTGTCATGGGGTGAGCGACTGTTCTATCATCCTCTTGAGTGCCCGTGAGCTTAGAGTTCTATTCTTCGTCATCGACACTTGAATCGACGGACTTTATCGACAAAACTACCTCCCTGGGTGTTATTGCATGGTCCCTTCCATGCTAGACATATTCTATGGCGCGCCGTGGTCCCTCTTGCCACCTGACGATGGTTTCAATGTTTATGCATCAACCATCTACGAAATGGGCCAAGTGTTCCTAACCCTACTTTTTTGTTTGCAAGTGTATGTTATGTCTTAAGTGTGGGGACGCTAGTATCCAATCGGTTGATAAGCCCGTGACCGTGTCGATCAATCTACTCTAACCGGTAAGGTCTTAAGTGTGGGGACATGTCCCTATGCATTTGATGTGCATATCCACTGCATATGTCATTACCCAATCATGCGTGTCTACCCTGTACTAGTTCTGTCCTGTTGGGGTCCCTTCCTCACCCACCCACCCTCGTACCCCTTGTCGTCGAGGTGGTTTCCCTTATGGTTGCTTTTATTGCGCAATTTTTCCCTTTTCTATGAGAACATTCCCTACGTTCACCAAGCTGTTCCCACCCAATTGGATGTATTTCCATGCGAACGTACCCTTATCTCTTCGGAATAGTGATCTAACATACCAGCCCTATCCTATGCTTTCCCTCAAATATTTTTCTTCTAATCGCTTGTCATTTTGATGTACGGTTTGTCTGTAATTAATTTTTGTGTGGTTTTGTGTCTTTTTCGCGTATGTTTTTTATCTTTTTCCATGTGCACCTGCCCTATTTTCCTCTGAATTCAATTCTGACTGGCTTGCCTTGTTCGACCACCTTTTTTGCACAATTATCCTTTTTCCTCCGCCCTATTTTGACCTCTCAATTTTTTCTCATTACCTTTTATTGGTATTTTCGAGCTCCATTTTTTGTTTTTTCCATGTGAAAGCCTCATAATCCCATCCGAACTGCAATTTGATGTTACAGCCCTGAAGATTCTATGTCTTGACATTTTTTCATTTTCCCGCCCTCCCTTCTGGTGCATGAATCATTCACTATTAATTTTTGAATCCCATTTCGAATACGATTTTTGGGTTTTTTCCATGCGAACAGGGTTTTTTTTGCTCGGCACTCTGTTATGATGTGATAGCCTTGTCGGGCACAACTTTTTGCACATTTTTCCTTCTTCCCTCACTTCGTTCTGGCTAATGGATTTTTCGATATTCATTCCTGTATGCATTTTCGGGGTCGATTTTCGCATTTTTCGCATGCAAACCTCTCCTTGTTCACTTGGATATGTGTTTTATTGTGCCAGCCCTATGAATCCCCTTCTCACGGACATTTTTTCTTTTTACTGCCCTTCATTCTGGTGACCCAATCTTTTTATATTTATTTATGTATTCCATTTTGGGGTTACTTTTTGGGTTTTTTCCATGTGAACGGGTCTTATATCCGTCGGAACTATGTTCTGACATGATCGCCTATTTTTTGCATTTTTCCCATGGAAACGCCTTGATTTGATCTCGGACACCCTATTGTACTTTTTCACAGTCTTCCCCTCACCTTTCGGCCTAGTTTTCCTTTTTACGGCATTGTGTTCTGATGAATAGTTTGTGTGTTATTAATTTTTGTTTGTTTTGCCGTGTTCCCGGGTGCTTTGCCTCGCATGTGAACGTGCATGTTTTTGAATTTACGTGCCTCGAGATGCTTGGTTGTCTTCGTGCCCTTTCATCCCAACGTCTCGACCATGTTCAATCCCATCACTGCAAATTTTTTTTCCCCCCCCCGTGCATATGCACGGGACAGGGCGCATTCCTTTTCTTTTCGAGCCTTTCTTTTCTTTCATTTTCAAAAAGGAAAAAAAAAACAAAAACAAAATAAAACCAAAAACACACAAACAAAAAACAACAAACAAAACAAATCATAATAATACTAATCAACCCAACTCACAACCAAACACACTTAATTCACACAAAATAAACAATTAATAATAATAATAATTAAAAAAACAAACAAAACCACACACCCAAAACCCCTCCACACATAACAAACTACATATATTTAAAACAAAAAAAACAAAAAAAAGACAAAAAAAACCAATCAAAATGAGTACTAAAAAAAACAACAAAAAACAAACCAATCAAAATCAACATTAAAAAAAAAACAAACAAAAAAAACCAATGAAAATAAACATTAAAAAAAAATGGTTGGCCCTCCCCCCCGCGGCCAATTGTCTCCTTCTCTTCTTCTTCTTCTTCTTCTTCTTCTTCTCGTGCTCCACCCTCTCCACTGCCCTGCTCCTCGCCTCCAACCTCCCTCGTCTCCATCATCCCTCGCCTCCTGCTCGATCTCCTCCTACACTCCCTCCGCCCACGATGTCCTCCTCCCCTGCCTTCGCCTGTGACCTCCTCGTTTCCTCCGCCTCTGTGCCTTCCCTCCTTCCCACCCCTACGCCTCCTCTCCTTCCACTTCTCCGCCTCCCTCTTCACCTCCTTCACTGCCTCCACCTTTCTCTCCCCTCCCCACCTCGTCCACCCCCTCCGCCTCTACTACCTCCTTCTCCATCCCCTCCGCCTTTGCGACTTCCTTCTCCGCCTTCCTCTTCACCTCCTTCGCTGTCTCCACCTTCCTCTCCCCTCCTCGCCTCGTCCATCCCCTCCGCCTCTACTCCCTCCTCCACCCCCACCCCCTCTGCCTCTATGACCTCCTTCTCCACCTCCCTCTTCACCTCCCTCTTTCCCTCCTTCTCCACCCCCCATCTCCACCCACCTCTCCTTACCGCCACCTCCTTCTCCACCACCTCCTTCTCTGCCACCGCCCCCCCTTCTAAGCCCCCCCTTCTAAGCCTCCCCTTCTACCCCCCTTCATATGCCCCTCCTAAGTCCCCCCCAACTCCTATTGTCCCCTAGTGGCCTCATTGCTCCCGATCCCACCCCGCTCCATTCACGGGCCCTACGCGCAAAACCCGAGGTCATCATGCGGGCGCAGAGCGTGATCGTGTGTTTGTGAGCTGCACTACGTGGGTGTTCATGCGCGAGGATGTGCGTTCGGACTTGTTCGTGCGGTGGTGCGTGCTCAATCGTTTCCATGCAGCTGTTCACACGCAGCCTCGAGTACCTATTTTCAGTTTCAAAACCTGATTAAAAACCGAGAAGATGCTTAAAATCCTAAAAATTCCTTAAAAATCATAAAATTTTTAATTAAAAAACAAAAAATAGTTGAAAAATATTTTATCAAATTGGAAAAAATTTTGATTTATTTTCATGGTTGAAATGCAGAAAATCAATTGTAGACAAATTAAAATATTAAAAATCCTTCCAAATCCATTGAAAATTGAACACAATTAATTAAAAAGTCAATAAAAATCAGGAAAAAAAATTCAAAATTTCAAAAAATTCCACCAACTCATCTAAATATTTCTAGAATATTTCATACACTGAAAATGTTTTGTCAAATGGTCCAACTATTATTTTAAGGCAAAAATGCTAAATTCAATACCTAAATTTATGAAAAAATCATTTTCAATTCTGGAAATAAGCTGAAAAAATACTGGATAAATTTGAAAACATTATTGAAACTTGATGGTCTAGTTTTCACTCATGGTGGACTGTTGAAACCTTACCATAAAAATTTACAATATATCCATGTGTTCCATTTATCCCATTTGAATCATATTTTAGATAAAAAACCAACAAATATTGGATATTACTTTTAAAATATTTTTTAACTAAAAAACCTAACAACACAATCAACAAAAACAAAAACAAAACAAATTGTGCACACCAAACAAATATACCTCCACTAACCTTGCCTTAACGTATCACATCATTTTCAGTTTGTGGTTTTTTTCCTTTTTGGACTGCTGACTTGTATCTTGGGATTGAGACGTGTGCATTTCATTGCATTGCATACACACATACCCACTTTCAAGTACTTTTCTTTTTCTCTTCTTATTTTTTATTTTTTGCTACCTCAAAATTCACAATTAATTCTTAAAATGAATCATAAATACCACCATGGCACCTGTGCTCGCGCGCACCAAACACACATTTTTCTAATAAATTAAAATAAACCCGTCATTCACTTAGCACGTGCTTCGTGCACTATAGACACATCTAAGTTTAATTAAAATAAACTTGTCGTCACAAGTGCATGCACTACACAAAAAGTGCTAAACACACACTTAATTTTTAATCAATGAATATTCATTTAAAGATCTGGATTTGGGTATCGAAGTCTGGGATTCGTTAAAAGCACCATTTCACATTAATAAATTTTAACTAATAATTTAAAAATGAACCGTCGTTTTCTTATCAAGGTTTACAACCTAATGAAATTTCAGCCATTGTTAATAATTTATTAAAACGAATCCTTCACTAAAATCATTCCCCTACTACACTTTTTTTCCTTTTCAATAAATATGTTTCGTGGGATGGGCACGTGCAGTCTTTCAAGTTGTCATTGCTTATAGAAGTTCTAGTTATGTCCTGAGAAGGTTATTGAGGTATTATGGTTTGATTGTATGATACGATTACGGGTGCGGTTTTTAGTTTTCTTTTCTACCTGATACTAGGTCTCGGGTGCATGTTTGTTGCATATCATGAAGCTTTTGGTCACATATGTGTAGGAGTCATGCTGAATTTTTTCTAGGATGTGGATTGTTTGGGGTGGTCAGTCGGTTAGTCACATCTATGTGTGCTTATTCTGGTTGATTTCTTTTTTATAGATATTCTGTTGTTTTGCAGGTATTTATTGTGATTGTCTGTGTGTGTGGTGTGTGTGTATATTCCATCTGAATGGCATCTGAAGCTCCTCCTCTTGTTCAGTATATCCCATTAATCAATAGGGATTATTCTTCCCTACTGACTTTTGAGCCTATTGTGAAAGTTGGCCTTGCATTTTTTGTGGCTGCTCTATTTCCTCTAATTCTAGACGATCTAGCCCTTTGTGATGAGTTTCTTACATCATACAATAAGAAATAGGGCTTGGTTCATGGTACTTCCATTGTCCTGACACCTAGAGGGTTAGGAAATGCTTTGTCTCTTCCCTACAAAGGAGAACCCTTTGTCATAGCCAGACAGTTATTCTCAAATGAAGAGATCCTTAAGCTGTTACAAAAGCAGACTAAACAGGTTCTTGATGTCGAGAAGGTGATTAACACTTCAGGAGTGTCTTTCTCAATGATCACTGATCCTCTCAGGAAGCTAGTCTACCAATTTCTCCAGGACAGGTTCATGCCTGCCAAGACACCATCTCACTATTTGTCCAAGGAGCTCTTCACAGCCTCTAGGATGGTTTTAAAAGGGGTTGCCATTGATTGGAGTACTTACCTTCTTAGGAAAATGGACTAGCATTTTGTCAAGGTGACTAGAAGGAATATTACCAGTGTAACATATGGTTCATATTTGTATGCTTTCCTAACATATTCAGGCCTTAAGAAGGGTGTTTTACCTCCTCCTCCATCTAATCCAGTCCCTCCCCCCTCCACCTTTAGAAGATTCAGAACCCATTGACCTAGAGGATACTGACTTCCCTCCTCCGCTGGTCATTTAGCGGAAGCACTTGAAGTGTGTAGTAGAGACAATTCCACCAATCATTCCTTCAGTGTCAGTTTCTGCTACCTCTGGAAGTGACCTCCCTGCCTACTCACATGCAACAACTTATTCAAAGCACATTGAGAGGGTTCTTTGAATATATTAGTTCCTTTGCTGAACAGCTTAGTGACAGGGGATGCCATTCCTTTCCTTTGTAATGACATCCAGAGTTCTATTGAACTCTCAGTGAGACAGCTTGTGTTCAACAGTTATATTCTTCTTTCTATGAAGAATTAATGCAATCCAAAGACCAGATGCATAAGGCAACCACAGAGCTAGCCTCTGCTAAAGACACTCTTTCCGATATGTTTAAGAAAATGGAGCAACATACACAAATGATTGAGACCCAGAGAGAAGAAGTACCTTCTTTGAAAACTCAGTTAGCAGAAGCTCAATTAGAGTTCACTAGAGTTTCGGAAGAGAAAGAGAAAATGTCCAAAGAAGCTCAAGAGTTTAAGACTCTTCTGGATACAAAACTATAAGCTTTGCAGACTGCTCACAATATAGTGGAATCCCAAGATTTCCAGATTAAACAGTTGAAAGACCAACTGGCGCAGTCACAGTCCATCCCTTCAAGTCCTAGTGTCCCCATAATTCCTTCTATATCTTAGCAGGACTTGGCAATTCTCCAGAGACAGGCCACATTATGTCCATTGTTTCAAGCTAAAGTGGAAAGATTGCAGTCCAGGATAGATTTATTATGGTCTACATTTGAGCAATTTCAAGAGTATATTCCTCCCAACCATTCCTTTTTTGTCCAGTATCAGCTGCAAAAGTTGGCCTTTTATATTAAGCTCTCAACGATGGATCTTCCTCTTCTAGAGGATGGTTGGAGTGGCGCCCTGGTCTTCTGATTTATTGACTGAAGTTTTTCGTATGGTCTTTGAAGATTTTGTGATGATGGATACAATGCTGCTGTCTTATATGTATCTACGAGGTGATCTATTAATTTTAGATGATATAGATCTGGCTTGGTATGTAGGGGATGTGGTCTTACAAGCTGCCTCATATATCAACCACTTGGAGTTGAGGATAGATGAAATGTTCCAGTGCTATTCTTCTAAAGTGGCTACTTGCCCTGACACTTTATGGCATTCAATGATTGATTTCTGTAGTCCTGAACCAATGACAGAATACAGCCTCGACTCATGTGCAGAACACTAACCAGATGAGGGTGGATCTTTTAGCTTATCTTTCAAAGAGCTATCCATTTGATTCATCATTCTTTGATGCCTACCATCGACGATCTGTTTTAGGTCCCTCTGTTCCTAGCTTATTGTATTATCAACAAATGGCCCATCGCTATGATGCTTATTTTTCCCTTTATAAATCCAACTCAGCAGCCATTTTACCTCTCCTTTTCCAACCTCAGGGTTTTCCTCAAATTCCAATCTTTACCTATTGTTCTTTCACTGAAGATCGAGTATTTTTCCCTTCTCCGCCTTGTCCTTCCCCATCTATCCATATACCTTCTACCTTTCCTGCTTATCAATTAACACATTTCTTACCTGATTCGCCTAAATTTTCAACTAATTCTTCTTTAGCTTATTTCTCATTTTATGATTTTGCCTACCCATCTCTTCATCCTCTTTTACTCACTCCTCTTCCATCTCCTACCATTTCTATTTCTAAACTCCCTCAATTGGTTAGTGAGTATGAAGGATTTGATTAGCAGATTCGCAGAAGAAGAGGATGGAGCTCAACTGATTCTCTCACGGGACCACAGATCAATTAGCCATTAATACCAAGGGACTAGACAACTGCTAGTCAAGTGTACCAAAATTATCTCCATTTTTCCCAACAATATTCACAATCTCTCAATCCTTTAGTGAGATTGACAGCCCATTTTGCTTGGTACCTAGCATATATGCATAGGCATTCCCATAATGATCAAAAGGCCATTCCCAAGCTTTTTATGAATGTCAATGTAAACATTGATTCCCAACAATTGGATGTCCTATATTTTCATGCCCTTTGTTTACCTAGCAGATATCTTGTTTTCCTAGAACGGATATGCTGCCTTCAATTCTTTCAAAATCCTCTAAAATCTTTTGTAGATGAGTATTTATCCATGGATCGCTTTTGCAATCATCAAGCTTTCAAGAGGGATCATCTTCACTGATACCCCTAAATGTATCTTCTATGCTTTTTAATGATATATTTTTTTGGAGATGCCATTCAGACGGTTGTTTTGTATTTGTGATGTATTAATTTTTATGTGATGAGTTCGTGTTGGTTAAATAATTTTTTCGAGAGCTCTCTTTTTGACTATCGACATTGATGGTGATGGTGGATGGCAAGCTACGATGCAAAGCTGAGGAACCTCTTATATCCTTTACAAATTTGTCATGACTTTCTATTGTTTAAAAGATGTGTTAATGCATAACGATGTTTTCCTTTAGTAGTATTCTTTCTTAGATACAGGTGATAAGTTGGGGTCGTACTTGGGTAATTATTGAAGATATTAAAGAAGATTGAATTGATATCTTTATTGAACTTACATTCTTCTTTTCCTTAGGTTGTGAGGACGCTTCCTTTCTAAGTGTGGGGAAATATTGAGAGAGAAAAACGACTGAAATTTTGACAGATTTTTGTTGTTTTTGAGGTCTAAATGGTTGATTTTTTATGGATTTTGAGTGATGGTTGGTTGTTTTGGAAGTGTTTGAGAGTGCTTTAGATGATATTGATTATGTTTTGGAAGCTCATGATGATCTTAGTAGAAATATGAAGATCTGTGATGTTCTTATAGGTTCTGTTGAGGTTCTAATTGGTTCTGATACCTTCTGTTTAGCTTCTGTTTTGTTCTGATTTTCTTCTGTATGAAGCATGGATTGATGATTGATGAAGGTTGAGGTTTTTTGAAAGATTATTGAATAGTTTTTTATAGTTTGGAATGGTTTTTGTATGAGTTATGAGGATCTGCTATTCTCTGATGACCTTCTGTAACCCTCTGTAGACCTTCTGTAGAGCCTCTGTCTCTGCTCTGTTTCTGTTCTGTTCTGTTCTGTAGATCTTCTATAAGTGTTATGTAGAATGTATGTGTGACTTTGGAAAAGTTTTCTAACTTTTGGAAATGATGAATCTAAGCTCAAAAGATCTAAAACAAATGGAAGAAGCAGCTGCTGAAGACTGAAGTGACAGTGGCAGTAGGGAGCTATGAAGAGACACTGTAGTGGCTCTGGTGCCCTTTCATACCTCCCATACCTCTTGGGAAGTGCATCCAAGACCTAAGAAGGATTATTAAGTGTCATTCTTGAGTATTGTAGTGAGGAGATGATGTACTATTGATAACGAGAGAGAGAGAGAGAGAGAGAGAGAGAGAGAGAGAGAGAGAGAGAGAGAGAGAGTCAGAGATAGTCAATTCTATCAAAACCATGTATCTTTCTATGAGAGATTGAAAAAGAAAACCATGAAGACATTGAGATGAATACTATGTGATTGATTTCCATTCAAAAGTGGTATATTCCTTTGTGTTCTTGTTTGTTATGATGGATTCTATGAAGATGTTGAAGATTATGGTTGATTCTATCAAATCCGTGGAAAATATCTACTATGATGTTGCGTGAAGATTTGCTGTTTTCCTTGTTTTGGTTCTCAAAAGAATGAAATAAAAGCTTGTTGATGTTACAAGATAGATTTCCTTGCAGTAGAATCCCCTTTTCCTTGGTGTTCCTCTTGGGGCTCCATCTATTGAGCTATAGAGCACTTGATTTGGAGTTATAGTGTTCAAGTTATGACAAATCCAAAGATTTGACCATGTGTCCCAAAATTATGGGAAATTCCCATATTGCCCAATATGGCGTTCATAGTGATATGGACTAGTATTTATACACAAAGAAGGCCCATGATGATAGCATTATTATCTTAGTGCTTTATGTTTATGATATGCTTATAGCTAGGAGTACTCATGATGACCTAGACACTTTAAAGACTCAACTCAATAAGAGCTTTGAGATAAAGGACATGGGGTAGACCTCACACATACTTGGTATGTGCATTATGTGTAAGAGACTTCTTTACTTGTCCCAGAAGGAGTACATCCATAGAGTACTTGAGCAATTCCATATGTAGTATGGTAAGCCTATAAAGACCTTCTCATGTGAAAGGTAGGCCATTTATTCACAAATAGATGATGAGATGACCAAGATACCCAAGGTTCCATATGCATTCATAGTAGGCTATTTGATGTATGCCATGATAGCCACTTGTCATGACATAGCATTTGCAGTGGGACCCGTGGCATGCTATATGGCTACACTTGGTAGACCACATTGGAATGAAGTAAAGGACATCATGAGATACTTGAGAGGCACAATAGATATGTGCATTTGCTATGGTAGCTGCGATACAGGAGTCATGGGTTACACTAACTCAAATTATGTAGGACATGAAAATATTAGGAAGTCCACCTCTAGGTATGTCTTTACCTTTTCTAGAGATGCTATTTCTTGGATATTTAGGGTGTAGAAATGCATGGCCTTATCTACTACTGAGGAGAGTATATTGGAGCCATTGAGACCCTTTGGTTAGGCTATCTAGTGGCAAACCTTGATAGTACTATTACTCCTATACTATGTTTGGATTCTATGAGTGCCATTTAATATGCCAATCCATCGATCTTCCATGAAAATACTAAGCACATTGAGGTCCACAATCACTTCATCAGGGAGGTGACAGAGTATAAGTTTTTGAGCTTCTCAAGATCTTGACTGATGAGAATCTTGTAGATCTACTCGCTAAAACTCTCTCAATGGAATGATGTGCCTTCCTTAGGAGGTTGATGAGCATAGGATGAGACGATGTCTTTCCTCATCTTGTTATACTCTATATGCATATTGTACTTTCTCTCTCTTTCTTTCACTTATCACTAAGGCACATTCACCTCTAAGTGGGAGGTTTTTGGGGGTAAAGGCACATGTGCCTAGCCACCCATATTAACTCATTGTACACTATACATGTACATTTGTATACTATAGGTGACATCTATCAATGACTATCTCATGACTATTACTTTATTCTTTATTTTTTTAGTGTGACTATTGAATTAGGGAAGGTTGATCACACATTGTGACTATTGGAGTTCCCACATATGGTCTCTCTCTCTCTCTCTCTCTCTCTCTCTCTCTCTCTCTCTCTCCATTTGCTGTAGCTTTTGCTTTACTCTTACTTCCACTTGTGTGCTTCCACTTGGTCTCTACCTTTCAAGGTTGTCCCATATCCCTTTTCCTAAACTTAGAGCTTATAAAGATCAGCCTTCTCAATTGGTTTTGGATATTTATGACTTTGATATAGGTATCCTTCAATGATGGCCATGAAATTTTGGAGATCCCTTAACTGGACCCATTTTTAATTATACATGTATTCTAGGTTTCTCCAAAACCTCTACATTACTTCATATTTGTAGTTGCTAGAGCATAGGCTTAGCTAGGGGATATTTCATGAGACTAGTAACTCTTTTTTGTTCATATTTAGCCATTACACATCAACTATTTGTAATTACTCTAGAATTTTCCAACTTATGTTGTTGATGAAAATCAAGCACATGAGATATGGAATAATAGTATGACTCTTATGAAGAAACACACACCTACATGCAAGTCAAATTTTTTGATATATCTTGATATTTTCCCTCTCAAGATGATACACAATCCATTTTGGGAGCACCCTTGAGTCTCCTTTGTATCTTGAATATATGTGTGTAAAGTGTGATGTGTGCTATATATTATCCTTTTCACATGGAGCATGTGGAAGTGAATTATTCAAAGTTCAAATATTGAAAAAAGTTCTTTGAAGGCATGGCAATGAAGATGATGGCACTCAAGATATGATTATGGGGACCTCTTATATCCTTTATTTGTTCTTATATATTTTAAATAGTCTTAATTTGAACTTAAGGGTTGATCCATTTTCCTTAAACGATTGTTTTTTATACAAGTTTTTTGGAAGCATTTCAATGTAGGGTGTTATTGAAGAAGACTTTGTGTTAGTTGACTACAACACATTTAAGTGAATTTCTCTCATTTGGTTTACTAGACCTCTATCTACAATCATATAGACAATATTGATAAGTGCATGGACCACTAGTGTGATCAATTCTTTAAAGTATTTAAAGTATTTAAAGTCTTTTTCTATAAATATCATTAAAAGTCTTTCAAGATTCTTCATTAAATGTAATGTACGAGGAGAGGTGAGAGAAGTACCTTGAATGTTTTTAAAGATCATTAAAGTCTTTAAAAAATTTTAGGGGGGGCATATGCTTGAAACATTCAAGGTACTTCTCTCACCTCTCATAGATTATATTCATTCATTAGAAATACTCTTTATTGAAAGCTAGACACCAAGAATGGTAGGCAAATTAGGGCCATGTCCATTCCAAGTATTATAGAGGCTGTCCCTAAACACATTGCAAAGGAGGTCATGATGGATATGGTATGGGCAATAGAAAGACTAGGGCAATATGGATGACTAGTAGAAGAGTGCCAATGCATGGTCAACGACATGGCTATTACAAATAAAGACCATGTGGAAGGTGGTGGAGTGGAAGGAAGAAGGGCATGCCAAGAGGGTGGAATGTCAAAGTAGTTAGGAGGTGAGGGAATGGGAGAAAATGGAGAACTAACTACAAGGTATACACCAAGAGTAGGAATGTTGAATATAAGAGGGCAACAATATCAAATTAGGGGCTAGTAGCATCAATAGGTAAGTCGTATTGGCAAGGGCTCTTGGCCAAAGATTGTTTCAAATTCTTAGTTCTACTATGACTATAACTTGTGTATATTCAAATTCACATTCTTAATGACAAAACAATACTCTTCCATCTTAAGAACCAATATAATCAACAATTTTTATATTTTAACAATACTCAATACAATACAGACTATATGAATATTGACACAATTGTTATAAAAACAAAACACCATTGATATTTTAGTAAATTTGTACTTTGTAAATTCTAAATATAATTCAAATATGGATGTGAATTTTTGTTTTCAATATGCCTTAGAATGCATTAAGGACTTTCTAATAAAAATGCACATCATTTTCAAGAACAAATCGATATACTCATGGACATTTTTGAGAGTAAGCTATATTGCCAACTATTCTATTCTCATTAAGCAAAGATCAATAAATGTTTTCAGTTAGGGATGTTATCTTGCAAAAGACAATGATATTTAGCCTCTTCAAAGTGCCAAAGCAGCTCAATGGCATTCATGTAGCTACATGACAATGCCTAAATGCAAGTCTTCTTCTAAAGTGAGGGTTTACAGTTCTATTGATAAAATTTCTTTTTCTTCTTTTGTATGATTACATCATTTAAGGTACTTGTTTGTCCTTTGATAACTTACATTCATTCATCACACAAATACTTTTGATTGAAAACTAGACACCAAGAATGGTAGGGAGTTTAGGGTCATGTCAATTTTGAGTATGGGAAAGAGAAAGAGAAAGAGTGGAGCAATATGGATGACTAGCAAAAGTGTATCGCAAATCAATGCATATTCAATGACATGGTTATCACAAATGTAGAGTATAGAGGGTGCAGGAGATGGTGGAGTGGAAGGATGAAGGGCATGCCAAGAGGGTAGAATCTCAAAGTAGTTGGAGGTGAGATAAATGGAAAAAATGGAGGACTTTCTACAAGGCATAGACCAAGAATAGGAATGTTGAAGTAGTTTGGGCCACAAGGGCAACCTGTTAATATCATTCTTCCTGCATCAACAGTTAGGTCACGATGGCAAGTGTTTTGGCCAAGTGTCATTTTCAATGCTTATGATTATAACTTTTGTGTGTACATTTAGCTTTTTAATGACCAGAAAATGCTCTTATGTTTTTAGAACCTATTGTGTTTATATGCTACATTGGGACCATGGACATGCTTCTATTGTTTCACGAGTTTGACCATGAAAGCCAAGGCTATCTCTCACCTAGCCTACTCACATGTGCTAAACACAACACATGGTCTAACCTAGACTATATCGAGCATACTTACCCTCACTTACCACATTCTAGTCACAAATGGATGACTCCATAACCCATATGCATTACTCTTCGCTAGCTACCTTTTGTCCATGGTTGGTATACATGATGAGTTGTTATAGACAAGTAGAAGGGAAGAAAGGAGAAAGGGGGCTTCACATCCTCAAACTCTCAAGCTTACACTTTCTCTCACCAACATATACTCAACACCATGGAATAAGAAGAAGAAGTTAGGACAAGGAGGATGAAAGCTTCTCTCCTTGTCCCTCACTATCTCACACACATACACACTCTCTCCTTTACACTTTCACATGAACCGCAAATTTAGAAGATCAGAGAAAAGTTTCCACACACATGAGTAGCTTTTTCATTAGTTCTCATCCTTTTTATACATCCATTTTAGGAGTTTTATCTTTTTTTTTGAGCACTTAACCAACTGTACTGGCTCATTACACCAAAATTGCATGCAACTTAGTGTTTCATATGGTCCCATTTAGGTTTTTCAAAAAAAAATCACACAATTTTCAAAGGAGTGAGCCTCGCCCTCATTTCCAATGGTCAACCTCTTTTACCAAAAGATCCCTAAAAATTTGCGGTGCACATTTGGTAGATGCTTCCACTTGTTGCATGCTTGAGAGGGTTAACATTTACCTCCCCCCCTCCCTTTCCTAGATGAGTGCCAATCCCATGGCACGTTGATGTAGAACAAAGTGTTAGGGATGGTCATGATGGCTTAATGTCTAGAAGTTGTTATTGGGAGGGTGTGATGGAAATGTAGCTCTACAAATCTAATGGTGGTACTTGAGAAGGTAAAACAGGGCTTGTGGATGTCTTTTTGATGGAGAGGTTGACTAGTCATTGATGTCATCGGGTCTTCAATAAAGTCTATTGTAGCCTTAGATTTGTATATAACCTACAACTCATCTGATGCTCTAGGAGTGTGTCTACCTAACTATGCGACATGTTGGGGTGTTGTCCCACACTTGAGGCCCCAATCGATGTGTGTGTGTGTTTTGCATGGTGGAAACTGAGGGTGATAGGTCATTTGGGAAGGGTGTTCTACCCTTGATATGTCCTAAGGTTGTCCAATAAATGGGCTAGGGGGTTAAAAGTGGAGCTTGCCAAGTGAGGCCACTGTACACGTCTAACTTAAGGACCCCTAGATGTAGTGCTTGCATTGTGCACCTATCTAGGTTGGAGGTTTTCCTTGCTTTATTTGTTTTTCTTCTTTTTTTCCCTTTTTTTTTGTTTCTCTTTGGCTTTTTTCAGATCTTACTTCTCTGAGATTGGTTGTAGAGTGATACTAATACATCCTTAACCAATCATGTAATCTTTGAGTAATTCTCAGGACTCCAAGTAGAAGGGATGAGTACATAAAGAAAAATGGATATACACAATGTCTTCTAGTAGCAATGCCACAAAACATGAAGGAAGGAAAGTCGTACGGAGGTGTAGTTGTATCATGACCACCTTGTCAAGGCCTATGTTGATGTCAAAGAAAAAAGGGGGTGCTCTTTCTTAATGTGATGTAATTTCCTACTCCAACAACTTGACCAAGAGGTAGAGGTAGTTACAAGTGTTGATAAAGGTAGGGTCGAGATAATAAAAAAAGTGTCTAAGGAACATGATAAAAGATTGTTGCAAGTCCTTGGGATGGGACGAATACAACTTTTCTTTCACTGGGTCATTTACATCACAGATTTGGGAAAAGTTATATCATCCATGGATTTTTGAATTAAAGGTGTAGGTGCCACCTTGGATTAGGAGAATGGAACTCATTTGCTTTGTCATAGATTTCATCGTAGTAGGATTTTGACTTAGTGAGGTCATGTGCATCTAAGATTTTATACCACCACTTTGGTTGGAACTTTGAGATTTCTCATGGATAATTTAGATGCCCACCTTGGCTCTTTTCCACCTGAAGTTGACATGCTTGCAAAGGACATCTTCATCATGTTACTTCCTCCAATTCTTTGCAATGTTTTTAGCTACTCTAATCAATGAATACACTATTCTTGGAGTTAAGGCATGTTGTAGCCTTCTTTGTTCAGTCACCTTGAAATCAAATACTACTCTCTAAACTGCTTCTAGCTCTTTGTAGTTCTTTACCAGTTCATCCAAGTTTTCTCATTATTCCTCATATCCTATGTAGTTGAGCAGATGTTAGTGATTTTTTGAGTAGGAGCCTTCTATGCATTGTAGAATGGAAGATGGGTTCCTACACTTTTGGTGGCAATTTCACCACTAGCAGTGGTCTTGATGGTACATCCTTTACACTTTCCCTAGGCTCATCAAATTACTGAGGCTCTATAAAAGTTAAACATGAGGACATAATCTTTGGTGGCTATAGTAGAAATGATAATTATGATCCTTAAGTGTTTGGTTTGACTAGCCCTATAGCTTCCAATTCCAATTCTCAATCTTCTTATCCAACACCTTTCAAATGATGTCTAAGTGTTTCTTTTATTGGGGTTGGAGTCGAAGGATCTTGTACTTGGCCAAAATCCATATCGCCCAATTTTGCATTGGCCAAGCTTAAATGTGCTTTTAGCTTAGTTATATAATCAATGATATAAGTTGAGATCGTATGAATGGTCTTCATGTAGAGCTCTTACTATCATGACATGAGGAATTTATAGATTTTTTCTTGTGATTTGAGTTGAGTTAGCTTGGCTAGTGAATTGTCTTACTCATTTATTAGCCTTTTTTATGCTTCCCCTACGCTCCTCCTTACTTTACTCTCAAATAATTTGACTACTTTGAGTGGATATGCATCAATGGTTTGTTGTAGACCAGTGCAAGTTACCTTCAACTATTCTTGAGCCCTTCGACTCTCTTGGATTTTTGTCTCATGCAAGGCTAGCTTAGCCTTTTCTTGTTCCAACTTTAATTTGAGGTCCACAATTTGAACTTGCACGTCCTCCTGCTTTTTTACCAATTCTTCTACTTTCTTTTCACTTGACTCCATTGCTTCATCCTTTTTTGTTCTTGAATCTAGCGATTTTCTTGGACTATGAGTTTTGTGCACGCCTCCTGAGTTTTCCCTAATCTTTCTTGAAGTTCCTATTTTCCCTTAAGTGGCTCTAGCTTGTCTCTTTAAAGCTCTTCACCACACATAGCTTCCAAGGTATCTAAATTCCCTAGTATACTTAGTGGCAGACCATGCTTCCTTGAGCCTAAAGTGGTATCTTCTCAGTGTTGCTAGTCTCTTGCACATTGTTGGATGCTACTTTAGTGGATCAAATGTCCTCCAATCTAGCCATTTTCTCTTGTAGACCCTACATATGAGCTAGTAGCTTGTTGAAACATTCCTAATTTCAAGCTTTGAGAAATTGTGGGCACCTCATTCTTTCCCCTTTCTTGAGCTTCCTTCCTCCCTCTCAGTAATGAGTGCTTGGATATGTTGAATGATCATGTGGCTCATATCTTGCTTCTCTTCAACCAAGGATTGCATGAACCTTTTTGGCGTGTTCTTTCATGTTTGCTTCTATTAGCTTTAATTACTTTTTTTTTTCCTTTTCTTGGTGGCTTCAAAAGCTGCACACCCCTCAAGAGTGTCATCTTTATTAGAACCTGAGGTGGATAAAACTTCTTCACTCTCCTCTCTATCTCTCTTTTTTTGGTGTTGTTTACTTTGTCCTTTATTGGATGTCTAACTTCTTCTCTATTTGTTCCTCTTACTCTCCTCTATTGTGATACTAAGAAGATACCACTTTAGGCTCAAGGAAGCATAGTCTCTCCTCTATTTGTTCCACCAAGAAAAGGAAAGAGCAAGCTAAGATAAGTTAAAAAGAGAAAGCTTGCTCTTTTTGCTCCCTTTCTTTTCTCCTCCATTTCTCCCTTTTTGACCTCTCGTGCTCTCTTGACCCTCTAGTCCATGATTAGCCTTTTTGAGGTGTCTCTAGGGATATTGATTCTTTCGTGAAGTGTAGCAACTCTTATAATAGGTGGTGCATTAGGTGGGAGTCCTAGTCCCATGTTGATTACCCTTGTTAGTGCACTTCCAAACCGTATGATCACTCCTTTGCTCTCCGAGGAACTTACATCGGGAGTATGCAAATGTGCACCTTGTGCTTTTATGATGGCTTCATGAGTTGCTTCTAACCAAAGCTTGTTTAAGTCTCTACCTACAATCTGATTAGTAAGGATGTCTTCTAATAGATGTTTGGGAACTTTAGCTCTAAAAGAATAAGCTTTTTTTTTTGTGAACATGTGGTGAAAGTCCCTATTAGCTTTTCTTTGTCCATGATGGTAGCAAGTTGCACACTGTGTTGGGTTTTCTCTCCAGATTTTCCAAATCATTGTTGCATATTGGGAAATCTAGTGGGTCCCTTATATTTCCCCTATTTGTTTTGTATTCTTAAGGTCAAATCTATTAGTTGCAATCTAAGTGTTACTTTCCCAATTGATTGTTTATCATGTGTCCAATCTATTAGCACACTAGTTTTAGAGGTGGGATCATAGTTTAGAATGAAGTTCTAGCATGTGTGTAGATGAGCTAGTCCGATACACACTTATGTATATAGTTGTAGACCACAACTCTTGACAAGTTCCCTTATCATTTTTTTGTTGTTTACTAGCTCCCCAAAATTTTTATAAGGCTGATTTTAAGTCCCCTAGGCTTCATATGATGGGCTTCAAGTTGTATTTATCAAAGTATTCAACACTAAGGACCACCTTTTCTTTCATTTTAGATTCATTTATTAGTAGGGGGTTTCAAGGTCAGTTGCTTTCTAGAGAGTGTTTTGATTTGCACATTTGGACAATAGCAACTTGTGAGAACATATTAGGATTATATTGGGGAAGACTAGAAAAAAATTCTTTCACCCTTAAGTCTACATGTTGGAAAACATATTCCTTTGTATGAGTTCCTCCACTTGTTATCAATATTTGTTGTCTTCTCCCTTTGTAGAAAAAACCTAGTTCTTGGATGTACTATCATGGTATCCATCTTCTATGTTGTTTCTGATGTTCTATGTTGGAGCTCTTGAAAATAGTAATAGTTGACATGGTGTTTCTAAGTCTCCAAAGATTGCTATTGTTGCGATAGTGTGATATAGAGGGAGAAAAGAGAAGAGGATGGATTAAGTTGGTGAAAACATTTGAAAATTTGATATTGGTATGAAAAGTTTGAAGAATGTCATTAACTAATGCTTCAAAGTCTCTCCATGAAATATCCAAGATTAGATAAATAAATCTTCTTTAAAAATAATTTGTTATATTTTATTATTGCTATCTAGAAATAAAGGAAATCCCACTTTATTAATATTTGATATTTTAATTTACATTGTTGTTTTCTAATTTAGAAAAAGCAATAAAATGCCACATTTCTCCATTATAAAAGGCTTTTACTACTTGATTGCAACCCATTTTCTCTCTAGACTCCAAAAGTTAAAAAATGTCAAGATTCCTCCTAATTAGATTGTTTATAGATTAAATCTTACGAATGGTCTTATCGTGCAACTAGAGCCATGATCAAATGTATTAAACACATCATTGACTAACGAAAAGATGATTTCTGTCTCTTTATTTTATGGAAGACATCTCATTTTGCTCACACAAGGAAAAGGAACACTCTAGAACCACCACTATCTTGACACCACACTTGGTGCCAAGTTGCCCTCTAAATAGCTAGCTACAAAATGCATACTTGGCTTCTAATCCTAGAGTCACAAAGTATAGGCTAAATACAAACGATAAGAGAGGATGTTTAATCTATAAATCAAGAAAAAGTTAGTCTTCTTGATCACTATCAATCTTCTTAGTCTCTTGGCCTTTGTCATAGTCTTTGATCTCACTTTCCCTTTGTTTCACCCTAAGTATATGTTGATTGATACTACATTTAAATTTATGTTGATTGATATAATATTCTTGTCTTGGAGCATCTTTTTTTAAAAAAATGATATGAATAGGTTTTTGGGATTTGATATGCTTAATAAACATTTGCATGCATTCCCAGCACAATTAAAAAGTTCAAATGTTCATGAAAGATTTTATAAACCAGTCTTGATTCGTTTTCTAGAATTCCAACAAAGAAAATATATATGAACAACCATAGCACCAACTTTTATTAAAGCATGTTGATGTCATAGCCAATGTCTAGTTAGAATGTTACATTTTCAATGTGAGAGTAGGATAGTGTGGCACAATGATATAACAAAAGAATCTCTCTCAGCTAAGCTATATTTGTTTGATCACACCCTCTCTCTCTCTCTCTCTCTCTCTCTCTCATATTTTGTCTTTTGAATACAACCACAATGGCCAACAAAAGAGAGCACCAAGGAATTCTTGAAATAGCAAGCCAATAATTGGTGTTAAGAAGTCAAATATTGGCATAATTGGAAACTATTTATTAACCCACTAACCTAGGTTCGAACATCCCTTTTACTAAATGACCACGAGAGAGTAGGAATTGAACCTAATACCTTTTGGTCACCACATGTTCAACTTAACCAATGAATGTATCCAATCACCACATGTTCAACTTAACCAATCGAGCTACATTCATTTGGTCACCCTCTCTCTCTCTCTCTCTCTCTCTCTCTCTCTCTCTCATATTTGTTCTCTTCTAAATAGATCCACAATAGCCAACAAAAGAGAGCACCAAAGCATGCTTAACATAGCATGCCAATTATTAGTGTTTAGAAGAAGTCAATTATTGGCATAATTGGAAACTATAGATGCATATGATGCTATAGCATGCTACATGATGTCACCCTCAAGATGGGCATAATGTCTATCCATATGCATAAATGTGAGGTGCAACAAGGCACATGCAATACCCATGAAAAAGAACTTTAAAGGATAGTGGAAGAAGTGCGTGGGGGTCATTACATCTTGTTAAATGATGATAATCAAAGACTTATCGACATCGTACTTGCACTCAATATAATGTAGTGCAGCTCATTGGTATTGAGCTCTCAACAATGCTCAAAGAACAAGAACCCATTACTAAAGAAAATAAGTAGGCCATTATTATGCAACACTTTTGGATCATGTGGATTTGTTTGCTCATGTGTTTTCTCATGTAGTATTAAGCATATGGTTTGAGCAACCCATATACAAAGTGATCAAGGCATGGATTTACTCCTAGAAAGTCCAAGTAACTTCACATAATCATTGTTTATGCAATTAGAAGTATAGAGGCCATGCAAGGAAAGTATAAGGAGAAAAAGATAGACTACAAGGTGCAACCACACCATCATTTTGGCATGTGAAAGTGAGTTTAAGTTGAAGGGGAGATGTTATCATTTAGGTGGAAACAGGGACAAAACATGTGATGTAATGACAATGTTGACTATGCCTTGAACATATGTTACTTTGTCATACATGCCCCTATACGAGTCACAAATATAACCTATCTAGGTTAGTGCAATTTTTGCAATAGGTTAAAACTCCAATGCTACAAGTAGCGGTTTGCTTTATAAAAATTGCATAGAGAATGGAAGCAAACAATGATACCCAAACAATGATGCACATTTCAACATCCTCTTCAAGGATTCATAGGTCAATAATATCATGGTTCAACCACATCTTTTCTTTTACTAAGTTAATTCGAGATTCTAGGGTTTAATAAAAGTTCTTGATCCACATCTAGCTCTAATTGTATGTGGGGGCTTGGGAGCTTTCCAAATAAGCAATGGGTAAAGGTCAAGGGGAAGTAAATTCAACTAGAACTAAAACCTTGAAAGGCTTAGGGCTTAAATGCTTCACCCCAATAAAACAAAGAGCAAGAAATATATAAGATCCAAACGTTG
This sequence comes from Lygodium microphyllum, assembly GCF_053477565.2. NCBI lineage: Eukaryota > Viridiplantae > Streptophyta > Polypodiopsida > Schizaeales > Lygodiaceae > Lygodium > Lygodium microphyllum. The sequence continues at coordinate 127,901,295 of NC_141150.1, forward strand.
TATGTTCATATTGGACTATAAGAAAGCAATAGACACTTCCAATATTGAATAGATGAGAGTTTGACACCATTATCTTCCTAGTTATTAGGAGTATAGAAGTGCAATTGACTAGGCAAATGCAAGTGCAAAGATCAATGAGCTTGTAAGTGCAAGTCTATTGCTTAAATGCATTTACACCAACAAAACAAAGTGGATGAAAATTTTAAGACCAAACTCCATACATTCATAGGGTTCACACTTGACATACAACCTTGTAAAAAAGGTAACTATGGTAAGCCCTTTATCTACATGGCTTGCTCACTGCAATCAAACCATGCAATGCTCAATAACCATGGGGAGGTTGTGTTCTACTATTTCCTAGTTTAACTAGGACATGTGGCATAAGGAAATGGCACTTTGCTCTCCTTCCTTTGGAAAAGTAGATGTTGTTGGGGTCTCTTCATGTGCACCAAACTTGGAAATAGTGCACCCTATTTTCACTCACAATTAACCCATCTTAGATTGCACGGTACCTCATGTGCAAAGGGTATCATGATGGAACAAAAAAAAACAAGTCGCAAGTTATCGTGAATCTCTAAGTGCAATCTATTAGTGCAAATCCAAGTACAAATATCAATAAGCTTGTAAGGACAAGTCTATTGCTTAAATCCATTGCCAACTTCTTATGTAATGCTCCTTGCTCGTTAATGTCTAATATTCAAGGTTTGGGGTTGTCCATTTGTTGTTGTATAGGCCTCAAGTATCAAGTGGGCATATAAACAAGACATGCATTAAGATTTCTCTAAGATTTGAAAGATCACCAGTTTGTTGATCACTCGTTGAGTTGAGACTAGCACAAAGCATTCTATAATGTTTCTAGTGAAGTTATGGACTTGTGTGAGTTTGTAAGGAGTATAAAAAAAGTAGGCAAATCAAACTTTGAATGTTCTTAAGATTTTCTATATTCTTGTCTCCAAGATAATTCATTTGATCCTTGCTCCCTCACTTTCAAGTCCTAGTAGAGTTTAAAGAAACTAGTATCACTTACTAATCCTAAGCAAGCCTCTTGGCGAACCTTGTACATAGTATGTCATTGCACATGTATTGGCTGTGTGAATGAGTCACGAAATCGATCTTACAAATATCAAATACAATTTTCACTTTTACCCCTTTACACATTGTCATCTAAGACATTCTAAGATCTACTTTACTCAATTCCATTGCAGTCTCAATCTAAGTTATCTAATTGTGCTTCTTGGCAGTTTTCCAATCATCCACATCATCAAAGCCTTATATTTTTTTGGAGGGTAGAACAATACATGATACTACAAGTGGCTTCAACAAATACCATGCTTATATCTAACCATGTATGAATTGGATAGAAATTCTTAGCTCCAATCATCAATTAGTCAATAGATCTTTTACAAACATTTTGTTAGCTTGGACTATGGTAACAAACTAAAGTCATTTCATCTATTTTCCCAAGCAATGTCTTTTTTAGGAACACTAATAATAACTTCAGGTTTTTATCATAAGTCTTTAAGTCTTTGCATATTTATTACTAATTTGTACGGAATGTGGATTTACATGAACATTGTTCCAAATCCTTACAACTTATCTTAAAATGAAGAGTGCATGATAAAATCCATATCTTGTCCTTCCTGAGATGAGAGGCAAACCCAAACGCCTGCAAGGGGGGTGCCTCCCCTCAAATTATCAGCCAAGAGATGGGCAAGAGCCTTGTTGGCAGCCCTTATGCAACAAATAGGATAGCTTGCTTCCAATCAATAATGCTTTATTGCCATTGGACCCTCCGTGACCATACCAGGGAGGGCCAACCCGAGTGTGCTCAAGTGGGCTAAAGCTCCAAGAGTTACATGGACACACCATGTGAACATTGGTTCAACACAGCGATGCACCAAAACAGCAGACTTGAACCCACAAACTCTTGATTAAGACCCTAAGCGATAAACACCAGGCCATCACCTTTGGGACGTATCCATTTTCTCCAAGCTTATAATGTACATAAAGGTCCGCAAGAAAAGAATTGTTAGACTATGGTGCAGTTACATGAGTGTTTCTTGCGCTTCAGGATTTCTCTTTCAATATCCTCTAGTTGAGTTATGATTTGTGCAAACGTTGGTCTGTTTAATGGCACCGGATCCCAGCATGAATACAACAACCTGCACGCGACAGCCACTTGAAATTAAGCCATTGGAAACCGATTCATGGTACTTTCAGAGAAGTGAGAATTTGGACTGAAACTGTGAACTTGGGAGAGCTTAAGGTAAACAGAGATGACAATTTGTGAAATACCCTTTAAAGTCCGATATCCAAACTCTCATTGAACTGATATACTCAATTTTTCACGTGCTGTTCAGCTCAAACTGTAACATTCAATCTCAGTGGTCTTCTGGATACGCACCCTTTCAACCTCTTTGGATATGTTAGTGCTGTCAGGGGTGGTCTCACGTTGTCATATGCTCTCTTACCGGCTACCCATTCAGGATTCTCAGATGCCCATGAATGCTTACCTTCAAACATCTACAATCCAGATTTCATCAGTCACAAAATGGTTGTGTGCCAACAATAATCACATCTAAGTCCAATGCAGCTACTTTAATTGCAGAGAAGGCGCATTAACATTTACTAAGGTCGAACGGATTTAGAAATGGGAAGGGCTAATGCATCTACATTCCATTTCTAATGAAAATTGTCTATGATGGCTTGACAGCCTGCCGAAAGATATTCAACATGTAGTATGCCTTGTAAATATAACGTGCACTGTTCATTAGTCATTACAGGGAAATGTTGGTGCTCGCTTTCTCCATATCTTGCCAAATTTCTATACAAATTTCCCCTCATATTTTACCTTGTTGGACATGGACTAGCGATATTGCTACGAGATAAGGAAGAGTTAGACATACTCAGCTTTAAGGCTCGAAAATCCACAGATAAAGACACAAGGCCTCAAATACGGCAAGATTCTACTCAAGATGCCTGGCCTCGCCTCTGAAGGCCTTTCTAAAATGGACAGTTACTATATTAAGACATGAGGTCAGAAAACTTCTCAGTATGTCTTATCACCTTTCTAAAGTGGACATAAACATCATAAGAAACTAGAAAATGATTCTGCACGTTGGTGGACCAAGGAGTCTCAGTAAACCTTTGCATATCTAGGTTGTAAGAGGAGTGAACCACTTTTGCTGAACGCAATATTAGAGTGTATGAGTCTATCGGGAAACTGAAATGATGAGCGAGGTGTAATAGTTTCAAGCCAGGTTGATGGCTGCTGGGTAGCCTGTAAGTTCTTATTTGGCTTTCTGTTTCAACATACTGCTCAAACCTTGCAAACTCAATGCAAGGGTGCAAACTAAGCATACTACTAAAGCCCAGGGAACAACGGCCATCACAACTTTAGCCACCACACATAGAGCTAAGATTAGAGAAGGTAATTCCAAACCATGTTGCTTACATTTTAGAAATACAACGAACATGAGATAGTAGAGTATGATAAGAGTTATGCACATTTACCTCTGCAACAATGATGGCAAATGAAAAGACATCTACACTCTTGTCATATTGTTCTCCACGATATACCTCTGGAGCCATGTAACGATCTGACAATAGAGCATTACAAATGAATGAGAGAGAGAGAGAGAGAGAGAGAGAGAGAGAGAGAGAGATTACGATACGGAAAAAAAGAGATCCATCACGAAAAGAAAAAAGAGAGAGACTACCTAAATCAAAACACAAACAAAGTTCAAGCTGCTATTACTTTGGATTGGCACCTTGCTCCTGGATTCTTTGATGCTTGCTCCTTGCCGTTCCAGTCCATTTACCGCCACTTGCCACACACATTTCACAATACTGCACAGAGAGAGAGAGAGAGAGAGAGAGAGAGAGAGAGAGACCCAGCATGCAGCTGAATGTGATTGCATGTGCATGACAAGAAGAGGCCATTTATAAAAAGACAGTCCTCAAATGCTGCCTCTTTCAAGTGGTTTCCAGGGTCCTATTTTCTGTTCACTGTAAACAACATACACTTCATTTTCTGCTTGATGATGGGTTATAAGTTGGATCTAATGGTCTACTTACAATGCATATCTCCATTGCTACTGATATGGAGTTCTTCAACCAGCACATTGATGCTGGTATGGTGGAAGAAACTGTGGATTCAGATGTGGAATCTCAGGCTGAGGATTTTCAGAATGATGCAGAACTAGGCAAGCACTGCAAACTATCAGTCAATCCTTCTAGCTCAGGCATTCCGGAGGCCTCTCAGTTAGGTCTTGTCCTCCTCAACAGGAGAGGAACAGCGGGCCTCAATATATGCTCACTCAAGCTAATAGCTTGATAAGTGACTATGTTGATGCAAATGAAAGGAAGCAACTAATTTGTCAGGGGAGCACGAAGTGGCAGTTTCCGGGAAAACATTGTGCTGCAGCAACTTGCAGTCTCACATGAGACGGCTGCCATTTTTTATTTCACAGGCCAAAATCCCCTCGTTACCTGTATCTGGGCATAGCAAGAGGCCCTGCTTTTGTGTCATGATTTGCATACTGATGTTAATATTGGACAGGTGCATGTTCTGCCCACACGGGTTGTTCATGATCCTCTTGTGCACCTCGAAAGATGGTGCTCGCATATGTAGCACATTCCTTCGTTCTTGGATGGACAACTAGTTCATCTTGTTCCATGACAGCCAGGGCAAGCCTGTCCCATTTGGTGGAAGTGGTGAACTTCCCTTTTCATCTTTGGCATCTTCTTCCTTTGGTCTTGCATTGCTTTGGGACATGTTTTGGTGGAGCCTCGCTTGACATCGTGAAATAGAAACAGAGCTTGCTTGCTATCGGATAGGGGCAAAACCTCATCCCAATAAAATACATTTTGAGGCTCTTGGTTTATGAATTGAAACCATGATCCTGAGACACCACAACATCAAGATGCTTTAGAGGTAGATGTGTCTATGCAAGTGCATAAGCCTCAGGTTGTCTCAACAACACCGTGTCTTTCCTCTTGGGCAAAACAGTAAATGGATTTGCATAACCCTACGCTTGAGCGTAAGCCCCATCTTCCCTCTCAAGGACAAGACCTAGAGGAAACTCCTAGGGTGTTTGTGGTGAAGTGCCATGCATGTCAAGAATCCCATTTGGCTCCATTGCATCCACTCCCAACCAACATTACTCAGAATTTTCAGTGGTGAACCAAAGGTTTTTATTCTTTTGAGGCTCTTGGTTTCCAAGCCTTGGTTTATGAATTGAAACCACGATCTTGAGACATCGCAACATCGAGATGATTTAGAGGTAGATGTGCCTATGCAAGTGCATAACCCTCAGGTTTTGTCTCAACAACACTGTGTCTATCCTCTTGGGCAAAAGGGGTAAATGGATTGGCATAACCCTAGGCTTGAGGGTGAGCTCAAGGACAAGACCCAGAGGAAACTCCTAGGGTGTTTGTGGTGAAGTGCCATGCACGTCAAGAATCCCGTTTGGCTCCATTGCATCCACTCCCAACCAATGTTACTCCGAATTTTCAGTGGCAAGCCAAAGGTTTTTATTCTAAGCCTTAGTCATCTCAAGTGAAGTACTTCAAATTCTTGTTTGCAGCTAGATGGGCGGAGATGATTGCTTACTTAAGGGATGCTCCTCATACTCAGTCACAACATTATCATTCACATGACAATTGCTGGTATGCAGACTTTGTGGATGTAATTCGAAGTGAGATGGAGAGGCTTTAGGTAGGCAAGTCTGCAACTGCAAAAGGCAAAGCACTGTAGCAATAGTTTTTACTCACCAGCAGATTATGAAGTTAGTATTGTGGAATGTAAAGGGCATTTCATCCACTAGTAATAATGCAGGATGAGGAGATCTAGGGTTATGTTGGCTGTTTGTTGTTCATTGTAGCCATCATTGCTTTTTCACAAGGTCTCTCTACGTCCCTTCTAGGTTTTGAGATGGGTGACTTCAATAATTGTGAGCATTCAACACATGAGACTTTGCCTCATTCTGAGATGGATGGCCTAGAGTGCCAAGCCTGGGATGCTTTGGCAGCTTCCTCACTAAAATAGGATATGTAGTCATGGCTCCACCCTTCAAAGCCTGGATTTAGATACTATTCTCTTCAGCATCCTGATACTTGGGGAAGCTTGGGAAGGATGTATGTTTACTAGAGTGACCCTCTGCTTCTGTTGGTGCTAAATATATGGGTGGAGCCACTACATGTTATTTCAAATCGCTATCCTTTGTTGATAGAAATGATCCATCATCTCATGGATACTTTTAAGGCCCTATTGGGCTGCTTGTCTTTAAAGTATATGTTGCAACTCATTGCTTCGTTTAGTAAATGCATGCCCTCTAAGGGTATGTATGCACAGTAGGAAGGAAGGACGAGGCTCTTACACAAGCCTACCATCACACAATTGTCCAATTTTGCCCAGCAAATCGAAGAGGAGATACATGCTACTCTTGCACTTGCAAATGCATCTCAACCTCTGGATCCATACGATGCTACGATCCCTTAGGATCGTGATTACATTCAAGCATAAAGTGTCCCACTTGCCCGCATCTAAAATACTGGCATGCAAATGTCCCCTATCCTAGCTCGTAAAACAAGGAATGCAAACCAAGAGCTTGAGAATGCATTTTAGTTGAGTGAACTTTACTAGTATCCCAAAGCAAATAAGCTCGATTTCTATTACAAGATGCCAAGTAGGGTTCCACTGGTACCTGCCCAAGATAACACAAGACCAATGGAAGAAGCTGGCAGAGACGTGAAGGGAAGTTGACAACTTCTGCCCAAATGGGACATGCTTGCCTAAGCACATCCTGAAATTCCTCCAAGGGCCACCATAGGACAACATGAACTAACTGGCCATCCAAAAACAAAAGGATACTTTGCATTCCCTAAGCCCAAGCTTGCAAGGTGCAAAAGAGAACCTTAAATAACCCTTTTGGTCCATCATAAATCTCTTCCACTAGAGGAGCCTGTACCTGTCCATTTTCGGTTTCCTTAAACAAATTACCACGTAAAAGCATACCCTCAAGCCAAGCCCAAACACAAGCAATGAGGGGGATATGACCACTGAAATAGAAGATGGCAGCCCACTCGTGGAAGGTTGCAATTTTCTGCGGTACAATATCTATTGCCAAAACCGCCACCACATGCTCACCATCCAGTAAGGCATGTGAAGATATGCTAGGGTTTGCACTAAGGAAACACAACATGTACAACCAAAGCAAAACTCAAACCCTAAATGCAAGACACAAAAAGCAAAACGCCAAACACAAAATGCAAAAACTCAAAACTCAAACAGAGAGAGGAAACTTTGAAGAGAATGAATGTTGTAAATGAATGTAAGAGCGTATAGAATGCCCAAGGGCAGAGCAATGCAGTTTCGGAGAGTGACGTCCATTGGAGATGGATCCCAAGTACAGTAACCACCAGTCGAAGATGAGTGAGTGCTGAATAATGAAGGATACTAGGCTGGTCACTAAAACACAATAGTTGGAGATTGAAATCTAGTAAACGCAGTAATGTACCACCAAAGGCTGAAAATTGATCACCCAAGGTAGAGAACTGTCAGGTGAAAATAGGAGAGGTGTTTGCTGATGTAGACGGCTTGCTAGACAACAAAAACACAGGTACGCCAGTAGTCGCCTGGTGAAAGAGATGGCAACAGTTTGTTGCTTGGCACTAGATGCTAAAAATGCAGGCTTATCAGGTGCTATGATGGCGCAACAAATGGAGACCTTCAAGTAGAGTGAGAAACCTACACCAAAGGATAAGGCTGAATGGTGGGTAGCCTGTTTGTTTATTGATGTTGAAGGGTACCCCAAAAATTTAGGGTTTTGGGAAACCACTAAAACTCTTCTGAACCACGCACCAAATTTGTGTTTTTCATTAATTAAGTGTGTTTTGGGGCTGTTTAAAAATGCTAATCAAGTGTAAAGTGTGTTTTAGCCCAACACCTTCTCTTAGGCCCAAAATGGGGTCTAAAAGGGAAGGTTGGCTATGTTTACCCGAAGGTGTCCCACCCCAAAGCAACCAAGGCATTGGACAAAGGGTGCACATCTGCTGCCCAGTGGCTTAACAAGACTACAAAGGTGATGGTTCTCTTACCAAGGGAGTCCAAGTAATCACCCCAAAGAGAATAGGTCATAGGACAAAGGGTGCTTGTCGGTTTCCTAGTGGCCTATCAAGCCTTACAAAGGTGGATGGAACCACATTGAATTTATTTTTTTTTTTGGTGGAAAGTTAATTTTAGGGGTGGCGGCTGATTAAGTAACAATGACCCAGAAGATAGAAGTAGGAATGGTACACCCAACACATCACAAAATAGTGTAAGCTTACCCAACCACTTAAGGATGTCGACGATGAGAGAAAGGTGAGGAAGTATCATGGGAAGAAGGATGGTGGTGTAATCTGTCGATGGAAACAATTTAGGATCCGTCCAGTGGTGTTTTGCACAATGGGATGCATAGTATGCTACATGTTGAAGAATACTTATGCAACAATTGCCACTTGGATAGTGTCTCTCATGGGAAAATTGTTGACTTGCCCAGGCGTCCTAGTACAAAGATGATGAAATCATGCAATGCATAGGGAAAGGTACAACAAGGGGGAAGGCCAATGTTGAAGATAAGTGTTGAAACCTGTAGAATACCAAGAAGGGTAGGAACCCCCTCTCAACCTAGATGTCGAGGCCGAAGAAGCAAGAGAAGCCGAAGATATTGGTCTTCCTGTGGTGCTCAGAACCATGTGGATGAAGATAATGAAGCATACCTACTGGAAGAGTAAGGATAGAAGACACCACCATGATAGCAACAACAGAGATCCTGCACAAGATCTGTTGTGGAAGGAGGAAGCCTCCATGCTAGAGGAAGAGCGTAAGTCCAAGGAGATGGAACCATGAAAGGAATGGTGCGCAAGTCCTGTCTCAAGCTCAAGAAGGATTGGTGCAAACCTACATGATAGCCCTTCATTGAATATAAAACCATGCAAAAGAGATTAAAATCTACAAACACAGAGGTGAGTAGTGAGATGCTTCCAAAAACAAAAAGCAAAATTGAAAATAAAAAAAAGTAAAAGTAAGTGCAATGTAATAAGTATGTAAGTATGCAGTGGAAGTCTAAAAAGAAAAAGGCTAAGTGTGTGGCCGCGACCGCATACGCTGAGGTAGGAAAAGGATCCTAGAAGGTGCAATGGATGCCCTTGGAATGGATGCATAAAGTGCAACACGTGAGTCACTAGAGGATTAATCAGCCAATTCTTCAGGAATAGTGAAGGAGATAGGCTACTGAGGCTGTCAGTGTGTCACACATCCAATAGCCATTGGAGTAGATGGAGCAAACAATGCAACAATGGGAGGCGTAGTCCCACTGGACTAGTCACATGCATTAATATATGCATTTAAAAATAATAATTCCACCTCACTTCATCTAGTTATTTTCTCACGATAACACAAAATACATTAGTATCATTCTTTCTATTTACCATGCATTATGTGACTAGTATCACATGTGTGCACTCATATAATAAGTAGCGAATCATTGCTCAATAAATAAAAACTACAATAAATAATATCAACTTATTTTCAAAGAAAATTTTGATAAAATATTGTGATCAATATAATTTTATAACATTTCTTAGGGGCCAAAAAATATTGTGATCTTTGATTCCATAAGAGAAACAGGTGTCACCCTTGTTTTGGCTTATCTTCGCATCTTGTGAATTCTTGTCATTGATGGTTGTTCCTCTTGAAGAAGAGGCAACCAACCCTTACCCACTCTAAATGGATGTGTGTGGACGACTTCTCATGGACTTGATTGTGCAACCTCTTGTAATGCAAGAACTAACACTCTACTTATAGAAGGTTGGCAATCTAGGCAATCTAGGCAATCTAGGGAGTGAGATTATGTGCTAAATAAAATGGAAGTATTTGTCAAGCAACTTGTTGAATAAAAATGTGACCTAATTATCATTTGACTTTAGGGAGCCAATAATGGCAAACTCGGCGAGTAGCCACCAATATTCAGCCAACTTGACTTTCAGATCATCCCCTTCCTTAGTGGAAAACTCCTGAAGCTCAAAGTTGAGATTGATATGTCAAGTGCAATCTCGAGTTGCATAATGGTCAATGAGATGAATCCAACGTTCAAATAGGAGGGAAAAATGTTGTAATTGAGAGTGGAATTTAGAAAACAACTCATGCCTTAACCCAACATTTGGTTGTAGCATTGTAGACTCTCCATTGATGGATGTGATCAGGTTGAGCTAATTGAGGGTTTGGTTTAGGCTTGGTATCAACGACGAGGTTCCAAAGTCCCTGAGATTCAAGTACTATTTGCATAAAGTTGGACCAATTGATGAAATTTGACCCATTAAAATGAGTCTTATCCATGAAGGCATTCTTGCCAGTTGTAACAAGACTGGTAGTGCTAGGAGATGGAGATGTGTAATGGGGATAGGGTGAATAGAGGAAATAGGGTAGGGAAGTGGAGTACACTTGGGAAGGAATCCTAGACTGCCCACCATGCATTCAAGAAGTGTGCATAGCGAATCCAAATGTGGGCAAGGGCGGACTGGGTATGGGCATGGTAATTGCCTGTGGAGCCCAAGGTGGAGGGATAAGGACACACGGAGCTGAGGATGGAAATCCCTGCGTAGGGGTGACCCAAGGGATGTGTGATGATAATCCATAAGCAGAGGATGGATATCCTTGGGTCTAAAAGGTCGTGTGGGGGGTTTATGAGGGTCCGGGGATAGTGAGGGGAATACCCATCACAATCGTCCCAGAGTGGAAGGAGGTGGTAAACAGGGGGTATGTGGAAGGTACAATATTAAAGGGTGGCATTCTCCCTAGCGATGCACCAAGAGGTGGAATGAATGAAGGGTAGATAGATCGTGGAACGGAGAAAGAGAACATGATAGGTATAAAGATGGAAGATCCAACCCCTAGTGTGCTTTGAGCAAAAGTGGAATGTAATCCCAGGTTTTGGAATGAAGATGTGAGTAGATTAGAATATGGAGAAGATAGTGGTGGGATAATGAGGAGTTGAGAAGTATGGTTTACTTGCTCAAATGAGATAGATGGTAAAGATATACCTGGTAAAGAATATCTACTTTGAGAACCTCCTCTATTAAAGTTAACATATTGAAAATCATCCGGATCTTGCACAATAAAAGAAGAAACAAGAGGGGATTTTGGGTCATATGACTCAAAAGGGTTATATGAACCTAACATAAGGCTTGGTTGAGATAAAGAAGATGGATCGCTAGATGCACCGAATGTCGCGGTCTCTCCAATATTAGAGAGAGAGCTAGTCTCACCCATTGGTCTAGACGGAGAAGTAGCACTTGTTGGAGGAGTGTAAACTGAACTGTACATGATGTGCAAGTACTTCTCAAACTCTTGATCTGTAAGATGATCAAAACGAGAAGAAGAAGACGATAAAGGTGAAGGTGTGTCTGGCATATGGCAATTTCCTCTGCGTCTTTGCCATGACTTTGTAACTCTTTGGTCGCGTCTGGTTCTTGTAGAGAGACAATGTGTGCTTTACACATGATGGGGTAGACCCATTGTGTATAATGTAATCATGTAAACTTGTATCCTTTTTCGTAATTAATACAATTATCTTTTACGGAAAAAAAAGAAGGTGAAGGTGTGTCTACCTTCTCCTCAAGGCTATAATGCCTTCTTAGAGCCTCCAATGATGGAGAAGCTTGATAGGGCATCATAGGATCCCTAGAATAAGGTGCTTGAGACATCATGAGTTAGAATCGAGTTGCATGTGAGTCTCACACAAAGATTAGCCTCCACAATTACCGCGAGATACTCTTTAGAAAAGCACCGGCTCTAATACCATGTGAAGATATACTAGGGTTTGCATTGAGGAAACATAGCATGTATGACTAAGACTGAAAGGCAAAGACTTAGACAGAGACAAGTAAAACTCAAACCCTAAGTGCAAAACACGAAATGCAAAAACTCAAAACTCAAACACAGAGACAAACACAGAGAGAAGAAACTCTGAAGTGAATGAATGCTATAAGTGAATGTAAGAGCGTCCAAAATGCCCAAGGGCGGCAAGTGCAATAACCACTAGTCGGAGATGAGATGAGCAAGTTGCCTAGCCTGGTGGGAGAGGTGGCGTCAGTCTATTACCTAACACCATATGCTGGAAATGCAAGCTTATCAAGGCTATGATGACGCAGCAGATGGAGACCTCCAAATAGCAAAACGATGGCTGTAAGTAGGCTGCTTAGGGCTGGATAGTGATGGGCTGCAGTTGGTGATGGCTAGATAGTAGATGGTAGGTGGCTGATGGCTGAAATCTGCATGGTAGAGTGAGAACCTTGCACCAAAAGATAAGGCTGAATGGTGGGCAGCCCGTCTATTTATAGATGTTGAAAGGTACCCCCAAAAATTAGGGTTTTGGGGGACCACTGAAACTTTCTCGAACCGTGCATCAAATTTACGTTTCTCACTAATTAAGAGTGTTTTGGGGCTGTTAAAAAATGCTAATTAGTTGTAAAGCATGTTTTAGCTCAACAAGGTGGGTGCTTTACCCTCATTTTCATGAACGTACTCTCTCATCAGGCTCCCTAAGATCTCCTTGAGCCTAGATATATGTCCTTGGATACCATAAGCCAAATAAAAAATGAATACATTCTAGATGACCAAGTTATGGCAATACCCCAAAATCTGAGAAAGTGGAACAATATCTTTAATTGCGGCTGCATGGGAGTGGGAAATTTTCCTTAGCAAAGACCTAGTTGAAGGGATGCAGAGATGGCCCAACTATACCTCTCCAAATATCAAACAAAAAGAACCAGAATTTTTTTTGCCACCGGGCAGGAAACAAATCTGTGACAAGAGGATTCCACAATGGTAGTGCAAAAGAAACAATTTCCATTCAATGGGCTGTGCAATCATCTCAAGCTGCAGAACAAAGTGGTCTGACAAGGCATAGTGCCACAACACTCTCATCTCCAGAATCTTTGGCAAAAACACATAATCTTGCATAATGTATATACAATCCAATCAAGACCATGTGGCTGTATGCTCTGCCGAATGAAAAGTAAATCCTGAGAGAGATGGACAAAGGCAAGGCCAAAGGTCTTGCTTAAAACCTACCAAAACAAAATCATTCCATGCATGACTCTCACATGCATAGAGTCCAAGCAGCCATAAAACCTCCCCTTCAAACAGAATTTCAATCATCAAAAAGCAACCATGCACATCATTCTTAATAAGCACCGGATGAAATTTTTCATGAGCAATCATGAGCATGATGAAATAACACATTGCAAAACCCTTGGCATAAAATAGGTGAAACCCATGGCAATCCACAATTTTACTTGCTTCACCATGACTCTTATGCTCAAGGGCACATAGTACATCCCATCGATTATCATCCAAAATACACCACATGTCACATTGCTTGCTATGCAAGCAAATGCCACACATTCGGCGATCTTCACATGCACCAAGAGTATAAAATCATGTTCAATGCTGATTTTGGCTTGGTTTTACTTTACTAAAATATTGAGGACTCCCTCATCAAGGAAATCAGCCATCGCCCCAAATGAATTCAGACCCTCACGCTCAAATTTGGAGGAAGGAGTATCCATGTCTTTGGAGCGGACTGTAGATAATGACACTCCCAGAGAGGTAATCACCTTGCCTCTTGTATCACAAGCAAGTCTAGCACGTGGATCCCTTGAGCGATCAGTGGATACCTCCTTAGTGGCAGGCTTTTCATCAAGCACCAGGCAACTCACAGGTCGTGAAAGAGACCCATGGAGGGGGAGAGATGAGCACACTGAGCCCGCATCATGAAGACAGGTTGTCTTTCTGCCGCACATGGGTGCATAAAGAGTCCTATGAAGTGGTAGGCATAGTAGTTGCCATGTCAACATCAGCCTTTTTGCCTCTTTTAGAATAGACATCAACCCAACCATGTTCACGCTGATCTAAAGGCTGCATGAGCTGTTTCCCTTATCCAGAGTTTTTAGTACAGGGGCATCATCCTCCTGAGAGCCTTCAACCACGTTTAGGCTAATCTAAACGCTGCAAGAGCTGTTTCCCTTTATCCAGAGCTTTCTGTACAAGGGCATTATCCTCCTGAGAGCCTTCAACCATGAGATCATCATTGATGGACAGAGCAATTGCAACATCTAGAGCTGCATTTTGGTCTAGGCACTCAGCCATCAAATGCCCCAACTTCCCACAAAAGAAGCTATGGTCCGCAAAAGTGCCCCATTTCAAGCAAAGGATGCATGTCACCCACACCAGGCATTCCTGTTGAAGAAAATTTTGGAAATTTGCCATTGGCCTCCATGGCACAACACGGACTACACTTCAATCAAAGAAAAAAGGTAACCATGCCAGGAGATCATCACGATGCATTGCTGATTTTAGCTGTACCTCATATAAATCCCATGGTCCTCATCCACACAATCCCCTTGCAACAAGGACTTTGAAGAAAGCATCGGGATCCTACCTGTGAAGAAGAGGATAAGTCCTCTTTCATGGAACACTGAAAAAGAGTACAAGGCAATGTTTGCATCCATTGTAGTGTCCAAGACATCATCTTTATCCTGATCAGAGAAAGCTTCTCAATTATGATGGACATACTTGCTGAGTAATGTGTTGGTGATCTCCAACAGGCGCTCCTACTCAAAATCCTGAGATTCATCAGGAGTAGAAGTAACCTGCACATGAGAGCGTATCTGTGGTTCCATAGTTTCATCTGAAGCATGCTTAGTGTTCTTACCCACAAGCTGAATATCAGGAGAAGGCGCCATCTCCTCTGTACCAGGAACCATTTCCTTCGGCTCTTCAGCTTGAAAGTCTGGACCAAGGGTCTCCACCACTTGGTCTATGACAGTTGTGTCAAGGTGAGTCCTTTTTTTTTTTTTCGTAATGGATGTTATATTTATAAAGTACTAAACGACAAAAGAGTTACAAAAGTCATGGCAAAGACGCAGAGGAAATTGCCATATGCCAGGGAAGTAAGTCCTCCCGAGGGAGTAAGTCAGAGTGCCGAATGAGATCTATCTACCAATGCAAGAGACCTTTAAGCCTAGCAATATGTCCCTGAACATTAGAGGCTGAATCAAAAAGAAAAGCATTCCGAATGGTCCAATTGTGCCAACAGCCCTAGTATCTGAGAAAGTGAAACAAGATCTTCAAATGCGACTGTGCCGGTGTGGGGTATTTGCGCCGCACAAAAACCCAATCAAAAGGGCTTAGCGAGAAACCAACCACTGCTCGCCAAACTGTTGACAAGAGTGACCAGGTTTTCTTAGTGAGAGGGCAAGAAATAAATCGATGATGAGCCGATTCCACACTAGTGGTGCAAAAGAAACAATTGCCGTTGGAGATTTGACGCTTGGAAAGGGCTGAAGCAAGAGGAAGACCACCAATCATCACCCTCCAAAGAAAGACCTTATGTCAAGGTGAGTCTCTCTCTCTCTCTCTCTCTCTCTCTCTCCCCTAGATATGCACTTTGTAGACATCTCTCTGTTTATCTCAGGTCGCACAAGACACATAGTTGGCTGCGGGGCACACAAATCTTCTCTCTCTCTCTCTCTCTCACACACACACACACACACGGACAAGTCTATAAATCACTCAGACTGAAGTCACACAAGGTTGTAGATGCATACAATTATTTGCCTGTCAAGGTGTCCATGTCATAGCTGCTGTCTCTTTGTCGTTCTCTCTTTTTTTTTTCTCGTAAAAGGTAATTGTATTAATTACGAAAAAAATGTACAAGTTTACATGATTACATGATTACAAAATACACGAGGGCCCGAGGCCAACGTGTGTAAAATCCCAGTACTGAGCCACGAAGAAGTTACACAAATCATGGCAAAGACCCAAAGGAAATTGCCATATGCCAGGGAAGCAAGTCCTCCCGAGGGAGCAAGTCCACATGCCGAATGAGATCTATCTGCCAATGCAAGAGACCTTTAAGCCGGGCAATGTGTCTCTGTACATTAAAGGCCGAATCAAAAAGAAAAGCATTCCGCGTGGTCCAAATGTGCTAGCATCCCCAGTATCTGAAAAAGTGGAATAAGATCTTCATATGCAACTGTGGCGGTGTGGGGTAGTTTGGGCGTACAAAAACCCAATCGAAAGGAGTTAGAGAGGACCCCACCACTGCGCGCCAAACTTGTGACAAGAGTGACCAGATCTTCTTGCCGAGCGGGCAAGAAAGAAATCGATGTCGGGCCGATTCCACAGTAGTGGTACAGAAGAAACAATTGCCAGTCGAGATTCTACGCTTGGAAAGGGCCGAGGCAAGAGGAAGACCACCAATCATCACCCGCCAAAGAAAGACCTTGCATTTGAAAGGTATCTTATTCAACCAGCCCTCCATCACAATTGCCTTCCACCATGACTGAGATTTCCGCAATCCCTATACAGTATTAGCTTGCACACACAGCCATTGATGATCTTTAATGAGAAGATGATACACCTGATTAGCAGAGGTGTTTTCCAGACTCAAACGGCCTGCAAGGTCCCAGTCCTGCCAAGGACGATCCACAACCAAGGCAGGAAAGGGTTGCCTACCCCGAAGCACCGACAAAAGCTGTTCCCATAAATCACGGTATCCGCGCGGGATCCTGAAAAGTCTCCTGGCAGTACGAAACGATGCGAAGACATTGCGAGTGGCAAGGGTAGCATCCGCAACTGAAGTCACACCCAAACGGGCCATGCGGTTAAATCTTGGTCTGAGCTCATGTTTGTCCTTCCATGAAAGTAATCTCGAGACTGCCAACAATTCCAGTTGAAAGGAGTTAGTATGCAAGTGGTCCCCCACTGGATGCCAACGCGCCTTTTGGAGCACCACTTTCCACGAGCCGACCAAATGCAGTAACAGAGAGGAAAAGGGACTGGAAAATCGAGAGTCTGCATTAAGGACATGTCACCAGGAGCCCCGAAGTCGTGTATTACCATGGCATAGCCCGCTGTCCTCAGGAAAATAACGAGCTATAATGGTCCACGGGTGATGATCCACACACATGGCGCAAAAAAGAGACCAACGAAGAGCCAGCATATGAGTTTCAGCATCCAAAATAGCTCCACCACCCATGCGTTTAGGGGTACATATATGTGACCATGAAATCCACGAAATACCTGCTTGCAATGAGTCCTTCTTCCATAACATGAAACGAATGGGGCGAGTGAGAGCCTTCAAAGTAGTAGGAGTCCACGACAGCAATGGCAAGAAATATGTGAGCATTGGCAGCATAATTGTTTGAGCCACTTTGAGGCGGACATGGAATGGCCACGCTTGTGTCTTCCAATACATAAACTTCGCTGCCAGTTTTTGTGAAATCCAGTCCAGTAGCTCCTTTGGCCGCACATCCACCCCCAATGGGTATCCAAGATGCCTGACAATGGATCCACGGGAAACAACTTGGCCCTGCCAACCCAATGACTGTAAATCAGACTCCGTGCAACTGAGTATGGCTGATTTGAAGGCATTGATGCGAAGACCAGAAGCATGACCAAAGAGCGTCCAAACATCGAATGCCTTGCGAATGTTGTCCTTGTCCGCCCGCAAAATCATAAAGCTATCATCAGCCGGAGATTGGCTAATGAAGTGCTGTCCCAAAGGAAGAGACAATCCGGCCAGCTAAGCAAAAGCTACCATTGAAGATAACATTGAAAGAACCGGGTGAGTCGCCAGGGCAAAGAAGAGAGGACTCAAAGGGCAACCCTTTCTGACCGAGCGTGCAAGGACAAATGGCTCTGTAACCCCACCATTGAGCATAACTCGTGAAGAAGCCACAGCACTAATGGTGTAGATCAATCGGGACATCCGAGTACCAAAACCCATAGCAAACATGAGTTCTGCAATGAAAGACCAGTCTAAATAGTCAAAAGCCTTTTCCAAATCCAATTGAATCAATATCACTTCCTGACTGGAGTGCCTCGCATAGTCAATAGCCATTTGCACATTTAAGATATTATGCAGAATGTTGCGGCCCTTAATGAAACCATATTGGAGAGGATGCACAATAGCTGGAAGGTGCTTGTGAAGCCGATTCGCCAGCACTTTGGAGAAGATTTTATACATCGAACCCATCAAAGAAATTGGTCTCCAGTGTTGCAGCATTGACGGCGAAGGGGCCTTTGGAAGCAGAGTTTGATAAGGCCTTCTTTCCATGAGGAAGGCATAACCCCTGTTTCCCAAACCTGCTAAAACATAGCCGCCAGTGGCTTCACCAGCTGGGTGGCCGAGTGCTCAAAGAATTCATTGGTGAGACCATCCCAACCAGGACTTTTATCCTTAGGCAGGTGTAACAAAACATCCATAACCTCCTCCTCGCAAATATCTGCCTCCAAAGTATCTTGTATATCAAGTGGAACTTGCTGTCGGACCAGATCATAGAAGACCGAGCGTGCATGCGTAACCTGGCTAGAAGGCGGCGGAGAAGAACCAAGAAGATCCATAAAATAATTTCTGCACATATTGACAATGGTCTGCGGATCAGTGACCATGCGACCTTCTGAATCCTGGAGTCTAGTCATATTTTCTTGAGCAGGAGAAGCATGCAAGGCGTGAAAGAACTTATGAGTCTGACAGGCACTATCTTGCAATGTGTCAGTCAAGTTGTGCAGCTTGGCCTGCTGATAAGATTTCAATTGAAATACTTGACTAAGATGAGCCAAACGCATCGCGAGTGACAGCAAAAATTCATCATCTGGGGTGTCCACCAGTAGCGAACGGACCAAAGCCAATAAGTCCTCCGCTGCATGTCGACGCTGCCGACAAATAGAGTCATGATGGATCCCATACTGCCGAGCAATCCGCTGCACATTAGAGAGCAGCCGTGCAAAGGAAGCCAAGCCCTCAGAGGCGAAGTCCACTAAGAACCTCTCAATCAATTGCTGCATATAGCCCTGAAAGATTGGATGCTTCAATAAGATGAGTTGAAACGTAAAGGGAGTCTATCCAGGAACTGCATAAAAGGTGCAATAGGTTGTGCAAGCATCTCAAGCTGGAGGGGGAAATGGTCCGACAATGCATATTGCTGCAAGACTTTCATTTCCAGCATCTCGGGAAGAAAATCATTCCCCTGCATGATATACATTCGGTCCAACCGCGACCAAGTAGTTGCATATTGTGCGGAATGAAAAGTAAACCCTGAAGACGAAGGATGGAGCCAAGACCAGAGATCTTGCTTAAGTACATTAAGAGCGAAGGCATTTCACACCCGGCTTTCCGGAGCATCCATTACCGAATGCCCTGAAGTGGACTGAGAAGAGTCAACACACATATTGAAGTCTCCCATCAAAAAACCCCTTTTGCGAAGTGACATGGAGCTCTGCAAAGTCGTCCAAAGATCCCATCGGGATGCGGGGTCATTCGGAGCATAGAGGCCTAGCAACCATAAAATCTCTCCTTCAAATAAGACTTCCATTACCAGAAAGCAGCCCTGTACATCATTTTTAATAAGAACAGGCTGGTATTTCTCATGGACAATCATAAGCACGCCCGAATAGTGCATAGCATGTGTCCTGCATAAAACAGGCGGAATCCATGGCAATCCACAACTTTTCCTGCTTCACCGTGACTCTTGTGCTCAACCGCACACAAGACATTCCACTGGTTCTCATGCAAGACAGTCCACATGGCATGTTGCTTATGACGAGAGCAAATGCCTCGCACATTTCACGTGGCTATCTTCATATATCTTCAAAAAAAGAAAATCAGGAAGGAGGCACCTATTGCCTCGATTTCACCTTTTCCGCAAGAGCGTCCAGGACACCCTCATCCAGAAAATCAGCTAACATTGCAAAAGAATTCTGGCGGCCCGCTTTAGAGGTAGATGGAATATCCACTGCCTTGGGAGTGGAACGGGGATAATGACGATCCCAGGGTGTAATCACATTACCTCTAGTATCAAACGCCAGCTTAGCAGATGGGCCCTTTGGACCATCTGCATAGACTTTCCTTGTAGACTCATTACGGGGGGCTGAAGGAGCCATAGTGCGCGCAGCATGCTGCGAAGAGAACATTTCTTTCCTGCGCATATACGTGCGCACGGAATCCTGTGAAGCATTAGGCCCAGAATCCGCCACGCCTGCATCCAACTTTTTACCTTTTTTTGGACGTGCCTCGAGCCAATCATTGCTACGGGGATCCAAACCCAAGATCTCTTGTTTACCTTTATCCACAACATTAGATGGTTGGGGGGCCTCCTGTGCCAGGGCATCGAGCACCATGTCATCCTTAGGCAGCACAACATGCGCATCATCTGAAGACTGTTGTCTCTCTGGGCATTCAGCCATAAAATGCCCCAATTTACCACATGAAAAGCAATGTCCTGCAAAGTTGCCCCATTCCAAGCGAAAGAGCAAAGGATGCATGCCAGAGCAATTGAGGCGAAGCCATGTAGGCCTTTTCCTGGCCGTGTCCCATAACATGCATAAACGGTTTTGATTCATAGCCCTTAGGCTTGGGGGAACCAACACCGTTCCCACAACTGCCATCGCATCCTTTAACAATGGCCAATAGACCGCCGAAAAATTTTCCACTTCCACCCATACCGGGCATTCTCGTTGAAGCAGGCGCTGAAAGTCTGCCATAGGGCGCCATGGCACAGCATGGACCAAGCAGCGATTAAAGAATAATGGCAACTTGGACAGGAGCTCAACCCGATGTGTCTCTGATTTCAGCAGCACCTCATAAAAGCCGCGGGGTCCAAGAAAGATCTTCTCAACACACTCCCCTTGCAATAAATGGTGCAGCCACTGGCGAATATGGGAAAGCACTAGGATCCTGCAAGTGAAGAAAAGTATAACTGCACGGTCATAAAACACCGAAAAAGACCGCAAGACTCATTTCGGGTCCACCGTGGCTTCCAGCACTTCATTAGTTCCCGAGTCAGAGAAAGCTTCATGATTATGCTGGACATAATCGCCAAGTAGAGTATTGGCAAAGTCCAGCAAATGCTCCCAGTCAACCTCCTGCGAATCCACAGGATCAGAGGCAATTTGCGCATAGGAACGTTCCTGAGGGCCCATTGTCTCATCAGAAGTATGCTTGGAGCGTTTGCCCGCAGGTGGCAGGTCACAACCAGAAGGCATCTCCTCCGTGCACGGCACCATATCCTCCGGCTCCTCTGTATCAGAATCAGGACCAAGGGCTGCCACTGTTCGGTCGATGAAATCCATATCCAGGCCAGCCATACTACTGTCCTCTCTCTCTATTAGGGCGCACAGCCAAGGGCAACGTCGCAGGTCTGCGGGGCAAGTCAGCCAGGTCATAGGCCAGCCGACGTCTTGCTCTGTCTCCGTGCGCAAGTCGCAGAACCCAGGGGCGCAGGCTGAGGCTCGAACAGTGGATGCTGCCTCGAGCTGAGAGGAAGAAAAGATTTGTGCGCCCTGCGAGACACAGCCACAGACGAGGTGTTACCTGGGGCGAGCACCATAGCGGCTGACTGGCGAGGGCGGCGTCTGACAGGCGATGGCGGCGGCTGACAGGCGAGGGCGGACAGGTCTGGCAGGCGATGGCATCTGACAGGCGAGGGCGGGTCTGATAGCGAATAGGACGATGTGCAGGTCGGATGGCAGGTCCCGCGACGGGTCGGACAGGTCAGACGGGCGGTGCAGCAACGGGGCAGGTCAACGTGCAGAAGGCGGTGAGTCAGTCCGCGGCAGCAGAAGGATTGCCGTCCGTCTCCCCGCCATCACTCTTTCTCTCTCTTTCTCTCTCTCTCTCGTAAAAGGTAATTGTACTAATTATGAAAAAGTACAAGATTATATGAGCACAAGAGACTGGATGGCTCTAGGCCATTGTGCATAAAATCCGAGACATCATAGTCAAAGTATAAAGGAAATGGAGTGACTAGCGGGGGGTAGAAGAAATTGTAGCATATCAAGTGAGCAAATCTTGTCTAGGGAGAATATTTGTTAACTCAATTAAGTCGAGCTGCCAATGAAGAAGTGCTTTCAAGTGGAGTATATGACTTTGCGCTCCCAATGAAGCATCAAAGATGAATGCATTCCTCATGGTCCATATATGCCAACAAGCTAGAAGCGTAAGAAGGGAAAGACTACTTTCATATTAGCATACACTGGATCCACAAACTTGGGATGTCCATAGAGCCAATCTTTTGGAAGTATTGATAGCCCAACCACTCGAAACCAAATGGTTGATAGTAGTGACCAAACCTTATACGCCACCGGGCAAGTAAGGAACCCATAGCTGTTGGGTTCGTCTCACGCCTACGCTCATAGAGGAGAGTGCGGTGATCTTTAGTAAGACACTGGGGCAATTTTTACTCTCCATACAAGAGGTTCTTCCCCCTAGGTTTATTTCTTTTATTTTATATGCCTATATTACACAATTCGGGTGTGAACACCCTCTTATAAATCTAAGGTTTAAGGGTTATACTTTGTACTTTCACTATACACTTTAGACTTGCACTGGGTGCCGTGCTCTCGCACTCTACGCTATCAATTGTACTCTCAACTGATGAGCTTCGATCCGTCCATTCTCACATCTAGCTGATCTATGGCTATCGTCTCCAATTCCTCTGCCATTGTCAGCAGATTCACCACCACCAGAAGAGCCACCAGCAAACCACTAGCTATGGTACCTCATCTACCCTGGCCGCCTGCAACGATTGCAAAGCTTGCCAGCTGAGCAGCTTGCTCCAGCTGTACGCTGCCAACACCTAGTCGTCTGTGCCACCACCAAGCGGTTTGCCTCTAGCACTGTCACAACTCCCTGTGCTCCAGCTCTGCACCACTGCTTTCAGTGCCAGTGCTGATGCCTCCTCTCCGTTAATTGTCAATGCCACCAGAGACAGCTCTGCAGCTGCCCGTTAACTGCCCTAGCTATGCCTCAGGCGCTACCAGCTCCTATGCAGCTGGTTGGACTTGCCACCTGCCTCATGCCCACTCGTGTGCTGCCACAGCGCCGCCCGTCTGCTCCAGGCCACAAGTCTATCACAGCGCCGCCAACCAGCCCACCAAGTCAGCCAGTAGCTGCCCGATAGTCCAGGTCGACCTTTGAAAATCAGGGTAAAAAATTTTTCTTATTAATTTTTAAATTCAAATTTATTTCTCTGGAAGGGGCTTGTTGCCCAGGCAGGCAATATCAATCCCAGCACGTGTTTGGGACAAAATTACAACAAATATTTTCTGCATTTTGGGCCAAACATTTGGGGCCTTTGCAATCAGCTCAGTGATTGACAAATGTACATCTGTGACAGTCTTTAATAGACTGATTTTGTGCATTTTGGGGCTTTTGCATTTTTAGTGCTGCTAAGCAGTTATTGCACCTTGGACAGCATGCATTTAGGATAGCTTTGACAGAATGTGATTAAATTTGCTAATTACAGCAAGTACTTGTAATTTTTGGAAATTCTGAGATTTCTAGATTGGTCTAGCTTGAGGATTGCTCTTTTGCTCTCTGATCAGTGACATTTATCGTGGCAAATCACGGAGGTGATGTATTTACATATGTATCCAAGGAGTATAGGTTGGATGGCAACAACTATTCTCTTTGGTCCTTCATGATGAAGAATGTTCTGATTACGAAGAATCTTTGGGATTATGTCAGGTGTAAAGAAGTTACGCCCGGAGTTGTGGCTCCTACTACTAGTCCAGGAGAATGTGGACAACTGGCAACTCAGCCTTTTCAGCCGTTCCGGCTCAGCCACTTCCCGAGAGATCAGCAACACAAAAGGCATGGGATACATAGGATGCATAGGCTTTGTCGCTGATTGCATTGGCAGTTTAGCAGTCTATCATCCCTGACATTAGGTCTGCAACTTCTTCATGAGAAGCATGGCTGACCTTAGAGCAGATGTTTGCTAGAAAGAATGACACACACATCTCTTTCTTGAAGAAAGAGCTTGAGAGAGTGAAGATGGATGAGGGTGATGCTATGCAGGATCATCTAAATAAAATTCAGGACTTGCATGAGCAGCTTATGAATGTAGATGAGTATTACCCAAATAGTGAAGGAGATATCTACTACCTTGAATTCATTGCCACCCTCGTACTTGGCCTTTTATATAGCCTTGAACCTCACCATGAGGATTTCCCCACAGCCACTTACTTTCCTTCAGTTGGTCAATTTGCTCTTAGAGAAAGAGCAAACAAGAAAGAATAGTGGTGTGGATGTTATAGCCTCTGAGCAAGCTTTTATGGCAAGGTAGAAGGGTAGGGGTAATCTAGCTAAAAATACTCCACAGAGCCAATTTGCTCTTAGAGAAAGAGCAAACAAGAAAGAATAGTGGTGTGGATGTTATAGCCTCTGAGCAAGCTTTTATGGCAAGGTAGAAGGGTAGGGGTAATCTAGCTGAAAATACTCCACAAAGCTCTGGGAATTCAGACACTTCATAAGGCAGCAAGAAACGGGGGGACACACAAGCCAAGAAGGGAAAGTGCCACTATTGCAAAAAGCCAGAACACTATATCACTGAATGTAGAAAGCGCATAGCCAAGGAGAAAAGCAATCAAGGATGTCTATTTCTAATGCACCTTCTATTGCTATTGAGTTCACGTCCTTTGTTGTAGACAGGGACTATTGTTTTTATACATGCAGTTATGACTCCTCTTGGGCTGATAGAGCATTTAGCTCTACTGAGGATGTGAGCACATGGTTCTTTGACAATGGTGCTTCCAGGCACATCACATCTTGCAAATTTTTTTTTGCTTTTGTCATTGCGGCCCCGATTGGCAAGTTTGTACAGTGTGCCAACAATGCATCATACCCTTTTAGAGGCATTGGGGAGATTGTGTTGATAGCCATTGATGGCTCTATTCTCCGTTTGCAAGATGCCTTGTTTGTACTAGGCATAAAGAAGAATTTGTCATCTATTTCTTCTTTGGCCAAGTGTGGTTTGCACGTCATCTTTGATGATGACAGATGTATGGTGAGAGAGAAGAAACGCATGAGTTTGGTTTTGGTTAGCACTCTATGTCATGGGTTTTATGAGTTGGATGCTTTTTCAGTTGATTAGTTGGTCTATCTAGCATCCATTCTTACTCTTGCTATGTCACAGGTGGAGTTATGGCATGCTCACATGGGACATGTAAACTATGGTAGCTTGATGCTTATGCAGCATACATAGATGCTTGATGGTTTACCTCCCTTGGAGAGACCTCCTAAGCACATATGTGAGAGATGCATTTGGGGAAAAATGCATTGTTTTTTATTTCCCCGTGATGTTGCTTTTAGAGCAATTGCTAGGTTACACATTGTGCACTCAGATGTATGTGGCCCTATGCAAACAAAGTCATTGGGTGGTTGTTACTATTTTGTCACTTTCATTGACGATTTTACTCATTTTCGCTGGGTCTACTCTTTGGTGAAAAAGTCAGAAGTGTATGATGCCTTTTTGGCTTTTGTAGCACTTGCAGAAAATCAATCTAGCCGCAGAGTCAAGACTCTCCATTTGGACTGAGAGGGGGAATACATGTCCTCTATACTGAATTCTTTTTTAAAGCAAAAGGGCATTGTTCATCAGTACAGTACTGCTTATACTCCATAGCAGAATGGGGTTGTAGAGAGGAAAAATCGGTCACTCATGGAGATGGCCAGATGTATGCTAAAAGCAAAGAGCTTGCCACATAGTTTTTGGATGGAAGCAGCTATGTGTATTTGCCATGTCTTGGATATGTGCCCCACCAAGGCATTAAAGAATATCATGCCTTTTAAGGCTTGGAACAGTCGGAAACCTTCTGTTGGGCATTTTCATACTTTTGGGTGTCTTGCACATGCACACATTCCCAAGGTACTCCGGAAGAAATTGGATAACAAGGTTGTTAAATGCATTTTTGTGGTGTACAGCAATGATAGCAAAGGATATAGGTTATATGATCCTGTCTCTAAAAAGGTATTTGTCAGTAGGGATGTGATTTTCAATGAAAAATCAGAATTACCCCTTGTTGGTTTTGATACATATCAAGCTGCCAATGATGTATTTGAATGGCTGCTGCCCATTTCTTTCGGTGATATAGCTGGAGCTTCAGCAAGTGAACTTAATGTTCAGCCAATAGCTCCATTGGGTAATGCAGAAAATCAGCCCATGGTTGATCTGAATATTCAGCAAGGTGCTGAATTTGAAATTCAGCAAGAGCTTGTACACAGTCAGGAGGCTAGACAAATGCCTAGATGGTATTTGCAGACTATGAAAGATAGTCATTTGAATGCTCCTATTTCTGGTCATACTAGAAGGCAAGCTCGTATGCATGATGGTGCACTTATCATGGAGTCTGTTATGGCAGCATATACATTTGATGATGAGAAGCATGAATGTTTTGAGGATGCACAACATAGTGTGCATTGGATGGCAGCAATGCAAGCTAAGTTTGATTCCATCATAAAGAATCAAATATGGAACTTAGTGTCTTTGCCTGTTGGGAAGAAAGCCATTGGTACAAAGTGGGTCTATAATCTGAAAAGGAATGCAGATAGATCCATTGACAAAGATAAGGCCAGGCTTGTGGCCAAGGGCTATGCACAAAAGAAAGGCATGGAATATGAGACATTTTCTCCTATCTCCCGGATGACTATCATTAGGTGCATGGTTGCTTTGGCTACCCCCATTATGGATGGACTGTGCATCAACTAGATATAAATATTGCATTTTTACATGGGGAACCTCAAGAAGAAGTGTATGTACAACAGCCCATTGGTTTTGCAGTTGAAGGATCCAAACACTTGGTTTGTAAGCTGAAAAAGGCTTTATATGGTTTGAAATAAGCACCTCGAGCTTGGTATGCAAAGATTGATGCCTTTTTACTCAGCCAAGGGTTCATAAACAGCTCATCAATGTCTACCCTTTATGTATGTAAAGAGGGGGGATCCTTGCTGGTTATATGTCTATATGTTGATGATCTTTTGCTTACAGGGACACATGCTAATCAGATTTCAGCATTCAAACAAAATTTGCAGCAAACTTTTGAGATGTTAGATTTGGGGCCTTTGCACTATTACTTGGGCATTTAGTTCATTCATGATGCTAGAGGCATTGGATTGTCACGATCGAGATACATTGGTAAACTTCTTGAGAGGTTTGGCTTACAGGATTGCAAACCAGTTTGTACACCAATGGAACATGGACTAAAGTTGCCATTGCATGACGACAATGACTTGTTTGATATCCATACATATGCTTCCATAGTTGGATGTCTTATCTACCTATGCAACACAAGGCTCGACATACAGTTTGCAGTTTCAGCCCTGAGCAAATATATGTAGTAGCCACACATGTCACATTCGCAAGTTGTCAAGCGTGTTTTCCGTTACTTTCACGGTACTAGGACTCTTGGGTTGCTTTACGACAAGGAGGGACCACTGCACTTACATGCTTACAGTGATTCTGATTGGGCTGGTGATTATGATTCTCGTCACTCCACTAGTGATAATTGTTTCTTTCTTGGCTCATCTTGCATCTCTTGGCTTAGCAAGAAACAATCCATTGTTGCCACATCGTAATGTGAAGCTGAATACAAGGCAGCTTTCACTACCATAGTTGAATGCGTATGGCTTAGAGGCTTGTTAGCTGATTTGGATGCATTTGTCACAAAGCCTATTCCTTTGTTCCTCACTGACAGTTAGAGTGCCATTGCATTGGCACGAAACCTAGTGTTTTATGCACGCACGAAACACATTGAGATCCATTATCACTTTGTCAAAGAGAGGCTACATGCACATGATATCAGCCTTGTCTCTGTCCTACCACTAGTAATGTGGTAGACATCTTCACCAAAGCTCTTCCTTGTGACAAATTTGAAGCATTTCACAATGCTTTAAATTTTATCTTCTTTGGTGGATGACCCTTATATCTTGATCACTCTTCACTCTAGGGGGGTTTGTTGGGTTCAACCCATGCCTGCGCTCATAGAGGAGTGTCGGTGATCTTCAGTAGGATATTGGGACACTTTTTACTCTCTGTACGAGAGATTCTTTTCACCACACTTTTTTTTTTGCAAGTAAAATGTGGCTGATTATATTACTAAAAAAAACTGATTACAACAGAGCGCTCATGCTCAACAGACTAGCTGGAGCTGGTGCAAAGTCACAATTACATCATGTGTACAAGTCTCTTAAGGCGGTTTGGGGGGGATAGGGGTAAAGAAGCCATGGAGGGGGGGGTGTATTGCCATTTGGGGCTGCCTACCTGCATCACGAAGAACAGGTCCTGACTGCCCCTAAGTGCGCATGAACTGAGAACGAGCTCTTGACGAGCCCTGGACTCACCCTACACCTGATCCCATCAACCGCGAAGGGAGTGGATGATGGAGGTCCAAAGCTCTGCTAAGATTGCATGTACTGAAAGTCTCTCTCCGCCAAAAGCCTCCTGACATTGCGCCTTCCAGATATGCCATCCAACAAGACTCCTTATGATCTCCTATACCTCAGAGCGGTCTGTTGTAGGCTCCAGTACCTGGCAGATGGGTAGAGCCTCCAAACCGGCTTCCCATGAGATACATCCAAGGCTGGGTGCTATACGGCGAAGGATGTGGCATGCTCCTCTCCACATGAGCTGCGTCTCCTCACATGACCAAAGGTATGCTTTGGGGTTTCCAGAGGCTACTGTGTGCAATGCTTACAACCTCCCTCCTTTTGCATCTAGGTAAGCCAACTTCCCACCGCCAAGCCTCCATGTGCTACCAGCCATAAAAAATACGATATCCTTCTCGACCTCCAGCTATCCCATAGGCAGTGCCAGAAAGTCCGTCGAAAAGGCTCTGTGATGCTGTGCTCCGCCCAGTGCCAGCTATGTGACAGCGCCCAATCCATATCTTCTTGCATCAGTACGTGTTTGCCAATCCTGGTAGTGTACTCCAGGAACCTCGATGGCTTCTTGTCGACCGCAGTGGCTGGCTATAGCTACTCTCCTGGATCCCACTCAAGCTCATCAAGTGGTCTGCTCTCCCAGATCCAAAGGCGCCACCCCCTAAGCTCCCTCCAAAAAACATAGGGGTCCAATCGCCATCATGTCTTTCCCTAAAGGCCCACCACCCGAATCCTCCTCCACGAAAGGGCAGCTATCCCCTCATCCTACTGCCCTCTGTCAAGGGCCAAACGCACCCCCTCCCGAACGGTGAAGAAAATCAACTGCGGGGTGTTGCCTACCATACCTGCCACCTGTAGGGGGATGCCTGCTCGTGAAAAGCTAGTGGTCCATACCTCCCCGGGCTCTATCTACTCTCGTACCGGGGAAGCAAGCCACTCCAGAGGTATCACTGCGTCTATCTCCCTTCCTCAACTCCACTCCTCTCTGGTAGCCTGATACACGTTGCAACACCTCCTCATCCACCATCTTGTATACCTCCCGCCAAGTCCTGATGGTACGGGCCAGGCTGGCCTCCCAACGAGCCCATTGGATGTGGGGGCGCTCGCCAATCTGTGCCCCTTCCTGATCTTTGACCCTGGGGGCTCTAGATCACCGACTGATGATCTATCTCCTCTTGGCACCCTGGGGGGGCTTTGGATTAGGGCCTTACGGAGGCCCTACCACATGCGGAGTATACTGCGTAGAAAAGGTGATCTGAGGGGGGGTGATTTAGACTGACGTGAAGATCCATCTCAGGGATGGCCTCCACTCCCCGCCAAGTCTCGGTCTACAATCCTGAAGACCCTCCTGCAATAAGACTTTCCAGGTCTGCCCGCCTAGTGTGAGGCCGTGGACCACTAGCTTGCCCAAGAGGGCATACTCTAATACTCTGGGTCTATGATCCCAAGCCCTCCCTCTTACCGATGCCATATGATGGTCGCCCACGCCAGCTTGGCCCTGGAATCCCTACAGCCATCTGACCCAGACCAAAGGAAATTCCGCACTAGGCGGCGAAGCTGCACTATGCAGGATGAGGAGAAGCATCAACATGAGGCGATGTACCATGCCATCGCTAGGAGGACCTCGTTGACCACCAAGGCTCGGCCAGCTAGTGAGAGGTGAGCCGTGCTCTAGTAGGTCAGCTTCCTCCGAATAGAGTTAAGGATAGGAAGAAACTGCTGGGCAGGAGTGATTTCGAGTCCCACTTGGAACCCTAGGTACCGGACAGT
Source organism: Lygodium microphyllum (assembly GCF_053477565.2). Classification (NCBI taxonomy): domain Eukaryota; kingdom Viridiplantae; phylum Streptophyta; class Polypodiopsida; order Schizaeales; family Lygodiaceae; genus Lygodium; species Lygodium microphyllum. Next base: position 127,931,333 of record NC_141150.1, read on the forward strand.
CTACCCTCTGCTCACCCATCTAAATCCCAGGTGGACGCCCCACTCCATGCTAGAGTCCGGTTCTCTGAGGAAACCAACCGACTTTTGCTACTTGATTTTCACTCCGGTTGCAGAACAAAACACATTAAGAGCCAACCTCACTCTCTCCAACATTAACTCATCGTCCTCTATGTAGAGTGCTGTGTCATCTGCATTCTCTAAGTCTAACAACTCAGTCTCCTCTCTCACTGGAAGTCATAAGCTGCGTAATCCGCTCACACGTGACCTGAGGAAGTGAGACATCACCTTTGCAAAGAGTAGAAACAGGGATGGGGCCAGGGGGCAGCCCTGTCGGATTGATCTCTCTAGCTAAAACTCCTCCCCTCACCTTCCACTTATGAGAACCCTACTGGTGGCCAACAATCTGTAAAGTGCAGAGACCTCGCAAATCCAAACTGGGGGGAAACCCAACCTCACCATGGTGCCCTCTAGGAAATCCCAGTCCACCCTATCATAAGCTTTCTCGAAATCCAAGAGTAGTAGAGCCAATCTCTGCCCATTGTGCTAAGCCCACTCTGTCACCTCAAAGAAGGTGAATATGTTGTCTAGGATGCTCCTATCCTGGACAAAGCCTATCTGTGTGTCATGGATGATGTCTAGAAGCATGGGGCGTAGTCGCCTACCGATCATCTTTGCCAGTGCCTTATATAGGCCAATGACAATAAGGTGATCGGTCTCCACTAGGCATTTCTGCCCATCCTGTGTATGGAAGGCCTCCTCTAGTTTCTTCTCTGTGAAGGGGGCTAGGAGGAAGCATCCCATCTCCTCTGTGTGAAGAGGAACGGGATGTGATCCAAGACTTACTGTCTACATCGTTGTCCTCTAGTTGAGGCTGTCTCTTGCTGGAAAAGCCGCCTGTAGTTGGGCTAGAACGAGTCCTCCCATATTGATCTCGAAGGCTGCGTATCTGTTCTCCTGCAGTGCGAGGCTGGTGCACCTGGAAGAAGGCTGGTCCCCCTTCTGCGCCCAGAAGGCTGCTGAGGTGCGGAAAGAGAACTCCGAACACCTGTACTCTAGTCCAGCAATGGCTGCTCGTGTGCGCACCTCCTGTGCATGCAGGATGGGATCCCTTGGTGCCTTCTGTAATAATCTCTGCGTGGCTGCGAGGTCTTGCCAAAGTGCTCTCTCCTCCTCCCAGCTCTACTGCCTGGCCTGTATGACTGCCATTTAGTACATTCTGCTCGACTTGGCTAGGACCTTTGCAACCTCCTCTACGATCCGGTTTCACCTGCCCCACGCCCTGGTTCAAATGTGCTCTGTCTCGTTACCTCCTCCCTCCTATAGATCGAGTCGGGGATCCGACAAGATTGTGTGTCTAGGGCAGACGCTGGGGGATCAAGTGTTAGGAGGATTGATCGGATAGTGTGGTGCCTGCCAAGTGGTCAATCTGGCCTCCACGAGAGCCTCCTCACTCTCCTATATAAAACCTGTCCAACCGTTCCAGGACTCTGCCTAGCCGCCTGTATCCCCAAGAGAAGTCCAGTGACCTCTTCCTCTTGTGAAAGGCAAGGTCTCTCCAGGCATTGTGTGCTCCGACTACCAGTAGAAAGGCCTCCCATGCCTCCTGCTCCTCCCTCGGCATGTGCTGGTAGTTTCTTTCTCTGCCCTGCTGGTGCTCCAAAGCCTCCAGGTTGTTACAGTCTATTCCAACGATCCAGGAGTCTACCTTTCGGAGTCCATCTGCGATCTCCACCCAGAACCTGCTGCATGCCCTAACCTCCGTAGGGGCATAGACATTGAGGACTCCAAGGCACGAGTCCCCAATATCCAATCTAATCCATAGAACCCTCCCTGCCACTAGTGTCCCGTGGTCTCGTATACAAGTGGTGAGACTCGGGCCAATAGAGGTGCATACATCTCCAGTCTTGCCGTTGGAACCTATGGCGTGCTCCCAGTAAGTGTGCGAGTTTCTTGGGAGTACCTTCCCAATCTGCTCGGCTTGGGTGGGAGTGAGCTTGTGCTCCTGTGTAGAAGTAAGATGTCAATCCGTCCGACAAGGGTAGGCTGCAGCTCCTACAGAACAATCAACTTCCTGGAACCATGTGCCCCACTGCAGTGGAGACTATTCACATTCCAGGATACAAGGTGTAAGCTCATGGGAAAACCTGTGACTGACCAAACAGGCATCTGTTCAGTGTGGAGGCTGCTGATGAGGAGGAAAAACTATGGGGCATATAAGTACGCTTTGCCGATGGCAAACTCCAATCCCCCATGGTGGCCCTTGGTCAGACCATAGGCGTGATAGATGCTCCAAGTGGTACTATCAATACATCTATCAGCCGCCATGCTGAGAGTCGTGACTTTGTATACTGGTAAAACGAGCGACCTTTGCTAGGGGCCACTAGAGCACATCCTGCGGAGCTCTCTACTGTGGAGGGGCTTGAAAGATAATGCTCAAGTGTGGGACCTCGACACCAGCCTACCAATTAATGTCCATCATGCAACTAGGCCATTGCTGTGCAAACAGTGCTTGTCCTTCCTCTCCTATCCAATGGTAGGTGTAGTCCGCCACTTGACTCTTCAGCTGCTCCTCTATCTGTGTCGTCGTCCACTTCTTTGAGTGAGAGGCAACCTAAATATGGTATTAGAAGATAAATTCCTAGATGCATTGCAATTTTATATCTAGGTGATGACCAACATTGAGAGTGTAAGATTTCCTTTTGTTGTAAGATGGTGCCATATCTTGGGAAACAGCTTAAGTGAAGAATATATATAATCTCTTGGATTTTTTACATTTATATTATGAGAGGACTCTATTACGCTTGTATTCTATGTTTAAGATGGTGCATCTTAGGGCCAATCCCCAAGGTGTAGGAGAGCTGTAGGAGCCATAACACTTTGGGGGAAAGCTCTTTGTGTGTGTGAATTGAGGTGTTGATCACTTGTAACTCTCGTGCCGGGGGCCAAGCCACTCTTGAGGTATTGCTGTGTCAATCTCCCTTCTCAACTCAACTCCTCTTTGGCAACCTGATGCATCCTGCAACACCTTCTCATCCGCCAACCTATACACCTCCTGCCAGGTCCTGATGGTGTGAGCCGGGCCAGCCTCCCAACCAGCCCACTGGGTGTGGGGGCGCTCTCTGATCTGTACCCCCTCCCGATTTGTGACCTGGGGGTTCCAGATCACCGGTTGATGATCTATCTCCTCCTCGCAACCTAGGGGGGCTCTGAATTAGGGCCTTACGGAGGCCTTGCCACACACGAAGTAAGCTAAGTAGGAAGGGGGATCTGGGGGGGGGGGGGGGGGGGTTGATCTGGGCCATCGTGAAGATCCATCTCAAGGACGGTCTCCAATCCCCGCCAAGCCTCCATCTGCACTCCTGGAGGCCCTCCTACAGTAGGACCTTCCAGGTGTGCCCTCTTGGTGTGAGACCGTGGACTACAAGCTTGTCCAAAAGGGCCATACTTTGATACTCTGGGTCAATGATCGCAAGCCCTCCCTTTGACCGATGCCGGATGATGGTTGCCCATGTCACCTTGGCCCGAGAGTCCCTGGAACTCCGCGTCCGACCTGGCCTAGAGGAAATTCGTCACTAGGCGGCGAAGCTGAGCAGTACAAGACAAGAAGCACCAACATGAGGCGATGTACCAAGCCGTCACTAGGAGAACCTGGTTGATCACCAGGGCTCGGCCCGCAAGGGAGAGGTGAGCAGTACTCCAATAGGTCAGCTTCCACTGAATAGAGTAGAGGACTAGGAGAAACTGCTGGGCAGGGGTGATGTCGAGTCCCACCTGGAACCCTAGGTAGTGGACGGTTTGCCCTCTGCACACCCACCTAAATCCCACGTGGTCGCCCCACTCCGTACTGGAGTCCGGATCTGTAAGGAAACCAACCGACTTCCACCAATTGATTTTCGCTCCTGCTGCAGTATAGAACACCTTGAGAGCTAGTCTCACTCTCTCTAGCATCAACTCAACGTCCTCTATGTAAAGTGATGTATCATCTGCATACTCTGAGTCTAACAGCTTCGTCTCCTCTCTCACTGGAAGTCGAAGGCCGCGTAACCCACTCACACGTGATCTGAGGAAGTGAGACATCGCCTCTGCAAAGAGTAGGAACAGATACGGGACCAATGGGCAGCCTTGCCGTACCTATCTCTCCATCCGAAACTCCTCCCCTCCTGCCACCTATGAGAATCCTATTGGTGGCCGATCTATAGAGTACGGAGACCCCATGGATCCATGCATGAGGGAAGCCCAACCTCTCCATGGTGCCCTCCAAGAAGTCCCAGTCCACCCTGTCATAAGCCTTCTCAAAATTGAGGAGTAGTACAACCAATCCTTGACCACTATGTTGGGCCCACTCCGTCGCCTCAAAGAAGGTAAAGACATTGTCTAGGATGCTCCTATCCTGGACAAAGCACGGGGCAGAGTCGCCTACCAATCATCTTTGCCAGTGCCTTGTAGGCAACTGGCAACAGGGTGATCGGTCTCCATTGGGATAGCTCCAACCGGTCTCCCCCTTTGGGGAGGAGACTGATAAGACCTATCGATAAACTCCCTGGCATTTGATTTGAGCTGAAAATCTCCCGGAAAGCTAGCTACCTCCTAGAAAGTGGTGAAGAAGGCCTTAGAGAGGCCATGGCATTTCTGCTCATCCTATGTGTGGAAAGCCTTCTCTAATTCCTTGTCTGTGAAGGGAGCTAGGAGGGAGTGTCCTATCTCCTCTTTGACGAGGACGAACGAATGTGATCCCAGACCTACTGTCTTCAACGCTATTCTCTGGCTTAGGTTATCTCTTGCTGAAAAATGTGTTTTTAGTAATCGGTGGCAATTCACCTCGTTTGGTTTAGAGCAAATCCTCCCATACTAATCCCGAAGGCTGCGTATCTGCTCTCCTGAGGTGCGGGGCTGGTGTGTCTAAAAGAACTCCCTGCACATCGTGTCTCCCTTTCACGCCCAGAAGGCTGCTGAGGTGCGGAATGAGAACTTCGAGCGCCTATCCTCTAGGCCGACGATGGCTACTCATTCACGCACCTCCTGTGCGTGGAGGATGGGATCCCCTAGTGCCTCATCTAATAATCTCTACGTGGCAACTAGGTCCTGCCGAAGTGCTTTCTCCTCCTCCTAGCACTGCTGCCTGGCTTGTAGGGTTGCCTCTTGGTAGATACTGCTCGACTCAGCTAGGATCTCTCCAACCTCCTTTGCGATCCGGTTCCTCCTGCTCCACTCCCTAGTCCAAATTTGCTCAATTTGTCTCTTCACCTCCTCTCTCCTGTAGATCGAGTTAGGGATCCGACAGGATCGTATACCTAGGGAAGATGCAGGGGGATCAAGTCTCAGGAGGACCGGGAATATGGTGGATTGGCAAGTAACTCGCGAGTTGCGTCTGCCCAGCTGAGCTAGACCATGAAGATCCCTTTGCCCAATAGGACTGCCTCCACGATCTGCCTTGTGCCGATGCGTAGTGTGGAGTGAAGCCAGTCTCGAAGCTGGGCCCTGGCTAGGGAATGACCTACTACCTGACCATAAATCGTTGTTTCCATTAGCTCCATCTCCTTAGCATGGACGGCTAAGAGCTGCTCCTCAGAGAGGACTATGCGCAAGTTGTTTGACTGTGGGGCACTCGCAGAGTGCGCCGGTGTCAGATCAAAGGTTTCCATTGCATGTCCCTTGTAAGAGAACTATCAATCACGTCGTGGTCCTACCTGGGGGGGGGGGAGGGAACATTGCTGTTTTTGATACACCGTGGATGGGTCCGAGGTTGCGGATGGGGAAAGCGCACCGGAGGGGGGAGGGGGGCAGCGAACTGCCTGGGCGAGGAGGGGGGAAGTCTCGCCTGGGCGGACTGGGGGGGGGGGGGGGGGAGGGGGAGATGTTGGGGCGGGGGGAAGGGGGGCAATCACGCCTGGGTGGACAGGCGGGGGGAAGCGCCAAGCAGGCAAAATGGCCAGTCGTGTGGGCGGCCATAAACGGGGAACAGACGTCCAAGCGAGGGGCAAAACGGACAAGCAAGGCGGAGACGGGGGGGGGGGGGGGGGGGAACAAAGCGGGCTGCGATTTTTTTGGGGGGGGGGGGTGGTGCGAAGTGGCGGAGTGAGGGGCATGATCCCAACTAGGGGGCGGGCGCGAGCAGGTGAAGGTGAAGGGCGTGATCTAGACGGGGGGGGGGGGGGGGCAAGCGCGATCAGACGGAGCGGGGGGGTAGAGCCGAACGTCGTGACGGTGCTGAGCTTTCACACAGTTCGATTACTTATCATGTTTTACATGTTTCGAGTGTGAATGCACATTAGCAACCCTAAGGTCTAAGGGTTGTACTTTATACTCATTACACACTTTAAAATGGAATTGGGTGTCATGCAATGTCTTCACTCTCACTCAATCTATCGTCAATTGTATACTCTCAGCAGAGAGCTTCCATCTCCATCCTCACAGTCCAAGGAAGCAAGGGTAAAAAATAAGAGACCATACTAATCATGATAGATTGACTCACTTTGAGCCTTACATGAAGAGGGGAGCCTTGAGATTTCCAATACATAAAACTATCATGAATTTGGTAGGACATCCAATAAAGCAATGCTCGAGGAGGTATATCGACACCAATGGGATATCCCAAATGTCAGGTAATATTTCCTTTAGAAATAATAGCTCCTTGCCAACCCAATTTTTACAAATCACTCTACATACAAGAGATCAATGTAGATTTTTTTAGCATTAACATGAAGGTCTAAGTCCAAACCAAACAGACTCCAAACAGAAACCACTAGGGAGAGAGAATCCAACAATCTCCCCAACAAAGAGAGCATGGGATGGGGTATCAATGTAAACAACAAAGGATTGATAGGGCATTCTTTACGAAGAGAACAGGATAAAGCAATTTCATCTGTGACTCCCCCATTAAGTGCAACCTATGCCATTGCATCTTGGCTGGTAGTGTCTATAAGAGAACTCATGCGGAGACCAAAACACATGTTAGACATCAATTTCCGCATGAAGGACCAGTGACATGATCAAAAGTCTTTTCAATTTAAAGTGCATGGGAAAAGAACTTTGCGCAATAGGCGAATGACTACAATTTTCCAATCTAAAGGCATTGGTTTGGATCTCCACACATGTTGGCAAAGGTGACATGCAATCTTTCTCTAACTTAGAGACATTCTCACTATCATTCTATCCTTAGTAAAAACTAAGCTGAAAGAAGATTTTTTATTACTTTTGAAATGGCATCTACAAACACAACATGAACAAATTCCCTTTTCAACTTTACATCAAGTATGAGAGCTTTTTTCTTATATTGAATAGTGATCTCTTTTGCACGTGAATTAATTAGTCAATTGCATACAATGACACCATGGCATATCAAGCAACATATCACAACTCTCAACTAGAGCAATGAAGAACTCTTCGTTATCCACATATCCCTATTTATGTAACTAAAGCTTTCCAATGAGTGGTGTGACGGGCTCTACATGACTCTTACATGCCATTCCAACTTCCCCCATGGGTCCCATCTCATCTTCTCTCATGCCTAGAGATGAGCTGCCATGTCTAGAGAGATAAAGTTAGCTCGTGTACCATTATCAAAGAATATCAATACATGCTGATCCTTTATTTTGCCCACGCTCTACATGACTCGGTAGCATCATCATTGGGCTGATTGGGCTTCCTTCCTGTAAGATCTTCCTGATTTTCTGATTTTTCAGCTTGCTACCTATTGGAACAATCTCTTGCATTGTGACCCTCCTATTCACAAACAAAGCATTTATTTGCAACCATAAAATCCCTACATTGTTCCAATGTTTTTCAACCCTTTATTTCTTGTTCTGGCCTCTTTTCACATTGATTTTTAGATCTTCCCCTTTTCTCAGCCTTAAACAACTTTTTATTCAGCTTATCCCCACTCTCTAAGAAGCCTGAATCCTTCCACACAGCAAAGCATCGATTGTAGCAGCAATCTCTATGAGCTGAGACATGCTAGATAAGATGACAAAAATCCATAATTCTTTTAGGTAGCCCACAAACAAAGGCAACGAGTGGGCCAACGAAGATTGCGAATGCTACAACTCAGCTCGAAAAGAAGAAGCATCCTGAATACCATACTGTAGGGACAATGCTCGTGCATTATCCCCAAAAACAGCCCATGCTTCCATCCCTCCAGATAGCTGAATTTGCAGCAAAAAAGATTGGTTGAAACATAGAGGCAAACGAGAAAGGAGAGCCTTAAAGGCATGAAAAGGCCTATGGGTCAAATCCAAAACCAAAGGATAGTGATCTGACAAGACATGCTGTTGCTCCACCCACATATCAATGACTACACGAAAAAAAGAACGACTTTGAAAAATGTAGATCCTATCAAGTCTAGCCCAGGTGTTTGGATGTTGAAGAGAACGATAAGTATATCCAAACTGTGAAGGATGCATCCAGGACCACATGTCCTGTTTCAAAGACACAGCTGCCAGAGCATCCCAAGCCTACCGCTCAGGACCATCCATGACCGAGTGTGGTGAAGTCGCCTGATCCGCAATCACACATGCATTAGAATCACCCATAACAAAACCTTCACGAGACATGGAAAGGCAGTGCAAGTCATCCCAAAGCTGATGCCGTTCCCGAGCAATAGAAGAAGCATATACGCCCACCGGTCACAAAACCTCTCCCTCATATATGATTTCCAGCATCACAAATCTGCCGTGAGGGTCCTGAGAAACCAAGGATGGTTACGAAGAAGATCTAACGGCCAATATAACTCCATATTTATGTGGAACCCAACCACTCAAAAAAACTGTATAATCTTTATACACAAGATCTTGCCAAAGCATGTTGTTTGTGCTCCACAGCACAAAAAACATCCCAATTACCAACTAACACAACTTTCCACAACCGATGATCTGCTTACTACACGAAGAAATGCCTTTAACATTCCATAAAGCAAGCCTCATGATTAACCACAGGAGAGAAAACTATTGAATCACCACTTTCCCTTTCCCTTTAACATCAGTAGCTTTAGCTGCCTGAAATCTTCTCTCTCTTTTTTTTTTCGTAAAAAATCTTCTCTCTCTCTCTCTCTCTCTCTCTCTCTCTTTTTCGTAAAAGGTAATTGTATTAATTACGAAAAAAGTACAAGATTACTTGATTACAAGATGCAGAGGAATCAAAGCGGCAAGGAGTGGTTGGTTTCACCTCTTCACATGATGACTTGACTATACGAAAAAAGGTAATCAAAGCGGCGCAAGGTGAAACCAACCACTCCTTGCCAAACAGCCGACAAAAATAACCAGACTTTCTTTGCGATGGGGCAAGAAATAAATCGGTGGCGGGCGGATTCCACAGCAGTGGTGCAAAAGAAACAGTGGCCATTGGAGATTCGTCGCTTGGAGAGAGCCGAAGCAAGCGGAAGACCACCAATCATCATTCTCCAAAGAAAAACTTTACATTTGAAGGGTGTCTTGTTCAACCAGCTCGCCATCACAGTTTCCCTCCACCATGACCGGGATTTACGTAATCCCCATAAAGCATTCGCTTTGGTGACGAGCCATTGACGATCTTTAATCAGAATATGATACACTTGGTTAGCAGAAGCTTTGCTTAAAGTCAGCCGGCCTTGTAGGTCCCAATCCTGCCAGGGATGATCCGAAGCAAGGGCAGGAAAGGGTTGTCTGCTCTGGAGCACCCTCAAAAGCTGTTCCCATAAAGGCCTGTATCCACGAGGGATCCTGAAAAGCCTCCTGGCTGTACGAAAAGATATAAGCACATTGCATCTGGCAAGGGTGGCATCCGCAACTGAAGACAAACCCAAATGGGCCATCCGGTTGAATTGTGTTCTGAGGTCCTGTTTACCTTCCCATGCAAGTAAACGCGAAACTGCCAGCAACTCCAATTGAAAAGAGTTAGTGGCTAAGCGATCCTCCGCTGGATGCCACTAAGCCTTCTGGAGGACGTGTTTCCAGGAACACACCAAATGAGTAAGCAGCGACAAAGAAGAACTGGAGAACCACGAATCAGCATTAAGAACATGCCACCAAGAACTCCGGATCTGGGTATTGCCATGTTGAAGCCCATGGCCCTCAAGGAAATAACGGGCTATATCGACCCATGGATGATGATCCGAGTACATGGCGCGGAAAAGCGACCAACAGAGTGCCTGCATGTGAGTTTGGGCGTCTAAAATAGCTCCGCCACCCATGCGTTTGGGGGTGCACGCATGCGACCAAGAGATCCAGGAAATACCTGCATGCAATGAGTCTTTCTTCCATAGCATGAAACGAATAGACTGAGTAAGAGCATTGAGAGTCATAGTAGTCCAGGGCAACAATGGCAAGAAATATGTGAGCATTGGCAACATAATAGTCTGGGCCACTTTGAGGCGAACATGGAAAGGCCAGGCTTGAGATTTCCAATACATAAACTTAGCCACCATTTTCTGAGAAATCCACTGCAGTAGCTGCTTTGGGGGAACATCAACACCCAAAGGGTACCCAAGGTGCCTGACAATGGAGCCACGAGGAACAACCAGACCCTGCCAATCCAAGGACTGCAAATCCGATTCCGTGCAGCTGAGAATGGCTGATTTGAGGGCATTGATGCGAAGGCCGGACGCCTGACCAAAGAGGCCCCAAACATCCAATGCTCTTCGAAGGTTATCCCTGTCCGCACGCAAAATCATAAAAGTATCATCCGCCAGGGATTGGCTAATGAAGTGCTGTCCTGTAGGAAGCGACAGTCCTGCCAACTGAGAAGAGGCTGCCATATGAGATAACATCAAAAGAGCTGGATGTGTTGCAAGGGCAAAAAATAGAGGGCTCAAAGGGCACCCTTGTCTGACAGAGCGGGCAAGGACAAATGGCTCAATAACACCTTCGTTCAGCATGACCCGCGAAGACGCTGCAGCGCTAATGGTGTATATGAGACGAGACATCCGCGGACCAAAGCCCATAGCACACATAAGTTCAGCAACGAAAGACCAATCTAGATAGTCAAAAGCCTTTTCCAAGTTCAGTTGAATCAGTACGACCTCCTGATTGGAATGCCTGGCATAATCAATTGCCAGTTGAGTATTCAATACATTGTGTAGGATATTTCGGCCCTTAATAAAACCATACTGTAGAGGGTGCACAATGGCCGGGAGATGCTTATGGAGCCGATTCGCTATTACTTTGGAAAAGATTTTGTACATTGAACCCATCAAAGAAATTGGGCGCCACTGTGTCAACTTAGATCGCGAAGGAGCTTTTGGAAGCAGTTTAATAAGGCCTTCTTTCCATGAGGAAGGCATGATCCCCGTTTCCCACACCTGCTGAAACAAAGCCTGCAAAGGTTTCACCAGTTGGGTAGCAAAAGCTTCAAAGAACTCATTAGTGAGGCCATCCCAACCCGGGCTTTTATCCTCAAGCAAGTGTAACAAGACGTCCATAACCTCTGCCTCACAAATATCGGACTCCATAGTAGCTTGCATGTCTTGCGGAAGCTGATTGCGGACCAGGTCATAAAAAGCCGAACGGGCCTGAGTAATTTGGGCCGAAGGTGGAGAGGTGGAACCGAGAAGGTCACGGAAATAATTCCTGCACATATGCACAATAGTCTGCGGATCTAGGATAAGGTGGCCTTCTGTATCCTCGAGTCTGGTCATATTTTCTCGAGCAGGAGAGGCATGGAGACCTCGAAAGAACTTATGGGCCTGACATGCACTATCTTGCAAAGTTTCCGTCAGATGTTGCAGTTTGGCCTGCTGATATGATTTCAACTGGAATGCTTTAATAAGATCAGCCACCCGCATGTCCAGTGCGAGCAGAAATGCATCATCCGGAGTGTCCACCAGCAGAGAACGAACCAAGGCCAGCAGATCCTCTGCTGCCTTGCGACGCTGCCGACAAAGAGAGGCATGATAAATCCCATACTGCCAAGCGACCCGCTGCACAGTAGAGAGCAATCTTTCAAAAGACGCAGTGCCCTGAGAAGAGAAGTCCAAGACGAATCTGTCAATCAATTGCTGCATATAGCCCTGAAAGAGTGCATGCTTCAGGTAAGATGAGTTGAAGCGCAAAGGAAGTCGGTCCAGAAATCGCTTGAAAGGTGCAATGGGTTGTGCAAGCAGCTCAAGCTGCAGAGGGAAATGGTCTGACAAGGCATATTGCTGCAACACTCTGATGTCGAGCGTCTCGGGAAGAAAATCATCATTTTGCATGATATACATACGATCCAGTCGCGACCATGTTGTTGCATACTGGGCAGAATGGAAAGTAAACCCTGTAGAAGACGGGTGTAGCCAGGACCAGAGATCTTGCTTAAGAACAACAAGAGCCAACTCATGCCACATACGACTCTCCGGCGCGTCCATTACCGAATGCTCCGATGTGGACTGGGAAGAATCCACACACATATTAAAATCCCCCATGAAGAAGCCTCGTCTGCCAAGTGACAAGGAGGTCTGCAAAGTCTGCCAAAGCTCCCGACGAGATAACGAATCATTCGGAGAATAGAGGCCAAGTAACCATGAGATTTCCCCTTCGAATAAAATTTCAATCACCAAAAAGCGGCCATGAACATCATTTTTAATAAGCATAGGCTGATATTTGTCATGTACAATCATGAGCACTCGCGAATAATGCATGGCCTGTGTCCCTGCATAGAACAGTCGAGAGCCATTGCAATCCACTACTTTTCTGGCTTCACCGTGACTCTTGTGCTCAATAGCGCACAGGACATCCCACTGATTTTCATGCAATACCGTCCACATGGCATGTTGCTTGTGGCGCGAACAAATTCCTCGCACATTCCACGTGGCTATTTTCATGTGTAGTTAAAACCAAATCAGGTACGAGGCACAGCTTGCCTCGATTTGACTTTGTCAGCAAGAATGTCCAGAACTCCCTCGTCCAAGAAATCCGCCAACACATCAAAAGAGTTCTGAGGACCAGATTTGGAAGTAGACGGCATATCTGCTGGCTTGGGGTTGGAACGGGGATAACGACGGTCCCACGGGGTAATGACATTACCTCTGGTATCAAATGCCAGCTTAGCAGGGGGGCCCTTTGGACGATCTGAATACATTTTTTTGGCGGGCTGATGACGGGGGGCAGAGGAAACCATAGCAAGAGCAGAGCGCTCGGAAGACAACATTTCCTTCCTGCGCATATATGTACGCATGGAATCTTGTGAGGGAGTAGGCACAGTATTTTCCATGCCAGCAACAACCCTGTTGCCTTTTTTTGCATGTACTTCCACCCAATCAGTGGCACGGGAATCCAAACCCGAAACCTGTTGTTTACCTTTGGCCAGAAGTTGGGGCTGGTGGATAGCATCCAGCGGAGGGGCATCACACACCATATCTTCCGTGGGCGGCGCAGCATGGCCAACATCGGAGGTATGTTGCTATTCCGGGCATTCAGCCATAAAATGCCCCAACTGTCCACAGGAAAAGCAATGCCCTGCAAAATTGCCCCATTTCAATCGAAAGTGCAACGGATGCATACCCGAGCAGTTGAGGCGCAACCAAGCAGGCCTTTTTCTTGCAGTGTCCCATAGCATACACAAGCGGTTGCGATTCACTGCCCGGAGACTGGGAGGGACGAGAACAGTGCCCACCGCGGCCATAGCATCCTTCAACAGTGGCCAATAAACAGCCGGGCAATTTTCCACTTCCACCCACACAGGGCATTCACGTTACAGCAAACGCTGAAAATCTGCCATTGGGCGCCATGAAACCACATGAACCAACCGGCGTTCAAAAAATAAAGGCAGTTTAGACAGGAGAGCAGCACGGTGCGTCTCTGATTTCAACAGAACCTCAAAAAACCCCCGGGAGCCAACAAAAATCTCTTCAACACATTCCCCTTGTAGCAGACTGTGCAGCCACTGGCGAATACGGGAAAGCAGCGGGATTCGACCAATGAAGAAGAGTATCACAGCGTGATCATAAAATACCGAAAAGGAGCGTAGGACAGTTTTTGGGTCGACGGTGGCGTCCAGAACATCGTCAGGTGCTGAGTCGGAAAAGGCTTCCTGATTATGTTGAACGTAATCGCCAAGCAACGTGTTGGCAAATTCCAGCAAATGCTCCCAGTCAACATCCTGGGAGTCCACAGGATCTGAAGCAACCTAAACATAGGAACGATCCTGAGAAACACCTATCTCTTCCGAAGTATGCTTGGTACGTTTACCCGCAGACTGAATGTCGGGACCAGGGGGCATCTCTTCGTTGCACGGAACCATGTCCTCAGGTTCCTCGGCATCAGAATCCGGGCCAAGTGCTGCCACTGTTTGGTCTATGAAATCCAGATCCAAACCAGCCATCGTGTGACAAGTTGATCTTGAAGGAGGACTGACCATGTCTCTCTCCCGCTCTCTCTCGCGCCTGCTGGTCTGTACAGAGGCGCTGTCCAGGGGTGTACTCTGCAAAGACAGCTAATGAAAGCTGAGCTGTACCTGTCACCGTGCAGGGGCAGAAGGGCGAAACAAAGGCCTGTCGGTCGCAACGGCAGGACGGGACAGGCTGGGGTGCCGGGCAGGGATCCGTCAGGTCAAGGTACAGGGCAGCAAGGGGGGCCGTGGACAGGGCGTCTGAAGCAGGGCGTCAGGGGCGGCTGTGGACAGGGCGCCAGGCAAAGAAGGCGTTGACGGCGGCAGGCGCAGGGCGTCAGGAACAGGGCGCGATGGGTTTCGCTGGCGGCGCAGGGAGCAAGCACGAAGAAGGTCGAGGACGGACGGATCTGCAGGCGTCGACGGGGCTGAGGAGGCGCGATGAACAGGCGAGCAGCAACGGACCGTCAGGCGAGCAGCGACGTAACGTCGGGCAGCGACTGGGCGGAACGCGAGCGCGCAAGGAAGACAGACGAGTCTTCAGTCTGCGACAGCGCAGATGAAGGCGACGAGAGGGCGTGCAGGACCAGGCAAGGGCAGGGCGGCACGACGCAGGGGCACCATCGCTGTTTGCTCCGTCTCAACCCGTCGCGTCTTCATCACAACACCACTCCGTCTCTCTCTCTCTCTCTCTCTCTCTCTCTCTCTCTCTCTCTCTCCCATTAAATAGTAATACTGGAAAAGTACAAGAGTCACAAAAAGACTAAACAGACAGCAGAGGAGTTGAAGAAACTGTTGTTTGCCATGAGACCAAATCATCCCTAGGGGGAATGCCCATATGCTGCACAATATCAAGCTGCCAGTGAAGAAGACCTCTTAGATGAGAAATATGAATTTGCACACCGGAATGGGAATAAAAAATGCATTCCAAGCAGCTGAGTTATACCAAACCCCCTAGAAGTGTAGGAAGTGAAACACAACCTTCATGTGGCAACATAGGATCTCAAAATTTAGGCTTGCCAAACATCCAAATCATAGGGACACAATAGTTCCCACCACATGGTGCCAAATCTTAGAAAAAAGGGACCAAATCTTTCTCTCCACTAGGCAGAGATAACCTGTTGACGACATGTCTCCATGCTTGTAGTGCAGAACAAGCACGAACCATTACAGATATTGCATCTAGAAGGTGCAGAAGCAAGAAAGAGGCCACCCATCAACATTCACCAAATTTACACTTTGCATTTATACACACACACACGTGCGTGTGTGTGTACCAGTTGTGAATTATGGAAAGTACAAAGAGTCAGATGACTATGAAATGTCAAACAAGGTGACTAAAGACACAACAACATGCCAAGGGTCCAAACCAGTCCTGACAAGATGATCCACATACTCAATGGTGCTCAATTGTCACTAAAGGAGACCTCTAAACCAGTCCTGACAAGATGATCCACATACTCAATGGTGCTCAATTGTCACTAAAGGAGACCCCTTACATTGCCGATATGAATGCGCACTCTGGAATGAGAATATCATTTTTTACATTAGTTTAATTACAGAACAAGTCCAAAAATGCTGAAAGTGCAAGATTACCAACACATTTGGCACAGATCCTGCCAGATTGGGGTTGCTAAAAACCTAGTCCCTTGGATGCATGGAGGCCAACAACAGAAAATATATCCTCATTTCAAAGCAAAAATGCGTTCAATTGATGCCATAAATTTGACATTTTTGACAAAGAAACAAGAAGCTTGTTATTGATTGTGAGGATTTGTATGAGTTGATAAAGGATGCCACTCAATGATATGAATGAAGAAAATATAATAGAATCTTACTTACAAGACCCTGTGGTGCCTGTCATATTATATGACTCTAGAATATTCCTTGATGAAGTTTCCAGCAGCTTGCTTAAGCCAAAATCAGCCACCTTCAAATGACCCGCATCATCCAATAACAAATTCCTTTTGTAAGGCATTCAATCAGTAAGATGCAAACATAAAATTTACAAACCACTCTGCAATTCCTCTAACACACTAAATAGATGACTCTCACTTGGGTGTTAGATCTCGATGGACAAGATTCAAAGGTTTGTGTTCGTGCAAATAATTCATACCCCTGAAAGCAATAGTTGGTTTAAATAAATATCACAAAACGAAAAATGCTAGTAGCTGAACAGTAAGTGTTTAGAGTCATCTCAAGTTTCATGCAAAAAAATCTCACATATAAAATGTAATACCTGTGATAAACACTTTCAGTAACTACTTCACTATTTCCTATATGCTTTCAAAATTTGGTGAACTGTCTTAAAGGATGATTCTAGTTGCTAACACTCACCATTTGGATTTTTTTAAATACAAGATTTAGAAACTACCGAATATTGTTCTGCTAGGCCACAGGTGTACGACCCAATGGACAAACTATTACAGATTCTGGGTATCAGCTGCGATTTAGCGATGGATATACAGAGGTACTTCCTAGCACTATCTTGCATGCATGCAGAGCAACAGTTGGCTCCTCTGATATATAGGATCTATTGTAAGCTTGTGTACTAGTGCACAATTCTCCTCTTCAATGCATCAATAAAGCTCTGTTAGAAATGATGCAGTGTGTTACCTATGGTTGTATTTTCTCTAAGTCATGTGTAGACCATATTAAGTACTCGTCCCAGAAATTCTCAAAAAGGATGGTGAAGTGCATGCAAAAGTTGCAGGAAAGTGCATAGCATGTTCTACTTTCCATATTTTGGCTTCTTTGGTTGCTGTATGATCCATTTTGGCCAGTATTCCCACTGGATAAACAGTCAGTGTTTAAGAGAGCCCTAGAAATTGAGAAGTTGCAAACATAGCAGACGTGTGCAGAAGTGTGTAGCAAAACTACCTTCTAGCAGAGAGTTCAGTTCAATTGTGTTTGGCATAAGCACAATAGGCCAACACTCTTGTGTTCCCTAGTCTATTGTCACACCTGCAACCCAATTGAGGGAGGATACACCTGGTCTGCAGATTGCTCATCAGTCATTTGTTGACTGGCATGGATCTGGATTTGGGCACACTTTACAGAGCCTCGTATCTCAAAGTCTTGTGTGGATGGGCGTCTGCTCAGAGA
The DNA here is from genome assembly GCF_053477565.2 of Lygodium microphyllum. Taxonomy (NCBI): domain Eukaryota; kingdom Viridiplantae; phylum Streptophyta; class Polypodiopsida; order Schizaeales; family Lygodiaceae; genus Lygodium; species Lygodium microphyllum. Next base: position 127,948,712 of record NC_141150.1, read on the forward strand.
GACATGAAAGGGGGGATTATGTGAGGCCAGATCAGACCACCGTCACCTCTCACTCTCAATGCTAAGAGGATAAGCCAGCTGGCTGCAGGCAAACGCTCAATTTCCTGTCAATTTACTGCTACAGATCTCAAGCTCCTACATCTTTGTAGTGCATGCCTTATGATAGCAGTCCAGAAATCATGGCATCAAAACACATGCCAGAGTGTTCAAGAGATTGATTCATCTCATTCCCCAAGAGAAACTGGGGCAAATTGGAGATTGCTTGGTGGAGATCCCTCTAGCAAAAATAAAATTGTATTAGCATCTACAAGAGGCCAGATCAGCCTATGAGAGAAACAATAGCTTAATTTGAAGCTCAAGTAACTATCATGTACCCTAAGCAGAAAATCAAAAAGCATGACTGGAAAACATCTAGCTAGAAACAACAAAAGCTCAATGAACCAAAAGACTAGAGGACTTTTCCCTTCCATTTTACGAAAGTAACCCTCCAACAACTATCACAGTCAATTTCCTGGCCTCGATGAGTACTTCTTGCCTCACATTGGTAGAGTTTTTGGGTAGGAGATCCAGCGGGAGAGGACCTTTGCAGATGCCATGGCAGAGAAGCACCCTCATCAGCCCCATTAGTCAGAGTTATGGTCCCTATTTTGCATTGGGCTCCCTGCCTCAAGCCAGTAGGATTCCATCAGTGCATGAAGGGTTCATGCTCCAGAATCCAGAGAGTATAATACACAGGCATCCCAGGGCAGTGCTTCCTTTGCAGGAGGGTGGGCCATCTTGCAGGAGAATACCCCAAGATGCAACAAAGGAGACACACTATTAGGCCCTGCCTAGACTGATTCCCAGATGAGAAGGGAGGGCCCATGAATTTCAGAAGTGAGAGGGAGCAGCAAAAGAGAGGAGCCACTAGACAGAGACAGCGAGCAAGGCAAGGACAGGAGCAGCAATTTGAGAGACAAAGGAGAGTTGTTAGGGATCCCAAGCCTGCTTCATATAGGGACCCGACTGTACCATCCCAGGTGGAACATGAGACTGTGCCTGAGCCCCTTTCTCCGAGGCTACAGGTCACAGAGGGGCAGCCTGTTCAGTGGCATGTAGTGCCATCACCCCCAGCATCAAGAGCAGAAGGGAAGCCCTTGCCACATAGGATTGAGAAGTCAGCTCACGTTCTCTGGAGGTAGTGACTGAGACACTTGGGCCAATGGAGACTGCTCCTATAGCTGAGCCCTCCATTGAGTATCTTGTATCTCAGGTCCCTGATACTCAGTAGGAGAGACATTCGTCCAGTGCAGAGAGAGGTGATACAATCTACTCATGAGAGGGAGGGAGCAACAAAGAGTTTTACACAGATTCAGATGATTCCTTAGACTCATGAAGTTTCCCTCTCTTCATGAGGCTGCAGAGATCGCAGTTATGAGACAAGATAGAGTATACACTTGGTCGTAGAAGACACAGGCATGGGCCGCCGCGCCATGCTGTTCTGAGAGACTAAGATGATCTCCATGAAGACCCTCTCACGAAATATGCGAGGCTTTGGTGGAAGACTATTCTGCCAAGGACGGAGCTCATGAGGCAGGATATCCATAGAGCATTAGTTGGAGGATCCGTGGACTTCCTTATGCTACACGAACATCACCTCTCATACAAGAGGATTTCCTAGTGCAGTGGGAATCTTTTGCCAAGATGGAGTTTTACATATTGGGTCCTGCTATGGGAGCCTTTGTGACGAGCCTGCCATGGGTCCCCGTCTTCCGTCTTGGGGCAGGGGTGACCCGCCCTGTGGAACACGCCTCATGAGGTATCACCCAACACTCGGCGATCCCACAAGTGCACAGAAGCATAACATGACATGATGCGTAATACAACAATGTACTTGGGGCTAAAGAAACGAGGGCCCCTCTTGAGGGCCGAGATTGTATTGCAAGGGGGCAAGAAGGCAAGAGAGCGTTTACAAGATAGCTGGGGGGCGAGAGAGACATGGTTCACAGGTGAGGGTGGAGGTATCAACACTCATCCAACACAACTCGACACCGTGGGGGTGAGGGACTGGCAAGATACAGGCAGCGGTTTGCATTTAAGTCAATGAACATTGCCTTCATGCAGTTCAGGATTGGCACATCCTTGTGACAGGGAGAGCCCTATGGGTGTTTGTGAGAGTAGAGGAGGCACTAATAGGCCTAGTGGTTATAGACACCCCTAATAATCAGACAGAGAGAAGATGGTTTTGGACTTCTCTTACTTACTCTCTAACTCATGTTGATCATTGGATTGTAGGAGGGGATTTTAACATGGTGGAAGCTCTAGAGGATAGAAGAGGCAGATGCATTGCTATTATCAGAGAAGAGCAGGTAGCATGGGAGGACTTTGTCTTCCACAATGGGGGATGAGACCCTTGGTCATGGCAGAGTGTGGTAGGTCTACATGTTCTCTCTAGTTTTCCAGACAAGACAAGATAGTTGGTATTATGATCTTCTCCTGATTGGACATATTTTATGTAGATGAATGGGCTTGGGACAAAGGGGTTTTAGTTGGTATTGCTCCACGAACCACTTTATTGGACCATGGAGCACTAGTCTAGTTGGTTCTTATGGAGAGAGTATGACGAACCGACGCCACTGTCATAATCCTTGTGCATTTGTACCATAATGCGGATTTGAGGGAGGATATTACTAGGCTTTGGAGGGTCAAGTGCTTTTCCGCTGGTCGGATAGCTAGAGATTTGGAGGAGAGCTTGTAGGACGTGAGCTCCTTTCTCAAGAAGGCTAGGATTTGAGAAGGCTAGGAGCAAGAGGGAAAGCCTCTTGGAGAGAGAGAGAATGCTGCTAGAGCGTCATTGGCAGCGCTTCAAAGGAAGAAAGAAAGAGATTCATGATGCAGGTGGTTGGCCAAAAGGATGTATGCAGCCAAAGTGGAAACAGATGCTATAAAGGAGGCAAGATCAAAGTATACATACCATGGGTTGATTCACCTCATCCCAAAAGGCAGTGGAGGCAAATTGGAGATCACTCAATGGAGATCGATCACTTTGCTTGGAACAGTATAAAATCCTAGCCAAAGTGATCAGCCCTCGACTCATACATCTTGGACAATATGTTCACCTTTTTGGAGTCCATAGCTCTTCTACAATCTAGAGGACACAACATTGTTACTCTGCTTCTCGATTTTGAGAAGTCTTATGACAGAGTTGATTGGGGATTTCTAGAGGATACCATGTTAAGGATGGGCTTGGTATTTTCTCGTTCTTGGAAACAGCTTTCAGCACAACTCACAAAGACAAAAGAGCAGGCTCGGCCCCATATGCTCGGCACCCGTCACATCGCATGCTCCCCACCGCTCCGTCGGATCGTGCCCACCCCCCAGATCGTTCGCGCCCCCTCGCTCCGTCTGATCGCTCCCTCCCGCCCCGTTTGATCGCGCCCTTCAGATCACTGGTCGTCTCCCCCATCTGTCTGCCCCGCCTGACCACTTTCCCCCCGACTGGCTTCTTCCCGTCTGCCTGGCCGCTCCCCCCTGCCTTTCTGCCCAGGCGAGACAGTCCCCCCCCGCCCCCCCCCCGCCCTCGGCATGCTGCCTCCGTCCGCAACCTCGAATCCGTCCGCAGTTTCAAAACAGCAGCGGTCTCCCCCCCTCGCCATGGATCCCCCACTCTTCAAGTTGCTCCCTCGATCTGCAGCAACTTCCCCCCCTCAAGTAGCACCACGATGTGATTGGTAGTTCTCGCAGCAGCGACGCGCAATGGAAAGCTCTGGTCGATCAAACGCCGGCGCATTTAGCGAGTGCCTACAGCGCACATCGTGGAGGCGATCCTAATGGGCCAAGAGATCTTCATGGTCCGGCTCAATTCGGCAGATGTAGCTCCTGAGTTACTCACCAGTTCACCATATGCGTCCATGAAGGGGGGTCATATACATGGTCCCTTGGTACCGTGGCTTTACTGTGGAGGCATTTGTGCTCCACAACAGGTTTCTTCGGCACCCGGTCACCCTTCTTTTCCCCGGCCTGGCGATAGAGTATAGCCAGTTGGTGGAAGACTTTGGTCGGCTCTTCGGCACTATCCTTCCCGCGTCTTTCGCGGATGTAGTGATAGCGGTAGGAATCCCCAAGGTACAGGTGGCTGTGAAAGAGGTCAAGAATATCCCACAGTTCCTAGAGATTGAGGCAAGAGGGCACTCCTTTAGGCACCAGAGCAATGCTTGCGCTGCCACGACTTTGGGCATCAAGGAGCAGTTTATACGTGTTTTGGAGCCAAGGCAGCTCCACCATCAGGCCCATAGGTGGACGCTAACGGCTTCACATGGGTCCAAAGAGGACACAGAGGGCAACGGCAAGGGGGGCGTAGCCAGCTCCTCAGACCCAGCCTCGTCAGCATGGAGCGGGGAGGGGGGGGGGGGAGGGGGGGAGCCACGCCGCCTCGACAAAGCACTCCACAGCCCCCCCTGCCAATCCCACCCAGCAGGACCGAAGTCCTGCACATCCACCACCCACGCCACAGACTACATCGCCCGAGTTTCCACAACCCCACACCCATCTCCCCCACATCCCATGCCCCCCCCCCCCAAAATGATCATCGCCCACAGCCCCCCCTTTCTAGGGCCACCAATCCCCCCCCACACCCACCATGCATCTTTGTCCATCCCACCATCCCTCGATCCTCATCCCCCCCACCACCTCCCCTACCGAGCACCCACCCCCAATCCGCACCCGGTTTAGGTGGTCCCCCCCCAGCCTCACCCCTGATCCGCACCCGGTTTAGGTGGTCCCCCCCCTAGCCTCACCCCCCATCCTCTCACAGGAGGCCGTGAGCCGCCAGACACACCTACTTCCTCCTCGCACTAGTAGTCCTCCCCCTCCCATATAGCCACCAACTCATCCGCCCTTGCCGCCCATCACACCTTCCCGAGACAGGCACAGTTGTTGCCATAGGAATTCTTCCGCAGTGGCCCATGGTCCTACCTCAGAGTTGCGGAGCGTTCCCACCACCTCTAGAGGTGGGGATCTTCGTGGTTCGTAAGTCAAGGAGAGGCAAGGCCCATCTACTAGCACCACTGGATCGACCAAACTACACCTTTTTTTCTTCAATCCTCTCACTCAGAGGAGTCAACAACTACACAGATAGAGGAGGAGTTGAAGAGTCAGGTGGTGGATCATATCTCCTAGTGGATGGGAGATGAATGATTAGCACTGTTTGCACAGCTGTGGCGTGGGTACATGATGGACATTAACTAGTGGCCTGGTGCCGAGGTCCCACACTTGAGCATTATCTTTCGAGCCCCTCCACAGTGGAGAGCTCCGAGGGACGTGATCGAGTGGCCCCTCGCACAGGCGGCCCGTTTCTACCAGTGTACCGAGTCATGATTCTCAGCATGGCTGATAGATGCATTGATAGTACCACCTGGAGCATCTATCACCCCTATGGTTCGGGCGAGGGACACCATGGGGGACTGGAGTTCACCATCTAGACTGGCGGCAAAGCGTACTTGCATGCCTCACAATTTCTCCTCCTTATTAGCAGCCTCTACACCGAACAGATACCTGTTTGGTCAATCACAGGTTCCCCATGAGCTTACATCTAGCATCCTGGAATGTGAATAGCCTCCACTACAGTGGGGCATGTGGTTCCAGGAAGTTGATTGTTCGGCAGGAGCTGCAGCCTGCCCGGCTAGAGGATCGACATCTTACTTCTACAGGAACACAAGCTCACCACCACCCAGGCCCAACAGGTAGGGAAGGTGCTTCCGAGCAGCTCGCACACTTATTGGGAGCACGCCATAGATGCCCACGGCAGGAGTGGAGGCATTTGCACCTCTATTGGACTGAGTCTCACAATCTGTGTACGAGACCACGGGATGATAGTGGCAGGGAGGGCTCTATGGGTGAGATTGGATATTGGGGACTCGTGCCTTGAAGTCCTCAATGTCTATTCCCCTACGAAGGTCAGGGCACGGAGCAGGTTTTGGGTGGAGATCGCAGATGGACTCCCACAAGTGGACTCTTGGATCATTGGAGGAGACTTCAACAATCTAGAGGCTCTAGAGGACCAGTACGGAAGAGGTAGAAACTACCAGAGCATGGCTAAGGAGGAGCATGAGGCATGGGAGGTCTTTCTACTAGCAGTAGGAGCACGCGATGCTTGGAGAGACCCTGCCTTCCACAAGAGGGAGAGGTCGTTGGACTTCACCTAGGGATACAGGTGGCTAGGGGGAGCCCTGCTGGAGAGATTGGACAGGTTTTATGTGGGAGAGTGGAGAGGCTCTCATAGAGGCCAGATTGAGCAGTTGGGAGGCACCACGTTGTCCGATCATTGCTCGATTCTCCTGACACTTGACCCCCCAACATCCGCCCTAGACACACGATCCTGTCGGATCCATGACTCGATCTATAGAAGGGAGGAGGTAAGGAGACAGATAGAGCGAATTTGGACTAGAGAGTGGGGTAGGAGGGACCAGATAGTAGAGGAGGTTGCAGAGGACCTAGTAGAGTCAAGTAGAATCTGCAAAGAGGCAGCCATACAGGCCAAGTAGCAGAGTTGGGAGGAGGAGAGAGCACTCCGGAAGACCTTGCAGCCACACAGGGATTATTAGAGGAGGCACCAGGGGACCCCACCCTCCACGCAAGGGAGGTGCGCGCGTGGGCAGCCATTGCTGGCCTAGAGGACAGGCGCTTGGAGTTTTCTTTCCGAACCTCAGCAACCTTTTGGGCGTGGAAGGGGAACAAGATGTGTAGGAAGTTCTTCCAAGTGCACCAGCCTTGAACCGCAAGAGAGCAGATACGCAGCCTTTGGGATTAGTATGGGAGAACTCGTTCTAGCCCAGATGAAGTGATGGAGATTACCACCGAGTATTATATGCGCCAAGAGAGATAGCTTCAGCTAGAGGACAGAGATGTAGAGAGCAAGTATGGGATCACATCTCGTCCCTCGTCATAGAGGAGATGGGACGCTCCCTCCTAGCCCCCTTCACAGAGAAGGAACTAGAGGAGGCTTTCCATACACAGGATGGGCAGAACTGCCCAGGGGAGGATGGCCTCTTTAGGACCTTCTTCACTACCTACTGGGAAGTGGTGAAGGACCCCCTATTGATAGCCTTCCAGGAGATTTTCACTTCAGGACAGATGCTAGGGACTCAACATCACTCCCGCCCCCAGTAGTTTCTTCCAATCCTCGATTCTATTTGAAGGAAGCTGACCTACTAGAGCACGGCTCGCCTCTCACTAGCAGGCCGAGCCCTGGCGGTTAACCAAGTCCTCCTAGCGACGGCTTGATACATCGCCTTCTATTGGTGCTTCTTCTCATCCTGCGTAGTGCAGCTTCGCCGCCTAGTGCAGAATTTCCATTGATCCGGTTCAGACGGCTCCAGGGATTCCAGGGCCAAGGTGGTGTGGGCGACCATCATACAACACCAATCAAGGGGAGGCCAGCGGATCATAGACTGAGAGTATCAGACGACGGCTTCAGGGATTCTAGGGCCAAGGTGGTGTGGGTGACCATCATACAATACCAATCAAGGGGAGGCCAGGGGATCATAGACCAAGAGTATCAGACTATGGCCCTCTTGGGCAAGCTAGTTGTTCGCGGCCTCACACTAGGAGGGCAGACATGGAAGGTCCTATTGCAGGCGGGTCTTCACGACTGCAGACCGAGGCTTGTGGCGGTGAGTGAAGGCCATCCCTGAAATGGATCTGCACGTCAGCCCAGATCACCCCGCCCACATTACCTTTCCTACGCAGCTTGCTCCGCGTGTGGCACGGCCTCCATAAGGTCCTAATCCAGAGCCCCCTAGGTTGCCAGGAGGAGATCGATCATCAGCCAGTGATCTAGAACCCTGATGTCAAAGATTGGGAAGGGGAACAAATTGGCCGGCGCCCCCACATTCAATGGGCTGGTTGGGAGGTCTGCCCAGCTCGTACCATCAGGACATGGTAGGAGTTGTACAGGAAGGTGGACGAGGAGGTGCTGCAGTGAGTATCAGGTTGCCAGAGAGAAGTGGAGCTGAGGAGAAGGGAGACAGACGCAGTAATACCTCAGGAGTCGCTTGCTCCCCCGAGACGAGAGCCAATAGAGCCCGGGGAGGTATGGGCCGCTAGGTTTTTACCAATAGGCATCCCCCTATAGGTGGCAGGTAGAGTGGGCGACGCTCCACCTAGGACCCACTTCACCGTACAGGAGGGGGGGCGTCTGGCCCTTGACAAAGGGCATCAAGATTAGGGGATAGCTATCCTCTCATGGAGGAGGATCCGGGTGATTGGCATTCAGGGGAAGACATGGCGGCTGGACCCTTTTGTCTTCTGGCAGGAACTCAAGGAGTGGCACCTTTGGATCTAGCAGGGTAGGCCACTTGATGAGCTGGAGTGGGACCCCGAAGAGTGGCTATGGCCGGCCACAGCGGTCGCCAATAAGCCACCGAGGTTCCTGGAGTACACTGCTAGGATTGGCAAACACGTACTCATGCAGGAGGATATGGGTTGGGCGCCGTCACATAGCAGGCACTGGCCGGAGCACGGCATCATGGAGCCTTTTCGACAAACCTTCTAGCGCCGCAAATGGGATAGTTGCGAGGCCGAGGAGGGTATTGTATTTCTTATGGCTGGTGGCACATGGAGGCTTGAGGATGGGAAGTCGGCTTGCCCAGATGAAGGAGGGAGGTTGTATGCGCTGCATACAGCAGCATCTAGAAACACCAAAGCACTGCCTTTGGTCGTGTGAGATGGCGCAGCTCGCGTAGAGAGGTGCATGCTACATCCTTCACTGTATAGCACCCAACCTCGGATGTATCTCATGGGAAGCTTTTTGCTAGCAGGTAATCAGCCAAGGCCGCCACCTTTTGTATAAGGTGAGGATGTAGAACACAATATTCGTTATCGAGGCAACAGGGTCATGCGCAATGGTCGGTTTCAAGGCTCCACCCATCCACCAGGTACTGGAGCCCACAACAGACCGCTCTGAGGTATGGGAGATCATAGGGAGTCTTATTGGTTGGCATATTTGGAAGGCGCAGTGTCAGGAGGGTTTCGGTGGAGAGAGACTTTCAATACATGCAACCTTAGAAGAACTCTGGACCTCCATCATCCACTCCCTCTGCGGCTGATGGGATCACATGCAGGGCGAATCCAGAGCTCGTCAAGAGCTCCGATGTCATTTCATGCGCACTTGGGGCGGCCAAGACCTGTTTTTCGTGATGCAGGCACGCAGCCCCAGATGGCATTATATAACCCCCCCCCCCCCCTCCCCCCCCTCCCACAAAATGGCTTCTTGCCCCTATCCCCCCCAAACCGCCTTGAGAGGCTTGTATGCATGATGTACTTGTGACTTTCATCAACTCCAGCTAGTCTGTTGAGTATGAGCACTCCGTTGTAATCAATTTTTTTCTAAGTAATATAATCAACCACATTTTACTTGCAAAAGCAAGTCCTTATTGGTAGGGCCACATGTGCTAAATTTAACATTCAAAGGTTAGTCAGACAAGGATGCCCCCTTGCACCACTTCTCTTTTTATTTTTTGCAAAGGCCATGAGCTCCTTTTTGAGGTATGGAGCTATAGGCATTCGAGTCATGAGACTTCCCATCCCTTCCAGGAATGTTTGAATACTGAGATTACTAATGACACAATTGTTTGTTTGGATGAGGATGACGAGGATTTTAGGGCCTTTGTTGCTACAATGGAGATCTTTTGTAGAGCTTTAGGAGCTCTTATTAATTGCCACAAAGCCAATGGATTTTGGATATGCAATAGTTAGGAGCTACATTGGAAGCCAAGAATTTCACTTGGGTTCCCCGTGGCACCTTAGTGACATACTTAGGGTGCCATGTAGGCATTCATATTTCTTTAGAGTAAAAGTTGACACCCCTACTACTTAGCATTAGGAAAAAGCTATTATATTGGAGCAATGCAAGATTGTCACTAGCAAGGAGGGTGGTAGTGGCAAGCTGGGTGCTATTGGCCACTATGCAGTACATTACTTCTTGTTGGGCCTTCTCTAGCTCATGCATTGGCCACGTGAAGTGATAGATTAAGAATTTCATTTGGCCAAGTGGAAATAGTAGCCGAGATCCAGGGGCGGTTTGGGGATTATTGACCTAGACAGTGAGAGCAGAGCGTTGATGGTAAAGCTCATTGTGAGGGGCCTTCCTTGTGGTGAGGAGCCATAAAAGAAGCTATTACTATTGAGATTAGAAAACATTGCTCTTGATCATACGCGCATGGAAAAGTTTTGGGGCCAGATTTTCTGCATTTGTTGTCATAGGGGCGTGGAGATCAACATCTAGAGGACTTCACCAAATTAACCCAGTCACTGCTGAAGAGAACCTAAGGCAGCCACTTCCCTTCAACTAGCTACTCAGGACAGAGAAAGGCCACACCATTGGAGAGAACCCTTTTATCTTGATGCAGAGTGGTTTGCCTTTCTTGAGTTGTCGGCCCATATACCGAGACAGACTTTGTAGCATCAAGGGTGGCAAGAGTCATAATGGAGAGCATCATGGAAGTGGTACCTTTGGAATGGAGAATTGGCATAGAGACTTGCAATGGGCTCTTCACCAAAAGAGAAATCCTCCTTGCAGTGGTGGCCACCAATGCAGATAATGTATTTACTTTTTCGGTTGAGACGGATGGAAGACTTAGATGAGAGGATTTGAATCAGTCAGAGTTCGTAGGATGCTCTCAATACAGGATGAGAGTTGTGGCTCATTGTGGCAAGACCTGGTACTTGTATCCAAACCATTAGACTTGTATGACAGATGGATGGAGATATTGGACATATAAAAGGAGGCCATTGCAGAGACTTCAATAGGACCTTGGCGAGTGGGTATGGAGAGACCCATTTGCAAAGATGCCACAGGATGTGCCCTTCTTTGGGTATGCCACCAGGTTGGAGAGGAGGATACAAATGAGTAGGATTAGAGTGGTGCTAGCTGCAGCTCAGAGTTGAACTGCCAAGGGTGGAGGAGACTAGATGACAGCTTCAGACCAAGAAGGATTTCACTCTTTCTTTGATAACTAGCACATAGAAGTCTAGTAGTTGGTACATGGCTAGGCTATGGTAGAGATCCTCTTCCTTGCGCTAGATGTGGGGAGCATAGAGGTGCTACATATGGGATTGCCCAAGGGCTCAGCAAGTTTGGAGGAGATGTTAGATATGCTCAATGCCCCACCCACATAAGGTGTCACCAATGATCCATGGTTCTCTAAGTTGTAAGGCCCCCATTACGAGGAGAAGCCATGTGTAAGCACCGACATTGGGTGGGTCCTGACTTGTATGTCAAATGAGGTCTATTGTGACCGGATGGCAAAAAGGTGATCTTTGTGGATCTAGCCTTTGGTAGATAGAGTAGTTATGCTAGTATCAACTTCAAGCAGAATGCACCGAATTGTGGGATGTGGGAGTAATCAAAGGCCCCTATTTTGGGGTCTTGGGGGGCTCCAAAAGTGACCCCTATCCTATCCGTTGCACTACTGCCTGCCATCACGCCCAGCTTTCCCCCTTCCTCCCATCACATTGCGCCTCCTCCCCTCCTCCCGTTGCCCAATCTTTCCCCCCTTCCTCTCGTCGTGTTGCACCTCCCCCTCCCGTCAGCTCCCCCCCCCCCCCCCCCCCTTCCTCCTTCGCCTTGCGGCCCCGTCTGGCAAGTCCCCCACTTGCGTGTTCCGTCGCTCCGGAGCCGGCCATCCGTGGAGTCCGACAGCTCCCCCACCACCAGAAAATAGCAACTGCCCCCCTCCCCATCGACCCCCCTCCCCTCCGATTGCTCTCTCCATCTACAGCAACATCCCCCCCTTCAGTAGCACAACGGCATGATTGGTAGGTTCTCAGCAAGGACACACAATGGAAACCTCTAGACAGAAGCCAGTGCATTCTATGAGTGCCCCCCAGTCAAACACCTTGCACATTGTCGTCTTTGAGGAACATCTCTTAGCCGTCCGTGCCACAGAGCTGGAGCTGAAAGAAACAGTGATCTTTGGCCAAGTCGTAGGACACTCCCCATCTAGGGCCCAGCTTCGGGATTGGCTTCACTCCACGCTGCACATTGGCACAGCGCAAATCACGTAGGCAGTTCTCATGGGTCAAGGGATCTTCATGGTCCGACTCACATCGGCGGACGCAGCCCATGAGCTAGTAGATAGCTAACCGTATGCCTCCACGAAGGGGGTCATCTACATGGTTCCTTGGTATAGTGGCTTCACACTGGAGGAATTCGTGCTCCAAAAGAGGTTTCTTAGACATCTGGTCACTTTACTATTCCCTAGACTCGCACTGGAGTATCGTCAGTTAGTGGAGGACTTTGGATGGCTCTTCGGCACAGTTCTTCCTGCCTCCTTCGCAAATGTAGTATTAGATGGCTCAAAGTAAGTATTACGTTTTGTATCGAATCTGTCATCTGCTGATGAACAACTCTGTTACGGGAAAACAAGCTCGAGAACCCCTCTCTCTCCTCCCGACCACACTTAGGAAGTTCTCCCAGTGCCAGCCCGTCGTGACCCATCTACCAGCTGTCATTACCTAGTGAGTTCTACTATTTTAGTATTACTCACTTCCTAAGCTCCCCTTAACTCCATACGGGCGCCCAAAGCCCCCGTATGGTCATCCCTCGCGCTTGTCTCCCCATATGTTACATTTATTAATGTAACATTTCCTCCCCCTTAAGAATCGGTTTCGTTCTCAAAAACGATGCTTGGGAGGTCCAACTGTAAATTGGAAAACCTTTTCCCTAAGGTACTTACTCGCTCTCATGTTGAGCTTTCTTCTGAACAATCTTTCCATTTTACCAGATATTCTTGACAAATAGTATTCCTCGTTCGTCTGTTATGAACACTTAAAATTCTTTCTAGTTCGTGTGGAATAGATTGGTCACCTATTAGCTCCTCAATGTTATCATTTAAGATTAGATTATCCATATCACCCAACTTCTTTCTTAGCTTGCTTACATGAAAAACTAGATGTGTTTTACTACCAGTAGGTAGTTGGAGCTTGTAAGCATGTTCTCCCACCCTTTTAAGTATTCTGAAAGGACCACAATACCTAGGTGATAGCTTTGAACACCATTCCGTTTTCATGGTTTTAGTTTGTTCACGCACCTTAATATAGACCAATTCCCCTTCTTCAAAGGAGATGTCTCTTCGGTGAGGATCTGCATACTCGATTTTGAGCTTTCTTAATATTTTCTTGAGCAAATTTTAACGTACTATTCATATCCTCCAAAAATTCCTTTGCTGCCTGAACCTTTCCCTTATGCAGTCCTACTGCATGAGGAGCTCTGGGCTGAAACCCATTCATTAGCATAAATGGACTATATCCAGTGGAAGAGTGCTTGGCACTATTATATGCAAACTCTGCTATCGGTAAATACTCTTCCAAATTAGTTTGCCTTTTACTTACATGTGCTCTCAACATATCTTCAAGGATTTGGTTAACCCTTTCATTTTGCCCATCTGTTCGCAGGTGCTCCGTTGTGCTCATGCTATGTTTAGTATCCAATTTCCTAAATACACCACGCCAAAATTTACTATCAAATTTTCTATCCCGATCACAAACTATATTTGCCGGAAGGCCATATAATCGGTATATGTTCTCTATGAACAATCTAGCCAATTCTAGTGTTTTAACATCAGTTGAAGTTGGAATAAACCTAGCCATTTTGGTTAACCTATCCACTATCACCCAGACAGAGTCGTGCCCCCTCTATGTCCTGGGTAATGCGACAATAAAGTCCATGGAGATACTCTCCCATTTTCCCGAATGAATCTCTAATGGGAGGAGAAGTCCTCCCATTTTCAATCTTTCAACTTTATTAACCTAGCATTCATTACATTTGACCACATAGTCAAGGACGTCCTTATTCATTCCACGCCAATACAACTGCCTTTTAATAAGACTATAAGTCTTATTAACTCCTGGATGTCCCACACTAGGGGTATCATGACACTCAAAGAGTATTTGGAGCCTTATTTCTTCATCTTTCGGGACACATACCCTACCCTTGTAGAGTAAATAACCATTATCAATGGTAAAATTCTTCCACTTGAATCCCATTTGAGCAACCCCTGATGCTCCATTTCCTTGTTGAACATCCTCAAATGTTCCTTCCTCAGTGGAGGCTCTTCCATTTGGATCCCCATTTTCTATTGCTTCCCATATGTTGGAATATGCGGGATCAACCTGCCATTTCCCTTTTAAGGATTCAAGTAAATCAGAAGTGAACTTGGTAAGACTCAATTCATTTAGAAAAAGCATTCTGTTGAGTGCATCAGCCACTATATTATACTTTCCTTTTCTATACCTTATCTCATAGTCGAACTCTTGGAGGAGTTCGGCCCATCTGGCTTTACGCCCTTGTAGATCCGGTTGGTCATTAAGCCACTTAATGCTTTCATGATCCGACAAGATCAAAAGTTTGGCGCCGTACAAATAGTGCCTCCATTTCTTCATTGCATGTACTATTGCATACAGCTCCCTCTCATAAACAAAATAATTCTATTTTGCACTGTCTAATTTCTTGCTTTCGAAAGCAACTGGTCGATCTTCTTGTAATAAGACCGCGTCTACTGCCCTATTACTGGTATCAGCTTCAACCACAAATGGTTTATTGGGATCCACAATTAATAATACTTGAGCTATAGCAATAGCTACCTTGAGTTTTTGAAAACTTTCATTTTGGTATGTTCCCGAATTAAAACTCTTTCCTTTCCCTTTAAGTTGGTCCGTCATTGGAACAACTATCTTGGCATTATCTCGAATGAATCTACGATAAAATCCAGATAAATACAGGAAGATCTGCAGCTCTTCCAGGTTCCTTGGAGATGGCCATTCAATAATTGCCCTTACTTTTTCTAGATCCATCTTGATTCCCTCTTTCGAGATAATATGCCCCAAATATTAGACCTCTTGTGCGAAGATTTCACATTTAGTTTTCTTCGCATAAAGGGAATGGGTTCTTAACACTTCGAATACTAACTGTAAATGTTCCTGGTCATGTGCTTGTGCTTCTTGCTGCACTAGACATGTCTCCATGTTTGGTGTCTTTTCCACATGCTTACGCACATTAGAAGTTTGCCTTTTTGAGCACTCCATGGTATGATTTGATGACTTAGCCTGAGAATCCTCATTATGTGACTTCAAAAGTTTTTGCATCCAAGGATTCTTTACAAGCTGTTCGAAAGAGCCAACCATACTGAGGAGTTGTGTCATAAACAAGTCCTGTTCTTGCTCCTCATCCTGTGGCTCAATGTCGGTTCTAGAAGGTGCTGACACCTTTGCACCAATACTCTCTCTTCGGTGTCTACGAGCAGAAGAAGAACTCTCTTCTTCATGAGGGAGTTTTCCTTTGCCTTTATCCATGTATGCCATCACTCTAGTCCTGTAATCTCTCTAAAACTTATGTATGGTCTTTTCACCCAAAACTGTCCAGCTTAAATTCTTACAAAAAAAAAATTCAAATCCCGAGGATGGAACCATTGAACTGGTCTATGACTCACATAAAGCGGTAGTTCCTTCAATTAACACATGGTCTTTACACACATACACACATAAGCAGAGACCTCACTCCCTCGCTCAACACCAAATTGGCCCCGAAGACCGGCACTCCTCTAAGTATTTCTTTATCAATTAAAAGATGGAAAATTATAAAAATGATCATGTTCCAAAATACATAACCTGTGAACAGTCGATTTTCATCTCTTCTGAGTAAATCACAGCTGCATAAGAACAGTACAGCATGTCCAGATCAACATCCGTTTTAGGAAAGCATTTTCTATGACCAAAACTCAATGATTCTTCTGTAGGATTGTAGTCTACAGATCTCAAAAATCACTATTCTGACTGTCCAAGTGCAGAATTCACTGTTCTTACTATCCAGCATGTGCAGAATTCACTGTTCTTATTGTTAAGTATGTGACCAAAACTCAATGATTCGTGTGCAGAATTACAGTCTGCAGATCTCTGAATTCACTGTTCTTACTATCCAGCATGTCCTGCATTTTCTATGACCAATACTCAATGATTCATGTGCAGAATTTCAATTTGCAGATCTCTAAATTCACTGTTTTTACTTTCCAGCATGTCGTGCATTTTCTGTGACCAATACTCAATGATTCATGTGCAAAATTTCAAAGAAAACACAGAATTGTACCTTCGATAAAATCAGCCTATCATGCGAAGCATTTCCTTTGAGAATAGAGAGAGAGTTGATCAGAGGAAGCAACTCTCCATGGCTGATTTTCTTGCAGCAATTTTCCCTCAGCTCCTCAAAACTTCATTCTCTCATCTGCCCCTTATGCCTATTACATTTTATTTAATGCTCTCTCTCTCTTTTGGGAATTTATGCCACATGGCATACATGTAACAATTTTCCCGTTTAAACCTTCTGGTCTAAAATTCTCCATGATCGGTGCAAAATTTGATCTCCACACAGACCAGAGAATTAATCCTCGTGTAAAAACGAAGATAATGACGCGAACAGATTCTGGGGTGCAAAAATAGTAACTCCCTAAATTTTAAGAATGGTGACCCTTGCATTCCTCAAGTTGTTTTGAGAAACTTTTATCATTGTGACCACATCAAAAAGTGTAATGTGGCTCAGTTACGGTGACCTTTATTCCGTGAGCATTCTTACATGTGCATCTTCTGTCTTGGCTAGGCTCTTTGTCCAGCACCATCTCTAGTGGCTAAGCACACAGTCCCAAACTATTGGCATTCTATTCTTCAGTGCCCATTCAATATGAAACTGGTCCTAAGGCTCAGACAAACCATTAGTTCAATTTGTCCCAATGGCTGCCTCTTCTAGCCATGCAAAGATCTCGGCTTATTCCAAGAGAACTCTAGGGGTAAGAAGCAACAACAATAAAAAAAAGCAAAATAAATTATTTATTTAAGTAAATAAGAAAAGCAACTGTAAAAAGTATCACTACCTAGTGACAGATGGACCAGCGGCAAAGCGCCCCGCAACCCCCACAACTCGTCCCGCCTAGCAGGATCACAGACCCCCTCATCCACCACCCACGGAGGCATCACAAGCTACCTCACCCGAGATCCCACAGCCCCCACCCACACCCCCACCCCCCATGAAAACCCCCCCCAACCCTAGCCCACAGCCTTCCCCTTCCAGGGCCACCAAACCCTCCCCACACCCATCTCATACCTTCGATCACCCCGCCATCCCTTGATCTTTCTCCTCCCCACCATCTCCCCCGCCGATTAGTCCCCCTAATCCTCACCTAGTACAAGTGACTCCCCTCCCCCCGCGGCCCATACTGCCCCTTCCCATAGGAAATGACGAACCTCATATGCCTATATCCTTCCCTCACGAGCAACCTAGCCCCCCCAATCCCCACACAGCCACCAGCTCATATGTCCCTACCACCTGTCACACTTTCCCGAGACAAGCGCAGCTGCTACCACAAGAGTTTTTCCGCAGTGATCCGTGGTCCTACTTGAGATTTGCGGAGCGTGGAGAGTTCACTACCTCTAGAGGTGGGGATCTTCGTGGTCCGCAAGTCACAAAGTGGCAAGGTCCATTTACTAGCACCAGCAGATGGATCAAACTATGCTTTCTTTATTCAGACCTCTCATTCAGGAGACTGGACGATGACACAAATAGAGGAGGAGGTGAAGGGCTAGGTGGCAGACCACATCTCCCAGTGAATGGGATAAGGAAGACTAGCGCTATTTTCCCAACAGTGGCTAGGTTGCATGATGGACACCAACTAGTGGACCGGAGCCAAGGTCCCATATCTAAGCATTATTTTTCGAGCCCCTCCACAGTGGAAAGCATCGATGGATGTGATTGAGAGTGACCCCTAAGACAAGCGGCCTGTTTCTACCAGTTGATAGAGTCACGTCTCTCAGCCTGGTTGATAGATGCCCTGGTGGTACTCCCTGAAGCATCTATTACCCCCATGGTCCCGAGGGCCACAATGGGGGAATGGAGTTACCTTCCAGACCTACCGCAAAGCATATTTGCATGCCCCATAGCTCTTCTTATTCATCAACAGCTTCCATACCGAACAGATGCTTGTTTGGTCAGTCACAAGTTTCCCTATGAGTCTACATCTAGCATCCTGGAATGTGAATAGCCTCCACTACAGTGGGACACGTGGTTCCAGGAAATTGATTGTTTGGCAGGAGTTGCAGCCTGCCCTTGCCGAATGGATCGACATCTTACTTCTGCACGAGCACAAGCTCACCCCCGCCCAGGCCCATCGCGTAGGGAAGATACTCCCAAGCAATTTGCACACCTATTGGGAGTACTCCATCAGTGCCCATGGCAACAGTGGAAGTGTATGCACCTCTATTGGCCCGAGCCTCATTGCCTGTATACGTGACCACGAGACGATTGTGGCAGGGAGGGTCCTATGGATCCGATTGGATATTAGGGACTCGTGCCTTGGAGTCCTCAATGTTTATGTCCCTATTGAGGTCAGGGCACACAGCAAATTCTGGGTGGAGATTGCAATAGGACTCCCAGAGGTGGACTCCTTGATTGTTGGAGGAGACTTCAACAACCTGGAGCCTTTAGAGGAGCAGCCGGGCAGAGCCAGAGATTACCAGGGTATAGTAGGGGAGAAAAAGGAGATATGGGAGATCTTCATCCTCGCAATAGGAGCACGTGATACTTGGCAGGACCTAGCTTTCCACAGAAGGGAGAGGTCACTGGACTTCTCTTCAAAATACAGGCGGCTGGGCGGAGCTCTTCTAGAGCGGTTGGACACGTTCTATGTGGGAGAGTGGGTATCCTCTTGCGGTGGCCAAGTAGGGAAGTTGGCTCGCACCACTTTGTCTAATCATTGCCTACTCCTCCTTACACTTGATGCTCCAGCTTCAGCCTTGGACACGCGATCCTGCCGGATCCTTGACACGATATATAGGAGGGACGAGGTGAGGAGGTAGATTGAGCAGTTGTGGACTAGGGAGTGGGACAGAAGGAACAAAGATCGCAAAGGGGGTTGCAGAGGTCCTAGCTGAGTCGAGGAGGATCTTCTAGGAGACAACCCTACACGTCGGGCAGCAAAGCTAGGAGGAGAAGAGAGCACTCCAGAGAGACCTGGCAACCACGCAAAGACTGCTCCAAGAGGCACCAGGGGATCCCACTCTCCACGAACATGAGGTGTATGCAAGGGCAGCCCTCGCCGGTCCCCAAGATAGGCGCTCAAAGTTTTCCTTCTGCACCTCAACAGCCTTTTGGGTGCGGAAGGTAGACACGATGTGCAAGGAGTTTTTCCAGGTGCATCAGTCTCGCACCTCAGGAGATCAAATTCGCAGCCTCTGTGATCAGTATGGGAGGATTCGCTCTAGCCCCAAATGAGGTGATGGAGATTGCCACTGACTACTGCAGATATCTTTTTCAGCAGGAGGCAATCTCAGCTAGGGGACAACACTATAGACAACAAGTCTCGGACCACATTCCGTCTCTCATCACACAAAGGAGATGGGACACTCCCTCCTAGATCCCTTCACAGAGAAGGAACTAGAGATTTTCCATGCATAGGATGGGCAGAAATGCTCGAGAGAGGATGGCCTTTCTAAAGCCTTCACTATCTACTAGGAGGCGGTGAAGGACCCCCTATTGCTAGCCTTTCACGAGATCTTCAGCTCAGGACGGATGGCAAGGAGTCTATCGGCAGGTCTAATCAGTCTCCTCCCCAAAGGGGGAGACCAGCTGGAGCTATCCCAATGAAGACCAATCACCCTGTTCTCAATAGCCTATAAGACACTGGCCAAGATGATCGGTAGGCGACTCCGCCGCGTACTTCCAGACATCATTCATGACACACTGACAGGTTCTATCCAGGATAGGAGCATCCTAGACAATGTCTTCACCTTCTTCGAGGCGACTAAGTGGACCCATCACTATAGTTGTCAGGTACAAAAGGTACGATACGGTACGGTACAATAAAATATGATACTAATTGGTACCTTTTGATTTTATAAGGTACGGTATGATATTAGTATGAAAAAAAAAATGATGATTTTTTTAATTAACACAAATCATAAATCATTAAATAATAGATCATAGAATACATGTTTAAAGTGGAAATAGCCATTTCATTACAGAATAAGATGAATACATGAGGGTGACCATCGTAGTCGCATGGGCTACGCAAAACATGCAATACAACTACAGTCTAGTATATCTAATACAAAAAAAAAGAGAGACCTATGTCATATGAATCTATGATAAGGCATCACTATCATCATCATCATCATCATCATCATCATTAGAACCATCTGAGTGCTCATCAAGAGAGTCTAAAGATGACTCGTTGGCATCCGATGATGAGACACACACATACTCATCCTTACTAATGAGGTTACCATCATCATTAAATGATGGCTCCCTAGGTGGCAACTGTGTAGGCAAGGGGGGATGTCATCATGAGACACAAGATGTGAGCTACTAGAGCCCCACCTTACATATGTCTACAAGCCACTCGAACCACCCCTCCTCGATGATGGAAGGCGTGGAATGACCATGCCCCTGCTACCACCTACTCAAACTCCTCACCCACGAGCACGTTGACTACGAGTGTCATGAATATCTACTACTTTAAGCTCTCTATAGAGCTCTGCAAAAATCTCCTCCTCCTCCTTGTCCACCTCCTTATGTATACTCGGAAGAGTGTCGCCCGTTAACTTGAATGTATCAATATTCACCTACACAATGCAGTGATGCACGTAAGATTGATCATTGTAAATGCTGAAATCTAAATTGTAAAGTATAAAGTTTAAACTTCAAAGTTTAAAGTTTAAAAGTTAGAATAATAAATTTTAAATGTTATGGTTAAGTATTTAAGCTTTACATGCTTCGGACTACCCATGCTTATCATAGCCCTCATCATGCGTAAGTTAGTGCGGCAATAGACTAGCCGCTCTAATTGTCGTGTGCTAAACCGATTACGAAACTTTGTGTGAATGAGAGATAGGCACTCTAGTTTCTCTCACATGCACCCAAAGAGCAATCCTGGGCAAGGACCCTCATGGCTAAGGGTTGAAGGGTCTCCAGTGCATATCCAAAGTTTTGCCACCAAAATAAAGGCTTCACAAGTGACTCTCTCCTCCAACAAGTGGGAGAACCAAAAGCCACATGCCCTCTCTAATCTGCATAGCATCCTAGCTCCTGTAGCACTGCATTGTGGTCATCCATAGGGACCACATGAGTCAAATAAGCAAGCTGGTCTGAACGGAACTCTCTATCATCTATGACCGCCAGTGACTTGTAGACCGGATGTACCAATGCGGCAAAACCATCGATGCGTTTATGCATCCACGCCCGTCTCCTCTTTGCTATCTCTAAAACATGTGCACGCTGTGTCTCTATGATCACTGTACAAGCACGTGCCTCCGTCAATGCCGCTCTAAAGAAGTGAACGAGAAGGCCCATGGTGAACCCCTCGCAATCACTCATATGTAACAACCTATAAAAGGGAGTCACAACAATGACAACGACACGGACTTTTTGCCACAATTCCTAATTAAGGCACAAGCACTGCATGGCTTTGGCCTCCTTTGTCTCATGCTCATCCCACTCATTCCATAGAGTGGACACCACTATTGGACCGCACCTCATAAAAGCGTTCCAACAACAACCACATGTAAGCAAAGTGAGTTGAAGAAGGCTTCTTCAACTCCAGTGTGCTATACTCACGATACATCGCAAGCACCTTTACCTTTACCGTGAAAAAATGTGACAATTGATGTAGCTTTGCGGACCACCCTCTTCACCCGCTTGAACTTCCCAATGTCCTCCATGAGCAAGTCCAAACAATGACTTGCACATGGAGTCCACACAATCATAGGAAACTCAGTCTCAAGCAAACGGCCCATGCACTGACCATTCGATGCATTGTTGGTAACAACTTGCAGCACATTTGAGGGGCCCACCTACAAACATAATTTACAAATTACAAGTTATGTATAAATCAAATTTCAATTATGAATCATGATACTATCATAATGAAAGAAAGTAAAACAAATTTAGAACGTAAATTGCAATGTATACCTCAATGATAGCTTGTCGAATGTGATGGTAAATAAATGCGCCCATCGTTTTTCTCCCCCTCTTGCCGGGGTATCTATGGCCCGCAAAAAGTAAGTGCCGAGTGCACATGAGACGAGTATGTTGATGATGCCCCATTTCTTATAATCACTCCATCCGTCGATGAGAATGGAGCAACCATATTTTATCCATGCGGCCTGAATAGAATCAAGGGCTCTATCAATCCTCTCCTTCTTTTCAATCTTTCTCGTCCTCATGTTGTTGTATGTGACACCAGTCCATCCTTCACATGGACCCACATTGGCAATGGCATCTTCTTCCATTGCTCTTGATTTAGGACATTGAATGCAAGATTGCACTCAATCACCGTGCGTGCAATTTCAATGCCCGCAAGTCAATGCCTTTCTCTAAGAAAGGCAATCGATCCACGCACATGACCGGGAGCTTGAGAGAGAGACGATTGTCTCTCTGGCAACGCATGAGCCTCCACTCTTTGTCTTTTACCGGAGCCAAATGCCCACATTGGATGCTTCCTCGTTAGTAGGCATAGAAGTTAGTGCCAATAAGCCACTTCCTCCTCCTCTTGTGGATTCCCCTCTCATCTTGGCGAGAATCTCCTCCGCAATGTTTTAAGGGATCTCCTTGCATGGAGATACTTGCCCCCCCATCTTGGAACGATGTTGGAGAAGCCGAGTTGCACCACTTGTATAGTGCTTTCCGCAATACTTGCATGTCCAATGGTGGGAGTTGGACTTCTTTGTGTCCCTCTCCACATGGATCGCATGCAAATTGAAGGCCTCGTGCTTCTCACGAGTCATGGTGCCGATGACGGATAAAGAGGCCCGAGACACACACACACACACACACACAGAAAGAGAGACTTGAGTCTCGACTCTTGAAAGTTGAGAGGGAGACTTGAGAGGCCCGAGGGTTGGGTTAAAGTTGAAAGAGCAAGAGTGAGAGAGAGGGGATGGGAGATGAGAATTGCAAATGCTTTGATAGGGTGCGGGATAGAGGGGATGGGAGATGAGATTTGAGAATGGAAAATGCTTCGATAGGGTGCGGGAAAGAGGGGATGGGAGGTGACTCGTGAGATTCGAGAATGACAAATCACAAGTCCATTCAAGAATCAAGTTCCAAGAGAAGAAGATGAGAATGGTAAGTCACAAGTGCTTGCTGAATTGGTGTGGAAGCATGGAGGAGAGGAGCACCTTTTGTAGATGAGAGGAGGGTCAAAGTTCAAACAGTCAAAGAGGGGTCAATGGTCAAAGAGAGGGCTGCCAGCTAGAAGGAATCCAAAGAGGGCTGGGAAGGGTAGTGCATGGCTGGAAAAGGGAGTAAGGTGAGGTATCCAAGGCTTCCCATCCCCCAAAAAGTGCCATGCAGGTAGGCGGAGTAAAAGCGGGGGCGCAAGAATCGTGTGACGCGAAATGTAGGACACGCAAGCGGCATGGCCTAAACAGGCCCAAAATATTGTATGAATACGTACTGTAGGGCACCGTATGGTACCGTACAATTCGTACCGTATGAACCTATCCGTACGACCTACGAAGGCAACTATGCCCAGCACAGTGGTCAAGGATTGGCTATACTTCTACTTGACTTCAAGAAAGCCAATGACATGGTTGACTAGAACCTCTTAGAGGGCACCATGGTGAGGTTGGGCTTCTCCCAGGCATGGATCCATGGGGTTTTTGCACTTTACAGCTATCAGCTACCAGCAGGGTTCTCATAGGTGGCAGCAAGGGGGAGGAGTTTTGGCTGGAGAGATCTTTCCGGCAAGGCTGTCCTTTTGCCCCATATATGTTCCTACTCTTTGCAGAGCCAATGTCCTACTTCCTCAGGACACATGTGAGCAGGCTACATGGCCTTCGACTTCCGGTGAGATAGGAGACGGCGGAGCTGTTAGATTCAAAGTAAGTAGATGATACTGCCCTGAATGTCGATTGGTTTTCTTACGGATCCAGACTCTACCACGAAGTGGGGCGTCCACTTGGGATTCAGATGGGTATGTAGAGGGTAGACCGTCCGATACCTAGGGTTCCAGGTGAGATTCGATATCACTCCTACCCTATAGTTTCTTCCAGTTCTCGACTCTATCAAGTGGAAGCTAATCTATTGGAGTACTACCCGCCTCTCCCTAGTGGGCTGAGCCCTGGTGGTCAACCAGGTCCTCCTAGCGATGCCTTGGTACATTGCCTTGTGTTGGTGCTTCTCCTCGTCTTGTGGGTTCAGCTTCGCCGCCTAGTGCGGAATTTTCTCTGGGCCGGCTCAAATGGTTCTAGGCATTCTCGGGTCAAGGTGGCGTGGGCGACCATCATCCGGCATCGGTCTGAGGAAGGGCTTGGAATCAGAGACCCAAAGTTCAAGAGCTTAGCCCGCCCTTTTGGGCAAGCTAGTAGTTCACAAACTCACACCAGAAGGGCAAACCTGGAAGGTCCTTTTGCATAGGAGGGTCTCTAAGAGTGCAGGCCGAGGCTTGGTGGTGATTGGAGGACATCTTTGAGATGGATCTTCACGACGGCCCAAATCACACTGCCCAGATCTTCCTTCCTCTGAAATCTACTTCGTGTGTGGTAGAAACTCCACATGGCCCTTATTCAGAGCCCCCCAGGATGCCAGGAGGAGATAGACAGCCAGCAAGTGGTTTTTTTTTTCCAAGTAAAATGTGGCTAATTATATTACTAAAAAAAACTCATTACAACGGAGTGCTCATGCTCAACAGACTAGCTGGAGCTGATGCAAAGTCACCAATATATCATGTATACAAGCCTCTCAAGGCGGTCTAGGGGCGATGGGGGCAAGAAGCCATTGGGGGGGGGGGGGGGGGGGGGGGGAATGTATCGCCCTGGATGAGCCCTGCACCTAATCCCATCGGCCGTAGAGGGAGTGGATGATAAAGGTCCAGAGCTCTGCTAAGGTCCCATGTGCTGAAAGTCTCTCTCTACCGAAAGCCTCCTGACACCGCACCTTCCAGATATACCATCCAATAAAACTTCCTATGATCTTCCATACCTCCGAGCGGTCTGTTGTGGGCTCCAGTACCTAGGTGCCTGAAGGTCCATCTGAAGGGCTCCGTGATGCTATCCTCTGCCCAGTGCCTGCTACGTGACGGCTCCCAATCCATATCCTCCTGCATCAGTACATGTTTGCCAATCCTTGCAGTGTACTCTAGGAACCTGGGTGGCTTCCTGGCGACCGCAGAGACCGGCCATAGCTACTCTCCTGGATCCCACTCCAACTCATCAAGTGTATTGCCCTCCCAGATCCAAAGGCGCCACTCCCTGAGCTCCTTCCAGAAAACATAGAGATCTAGTCGACAAGTCTTCCCCTGAAGGCCCACCACCCGAATCCTCCTCCACGAAAGGGCAGCAATCCTCTCATCCTGCTGCCCTCTGTCAAGGGTCAGACGTCCCCCCTCCTGAACGGTGAAGAAAGTCCCTTGCAGGGCGCCGCCCACTCTGCCTGCCACCTGAAGGGGAATACCTGCTGGTGAAAACCTAGCTGCCCATACCTCCTCGGGCTCTATCGGCTCTTGTATTGGGGGAGCAAGCCACTCTTGACGTATTGCTGTGTCTATCTCATCGATGGCCTCCACTCGCCGCGAAGCCTCGGTCTACACTCCTGAAGGCCCCCACTCGCCGCCAAGCCTTGGTCTACAGTCCTGAAGGCCCTCCTGCAATAAGACCTTCCAGGTTTGCCCTCCTGGTGTAAAGCCGCAGACAATTAGCTTGCCCAAGAGGGCCATACTTTGATACTCTGGGTCTATGATCCCAAGCCCTCCCTCTGACCTATGTCGTATGATGGTCGCCCACGCCACCTTGGCCTTGGAATCTTTGGAACCATCAAACCCTGACCAAAGGAAATTCCGCACTAGGGGGCGAAGATGTACTACGTAAGATAAAGAGAAGCACCAACAAGAGGCGATGGATATGGCCATCGCTAAGAGGACCTGGTTAACCACCAGGGCTCGTCCGGCTAGTGAGAGGCGAGCCATGCTCTAGTAGGTTAGTTTCCTCCGAATAGAATTAAGCACAGGAAGAAACTGCTGGGCAAGAGTGATGTCGAGTCCCACCTGGAACCCTAGGTACCAGACGGTCTGCCCTCAAACCAACCATCTAAATCCCAGGTGGATGCCCCACTCCATGCTAGATTCCGGGTCTGTGAGGAAACCAACTGACTTTCACCACTTTATTTTCACTCCGGTTACAGAACAGAACACGTCAAGAGCCAGCCTCACTCTCTCCAGCATCAACTCGTCATCATCTATGTAGAGGGTTGTATTAGCTGCATACTCTGAGTCTAACAACTCAGTCTCCTCTCTCACTGGAAGTCGGAGGCCGCGTAACCCACTCACACGTGACCTGAGGAAGTGAGACATCGCCTCTCTGAAGAGAAGAAACAGGTATGGGACCAAGGGCAGCCCTGTCGAACCGATCTCTCCGGCCGAAACTCCTCCCCTTGCCTTCCGCCTATGAGAACCTTGCTAGTGGCGGATCTGTAAAGGGCAGAGACCCGACAAATCCAAACCTGGGGGAATCCCAACCTCACCATGGTGCCCTCTAGGAAATCCCGGTCCACCCTGTCATAAGCTTTCTTGAAATCCAAGAGTAGTACGACCAGTCTCTACCCACTGTGCTAAGACCACTCTGTCGCCTCAAAGAAGATAAATACATTGTCTAGGATGCTCCTATCCTAGACAAAGCATGTCTGTGTGTCATGGATAATATCTGGAAGCTCCAACGAGTCTCCCCCTTTGGGGAGAAGACTAATAAGGCCTGCCGAGAGACTCCCTGGCATCTCTCCTAAAGTAAAACTCTCCTGGAAGGCCATCAGTAGGGCGTCCTTTACCACTTCCCAATAGGTAGTGAAGAAGGCCTTAGAGAGGCCATCCTCCCCCGGGTATTTCTACCCATCCTGTGTATGGAAAGCTTCCTCTAGTTCCTTCTTTGTGAAGGGGGCTAGGAGGAAGCATCCCATCTCCTTTGTGACGAGGAACTAGATGTGATCCCATACCTACTGTGTACATCTTTGTTCTCTAGCTGAAGTTGTCTCGTGCTGGAAGAGGCGCGTGTAATAGTCGGTGGCGATCTCCATCACCTCGTCTGGGTTGGAACGAGTCCTCCCATACTGATCCCGAAGGCTACGTATCCATTCTCGTGCGGTGCGAGGCTGGTGCACTTGGAAGAACTCCCTGCACATCGTGTCCCCCTTCCGCGCCCAGCAGGCTGCTGAGGTTCAAAAAGAAAACTCCGAGCGCCTATCCTCTAGGCCAGCAACAATTGCTCGCGTGTGCACCTGCTATGTGTGGAGCGTGGGATCCCCTGGTGCCTCTTGTAATAATCTTTGCGTGGCTGCAAGCTCCTGCCGGAGTGCTCTCTCCTCCTCCCAACTTTGCTGCCTGGCCTATATGGCTGCCTCTTGGCAGATTTTACTCGGCTTTGCTAGGACCTCTTCAACCTCCTCTGCTATTCGGTCCCTCCTGCTCCACTCTATGGTCCAAATCTGCTCTATTTGTCTTGTCACCTCCTCCCTCCTATACAACGAGTCAGGGATCGGACAGGATCGTGTGTCTAGAGCGGATGCTGGAGTCTCAAGTGTCACAAGAACTAGGCAATGATCGAACAACGTGGTGCCTACCAACTGCTCAATCTAGCCTCCACGAGAGTCTCCCCACTCTCCCACATAAAACCTGTCCAACCTCTCCAGCAAGGCTCCACCTAGCTGCCTATATCCCCAGGTGAAGTCCAACAACCTCTCCCTCCTGTGGAAGGCAGGGTCTCTCCAGGCATCCCGTGCTCCAACAACCAACATGAAGACCTCCTATGCCTCTTGCTCCTCCCTAGCCATGCCCTGGTAGTTTCTACCTCTGCCCTGCTGGTCCTCCAGAGACTCTAGATTGTTGAAGTCTTCTCCATTGATCCAAGAGTCTACCTCTCCGAGTCAATCCGTGATCTCCACCTAGAGCTTGCTGCGTGCCCTAACCTCCGTAGGGGCATAGACATTGAGAACTCCAAGGTACGAGTCCCCAATATGCAATCTAACCCATAGACCCTCCCTGCCACTATCGTCTCATGGTCTCGTACACAGGCGGTGAGACTTGGGCCAATAGAGGTGCAAACGCCTCCACTCCTACCGTGGGCACCTATGACATGCTCCCAGTAAGTGTATGAGCTACCCGGAAGCACCTTCCCTACCCGCTCTGAGCCTGGGTGGGGGTGAGCTTATGCTCCTGTAGAAGTAAGATGTTGATCCATCCGGCCAGGGCAGACTGCAGCTCCTGCCGAAATATCAACTTCCTGGAACCACGTGCCCCAGTGTAGTGAAGGCTATTCACATTCCAAGATTCTAGGTGTAAGCTTATGGGGAAACCTGTGACACTGACCGAACAGGCATTTGTTCGGTCTGGAGGTTGTTGATGAGGAGAAGAAACTGCGAGGCATGCAAGTACACTTTGCCGCCGGTCTGGACGGCGAACTCTAGTCCCCCATGGTGGCCCTCGTCCGCACCATAGGAATGGTAGATACTCCAGGTGGTACTATCAATGCATCTATCAGCCATGCTGAGTTGTGACTCGGTACACTGGTAGAAACGGGCCGACTGTGCCAAGGGCCACTCGATCACGTCACTCGAAGCTCTCCACTGTGGGGGGGCTTGAAAGATAATGCTCAAGTGTGGGACCTTCGCACGAGCCCACTAGTTAATGTCCATCATGCACCCATGCCACTATTGTGCAAACAATGCTAATCCTTCATCTCCCATCCATTGGGAGATGTGATCCACCACTTGACTCTTCAACTCCTCAATCTATGTAGTCATCCACTCCCCTGAGTGAGAGGATTGAAGAAAAAAGGCGTAGTTTGATCCATCCGATGGTGCTAGTAGATGGACCTTGCCGCTCCTTGACTTACGAACCACGAAGATCCCCACCGCTAGAGGTAGTGGAAACTCTCCGCGCTCCGCAACTCTCAAGTAGAACCATGGGCCATTGCGGAAGAACTCCTGTGGCAAGAGCTGTGCCTGTCTCGGGAAGGTGTGACGAGTGGCAGGGGCGGATGAGCTAATGGCTGTATGGGAGGGGGAGGACTGCTGGTGCAAGGAGGAAGTAGGTGTGTGTGGCTCATCACCTCCTGTGGGAGGATGGGGGGTGCTTGGTAGGGGAGGTGGTCGGGAGGAAGAGGATCAAGGGATGGTGGGATGGACAGAGATGCATTGCGGGTGTAGGAGGGGACTGGTGGCCCTAGAAAGAGGGAGCTATGGGCCAGGGTTAGTAGGGGAAGGGGTCATGGGATGGGGGGGGGGGGGGGGGGGGGGGGGGCGCTGGGGTGGTTGGTTGTGGGGGCTGTGGAAACTCAAGCGAGGTAGTCTGTGGCGTGGGTGGTGGATGTGGGGGGACTGCGGTCCTGCCAGGTGGGACGGGCTGTGGAGAGTGCTCTTCTAAGGGGGCGTGGCTCCCCTCCTGCTCCCTGCTGACGAGGCTTGGTCTAAGAGGCTGGCTGCACCCCCCTACCATCGCCCTGTCTGTCATCTCTGGACCTGTGTGAAGCCGTCAACGTCCACCTGCGGGCCCATTGGCGGAGCTGCCTTGGCTCTAAAACGTGTACAAACTGCTGCCTAATGCCCAAAGTCGTGGCAACGCAGGCACTGCCCTGGTTGCCCAGTCACAACGACCTGCTGCCTAAAGGAGTGCCCTCCTACCTCAATCTCTAGGAACTGTGGGATATTCTTGACCTCTTTCACAACCACCCGTACCTTGGGGACTCCTGCTGCTATCATTGCATCTGTGAAAGACACGGAAAGGATAGTGCCGAAGAGCCGACCAAAGTCTTCCACCAACTGGCAATACTCTATCTCTAGGCGAGGGAAAAGAAGGGTGACCAAGTGCCGGAGAAACCTCTTGTGGAGTGCAAACACCTCCACAGTAAAGCCATTATACCAAGGGACCATGTATATGACCCCCTTCATGGACGCATATAGTGAATTGGCAAGTAACTGGCGACGTGTGTTCGCCGAACTGAGCAGGACCATGAAGATCCCTTGGCCCATTCGGACCACCTCCACGATCTGTGCTGTGCCGATGGGCAGCGTGGAGTGAAGCCAGTCCCGAAGCTGGGCCCTGGCTAGGGAATGTCCTACTACCTCACCATAAATCGGTTTTTCCTTTAGCTCTAGCTCCATAGCTCGGACAGCTAAGAGCTGTTTCTCAGAGAGGATGACGCGCAAGGTGTTTGACTGGGGGGCACTCGCTGAGTGCATTGGTGTCTAACCAAAGGTTTCCATTGTGCATCCCTTCTGAGAGAACTACCAATCACGTCGCGGTGCTACCCGAGGGTGGAAGTTGCTGCAGATAGAGGGAACAGCTGTAGAGTGCGGGATCAAGGGGGGGAGACCGTTGTTATTTTGACACAATGCAGACGAATTCGAGGTTGCAGACAGAGGCAGCACGCCGGGGTGGGGCGGAAGTCTAGAGCAGAGGGTGGCTTGGGGGGCAACGGGTTGTCGAGA
This sequence comes from Lygodium microphyllum, assembly GCF_053477565.2. Taxonomy (NCBI): domain Eukaryota; kingdom Viridiplantae; phylum Streptophyta; class Polypodiopsida; order Schizaeales; family Lygodiaceae; genus Lygodium; species Lygodium microphyllum. The sequence continues at coordinate 127,979,196 of NC_141150.1, forward strand.
CGGGGAGGACAATCTCTCCAGGGGTAGATAAGCAAGAGGGGGGGGGGGGGGGGGGCGGGGGGGGGGGGGAGCACAATCACATCTGGGCGAGCAAGCGAGAAGGAAACGACCAGGCGGGAGGAAAGCAGTCAGGCGGGGTGGACAAACGGGGCAAACGGTCAGCGATCTAGAGGGCGCAATCAGACGGGACATGAGGGAGCGATCAGAAGGAGCGAGGGGGCTCGAACGATTTGAGAGGTGGGCACAATTCGACGGAGCCGGGGGAGCATGCGACGTGACGGGTGCCGAGCTAGCCACGCGATGGTCTAGAACCCCCAGGTTAGAGATTGGGACGGGATACAGATTGGCGAGCACCCCCGCATCCAGCGGGCTGCTGGCCCTTCTCACACTATCAGGACATAGCGGGAGGTATACAGGATGGTGGATCAAGAGGTACAGCAGCAGGCATCAGGTTGTCAGCGAGGTGTTGAGTTGAGGAGAAGGGAGATTGACGTAGCAATCCCTCAAGAGTGGGACTCCAGCTGAGACTCAATATCACTATTGCCCAGTAGTTTCTTCCATTTCTTGACTCTATCAAGCGGAAGCTGACCTACTAAAGTACTACCCGCCTTTCCTTAACGGGCCGAGCCCTGGTGGTCAACCAAGTCCTACCGATGGCTTGGTACATCGCCTCGTGTTGGTGCTTTTCCTCGTCTTGTGTAGTTCAGCTTTGCTGCCTAGTGCGGAATTTTCTCTGGGCTGGCTCAGACAATTCCAGGGATTCTCAGGCCAAGGTGGCATGGGCAACCATCATCCGGCATCAGTCTGAGAAAGGACTTGAGATCATAGACCCAAATTTCCAAAGCTTGGCCCTTTTGGGCAAGCTAGTGGTCCACGGGCTCACACAAGGAGGGCAGACCTAGAACATCCTACTGAAGGAGGGTTTCCAGGAGTGCAGATCGAGGCTTGGTCGTGATTGAAAGCCATCCTTGAGATGGATCTTCATGATGGCCCAGATCACACCCCCCAGATCCTCCTTCCTTTGCAACCTACTTCGTGTGTGGCAGGGCCTCCGTAAGGCCCTAATTCAGAGCCCCCCAAGATGTCAAGAGGAGATGGACCGCTAGCCGCTGGCCTGGAATCCCTAGGTCATAGATCAAGACGGGATACAGATTGGCGAGAGCCCCCACATCCAATGGGTTGGTTGGAAGGCCGGCCCTACTCGTACTATCAATACGTGGTGTGAGGTGTACAGGATGGTGAACCAAGAGGTGTTGCTACAGGCATCAGGTTGTCAAAGAGGAGCTGAGCTAAGGAGAAGGGAGATTGGCGTAGTAATACCTCAGGAGTGTCTTGACCCCCCGATCCGAGAGCCGGCAAAGCATGGCGAGGTGTGAGCCGCTAGATTCTCGTCGGCAAGTATCCCCCTAAAGGTGTCAGGTAGAGTGGGCGGCGCCCCCTACAAGATTTTCTTCACCGTGCAGGATGGGAGACATTTGGTCCTTGACAGAGGGAAGCAGGATGAAGAGATTGTTGGCCTTCCTTGGAGGAGGATTCGTATGGTTGGTCTCCAAGGGAAAACCTGGGGTATAGACCCCTATGTGTTCTCGGAGGAGTTTCGGGAGTGGTGCCTTTGGATATGGGAGAGCACGCCACTTGATGAGTTGGAATGGGACCTTGGAGAGTGGCTATGGCGAGCCAGTGTGGTCACCAAGAAGCCACTAAGGTTCTTAGAGTACACTGCCAGGATTGGCAGACATGTATTGATGCAAGAGGACATGGACTGGGTGCCTTCACGTAGCAGATACTGGGGGGAGCACAGTATCACAAATGCCTTCCCTCGGACTTTTTGGCACCACCTATGGGAGAGCTGGAGGCCGAGGAGGGTATTATATTTCCTATGGCTTTTGGCACATGGAGGCCTGGCGGGTTGGGAGTTGGATAGCCCAGATGCAATAGGATGGAGGTGGCACCACTCATGTGGAGAGGAGCCTACCGCATTCTCCACCGTCTGGCACCCAGCCTTAGATGTATCTCATGGGGAGCTTTTTGCTGGCAAGCAGTCAACCAAGGCCGCCACCTTTGTATGAGGCCGGGATGCAAGACACGATTTTCATCATCGAGGCTAGGTCTTGCGCAGTGGTTGGCCTGGAGGCTTTACCTAGCTGCCAAGTACTAGAGCCCACAGCAGACCGCTTTGAGGTATGGGAGATCATGGGGAGTCTTACAGGATAGCACATCGGGAAGGCATGTTGTCAAGAGGTTTTTGGCGGGGAGTGCCTTTCAGTAAAGGCGACTTTGGCTGAGCTCTAGACTTCCATCAGCCACTCCCTCCGCAGCCGGTGGGACAAGGTGCACGGCGAGTCTCGAGCTCGTCAGGAGCTCCGTTTTCACTTTCTACGCACCTAGGGCGGCCAGGACTTGTTCTTCATGATGCAAGCAAGCAGCCCCAAATGGCGATACACTCACCCCCCCCCCCCCCCCCCCCCTCCATGGCTTCTTGCCCCCATCCCCCTCAGACTGCCTTGAGAGACTTGAATACATGATGTATTCATGACTTTGCATCAGCTCCAGCTAGTCTATTGAGCATGAGCACTCCGTTGTAATCAACCTTTCAAGTAATATAATTGGCCACATTTTATCTGCAAAAAAGTGGCCCCTAGCTGGGGGATCTCAAGGGAGCCAATACCTCCCTGACAAGGGTCCCAGGACAGCGCCCCCGGCCCGACAGTAAAGGGAATATTCCCTGGAATATTCTTTGGCCGACTAAGGAAGGTTCACAATATGGTCGGACATGCCAACCAGACTATCTTTCCCGGGTATAAAAGGAAGGGTTCTAAAGCCATTGTTAATCTATCTTCACCCAGTCAGAGTTCTTCCAACTACCCTAAGCTCTTTGCCTATCATCTATCTACATCGCCATCTAAGCTTCACAGTGGAAGCGCACGGATGGACATAGCCATCTTTGTATCAGTTCGTTTGAAATTCAAGCAGTCTCTGCTCTTGTCATATTTGCTGTGTGTTCTCTAGTCCTTGCTCAGATTCTGTCCGTTGTGCCGTGTAATTTCAATAGGAGAGTCCTTAAGACGAAGTTTCATGGCGCTCAAGAAGTTTGGAGGAGAGCCCTTAAGATGATGTTTCATGGCACTAGAGACTATGATTGCCACATAGGGGGCCAGTTGCTTGGGTCATAGACAGAGACCCAGCCTGTGGATATGTGAATGTACAGGGCAGTAATGCTTATCTTCTTTTAGGTCAGCTTGTGAGCAGAATTATCATGCCAGATTTCTCACAGACAGTGTGGACTCAAGGACATTGTCATAGATGGAAGCTCATAGCTTGCATTATAGCTTGGTACATATAGACTGCCAGATGTAGTCAAGCTATTGATTTTTTGGACATACCTACTGCAGAGACTCTCTCCAGGATCTGGATAGAGATTGTGCTTACTCTCCATGGGAGATGGGAGAGAATACAAGGCAGTTCAGAGACTATGAGGAGGAGAGATGCTTTTCGCAGGACATAGGATTCCAGCACTTTCTTCCCTTTCCAGATGCACACGGTCTGGCATTATAGACCTCTCGGCAGGTTACTTGTTCAAGCTTTGTAATAGACTTCCCCATAGTTACATAATTTTTTTGGATATGGAAGTGCCTTACAGGGATGATCCCAAAAGACTAGATATTTAACAGCTGCTAGATATAGCAAACTGGCGAGTGTGCAATTGATATTACAAGATCTATAAGGGAAAAGGAGATTAATGTCATCTCATGATGCACTGTTGGACATATCCGGCTTAGGTAGGCTAAAAAAAGGGCTAGGCTGCTTGTTGGCTACTATCAACGGTATCCTCGAAAGATACCTCAACCTAGTATCACCTGTACTCTCCAAAGAAACATCAAGAGGGGTGGACTGGCAAACCGTGAGGGCTAGGCTGCTCACTGGCATGCTACTATCATCTATATCCTGGATGCCTCAAGCTACTATCACCTGTGTCCTCCAGAGATACATTGAATGGGAACATAGACTGGCAGACTCTGGGTGCAGTGCTCTGCATCTCTCTTCAGCTCTGTCCAAGGTGACTCCCTGCGGTGAATCCATAGGTCTGTCTGAGGCGTTCTGTTATCATGGCCCAACAGCTGCTTGCCATGGGACTGGTCACATGGTCAGCATCTAAGGAGGCAAGAGGCCAGGGAGAAAGTTCTTCCATCTTGAATCATATCCAGTTTTGGTATTATAGACTGTGAGAGTAACTGTTTCCAACATCCCTTGTATTAGACATTCTCCCTAGAGAGAGATCAGTCTTGAAGATGTCTATCCTTATGCTTCTTACATTCCTGTATTGTGTTTTACGCTAATAACATTTGTTGCTTGGTTCTTTTCAATTTGGTTCCTCTATTCTTGGAAAAAGAAAACACCCTAACAATTTGCACGTGGTGCCAGATTTAGTATGTACCTTTTCAAATGGTTTTGAACTTTGCTAAAACTTGTTTTCCCAGATGAACATGTGGTAAGAAGTGGTCTTCAGGGCTTATTATTTGGAGGAAGGTGTTCTTCGATGATATTTGGGCCCCCATGATTTACCATATGATGCTTACGCCTTTGAGATGGATTAATGCAAAGACTCCAACCATTGTTGCGTTTTTCAAATGGATTTTGCAGTGCTAAAAGGTTTGTATAAGAGTTACCTTAAAGAGCACTAAATCTTTTCAAAGGGAATCCTACTTGAGATGTTCACAGAAGCAAGTTCAACTTCGTAGACTAAAGTGATTTAGATCTGAATACAGGGATGTTCCCTTTTACAATATGATTGTAGCAATACCAAAAAGTATTATGTGCTACACCTCGCTTTTCTGTTGCATATTTGTTATGCTTTGGAAGTTCTTCACAAGGCTAATCTTTTACTCTGTCTCAAAAGATTTGATCTGAAAGGATCTATTAATAGAATTTCCTTTCCTTGGGAAAAACAAATCTTAACCCACAAATGAACCCACAACATCTTCAACAATAAGACTCTTGTGAAAATATTTGCCATCTTGGTCCTATCATGCACTGAAAAGAACTAGCAAAGCTCGAAAGAGTATGAAGAGAACCTAGCATAGTCAACACCTCAGAAAATACATCTCCACACAGAGACATCTTAAAAAAGAAGAATGCTTCAGTATCATGTGCATCAAAATGTCAATCAGGTCAATGAACCCAAGCATCAAACAGTCTGGAAAGCTCTCATTGTGCTACAAAGTCCCTTTACTTCAAAAATGCTGGTTTCAATCTTACTTAACCATACCCAAATAGCATAGGAAATCACAGCCTTCCAGTCACAATCTAGGTGATAATAGTTTAAACATAAACTGCTGATAAACATGTCAAATGATTGGAATAGCTAAAAGCGAATTGGTGTTCTGCATATTGCTACCTTGCAATGTCAAGTGCAAATTTTACTGCAGTTTCTGCATCAAGAGGTCCCCTACTCACGAGTATCTTTTCGAGATCTCCCTACATTTAAGATAGAAGCTAACTATTAGAATATTCTGTTCAATTAGGAAGAACAAGAAATTTCATAAAAGAAAACTGGCAATGACTAACAGAGTCGACTTTAACTTCGGTGACTTAAAATTGCTCTGCAGTTACCTTTTGTAAGTATTCAGTAACAATTGCAAGTTGATCATTTCTAGTTACAGCCCCAAGGAACTGCACTATATTAGGATGTCTCAAATGCTTCCATATGGAAAGCTCCTTTAAAAACTCTTTCCTGAGAAATAATAAGTTACCAAATAGTATTCATATGCAAATCTCTTTAAATGGCATAGAAACTTTGTGCAGTTACAAAAAAATTTCAGAAGTCTCTCAGAAAATCATCTGAAATGCCCTGAAAGTACTTGTCAGTAATTCTTGCAACCATCTAATGGATGCAAGGGACAGAAATCCATCAGTTAAAGTGAGGACTATACTAGAAAAGAGAACCATAAAGTGCTCTTGATAGATGGTCTTCAGGGGTACAGATCCAGAACACAAAATCCAACTGCAAATGACACAAAAGCCAATTCTCACACATCCAAGATGACAAGAAGTGTCCCAAAACACTTCTATGCGATAGAGTAGAGTTGGCCAATTCTCACACATCCATGATGTAGAACTAAAAAAGGTTATAGAGGGGACTCAAGGAGCTACAGATAAGTGTGACTTCTATGCATGAATGTGGTTTAGAGGAGCCTATACTTGTCCTCCACTCGGGAGTTATTCCCTCTGTCATTGTCACTATCATAGCTCTTGCACCCCTCAAGCCCTACATCTCTAAGTCCTCCATGATAATCCTTGAAAAGCAAAACCTATCTACCAATGTGGACACAACCTGTGTGGAAAGTCTCCTGAAGAAAGATCGGTCCTATGTTCAAAGGATATGATTTGACTGTTATCTCAAGTGATCATTGAAAAGAAGAGGCTGGTTTATCTTCTGTTTCAACTTTAGTAGGTGCTAATTGCTGGAGGAAGATGAAACAGATCTCAAAGCTCTGGTGACACCTGCAAATCTTACCTCAAATCTCCTCCCTAAATCTTCCTTCATCATCTCCTGAAAGTTCCAGTAAATGCCAGGCTGCCATGGTCTACCAAGTGCAGGTCAACGGATTCTAACCTATATAGTAGTAGCTTCTTCCAACCGCCCTCCCTTGTAAGAAGACCCCTAACAATAAGCTTGGCTTGTGTCACATGAATGTGACAGTTATGAGGAAACATTACTAGGAGTTTTCACTGTCCATGTATCATAGAATAGACACATACAAGGTCCACAGGGGGCACAATTGTACACACATGTGAGATATATTTGTGAACATAGGCTAGGCCAATTAAGTTTGTGCCACTTTGAGACGAACATGGAATGGCCAGGCCTGAGATTTCCAATATAAAAACTTAGCCTCCAATTTATCAAGCAAGAGCTTTGGCTGAACCTGAATACACAAGGGATACCCTAGATGCTTGGTGACATTCCCACACGGTATCACTACACCCTACCATCCCAAGAACTGCAAATCCAATTCAGTGCGGTTGATTAGGGAGGATTTTGCAACATTAATATAGAGGCTAGAAGCATGCCCGAAAAGGTTCCAAACATCCAATACCGTGTGAAGATTATCCCTTTCTACTTTGAGGACATGAAAGAGTCATCAGGCAATGATTGGCCAACAAAATGCTAACCAAAAGGAAGAGATTGAAAACAAAAAGATATTCAAGGAGGCTCATAAACAAGATAGGCCATAGGTTTGAGAGAGCAAAGAAAACCACCGAGCATCGCATAGAATTTCTATTTAAATAGGCACATGAGTACATTGGATACATTGTATTGAATCCGGTTTGACTTGCCACCTCAGATCCCTATCCATCCGACTCATCATCCTCATCTCTCCACACTCTAAGATCTAGTTCATATTACATTTGCATACAAATAAGGCACCACTAGTACAACTATTTCAATATCCCCCCTTGGTGCCTTATTCAACTACTACAAGGTGGTCAAGTGGTTACATTGATTGATTGTCCCCGCTCACTAGATTCCTTCTTTTGCTACTGCTAGTGAGTGGCTAGGCTCTTTTTCTTCATATCTTCTTGTCTTAAAAAAAGGTGCCCTTCTGCCTTTTTTGTCTTGGTGTTTTCCTCCATGAAGTTTGATTGTTTTTTGAACTTGCATGCCTCTTCATGATATCCAATCTTCTTACAATGATTGCATTTGGGCAGGTGTTTCAATCTACATTCTATGCTAATATGACCTTTCCTTCTACAATGGTAGCATTCCTTGGGATCCTTCTTTGTAAAGGATATGATGTCCTTTCTTGTAGATAAATCAACGTTCCCTTTCAGTTCCTTCTCTTTTCAAAAGAATTGAAGATATACACCCTTCAAGATTAAGTGTTTCATGTGTAGGGAGTGAATCTTTCAAACATGCATATTCCTAAGGTCGGCTTACAAATAGCATTGTTATTCAATCCTTTTCAGATATTTTGACTTGCATACCTTCAAGTTAATTGATTAAGCTTCTTAATTTTGATACATGTTCTGTAAGTGAATCCTTATATTCATGATGCAAACCATAGAAATCTATTTTTAAATACATTTCCTAATTTTTTGATTTTGCACCAAAAATGTATTCAATTCCTCCCACACTTCCTCTGGTATTCCTTTTATATTAATGTGGTGGATAAGGGCTAGAGCAAGATGTAACTAATTAAAGCAAGTCCTTGTTCATCCTTCCCTATCTAATCTTCAGTAATTTGTGATGGTGCATTATCCCACATTACCATCCATAGTTCTTTTTGCATGAGTAGAAACTGCATCTAAGTTGCCCAAGTATGATACTTCTCCCCATCCTCGAATTTTTTAATACCAAATGAAATGTTGAAAGTTAAAGCCATGAATTTTATAGAGAGGTCTTACCAGGTTATTTTACATAGCACTGTCTAACTCCGATTACAATACAAACCAGAAAACTCAATGCAAAGAGGGGCTTAAGGATAACTAGTTTGAACGTGGTTAAGTGTGAATAGTAGCAGAGGATTAAAAAGAAGAAAATGAAGTCAATATGGAGTTCACAACCATTTGTGGATGGCGTCAATTTGGGCAGGCCTCCTATGTGCTCAAACTAGTTTGACTGTGGGGGAGACCTCCTTAAGTAGCAAGCAATGCAAATTGGAGCCACACAAAGGAAAAACAATCTTCTTCTTCTCCTCGGTCTCTCTCTCTATGAGAAGCAGCCCCTTGCTTGCAGAATAAGCAAACCTTGAGCTCTAGACCACGAGCAGACCCCTAGCTTGTTGGTAAGCTACTGCCTTAAGTAGATGGTTTAAGCAACCCCCTTTCTTGGCAATGACAATCCATACCAAAAAATTGACCTCGAACAACCTTCTTAAAATTTGCTTTTACCTTGCTTGGCCAAACCTCTTCCACACTTCCAACGTACTTGACATACTCGAGTCTTCAACCTCGAGCTTTGAGCTTCTTTGGACAGCACCTCCTTCCTTGTCTTGAGCTTCTCCAATCACATGTAACTATGGATGCCTCTTTACCTCACAAGCCTCAAGGATGAAGCTCTAATATCAACTAAAAACAACAAAATATTCAAGGAGGCTCATAAACAAGATAGGCCATAGGTTTGAGAGAGCAAAGAAAACCACCCAAGATACCCAAGACCGGATAGAGTTTGCCTCTTTAAATAGGCATCTCATTCCGAAGTATGGTGGAAACAGATTTAAAGATGACAAAACATAGATAGATCACTCTACATGGAGTTGCTTACAAGATCCTTGCAAAGGGGATCAATCTCAGATTGGCCGCCTTAATACCAAGCATTATCTACCCCACTCAGACAGCTTTTGCTCAAGACCGCAACATATTGGACGAGTGCTGATCTGTGACCAAAGAGACTAACCAATTGCTTGATCCATCTCATTCCCAAGGGTAGTGGGAATAGATTTAAAGATGACACAACGGAGATAAATTACTCTACTTGGAGCTGATTACAAGATCCTTGCAAAGTGGATCCGTCTTAGATTGGCCACCTTAATGCCAAACATTATCTAACACACTTGGACAGCTTTTTCTCAAAACCACAACATATTGGATGAGTGCTAATTCGTGATTATATTGCATTTTGGAGCTCGAATTGATTCTATCCCCTCTCCAAACATCCCATGAATTTCATACTAGATTCCAAGGACCTAGAGTGGGCATCAAGGGGGACAATAGTTAGTTTTTAGGATTCTCAAGGTAGGCTTTTGTTGGCCTTCAATGGTGAGGGATGCATATTATTGGTATAAAACATGTCATTGATGCTAAGAGCATGGAGATAGAAGGATCCCTACAGAGACTCAAAAGGAAATTGGGAGTTTTGGGGCATTTGATCATTGGGGCAAGGATATAGTAGGATCTCTTCCAAGATCCAAGTAGGAGGCCTTCTTAGAGCTCATAAGTCTTGCTTGTCCTAAGATCCACGACCTCATTATGCTTTTCCTTGATGTCAAGAAGGCGTATGACAGTGTAGATTGGGGATTCTCAATTATTTAGAGAGAGACACACAAACATCCATTAACCTCCTTGCTGGCATTTGTAGTGGAGGCCATAAGTTCTTTTTTGGCACATAGATTTACTAGTATTAAAGACATCAAGTTGCCCATCCCTAAGTTTCAAGAGCTTCTTAATGTGAAGTTTACAAGTGACCCAACAATTTATTTAGGCCAGGATGAGAGCAACTTTAGGGCTTTTGTTAGAGCCATGGAGATTATCAGCAAAGCAACTGATACTTTAATCAATTGGCACAAGTCATATGGCTTCTGGATGTTTGACACAATGAAAGTGATGACTGCCAACTAGGTTCTCCTAGTGACCATGTGGTATTTTACTTCTTGTTGGAAACTCTCTAGGTTTTTCTAGTAACCATGTGGTATTTCAATTCATGCATTGGCCAAGTGAAAAGCCTCATCAAGGACTTATTTGGTCAGAAGGATACATGCCCTCAGCATGTCCATAGGTGGCTTGGGATGCTATTATTTAGCCCAAATCTAGAGGAGCCTTCGAGGTCATAGACAGAGATACCCAAATCAAAGCCTTATTGGTTAAGCTTATAGTTAAGGGTCTTCTTCCAAATGAGAAGCCTAGAAAGAAATGTTTGCTGTGGAGGTTACATTCTATTCTACCTACACTAAGACACTTGGAGGACCACGGTAGGCTAGCATTGATTAGATTTTTCAGGAGATGAGGACTAGAGACCCAAGCAAAACCTTTGGCGTCCAATTCAAAACTCCATCATCAAGGCCTAGAGATTTGCTTCATCTCACCTTCATCACTTGTGACTCACCATCAACCATGGTCGAAGACAAGAGGAGACAACTACTTCTCTTTAACCACTACCTGAGATTTGAGTCTGGCCACATCCTTGGAAGGAGGACTTATCTTTGTTGAGGGAGATTCACCATGCAAGTTACATTCTCAGTGAGAGATTGGTTTGCTTTTCAAGAGTGATAGCAAGAGCTCCAAAGGTAGAGGCTGCAACGTCTCAAATGTGGCACAGTTATGGAAAATAAAATATAGGGAAGCTTCCCTCCCTCCCCACCCCCCGAGTGGATGACTCAGAGGCACTAGTGGCATGTTTGAAATGTGGCGAACTATAGGAGACTCAGAGGCACTGGCTATGGGAATAGAGGATAGCCCTGAGAATGGTCTTTCATGGCACTATAGAGACTGGTTACAACTTGGGGGCCATTAGCTTGCGTCATATACAGAGGCCCAACAAGTGGATATGGGAATGTTTAGGGAAGCCGCTCTTTCCTCATCATTGGCCACCATTTGAGCAGAGGATCCCAGCTCACAAGCACTGCGACTCAAGGACATTGTCACAGATCGGAGTTGACTGCAAGTATGATTACTTGGTTCAATGTTTCTTTTGCAAAGCATCTTCCTGGGATTTAGACAGAGATTGTCCATACTCTCTGCGGGAGATGGGAGAGGCAGCTGGGTGGTTTTAGAGGATGAAAAGGAAAGGGGCTTCCTTACAGACATCAGATTCCAGCACCTTTTTTGACCTAGTCCCTCATATGGTCTGGTACTATAGCCCACCAATTTGGTAGTCACACAACCATTGTAGTTATGATGTGCTCCATTGCTCATCAGGGGAACTTCTTGGTACTTTGTACTTGTACTTGGGGGAAATTACCCCTAAGGTGTCATTAATAGAGAATCTTTGCTCTGAACAACGTATCACCCTGTTTTCTATTTATGTGAGCACTTCTTGTGGTGACACCAGAGAAATAGATTAGTGTGCATGCACATGCATGGCATCAAAAAGGTCTCTGATATTTGCAAAGAGATCTCATGAACTTCCAAAGAGATCCTCTTCTTCTATAGAACTAGCAAGAGCATGATATATTGTAGAGGTATCTGTAGAGGTACCCACATCTTGGTAATCCTTTATATAGATTGTATCTCATTTCTCATCTACAATTAGTGGATACTTCTACTTTTCCTTCTTTATATTTCAATGACTCCCAATGTTGGCTCTTTGCTAACAACTCTCACAATTCTCTTGATTTTCTCATTGTCAAGATGACATTTGAGAATAGGGATAATTCTTAGACATACAAATAGAAATGATAAATCAACCCTCTGAAATAATATTGTCGTGAACATTATGTAGTCTTTTCTGATATTCTGTATACTGTTACTCTTGCTATATATGTCTTTTCTGATATTCTGTATACTGTTACTCTTGCTATATGTGTCTATTTCCTCATATAGTAAAGTAACTTTTGCAATGCTTGCAATAGTTTGATGTAATTCTTCATAAAAAAATGCAGTCTTCTTATGCATTCTTCATAGATTTAGGGCTATAACACTTTGGTGATCCTGCCATTGCTACCCTAAACCTCTAGCTTAAAACTCAGTTAAAAATGACATTGCTTCATGGTAGATATCTAAATTTCCTATAAATCCTTGAAGCAAATGATAAGCATGGTAACACTGAGAAGTTGAGACTGCAGATCATCGGTCCAAGCATTCCAGAGTCACTGCAACAAGTCACCGCGTGCATTTATGTGCACACAGACTGCATCAGGTCAAAAGAAATCTCAGACATTATCAGAGCAGCACAACTATTAAGTACTATTGACCAACAAAGCAGTCCCCTCTTTTGTTGCGTTAGAAAACAGGTGTCACTGTCTTTTTGGCTAGCATATATATTCTACAAAACCACTGGAAGTAAGGAACTATGTTAGTAAGAAAGCAACTCATTTTAAACATAAGATAACAGTAAGTCAAATTTCAAAGGAACACTAAGCCCAAACCTCACCTAATATTGGGTTCTGCATTCAACGATGCCTTTATTGTTTTCACTGCTACCTTTGTACCCCGAAAGATTTTGGTTCGAATCTCTCCAAACGACCCCTACCAACAAGTGAAACATATCATACTTAACACCATCACAGTATTCTTCCTTTGTCGATTTTACTTTAAAAAAACTTAAAAAATTGATATTTGAATTTAAATTTGGGAAGGGCATTTAACTTATAACCTTTTTGATACAGTAGATATCACAGCTGCGATTGTGATTCAGCAATCAACACTGAGAATCAATCAAGCAATGTCAATCAGTGTGATTACTAAATAGAGAGAGTGATTTTTTTCTCACGTTACTGTTTCCAGGCCTGTTTATTACATTTTTCCATCTCACCCTTCATTCGCAGCTGTGTTTGTACCAGGCCTGATAGCCTGCTGCGACCAGCCCTGTCATCACCCCCATCTTTTATCCTCTCCTGAACTACTGAATGGGACAATCCTGATCTTCTTTGTTGCTACCAAGGTGTTCTACATCAGATTTCAGCTTTGAGATTGGTGGTTGTCTGCATTCAGGATCCTTGCACAGAGGATAACACTCCCTCAGCCTGGTCCCATGAGAGACAGTGGCCATTGAACAGCCTGCACTCTTTGAGCATACAGTTGTATCAAAACCTGACACATTCACCATTCATTCAGCTTTCAGCACTAAAAGGTATCTTGCACAACGATTGTGAGAGCTAGGTTTGCACCAGTAGCACGTAGTAAGAGCTAGGTTTGCACCAGTAGCACGTAGTAAGCATTGTCAATGTGGACAACAACACTTCCTCTTCTTCCTATTCTTAGACCAAACAAAAGCTCGTGGACATGGAGTTAAACAAATACATACAAAGAAGGTGGCCCAATTCCAATCCTCAACATATTCCTCCATGTGCTTCAACTCAAGTTACTATCTACTTAGTCAAAGGCATGCCCAAGGAGGTGTATATCAGTCTTGCCATTCAAATGGTAAGGTCAGCCATGATTCAACTGGGGGAACACAAACCACTTTCGGGTCCAATGCCTTCATCTCAGCCAAGCTTTCTTTTTTTTTTTTTTTTTTGCAAGTAAAATGTGGCTAATTATATTACTCGGAAGGCTAAATTCAACGTGCACATGCTCAACAAACTAGATGGAGCTGATGCAAATCACAAATCCATCATGTATACAAGCCTCTCAAGGTGGCCTGGGGGGGATGGGGGCAAGAAGCCATGGAGGGGGAGTGTATCGCCATTTAGGGCTGCCCGCTTGCATCATGAAGAACAGGTCATGGCCACCCCAAGTGCATAGAAAGTGAAAACAGAGTTCTTGACGAGCTCAAGACTCACCCTACACCTGGTTCCACCGGCTGCGAAGAGAGTGGATGATGGAGGTCCAAAGCTCTGCCAAAGTCGCATATACTAAAAGGCAATCCATGCCAAAAACCACCTGACAGCGTGCCTTCCAAATGTGCCATCCTCTAAGACTTCCTATGATCTCCCATACCTCTGAGCGCTCTACTGTGGGCTCCAATACTTGGCGGATGGGTAAAGCCTCGAAGCCAACCACTACACAAGACCCAGCCTTGATGAGAAAAATCATGTCCTACATCCCGGCCTCATACAAGAGGTGATGGCCTTGGCTGACTACCTGCCAGCAAAAAGCCCTCACAAGAAACATCCAAGGCTCGGTGCCACATGGCAAAGAATACGGCAGTCTCCTCTCCACACGAGTTGTGCCGCCTCGCAAGACCAAAGGCAGTGCTTTGGAGTTTCCAAATGCTGTTGTGGGCAGCACTTATAGCCTCCATCCTGCAGCATCTGGGCCAACCAACTCCCAACAGCCAGACCCCCATGTGCCAAAATCCAAAGGAAATACAACACCCTCCTCGGCCTCCAGCTGTCCCACAGGCAACGCCAAAACGTCCAATGAAAGGCATCAGTAATGCTATGCTCTACCCACTATCTATTGCGCGAAGGTGCCTAATCCATGTCTTCCTTCATCAATACATATCTATACCCATCCTCGCTATGTACTCCAAGAACCTTAGAGGCTTCTTGACGACCGCAGAGGCCGGCCATAGCCACTCTCCAGGATCCCACTCCAACTCATCAAGTGGACTGCTCTCCCATATCCAAGGGCGCCACTTCCGAAAGTCTTCCCAAGGCACATAAGGATCGCGTTGCCAGGTCTTCCCATGGAGTCTAACCGCACAAATCCTCCTCTAGGAAAGGACAGCAACCTCCTCATCTCACTGTCCTCTATCAAGAGCCTAACACCCCCCATTTTGCATGGTGAGGAAAGTCCCACAGGGGGCACCACCCACCCTACCTGCCACCTGTAATGGGATACCTGCCCGTGAGGATCTAGCAGCCCACACCTCCCCAAGCTCCACCGGCTCTCAGATCGAGGAATCTAGCCACTCCTGAGGGATCGCTCAGTCAATCTCCCTCCTCCTCAGCTCAGTTCCTCACTGACATCCTGATGCCCGCTGCAACACCTTCTGATCCACCATCCTGTACACTTCCCTCCACATCCTAATAGTACGAGCAAGGCCAGCCTCCCAGCCAGCCCACTAGATGTGGGATCGCTCACCTATCTATATCGCGTCCCGATCTCTGACCTCGGGGTTCCAGACCAACGGCTGGCGGTCTATCTCCTCCTAGCATCCTGGGGACCTCTGAACTAGGGCCTTGCGAAGGCCCTGCTACACTCAAAGTAAACTACGGAGAAAGGAAGATCGGGGTGGCGTGATTTGGGCAGTCGTGAAGATCCATCTCAAGGATGGCTGGCAACCCCTACCGAGCCTCAATCTGCACTCCTTGAGACCCTCCTATAAAAGGACCTTCCAGGTCTGCCCACCTGGTGTGAGACCACGGACCACTAGGGCCAAGCTCTAGAACTCTGGGTCAATGATCCCAAGCCCTCCCTCAGACCGATGCCGGATGATGGTTGCCCACGCTACCTTGGCCCAGGAGTCCCTAGAACCGTCTAAGCCAACCGAGAGAAAATTCCGCAGTAGGCGGCGAAGCTGAACCACACAAGACGAGGAGAAACACCAACAAGAGGCGATGTACCAAGCCGTCGCTAGGAGGACCTAGTTGACCACCAGGGCTTGGCCCGCTGAGGAAAGGCGAACACTGCTCCAATAGGTCAGCTTCTGCCAAATAGAGTAGAGAATTGGAAGAAACTATTGGGCAGGAGTAATGTCGAGCCCCACCGAGAACCCTAGATATCGGACGGTCTATCCCCTGCTCACCCATCTGAACCCCAAGTGGACACCCCACTCCGTGCTGGAGTCTGGATCTTTATGAAAACCAACCCACCCTCGCCAGTTGATTTTCACTCTAGCTGCAGTGCAAAATACCTCTAGAGCTACTACACAATGTAAAGGTAAAATAGAAGGTGCAGAAAGTCTTGTGAAGGACTAGGAACTACATCATAAACACAATGATCAAGCAAACAACCAATGTGGTGGGTTGTAATGCCAAATCATGTTAGGTACTAATTGAAAGATACTAAAATCCTATGTCCACGTAAAAGCATCTCATCTCCTCATCCTCTTGGAGTCACCCTATAGCCTCTTCCATCTCTGTGGAGAGTATGAATGATCACTATCGAGATCCTAGAGCAAGTCTCAATGATGGAGATATTTTGAAGGTCGATGGCATGATACACCATGCAATCCAAATGAATCAAGGAAATGTGTGACATTGCCACCGACTCCAAAAAATCTGTGAGTAATCTAGAGTTGAAATCCTACTCAAAAGTTGACCAACAAGGAGAAATGAGTGGCTCCCTAAACATTCTTATAGCCACATGTACAGTCACTACCCATGATCAAAGCTAATGCCCCCCGAGTCGCCATCATAGTCTCAATTGTGCCATGAAAGACCATCCTAGAGGCTCTCCTCCACACTTCCTAGGCTCTAGGACAATCCAATAAAACAATGTCTCTTCACATCTCACAAATGTATAGCATCCTTGCCATAACCAACAGGTGGCAACTGCCAAACGCCTATTGAGGATCAGCCAAACAAAGAGAGAGCTCTTCGTAGGCCTGAAGTTATCCTCTAATCTCCTCCAAAAAACTGTCAAGAAAGGGGCAGATATACTTTGCCTATGCCAATGCTAAGTGGCTGTTAGCTCTGTTATTGAAACGTCTCCTACAATGTGAAGGGAGTAAGGAATAACAGCCTCTTCACATCAGTGATGGGAGAGGGATGCACTCCCAAACTTTCCTCCCTGCAATAGAGCACTCCAGCCGCAGACTTGGTCATGCAAAACAAATGTTTATAGAAATCAGTGGCCACCCAATCACTCCTCCAAGCAAGACCATACTCTTCTATACTGATTTCAAAGACTGCCATTACCTCAAACCAAAAGCAGCCGTGCTTTGACCTTTGTCTCAGTGCATATGTGGATTCCCCTACAAGAAACCCCAAACACCTAACTAGACCTACAAAACCTACCCTGGGATGATGGTCTCATGATCTCTCAGATAGGACAGTAGAATCAAGCCAATCAAAGTGCATACTCCTCCACTCTCCCCATAAGCATCAATTCAGTACTCCAATAGGTGAATGGTCCTCTTGGGAGTGCTTTCGCAACTCTGTTGGCTTGAGTATAGGAGAGAGAATGCCCATCTAGCAACAAAATTTCAATGTGTGTAGCAAGGGCTGGCTGCAACTCTTATCAAACATAATCACCTTCCTACAACCACATCTATTTTCCAATTTAATTAATTATTCTTGGCTGAAAATTAGAAGCTGAGTTTGCATGGGGCAGGTTTGACACTTGGTAGTTGTTTAAGCTTGGGTGCCATGCAAGGCTGTGGCTGTTTGGGGCAGATCTAAGGGTAGAGATCTCAGTTCTAGGCAAAGAGAGAAAGCTGCTATCGCACCATGGCAGTAGGACGACCTGTCCTAAGTGATTCTAGAGCCCTCAGATGAGTTAGCAATCATGTGTGCACAATAGGATAGCGGTAGGAGTTGTCTTCTCCACCTCAGTGAGAGGGAGCGGCTGCCACATCAAATTTCACCCCCTTTTGAAGCCAATTGGTGGCATCATAATTGCCATTAGAGCTAGCATTTGGGAGCTGCAGCAACAAACATGGGTTTTGACATGTTTCTAGGCAAGAAACGGATGATGGTCATTGTTTGAGGCCTGAATTGCAGAATTCCTTTTTCATGAAGATGTTTGAATCAATGAAGTGGAGTATTTACAACACATCTTCCGGCCAGTAAAGCAAAATTAGAAAAAGGCATCAAATACTGATGAATCCAAAAGGCGACAAAGGACAATGCTACAGGACAAGAGAAGGAGATCATGCAGTGAGCACAACAAGGGTAGTGTGAACAATATCCAGACATGGAGCAGCCACCTCTCTAAGTATTACACCAGTCAGAACTGTAGGAGTAATCTGCCATAGTAGCAATCCTCGAACACGACCTACATGACCATGAAGATGTGCCAAAGACTAGTCCATCACATAAAATGAAAGAGAGAAGGATAATGGGGATGATTTGCAGAATTTTCTCTCCTACCTGTGGTGAATGGGAATGGGAGACTTGAGCCTTAGGTCAAAACATGATGTGTTATGGATTGCTGATTTGCTGTTCTTAGAGTGGTTCTAGCAAGGATTAGGGTTTGCATGGCAGCATTGAGATCATGCATGCATGCCTCTATGTTGAGGAAGGTTGGTCAATGGACAGCAGAATGGGGTGAGATTCGGGGTCTACATGTGGGATGATTTGCATATAGCAGAAATGGATTCAATCTAGGCCTCTATGAATGTGGAATCAAGGGGAAATTTGGATCTTGTGAGTGCTGGTTACAAAGGACAGCAAAATATTCAAAATGTTGTGGAGATTTGACTCAGTCAATAGAGGAAGACAGCATTCTTGAGAGTGTACCTCTGCGATGCAAGGCAAGGCCTAACTCTTCTCAGGGATTTGAGTCAAGTCTCAATTGTACAACAAGAATTGCAATTAATATAAAAGAAAACACCGCAATAGGCACCAATGTTTTGGGGCCATGTCAGCTCCTCTCAATTTCTTAAGGATAATTAACCCAAACTGGTAAAGTGTTAAATTTTCTAAATTATCGTATGTATTTGTGAATTCATTGCTTGCTGTAAATTGCTTCAAATTAGTGTATTTTAGAGTTCCACCACCCTTTAGTGAAAAGGGAGGCTTGTTTCATAAGAGTGCACCTCATTCAACCAAGCTATCAGTTGAGCCTCCAACAAGGAGTAGTGTCAGGTGACCCCAATGAGCAGCCATTTAAAAATGTCCAAGGGGCATCACTTGTGTGACACACGAAACAATATTGAGACAAGGAAACTCTACTCAAGACCACCAATTAATGTCAACCCTGCACCTCGACCACCACTCTAAAAGCAGTTCCAACCTGCCACCTCCCAACCATTCAGACAAGTGCTCCATCCCTCTGTCACAAATGACATTAACTTGCATCTTGGACCACCCATTGGAGTGTGCAGTTAACAAAGAAAGGATTAGTTCAACCCACCAAAGGAGCTGGAAAGTGCAGCTTGCTGTTCCAACATTTGCGAATCAGAAAGATTCCCAAAAGTGGAAGCAGGAACTCCCAATGACCTGCAGCGCTCATGTACGACCATGGCCCACATCAATAGAACTCTTGTAGTAGAAGTTAGGCATGGCATGGAAAGTCGCGAGCTGTCAAGGAAGACGTGGAGTCTCCCACCAAATGTGAGGGCCCACTATGTGGCAGTCAAGGGGAAGTCACACAATGCATGAAACTCATCACTCCTCGCATTGAGGGGTTTCAAAAACAGGGAAGGGAATACGAGATGAGGATGGCAATGCTCACAGTGGTAAGGAGGGGCCTCAGCCTTGCGAGGAGGGTATGCTGACCAGACTGGCTCCTCCTAAAGTCCCTACTCTTGGCTGAAGTTGTTGGGGGGTACCAGGCTCCCCCCAAATCAACACTGAGATTTTGGTGAATTTTTCATCATCCGCTATAGGATGGGACTCCAGCTAGTGAGTGCGGGCGGGCTTACCCTGAACCATGTACACTCTACAGACTGATGTCCAAATGCAAGACATCAAAGAGCTCGGCTAGGCTGCCCTGTAAAAATGATCTGCTAATGAGTGAGCTGTTACTGGCCAAGATCTGCAACTCTATAGGTACTTTCAACAACTGCAACCTGCACCTTCAAAACCTTTACACCAGTCACCAGATCTGTGAAGGATAGTGGTAGCATGATGCCAAGGACCCATTTGAAGTCAATACTCCACTGCAAGGCCTAAACACGAGGATAGTAACAGGGCACCAAGGAAACATATGGTACAAGTTGAAGATGGAGACCTGAAGCCATAGTACCACAAAACCATGTAGATGACACCTTTCACGGAGACCACAAGCAGGCTATGGACTAACTCCTGTACTACCTCTGCAGAGGTGAGACAAATCATAAAGAGGTTGTGTCCTGTCAACACAGCCTCAACTTTGCACAAACTGCGGATGCCAAAGGGTAGACCAAAGTTGTGCCCAGGAAGGTGAGTGACCCACACCTAGTCCACAATTGTGGTCAACTCCAACTTCTCCAAAGCCCAGACTGTTTGGAGCTGTTCCTCAGAAAGAACCACATGCAAAGTCAAAGACTTAGGTGCAACCGTGGATCATTGTCAAATGTCAGACCATAGTTTACATTGTGTATGGTTCTCTAAAGACCTCCAAAACGAGCTGCTCAGTGACCAAAAGAAGGGGGAATGCTGCTACAAAGGAAGAGAGCAGCAAGAACACAGCTGATGGAGATTAGGAAAGGGACTGAGGTGTGCAAATGGTAGAGGAAGAGTGCGGGTGGGCAGGCAGCAAGGAGGGCTGCTGTTAAGACAGCAGGTGCCTGCCACGGGATGCACAAGCTGGCCCTGACAACAAGGCTGTAGCATGAACAGCAAGAAGGTTGCAGTGCAGCACTGGTGGCTAGACAGGCAGGAGGCAGAAGCTGGCTGTTGCAACAGGTTAGGGAACCTGAGCAAGGAGGCAGCAGCAGCAAGGCTGTGACAGGTGGAAGGAAGGGTGCAGCACAAGGATGCATCACAGCTTTGACTACTGTTGGCAGCCTGCAAAGGGAGGGAGCTCAACAATCAGTCAACTCCACTACTCTATTCTTTTCACCTATGGTCTATCAATATACAATGCCAAAGTGGTTATTCTAACAGCCCTTGTCATAGAATTTTCTTCCTCTAGAACAGTAAGCCTAGCATATGTCTAAATTATTATCCCTACACTTAATTCATGTATTTCATGCAATTCTTGTTTCACAATTCACCTTTATTTATTTAAGGGCTTCAACGGGATTTTATCCTGAAAATACAAAGGAAACACTTGGCAAAGCCAAACTGAAGCCCAAGGAAACATTCAACCAAGGCAAGCTTGGAATAGCTAGCAGAACAATCTACCCCCAATGTTTTCAGCTATTTGACAGTGTTTCACGTATTAACAAAAGCATATGTTCATTTTAACTGAAATAAATTCCTAGTGAATTTCTCCTAGGTAGGCCTTTCCTTATGATGGCCCACAATAAGAACCTCATAAGCCCCCTTTAAGAGGATGGAGCTACATACCACACATACCTGGTTCCTGTGGTGAAAAGGACTCATCTTTGATAATGTAAGCAAAAGGAAGCACCTTTACAAAGTTCCTTCCAAGAGTTTAGATTCTTTGCACAGAGTGCTTCACCACGTTAAATACTCTAAGAGGCTCCCACCATGTGTTGGATGCAAGTGACGAATAAAAGCAACTACCTCTCCTCCTTGAACATGTGTTGTATCTCATTCCTTTCCATCAACGCTCACTAAAGAGGTGAGTGACAAGGGTTAAAGTTCCTTCCAAGAGTTTGGATCCTTTGCACAGAGTGCTTCACTACAATAAAATGCTCTAAGAGGCTCCCATTGGATGCAGGTGATGACAAAAGCAACTACCTTTCCTTCTTGAAGACATGCTGTATCTCATTCCTTTCCATCGACACTCACTAAAGAGGCCAGTCACAAGGGTTAAGCCTTGCTTAAAACCCATCCAACTGGCCGTGAGTCAGAGTTGCTTGAAGAAGATTTGATCTTGCAATTCACAGACGATTGGTTTCCTCCCACAATCTGAGGTCTAAAAGTCATACCAACCTCCAAATAACCAAAAATACAACCATCGTACTTAAACAACATTCTTCTTGATTCTTCTTAAGCCAAATGTTAGCCTGAAAACTTTTAAAACAAAGGACTTTCAGAATTCTGCACTTGCCACACCCTCTTTTCTTTGCAAATAAGGTGTGGCTAATTATATTACTTAAGAAAAAAACCGCAATACAAAGAAGTGCTCATGCTCAACAGATCAAGCTGGAGCTGGTGAAAGTCATAGATACATCATATATACAAGCCTCTCAAGGTGTAAAAGGGGGATAGAGGCAAGAAGCCGCGTGTATCGCCATCTGGGGCTGCCTGCCTGCATCACGAAGAACAGGTCCTGGCCAACCCAAGTGTGCATGAAATGACCTCAGAGCTCCTGACAAGCCTTGGACTCGCCCTACACCTGATCCCATCGGCTTCGAAGGGAGTGGATGATGGAGGTCCAGAGCTCCGCTAGGGTCGCCTGTACTGGAAGTCTCTATCCGCCGAAAGCCACCTGACACCGCGCCTTCCGAAAGCCACCCCTCATCCTGGTGCCCTCTGCCAAGAGCCAGACGCCCCCCCCCCCCCCCTCCACTGTGAAAAAGGACCCAACTGGAGCGCCACCCACTCTTCCTGCCACCTATACGGGGATACCTGCTAGTGAAAACGTAGCGGCCCATACCTCCCCGGCCTCTATCAGCTCTCGAATCGGGGGAGCAAGCCACTCCTGAGGTATTGTTGCGTCTATCTCCCTTCTCCTCAATTCCACTCCTTGCTGGCAACGTGATGCTTGCTTCAACACCTCCTCGTCCGCCATCCTATACACCTCCCGCCATGTCCTGATGGTACGAGCGGGCCAGTCTCCCAACCAGCCCACTGGATCTGGGGGCGCTCTGAGTTCTCTTTCCGCACCTCAGAAGCTTTCTAGGCGCGGAAGGGGGACACAATGTGCAGGGAGTTTTTTCGAGTATACCAGCCTCGCACCTCAGGAAAGCAGATATGCAACCTCCGAGATCAGTATGGGAGGATCCGTTCTTGCCCAGACAAGCTGATGGAGATTGCCACCGACTACTATAGTCGCCTCTTCCAGCACCTGGTTCAGGCGATCCCCCCCAGACCCAGGTACGGGAGGTGGTGGGCGGGAGGATGATCGAGGGATAGTGGGATCCACGGAAGTACATGGCCGGGGGGGGGGGGGGGGGGGGGGGGGGGCGGGGGGAAACTGGTGGACCTAGAAGTGGGGGCCTGTGGGCTTGGGATGTGGAGGGCGATGGGTGCGGGGGCTGTGAGGACTCCAGAGACGTAGTCTTTGGTACGGATGGTGGATGTGGGGGGCTGCGGTCCTGCAGGTTGGGGCGGCTGGAGAGGGAGGGGGGGCCCGTGGAGTGCTCTGCGGAGGGGGCGTCACACGCCCTCCTCCTCCCTGTCGAGGCCGGGTCTGAGACGCTGGGTACGCCCCCCTTGCCGTCTCCCTCTCTGTCATCCTTGGACCCGTGTAAAGCCATCAGCGTCCACTTGCGGGCCTGTCAGCGGAACCACCTTGGCTCCGAAACGCATGCGACCTGCTGCCTGATGCCCAAAGTAGTGGCAGCGCAGGCACTGCCCTGGCTGCCTCATCACAATGACCTGCTGCCTAAAGGAGTGTCCACCCGCCTCAATCTGTAGGAACTGTGGGATATTCTTGACCTCTTTCACTGCCACCCGTACTTTTGGGACTCCTGTCGCTATCACTACATCCGCGAAGGACGCGGGAAGGATAGTGCCGAAGAGCCGACCAAATTCTTCCACCAACTGGCACTACTCTATTGCCAAACCAGGGAAAAGAAGGGTGACTGGGTGCCGAAGAAACTTGTTGTGGAGTGCAAACGCCTCCACGGTAAAGCCACTGTACCAGGGAACCATGTATATGACCCCCTTCGTGGACGCATACGGTGAATTGGCAAGTAACTCGCGAGCTGCGTCTGTCGAACTGAGCCGGACCATGAAAATCCCTTGGCCCAATAGGACCGCCTCCATGATCTGCGCTGTGTCGATGCGTAGCATGGAGTGAAGCCAGTCCCGAAGCTGGGCCGTGGTTGGCTGGAGAATGTCCTACTACCTGACCATAAATTGTTGTTTCCTTTAGCTCCAGCTCCTTAGCTCGGACGGCTAAGAATTGCTCCTCAGAGAAGACGACCCTTCTGCGAGAACCACCAATCACGTCGCAGTGCTACCTAGTGGGGGGGGGGGGGGGGGGGGAGTTGCTGCAGATAGAGGGAACAACTAGAGGGTATGGGGATCAATCGCAGGGGGGGGCGCCAGCGAACTGTCATGGCGTGGGGAAACAGCCAAGCAGGGGGGGAAACAGCAAACAGGCAGCCGTTGCAAATCGTCGGGGCAGGGGGGCACGATCAGTGTGGGGGACGAAGAGTCGGACAGGCACGATCAGTCGGGGCAGGGGGGCGATCAGTCGGGGCGGGGCGATCAGTTGGACGGCGGGCGATCAGTTGGACGGGCGTGAGCAGTCGGACGGGCGTGTGTAGTCGGGGCGGGGGGACAGCAGCGCAACGTGATGGGAGTGAGCCTGTTTGGATGCATCAAACTATGAATACTTGCCACACCCTCTAGCCCAATCTGTCTTATGGTGACGAATCAAATGTAACATCCCTGCTTTTCATAAGGTCATTCGTTGATATTAAACTTCTAAGGTTACTATTATGCTCTTCTTACAAAAACATATGGTGATGTTTTATATCTAAAGTCAACACTAAGATCCTAGTACGTTTTTACAGGAGATATGAGATATTTTTATATAGTAAAGAGCATGACAGCTGATTATGAAGATCCAAGAGTAAGAGAGAGAGCTTTAAAAATGGTTGGATTATGGAGATACAGGTGAACCATCAATACTGACTATGCAAGGGTTGAACCTTTATTCCTCTTGGTTCAGACAATACAACTGTGATTTTTAAGATCAAGAATTATTCCTTTTGATGATCTTTGATGTTATGAGCATGATTGTCATAGAGAACCATAGATGAATCATGAATATGGAATTTGATAGGAATGGGATTGTGATCTCTCTCCATGCATAACATATTTGGGAAGGATTGAGTATTGTTTTCCTTCATCTCAAAATGTTGCCTTGTGGCTTCTCTTTGGATTGTCATTAGTTCTCACAATCCCATGGATAAATATTGAGATTGTAATGTGAATGAGAATGGGCATGTAATGTGAATCTGAATGCGAAGAATGTGTGATTGAGATTCTGATTGAAGATTGAGAGCTTGAGGGTGGTCAGGCCCCAAGAGTGAGGACTACCTAGGCAACTGCCTCTTGGTTTGAGATCCATTATTCTAGGAATGCTCCAAGGAGCTCCAAGTACAAATTGATCAATCTTCTGATTTTTCTTTTAATGAACTTCAAAGATTTGTGTTCAATAATGAATGCTTAGGAGAGGATGGGAGTTTGACCCCACATACGAAGTGTCTTCTGTTTCATCATCACCGATCAATTGGTTCAAGCTAATCTCTTCTGCTTTAAAATGATGTTCTACCTAGTTTTCCCCAGATTATTCAACATAATCATGCACACACTTCACACCAAGATTATGTAAGACAGTTTGACTCATTGGGTATGTGTACATCTCTTAAAAAGAACGATAGATTGACTCCCAAGTCCGTTGAAGGTCACTGACTCATGGCAAGGGAAACAAGTAATTCATCATCATCATCATCTTGCAGGGTTCTTTAACAAGCATATATATCCCACCTCGTCCTCATTTGTTAAGAGCTCCCAAATGACAAACTCACTCAAATTCAAGCCAAATTTCTCATTTCATCCTATTCATCTAAAGATCTTCAATCCAAGCCTTGTGCTTCCTGCTTGTGTTTTTCATAAAGAGTATTCAAACTCTCATTTACAGCCACAAGGCAAGCAAAAGTGATTATAATGATCCTCTTAGTTCATGATTAAACAGAACCCTAACCTTTGGAGCCTCCACTTTAGATAAAGAAGTCACCAAAATGGCCTGCATTATGCATTCCCAACTGAAGAAAAGAATGAGATAACTATAAATAGCAAAGTCCCTTATCTCATTGCACCTCAGGCTAGGAATATCACCCTTGTCATGACATGAAGTGATCTTGATCATGAGGACTGGGCGACTTTGTTTTCCCATCCCCTCATCCATGCCAGTAAGTCTGATCTCCCCTTGTTCAAAAGGGAACAATCTATTCTGCAAGATTATTACCCAACCTCTAGATAAATCGTTTGGATCCACCAAAGGTCCTCCAAAACTTACGTGGTTGACCAAAACCTAACCTGTAAAGATACATAAGGCATGGATAAGAACAAAAAGAAAGGATTCAACAACATTGTAGACCACGACACAATGTTGGAGACCATGATATACCCTTTTACTCTAGTCCTAAAGGACCTATATGGCATCATAACATTTCTCTTTGCTAAAGACCACCCTTAAGACACAAAGGCCTCTTATATAAAACTGTGTCTACTTGGAGAAAAAGAGAAACATCACAGGCACATAAAATCTGAGTCCTTTAATCGTATTTTTGTCCTCCTTGCCAGTAGTCCTCAGGTTTCTTTGTCACAGCGGTCATTTCAAGACTTTCTGTACATAGTACTGTACCTCAGCTAGCAATCAAATAACTGATGAAAACGTTGAGCACTCATTGATCACTACCAGGATAGGAGATCACAAAAAGTTGTAAACCCTCCTTTTCATGGTATCAAGGAGATTTTTTACCAAAATTATTTCAAAACATTTCATATATGTACCTCAGTTAACCAATCACATAACTGCATTGGACCTTGAACAGAAATTTACCATTACCTGCTCCACAATTGCCAACTTATCATCAAGTAACTCAGATGGGTCAACTTCACAGTCTTCAATGGGAGAGCTTGCACCAACCTTTTAATAAAGTACAAAACACATAAGATTTTTGTTAATGAGTGCCAGCTAAATGTATGAAAAGACAGATCAGCAAGAAATTATACAGTAACCAAGACTGACATGAAAACATTCAACTAAACACATTGAAAAGAGGTAGTTATACGAAATGCACATGTAAGTGTTAGTCAGTGCATTATATTATCACCATTTAATTTCCTTCTTCAAAATCTGACTGCCAAGTCTTCCTGTTCAAAATATCCGCTTAAATATCACAGCAAAACTGTTATATTTTTGTTCAAACATCATGAAATACCACTAGCCAGGCATTTAAGCCTTCAAACCCATTGATCCTGCCTCAGCTCTTATCTCTTCCTCCACACACCTGTCTCTTGTGTCTATCTCTCTCTCCTCTTGCAAAGGCCTCTCTCCCATCATCATCTGGATGCTGTTTCTAGCCTCTTCTAGGTGCACTAACAGTGCCAAGTGTCTGCACACTCTCAATACCTAAAGTACTGGTTTGGGGCCTAATAGAATATCCTCTTTCTGTGCTAGAAAATTTTAACAAAGGGGTTCATCCATCTCATCCCAAGGATAGACATGAATTGGCCATTAGACAGTAGAGGACCATTGAAGAATCAAAGAGAATACACAAAGTTCTTGAAAAACCTGTCAACTTGCAGATTCAGCTCATGTGCCAGCCTTATGCTTGCCTTTCAGACTCAATTACCCAAGATATCTCCACTTGAAAAACCTGTCAACTTGCAGATTCAGCTCATGTGCCAGCCTTATGCTTACCTTTCAAACTCAATTACCCAAGATATCTCCACTTGAATAATTGAAGTTTATAAGATGGCATCCACCTGTCTAATGCTAGTTTTAAAAAAGAACCAAGGAGAGGCAACCCATAATATAATAGCTTAAAGCAATCAGTTCAGTACCAGCACTCTACTTGTCACTAAGAGCTTTGCCACAACACAGTAGTAACAAAAGCTTTGACACATCATACAATAAAAGCTTCTTTTGATGCCTGCCTCGATGTTAACATCAAACATCCATGAAAAAAATAAGTTATAGTTCCTCTAGGATTTAGTTTGAGAACTCACAATTCGACCTTTATTTTACTAAATGTGAACAAAAACCCATCTGTCTGGCAAATTGAGAACACAGACCATACAAAATGAATGGGAGAGAAAATGCCTGAAAAACGCCACTTTTTGTGGTAAAGAGTACACAAAGGAGATGGGATAAAAAATATGACTTGCCACCATTGGTTAGAAATAAGGTTATATGAGAATCTTGGAGATGCAAAATAAAAGAGCATACGGATGGCCCTTGAGCAAGTGGGTGGGAGTGGTAATCAAGATTCAGATGCAGTCCATTCATGAGGGGTTCAAGACAATCGGAGGACAGATATGCCTACTATGACGACTTATAGGTCTCTTTTCTAGAGGGGGCATAAAGTTTACTAGTGATAGCACAGTCAGGGATCTTTCTACATCACAGTTGGAAAGCATGGTAAGATTAAAGACATTGCTCACTTCGTGATATAATGACTCTAATTTCACCTCTTGCATGCAAGAACAGTCGAGATATGGGGCCTACAAAAGCAGACCTTTAGAAAGATGTGATTATGATCGAGGAGAGTGGATGTTGGAGGAACCCCTTTAACAACAGGCTCCAAATATTCTTCAAGGTTCAAATAGGGCGCTTCTTAACCCTTCCCTGCAGATTTCTAGAGAAGACTGGAGAAGAACTTTAGACCAAGGAACCTCCCCCCCAGCCACCACCCCCTTTCCCCCCACCCCCGGGGATCAATTCTCTTTAACCACCTAGCCATCATCTTTAGTACAAAGTTGCCACTTACCAAGACATCCCAATCTGTATACACCAAGTTCACCCTTTCATTGAAAGCTTTTGGAACCTTCTAGGGATCTTAAAGCCCATTAGATGTCTGACTAATAAAAATAATCTGACTTTGTAAACAAAAAGTTCTGTTACTAATAATATGGACATCTAACTAAATACTTTTTCTCAACAAACATATAGGCATAACAAAACAGTACTGAGGATCTGTAACAAATACATCAATAGTCAGCCGACGGTAAAGCATAGACACTTCCTTACCCCAATTACACCTCCATTCGCCTCCAACAAACGACATATTGCTTTAAAGCCATACTTGGTAGCATCTGACAATGGCTGCCATTAAAGAGACAAACAAGCCTGCCTTAGAGGGGGAATGATAACAGCTTGAATCAAGGACCCAATAAACCTTTCAGAAATGATCTTTACAATGAGCATCTTTGATAGAATATAATTATCGCACAAGAATATCTTGTTGTAAAATGACGATGATGTGTTCATGATCTCATCGGGAGGTCATTGAAATGTAAGCCCATGGGAATATTATGATAAAAAGAAACCAAGAATACAAACTAACAGCAATGGAAGGTATCAATTGTTCAGAGTTTGCTATTCAAAAATTTTAGTTTAAATCCTAGTACATTCTTCTAGCACTTCAAGCTTCAAGCACATCCATTTTTCAAATGGCAAAAGACTATTAAATTTAGTGTACAATTGTGCTCATACATGCTTCACTTAACTAGACTTCTTTTTTGACCCTATACAGAGGAGCAAATTTAGTCCCATATATTGTATAATGGCAGAAGTATGTTGAAGTGTATAATTGATGCTTATACATGCTTCATTTTGCTAGCCTTCTTTGACTGTACATGGATGAGCAAAAGGACAGAGGGCAAGCAGCAGGGCCTTGAAAACAACTAAATCAGTTATCTATTTCCAATGTTCCTGGGTTGTGGCATAATCCTCATGACAACAGAAATTTTACTGCCAAGAAGAAATAATTCTATTAGCAAACACTTCAGTCAAAAAGATCAAGGTAAAGTACAATACAAGCCTTTTATAGGACATGAATCAAGTACAACATAAAAATATAGTCTCCTGGGCCTTGGCTACTCACAAAGAGATAGTCTAGCACAACAAGGGCGTTATTTAATAACCAACTGGTGGCTTGTAATGTGAAACCATATGTGAGTCGAGATTAAAGGGGCTAAATTAATTCCATGAATTGGGAAAAGCGCCTCTCCTCGTGCACTCAGAATCACCCAAGTACCCTACAATCTCTCCATCAACCATGAGGGTGCAAATGATCTCTACCCAACTCCTAGAGAAGATCTTTGCTGTGAATATGTAATGTGTGTCAATGTTGTGACCACATCCCACTGTCAAAATATACCAAGCTATAATGCTAGGAATGAGCTCCCATCCAGGGAAGTATCACTAGGTCCACTCTGTCTTCTATGAGAAATCTAGAGCAGAAAAAATGGTCAACTGTCCCAACATAAACAGAAAGGGCGGTTCCCTGTATATCCTTATAGCTGTATGCTGATCCAGGTAACCTACCTGAATCACTATCATCGCCTCATTTGAGCCATGGAAGCCCACTGAAACTCCTCCAAACCTCTTGACCTCCAGGGTATTTTCTATGTGGTCAGATGATTTTTCCCATGTATCAATCATCGTTCACTTTAGGTCAAACCAGTTTATTACTAGATTGTCCAGTTTTTGGACTTCTTCTTCATGATTTGCCTATTTATAGGCTCCACACTTGTACATGCAAACACATTCCATTCAATGTCTAGTATTTTGCTTTCATCTGGGTTTCTTGCCTGGGGCCTGTCATCTGCCGTCATTTTCTCTCTCCTTTGCTGTCCACTCTGTTTTCTTCTGCTTTGCACTTCTGGTTTCATCATGGTGACAGAGTGCAGAGTTCTTGCCATTGAAGGCCCATCGTACACGGTGCAATCATCTGTTTGTGGGAGCAGCATTGCAGCCCAGACCTGCATTTCCTCATGACAAGAAGGTGACAAAGCTGATCTTTTTGCTGGTGCAACAGCAATTGGTGCTTCCCATCATCCCCAGTGTTGTTTATGGAAGGAGACTGCATTTTGAAGCAATCTGCAGACCTTCCTTTTGCATGTTTTTTTGTGTCAATGCTTCCCATCATCCCGGCATTGTTCATGCCAGCAGGAGACTGCGCTGTGAAAGACTGAAAGCTTCACCCATCCTTTGTGTTGATCAAAATGAATGAATTCTACAGCCTGCACCAACTGAACTTAATCTTAGAAGGATATTACTCCAAGTTTATGAGTCTTAGCAAGTAGACGGCTCCCATTTTTTAGAGTATTTTGAAATATAGAGCTCAAACCCATCACGCCTCTGCTGCCACCACGCCCACCCAGCCCTACCATCGCTCCCAACCAGAGCCTCCCCTGCCTCCCACAGCATTCGCCTCCCCCCTCCTCCCGCCGCCCAGCCTTCCCTCCCCTCCATCCAGTCGCGCTGCGCTGCCCTACAGCAGACATGCTGCACCCACCCTTCTCCCGCCAGCTCCTTTGTAGAGTAAATAATCATTATCAATGGTAAAATTCTTCATCTTTCGGGACACATACCCTACCCTTGTAGAGTAAATAATCGTTATCAATGGTAAAATTCTTCCACTTCAATCTCATTTGAGCAACCCCTGATGCTCCATTTCCTTGATGAACATCCTCAAAATTTTCCTTCCTCTGTGGAGGCTCTTCCATTTGGATCCCCATTATTTATTGCTTCCCATATGTTGGAATATGCCGGATCAACCTGGCATTTCCCTTTCAAAGATTCAAGTAAATCGGAAGTGAACTGAGTAAAACTCAATTCATCTATGATGGGCATTCTACTGAGTGCATCAGCCACTATATTGTACTTCCCCTTTCTATACCTTATTTCGTAGTCAAACTCTTGAAGGAGTTCGGCCCATTTGGCTTTACGCCCTTGTAGATCCGATTGGTCATTAAGCTACTTAATGCTTTCATGATCTTACAAGATCAAAAGTTTGGCACCGTACAGATAGTGCCTCCATTTCTTGATTGCATGTACTATTGCATACAGCTCCCTCTTATAAACAGAATAATTCCGTTTTGCACGGTCTAATTTCTTGCTTTCAAAAGCAACTCGTCGACCTTCTTGTAATAAGACCGCGCCTATTGCCTTATCACTGGCATCGGCTTCAACCACAAATGGTTTATTGGGATCCACAATAAATAGTATTGGAGTTGTACCAATAGCTACCTTAAGTTTTTTAAAACTTTCATTTTGGTCTGTTTCCCAATTAAAGCTCTTCCCTTTCCCTTTAAGTTGGTCTATCATTGCAACAGCTATTTTAGCATAATCTCGAATGAATCTATGATAGAATCCAGATAATCCTAGGAAGATCTGCAACTCGTCCAAGTTCCTTAGAGATGGCCATTCAATAATTGCCCTTATTTTTTTTGGATCCATCTTGATTCCCTCTTTCGAGATAATATGCCCCAAATATTTGACCTCTTGTGCGAAGAATTCACATTTAGTTTTCTTCGCATAAAGGGAATGGGTTCTTAACACTTCGAATACTAACAGTAAATGTTCCAAATGTTCTTCTCTTGATTTACTAAAGATCAAGATATCATCCAAGAAGACTACTACAAAGTGTCCTAGATAGAGCCGTAATACACTATTCATGAGCTTCATAAAAGTAGCTGGTGCATTAGTGAGACCAAAAGGCATCACCAAAAAATCATAGTGCCCGTATCTAGTACGAAATGCCATCTTAGGAACATCCTGGGCCTTAATTCTTACTTGGTGATGGCCTGATCTTAAATCAATCTTTGTGAAAAATTTTGCCACTTGTAATTGATCAAAAAGATCTTCCATTCTGGACATAGGAAATTTATTATTCATAGTTATTTTATTAAGTGATCTATAATCAACACAAAGTCGCATGGAACTATCTTTTTTCTTTACGAATAAAATTGGCGAAGCCCAAGGTGAATTGCTGGATTGTATAAACCCTTTATCAAGGTAATCCTTAATTTGTCTTTCAACTTCTTGGTGCTGTGTTTCACTTAACTTATAAGATGGTTTAGAAATAGGATATGTATCCCTATCTGTGTCAATTGGGTGATTTATATCACCCCTATCTGGTGGAAGGCCACTTGGTAAATCAGAAGGAAACACATCCTTGAATTCATCTAACAAACCACTTAATTCATTATTTACATTTAACTCACAAACATAAGAAAAATGTTGCTTAATATTACAAAAAGTAAAAGTATTCTGTACAGGAAGGGACCATAACATATATACCTCACAAGCTTCCTTCTTTATCAGCTTCTGAACTTCAAGGGAATATATCAAAGGGTTATCAGATACTTCATGTTCACCTTGAATCACAAAAGTCTTACCATCCCTTTCAAATTCCAGTGTATTATGATGATAACTACGCTTTAAGGATGGTTCCAATCCCCATAGTCACTCCCTCCCTAAAGCAATATCGGCTCTTTCCATATTCATAATTTGAAAATCAAGCTTATCTTTATATCCTTGGATCTCGATTTCCAAATTGGATACCATTGTATCCCATATTTTATTATCCTGACCTTGCATCATACGAAAAACATATTGATGCTCACTCTTTTGTTGGGGAAGTTTCAACTTTTTGACAAGTGCATAATTTATGAAATTGTGGGTGGTAGAGTCATCAATCATGACTCTAACCCTCTTTCCCGCTATCAGTCCATGCACTCTAACTAAATCATGTGGCCCAAAGGTAGGCTGCCACATAGAAGTTGACATAAAACACCTGTGTTGTACATCCTTGTGCAAGACCTCTAAAGATTTATACCTTTCATGCCCCTTTAATTCCAGGGTCTGCACTACATGGATTTGTTTTTCTTTTTCCTTGCCCTTGTCCTTATCCTTTCGTTTATCTTCCCCCTTTTTCCTTTGAAGGCAATTCTAGGCAGCATGGTTAGGGGTTAGGCACTTTTTTGGCCTTATCAAAGTCATCTTGACTTAACTTTGGCCTTACATATTGTTTCTTTTCAAAGGGTTGTTTCTTGCCCTTAAGAAATGGCATTTTCCTTTTAAATTTGCCTACAAATTTTGAGGTTTCCAATTCCTTAATCTTAGGCTCCGTATCAGTGAGACTAGTGAGTGTACCTGGACGCGTACTATCTTCATTGATTAATGCAAATTTAATTGCCTCTTCAAGCGTCTTAGGTGAACTCCTTTTCAGTTCCTTTTTACATGCCTTATCTAGTCCCCTAATGAATCCTCCTGTCTTTTGAAATTCATCTATTCCTTCCAATTTGAGGATTATCTCACGATATTCCTCTAGATATGTCAGCAGGGGTCTTCCCTTGTGTCTGACATAATCCCAATCTTCCCAATTTCTTTCCATTTCATTTTCAGGAAGGAATTCTTTCAAAAAGACCGATTCAAATTGAGCCCAAGTTTCAAGTATTTTATTTGCCTCCTCTAAAGTTCGCCACCATTTATATGCCTTTGGCCCCAAAAGTTAAACTGGCCTCCAGCGCTTGGAGATGTGGTGGAGTATTTTTAAGTTTGTGCAAATCCTCCCATTTTTGGAGAAAATTAAAGATAGTGTCTTTATTTCTGTCTTTTTCCTCCCTATGAAACTGAGGGGGTTTCATGTCTTTTAACACTGGGTTATCCCTCAGCTTTTGGTTAAGTTCCCTAGGATCTCGCATAGTCACATCTAAATCATTCGATGAAGATGGAATATCTGAGGTTTCTAGCTTATTTTTATCTCTTTCTAGTAATAAGGTTAATTGAGATTTTATTTCAATGAGTGTTTGAGTTAGAAATTCCATTTGAACCCCCTGTGCTTGCACACGAGCAGTTAGATCATCGAATTGTTCTCGTGTGGCAAAAAATTCTTCCCATTGTTCTTATTGTATCTCCGTTTCATGGGGATCTACCATAGGGTGGTCCCCAGAACTAGAGCCTTCGATTACCCCCTCTCTCCTTTCCCCTCCATTAGTACACTGGAATTGGAAAGTAAATATAAGAAATTTGCGTACAAAATGAAGTATTTCCCTGATTATAGTAATAGGGCAGCTGTTGATGGCTCTAACAGTTTACTGATAACCAAAAGAGTGAGGAACAATTCGACTTTCCTCCAAACCGAGCCAGTCACGTTGAAATGAAGCCTGTCGAGCAGGAACACAGAATAAGGAGGGGGATTAAACACACCCCCTCCCTAACAGGTCACATGTGAGCTAGCAGTACCCATAGCTATATGTCAAACGGGACTTCGCCCGACTAGCTTCATACTGCCGTCCCCTTCCGTTACACGAAATCAATCACGTATGATGAGGTATGGGGCCAATCCTGTCAAGCATCAGCTGATCAGTACTGACATAATCCGTCCAGTACTCGAACTTTGATTCGCGTCTGTGTGGGCGCCGTCTTCTCGAGCTTGAATTCGCGTCCGTGTGAGAGAACAACACGAAAGTATTCGCCTCGATTAAAACAGAACCCGACGGCTGAACCAGAAGACAGGACCCGACGGCTCGTCGTGAGGACAGACCCGTCAGCTCTTCGTCTCTGATACCTGTATAGCGTGTATGACGAGTAGTAGCTAAACTCCTGACGACGATCAATCAGTTCATGAATCAAATGGCACGAGTGCTCTTCTTTCACCTCCCAACCTCGCCTAGATGAGTGCTGGCTCCTCTCTCCCCTTTTCCTCTACCAACCATCCGCTTCAGGTGAGTCCTACTATTCTTAGACTCTCTTACTCTCTAGGCTCCCCTTGACCCCGTTCGGGTGCCCAAGGCCCCCGGACGATCATTCCTCGCGTCTGTCTCCCATAAATTACCTTATTAATGTAACACTCCCCTGCACCCTGACACGCTGTACGATCCACCCCCGCCCAACTGGCCACCAAGTCTTGTAATTGGTGCCCCCCCTGCGCGGTGCTCCCACCTCCATAGCCGTGCGGCCCCCGTCCGGCAGCCCCCACTCACCTATTCCGCCGGCATTCAACCATCCGTGGAGACTGGTGACTACCCCACCGCCAAAAAGGAGCATCCGCCTTCCCCCCCCCCCCCCCCAAGCCGTTGTTCCCTCCACTTATAGCAATACCCCCTCCCCTCCGACAGCACAGTAGCGTGATTAGTAGGTCCTTAACAAGGTCGAGCAATGGAAACCTCTGGTCAAACGCCGATGCATTCTTCGAGTGCCCCCCAATCAAACACCTTGCGTGTTGCCCTCTCTGAGGAACAACTCTTAGTCGTCCGTGCCACAGAGCTGGAGCTCAAAGAAACAGCGATTTTCGGTCACATAATAGGACACTATCTATCCAAGGCCCAGCTTCGGGATTGGCTTCACACCACGCTGCGCATTGGCATAGCACAGATCGTGGAGGCAATCCTCATGGGCCGAGGGATTTTCATGGTTCTAACTCACCTTTGCGAACGCAACTCGTGAGTTAGTGGAGAGTTCACCCTATGCCTCCACAAAGGGGTTAATTTACATTTTTCCCTGGTATAGCTGCTTACAAGTGGAGACATTTGCGCTCCACAACAGATTTCTCCGACACCCAGTCACCTTGCTTTTCCCCGGGCTGGCAATAGAGTACCACCAGTTAGTGGAGGGCTTTGGACGGCTCTTCGGCACAGTTCTTCTTGCCTCCTTCGTGGATGCAATGACAACTGCAGGAGTCCCAAAGGTACGAGTGGCTGTGAAAGACACAAAGAGTATACCAAAGTTCCTAGAGATTGAGGCAGGAGGTCACTTCTTTAGGCAACAGGTCATTGTGACTGGGCAACCAGGGCAGTGCCTGTGTTGCCACGACTTTGGGCATCACGCAATAGATTCTACACATTTCGGAGCCAAGGCGGGTCCGCTGACAAGTCCCCCTAGTGGACGCTGACCGCTTCACACGGGTCCAAAGACGAGAGAGAGGGAGATGGCAAAGGGGGACGCAACCAACTCCTCAAACCCAACCTCGACAGCAAGAAGAAACTCCGTAGTCCCCCCCCCCCCACCCGACAGGACCACAGTCCCCCACATCCACCACCCGCACCACTAACTACCTCACCTGAGATCCCACACCTACCCCCCTCCCCCCACCTTCCATGCCCCCCCCACTGACCCTGGCCCACAGCCCCCCCCTTCCAAGACTACCAATCCCCCCAACACCCGCCACGTACCTCCGACCATCCCTCGATCCTCTTCCCCCCACCACCTCCACTGGCGAGCACCCCCCCCCCCTGATCCGCACCCGGTTCAGGTGATCCCTCCCAGACCCACCCCCCCCCCCCTCCCACAGGAGGTGATGAGCTACATACCCATATCCTCCTGGCACTAGTAGTTTTTCCCCTCCCACAATCTGCCCCTGCTGCCCACATCACACCTTCTCGAGACAGGTACAACTGTTGCCATGAGAGTTTTTCCGCAGTGGCCCATGGTCCTACTTGAGAGTTGCGAAGAGTGGAGAGTTTCCACTACCTCTAGAGGTGGAGATCTTCATGGTTCCTAAGTCAAGGAGGGGAAACGTCCATCTACTAGCACCATCGGATGGACTAAACTACACTTTTTCCCTTCAGTCCTCTCAATTAGGGGATTGGACGACGACAGATAGAGGAGGAAATGAAGAGTTAGGTAGCGGACCACATCTCCTAGTGGATGAGAGAAGGACTAGCACTATTTGCATAGCAGTGGCCTGGTTGCATGATGGACATTAACTGGTGGGCTGATACCGAGGTCCCACACTTGGGCATTATCTTTCGAGCCCCTCCACAGTGGGTAGCTCCAAGGGATGTGATCGAGTGGCCCCTGGCATAGACCGCCCGTTTCTACCAATGTACAGAGTCACGACTCTCAACACAGTTGATAGATGCATTGAGAGTACCACCTCAAGCATCTATCACCCCTATGGTCCCGACCAAGAGCCACCATGGGGGACTGGAGTTCGTCGTCTGGACCTACAGCAAAACGTACTTGCATGCCCCATAGTTTTTCCTCCTCATCAGCAGCCTCCACAGCAAACAAATGCCTGTTCAGTCACTCACAAGTTTCCCCATGAGCTTACACTTTGCATCCTGGAATGTGAAAAATCTCCACTACAGTGGGGCACGTGGTTCCACGAAGTTGATTGTTCGGCAAGAGCTAGAGCCTGCCCTTGCCGTACGAATCAACATCTTATTTCTACAAGAGCGCAAGCTCAATCTCACCCAGGCCCAACGGGTAGGGAAGGTAATCCCAAGCAGCTTGCACAGTTACTGGGAGCACGCCATAGGTGCCCACCGAAGGAGTGGCAGCGTATACACCTCTATTGATCCGAGTCTCAGCCGGAGTCTCACCACCTGTGTGCGAGACCACAGGACGATAGTGGCAAGGAGGGTTCTATGGATCAGATTAGATATTGGGAGCTTGTGCCTTGGAGTCCTCAATGTCTATGCCCCTAAGGAGGTTAGGGCACGTAGCAAGTTCTGGCTGGAGATCGCGGATGGACTCCCAGAGGTGGACTCCTGGATCGTTGGAGGAGACTTCAACAACCTGGAGGCTTTGGATGACTAGTAGGCCAGAGGCAGAAACTACCAGGGCAAGGCTAGGGAGGAGCAAGAGGCATGGGGGGTCTTTCTACTAGCAATAGGAGCATGCGATGCCTGGAGAGACCTTGCCTTCCACAAAAGGGAGAGGTCGCTTGACTTCTCTTGGAGATACACGCGGCTAGGTGAAGCCCTGCTGGATCTGTTGGATAGGTTTTATGTGGGAGTGGGGAGGCTCTCGTGGAGGCCAAATTGAGAAGTTGGCAGACATCGCTTTGTCGGACCATTGCCTAGTTCTCCTAACACTTGATCCCCCAGCATCTGCCCTAGACACGAGATCTTGTCGGATCCCTCACTCGATCTATAGGAGGGAGAAGGTGACAAGACATATAGAGCAGATTTGGACTAGGGAATGGGGCTAGAGGGACCAGATTGCAAAGGAGGTTGCAGAGGTCCTAGCCGGGTGAAGCAGTATCTACCAAGAGGCAGCCATACAAGCCACGCAGCAGAGCTAGGAGGAGGAGAGAGCACTCCGGGGAGACCTTGCAGCCACACAAAGATTATTACAGGAGGCACAAGGGGATCCCACCCTCCACGCACAAGAGATGCACATGCAAGCAGCCATTGTTAGCCTAGAGGACAAGCACTCGGAGTTCTCTTTCTGCACCTCAGTAACTTTCTAGGCATGGAAGGGGAACACGATGTGCAAGGAGTTTTTCCAAGTGCACCAGCCTCACACCTCAAGAGAGTAGATACGCAGCCTTTGAGATCAGTATGGGAGGACTCGTTCTAACCCAGACGAACTGATGGAGGTTACCACGGACTACTACAGACGGCTTTTCTAGCAAGAGACAACCTCAGCTAGAGGACAGCAATGTAGACAACAAGTCTGGGATCACATCCCATCCCTCATCAGAGAGGAGATGGGATGCTCCCTCCTAGCCCCCTTCACAGAGAAGGAACTAGAGGAGGCTTTCCATACACAGGACGGGAAGAAGTACTCGGGAGAGGATGATCTCTCTTAAGGCCTTCTTCACTACCTACTACGAGGTGGTGAAGGACCCCCTACTGATGGCCTTCTAGGAGGTTTTCACTTCAGGACAAATGCCAGGGAGTCTTTCGCAGGCCTTATCACTCTTCTCCCCAAAGGAGGAGACCGATTGGAGCTTTCCCTGTGGAGACCGATCACTTTATTGTCAGTGCCCTATAAGGCACTAGCAAAGATGATTCATAGGCGACTACGCCCCGTGCTTTCAGACATCATCCATGACACACAAACAAGCTTTGTCTAGGATAGAACCATCCTAGACAATGTATTCACCTTCTTTGATGCGAAAGAGTGGGCTCAAAGTAGTGGGCAGAGACTGGCCGTACTACTCTTGGATTTCAAGAAAGCTTATGACAGGGTGTACTGGGATTTCCGAGAGGGCACCATGGTGAAGTTGGGTTTCCCCCAAGCCTGGATTCGCGGGGTCTCTGCACTTTACAGATTTTCCACAAGCAGGGTTCTCATAGGTGGTAAGCGAGGGGAGAAGTTTCGGCTGGAGAGATCGATCCGGCAAGGCTGCCCCCTGGCCCCATACCTCTTCCTACTCTTTGCATAAGCGATGTCTCGCTTCCTCAGGTCACGTGTGAGCGGATTACGCGACCTCCGACGTCCCTTGAGATAGGAGACTCAGTTGTTAGACTTAGAGTATGCAGATGATACAACACTCTACATAGAGGACGATAAGTTGATGCTCAAGAGAGTGAGGCTGGCTCTCGAGGTGTTCTGTTCTGCGGCAATGGGAGTGAAAATCAACTGGCAAAAGCTAGTTGATTTCTCACAGACCCAGACTCTAGCACGGAGTGGAGCATCCACCCAGGATTTAGATGGGTGAGTAGAGGGCAGACCATCCGCTACCTAGGGTTCCAAGTGGGACTCGACATCACTCCCGCCCAGCAGTTTCTTCCGATCATCGATTCTATTCGAAGGAAGGTGACCTACTTAAGCACGGCGAGCCTTGGTGGTAAACCAGGTCCTCGTAGCAACGGCATGGTACATCGCCTCATGTTGGTGCTTCCCTCATCCTACGTAGTGCAGCTTCGCCACCTAGTGCACAATTTCCTTTGGTCCGGGTCAAACAACTCCAAGGATTCCAGGGCCAAGGTGGTGTGCGCGACCACTATACGGCATCGGTCAGAGGGAGGCCTTGGGATCATAGACCCAGAGTATCAGAGTATGGCCCTCCAAGACAAGCTAGTTGTCCTCCGTCGGACACCAAGAGGGCAGACATGGAAGGTGCTATTGCAAGCGAGTCTTCAGGACTATAGACCGAGCCTTGGCAGTGAGTGAAGGTTGTCCCTGAGATGGATCTTTACGTCAGCCCAAATCACCCCCCCCCCCCCACAAATCACCTTTCCTACACAGCTTGCTCTGCGTGTGGCAGGGCCTCCATAAGGCCCTAATTCAGAGCCCCCCAAGCTGCCCAATGATCTGGAACCCCCAGGTCAAAGATCGGGAAGGGGCGTAGATTGGCAAGCGCCCCCACAGCCAGTGGGTGGTTGGGAGGCCAGCCCGGCTCGTACCATCAGGACATGGCGAGAGGTGTATAGGATAGTGGAGAGGGAGATGCTGCATCGAGTATTAGGCTGCCAGAGAGGAGTAAAGTTGAGGAGAAGGGAGATAGATGCAGCAATACCTCAGGAGTGGCTTGCTCCCCCGATACGAGAGCCAATAGAGCCCGGGGAGGTATGGGCCGCTAGGTTTTCACTACCAGGCATCCCCCTATAGGTGGCAAGTACAGTGGATGGCACTCCAACTAGGACCCTCTTCACCATATAGAAGGGGGGGTGTCTGGCTCTTGACAAAGGGCAGCATGATGAGTGGATGGCTGTGCTTTCATGGAGAAGAATCGAAATGATTGGTCTTCAAGGGAAGACATGGCGGCTAGAACCTTTTGTCTTCTGGCAGGAGCCCAGGGAGTGGAGCCTCTAGATCTGGGAGGGCAGGCCACTTAATGAGCTGGAATGGGATCCGAGAGAGTGGCATGGCCGGACACTGTGCTCGCCAAGAAGCCACCGAGGTTCCTACAATACACTACCAGGATTGGCAAACACGTACTGATGCAGGAGGATATGGATTGGGCGCCATCACGTAGCAGGCACTGGGTGGAGCACGGCATCATGGAGCCTTTCCGACGGACCTTCTGGCGCCGCCTATGGGATAGTTGGAGACCGAGGAGGGTATCATATTTGTTATGGCTGGTGGTACATGGAGGCTTGGCAGTGGGAAGTTGACTAGCCTAGATGCAGAACGAGGGAGGTTGTAAGCGCTGCACACAATAACCTCTGGAAACCCCAAAGCACTGCCTTAGGTCGTGTGAGGTGGTGCAGCTCGTGTAGAGAGGAGCATGCCATATCCTTCGATGTATCTCATGGGGAGCTTTCTGCTGGCAAGCAATCAGCCAAGGCCGTCACCTTCTGTATGAGGCCGGGATACAGGACACGGTATTCATTATCGCGGTAGGGTCGTGCGCAGCGGTCGGTTTGGAGGCTCTACCCATCCACCAAGTACTGGAGCCCACAACAAACCGCTCAGAGGTATGGGAGATCATAGGGAGTCTTACTGGTTGGCATATCTGGAAGGCGCGGTGTCAGGAGGCTTTCGGCGGAGAGAGACTTTCAGTATAGGCGACCTTAGCAGAGCTCTGGACCTCCATTATCCACTCCCTCACGGCGAATGGGATCAAGTGTAGGGTGACTCCAGGGCTCGTCAGGAGCTTGATGTCATTTCATGCGCACTTGGGGCAGCTAGGACCTGTTTTTTGTGATGCAGGCAGGCAGTCCCAGATGGCAATACACCCCCGC
Organism: Lygodium microphyllum; assembly: GCF_053477565.2. Taxonomy (NCBI): domain Eukaryota; kingdom Viridiplantae; phylum Streptophyta; class Polypodiopsida; order Schizaeales; family Lygodiaceae; genus Lygodium; species Lygodium microphyllum. The sequence goes on from NC_141150.1 coordinate 128,021,300, forward strand.
TCCATGGCTTCTTACCCCCATCCCCCCCAGACTGCCTTGAGAGGCTTGTATACATGATGTATTTGTGACTTTCATCAGCTCCAACTAGTCTATTGAGCATGAGCACTCCGTTGCAATCAGTTTTTTTGAGTAATATAGTCAGCCACATTTTACTTGCAAAAAAAACGACCACAACATAGCATATTGCAGGGTTCTGCAGCTGTTTGCAGACCTACCTATTGCATTTTGTATTGTGTTGGCACTTCCCATCATGCCCATCTTTGTTTCTGGGAGTAGGAGGCTGTGTTTTGCAACAGTTTGTAGACCTTTCTATTGTCTTTTGTATTTGTCACTACCTTGGACTCATAGATTATAAAATACATCAAGACCCACTTGCACCCTTGCCCTCCCCCTTCTGCTCCCCTTGCATTTTGTATCATGTTGGCACTTCCCATCATTCACAGCTTTGCTCATTACAGTATGAGCCTGCATTTTACAACATTTGCAGACCTTCCTAATACAGTTTGTATAGTGTCACTACCATGGACTTGTAGGTTTTCTAATAGACCCAAGACCCACTCGCACCTGTGCACATGTGCTTGCACTTTGGTACATGGAAGGCTAGACCCACCATTCATGCCTGCATTTATCCAGCATTTGATTTCCAAGCATTTGACAACCATCCCAACACACTGGACATGGTATTTGTCTAGTCCAAGGAAAGGACTGCTATGATTGCTTCTCCTCATCCTGCATAGTTTCACCGCCTAGTGCGGAACTTCCTTTGGTCCGGGTTAGACGGTTCTGAGGATTCCCGGGCCAAGGTGGTGTGGGCGGCCATCATCCAGCATCGGTCAGAGGGAGGGCTTGGGATCATAGACCCAAAGTATCTGAGTATGACCCACTTGGGCAAGCTAGTTGTCCGCAGCCTCACACCAAGAGGGCAGACCTAGAAGGTCCTACTGCAAAAGGGTCTCCAGAATTGTAGACTAAGGCTTGTCGTTGATTGGAAACCATCCCTAAGATGGATCTTTACAACGGACCAGATCACCCCCCCCCCCGGCCCAAATCCCCCTTCCTACGCAGCTTGCTCCATGTGTGGTAGGGCTTCTATAAGGCCCTAATTCAAAGCCCCCCAGGCTGCCAGGAGGAGATAGATTGTCAGCTGGTGATCTAGAACCCCCATATTAGAGATCGGAACGGGGTACAGATTGGCGAGCGCCCCCACATCGAGTGGCCTAGTTAGGAGGCCGGCCCGGCTCATACCATCAAGACATCGCACGAGGTGTACAGGATGGTGGACGAGGAGGTGTTGCAGCGAGCATTAGGCTGTCAAAGAGAAGTTGAGCTGAGGAGAAGGGAGATAGACGCAACAATTCCTCAGGAGTGGCTTGCCCCCCTGATACGAGAGCCGGTAGAGCCCCAGGAGTTATGGGCCACTAGGTTCTCACCAGCAAGTATCCCCTTACAAGTGGCAAGTAGAGTGGGTCGCGCTCCACATGGGACTTTCATCATCGTGCAGGAGGGGAGGCGTCTAGCCCTTGAGAGAGGGCAGCGAGATGAGGGGATAGTTGTCCTTTCATGGAGGAGGATTTGCGTGGTTGGCCTTCAAGGAAAGACATGGCGGCTAGACCCTTATGTCTTCTGGGAGGAGCTCAGGGAGTGGCGCCTCTGGATCTAGGAGGACAGGCCACTTGATGAGCTGGAGTGGGATCCCAGAGAGTGGCTATGGCCGGCCATTGTGGTTGCCAAGAAGCCCCTGAGGTTCCTGGAGTACACAGCCAGGATCCGCAGACACGTACTGATGTAGAACATGGATTGGGCGCCGTCATGTAGTAGGCATTGGGCGGAGCACAGCATCACAGAGGCTTTCTGACGGACCTTTTGGCATCGCCTATGGGATAATTGGAGGCCGAGGAGGATATCGTATTTCTTATGGCTGGTGGCACATGGAGTCTTGGCGGTGGAAAGTTGGCTAGCCCAGATGCAAAAGGAGGGAGGTTTTAAGCACTGCACATTGTAGCCTCTGAAAACTCCAAAGCAATGTCTTTGGTCGTGTGAAGCAGCACAGCTCGTGTGGAGAGGAGCATGCCGCATCCTTTGCCGTATAGCACCCAGTCTTGGATGTATCTCATGGGAAGCTTTCTGCTGTACGCAGTTAGCCAAGGTCTTACCTTTTGTATGAGGCCAGGATGCAGGACACGATATTCATTATTGAGGTAGGGTCATGTGCAATGGTTGGGTTGGAGGCTCTATCCATTTGCCAGGTACTAGAGCCCACAGCAAACCGTTTTGAGGTATGGGAGATCATAGGGAGTCTTACTAGATGGCATATCTGGAAGGCGCAGTGTCAGGAGGATTTTGGCGGAGAGACTTTCAACACAGGCGACCTTAGCAAAACTCTGGACCTTCATCATCCACTCCCTCCACGGCCAATGGGACTAGGTGCAGGGCGAGTCTAGAGCTCATCACGAGCTTCGTTTTCATTTCATGCACACTTGGGGCACTCAGGACCTGTTTTTTGTGATATAGGCACGCAGCCCCAAATGGCGATAGACCCCTCTCCATGGTTTCTTGCCCCCATCCCCCCTAGACCACCCTGAGAGGCTTGTACATTTGATATATTTGTGACTCTGTATCAGCTGCAGAGCAAGAGCACTTCCTTGTATTAAGGTTTCTTGAAGTAATATAACTAGCCACACCTTTATTTGCAAAAAAAAAAAGATCTTGAAATACAAATTAGTCTCCTACTAGGCAACAACCTGAATAGAGAATCACCCACTGGATAGGAAAGTCCTCTATCCAAGAGTGTGACCAACTCTGATTTGAGATAGTGATTGAAGAGTAAGGATTGCCTTCTCTTCTCTTGAACTGTAGTTGGTGGTAATCGATGCAGGCTGGACGAAATAGATCTCCATGTTTGATAATAACAGCTGCAAATCTGACCTCACAGCTCCTCCCCAAGTCTCTCGTCCTGATCTCTCTTTTTTTCTTTTCGTGAACAAGAGTATGTTAATGTATGGAGATATTTACATGAGGCCTTCGAGCCAACCAAAAAGGATGGAAACAATTGTAATGAAGCCAACAAGCTATCAAAATAACCCACTACATGAGTAGCACTAAGAAATCACACAGAAAGAACAACTAGAGTAGAGCGAACAATAGCCAGCCAGAGAGCAGCAAAATCAGGAAGAACCAAGTCAGCTAACATCATCGAAGAGATCTGCCATAGCACTAAACCACGAACATGGGCCACATGACCATGGATGCCCGATACTTGATCAAAAATAAAGGTATCCTAAGTACCCCAAATATGCCATAGGGCTGTCCATCTAAGGAAATGGAAAAGGAAAAAATAATATGAATGCAAAGAAGACATAAAGGACATATTTCCCATAATCCACGAACAAGATGGAATGCAGAGCTAAGTCGTTGAGGACCACACGTAGGAAATAAAACTCCAGATCTGTCGAGCAATAGGGCAAGAGACAAAAAGATGAAGCAATGTTTCATCACATGTAGTGCAGAATACACAACGACCAACGCAGATCTTTCGGACACGCACCACATCCTCAGTTGGAAGACTCCCAATAAGCAACCTCCACACGACACTTTACCCTAATACGGAACCTTAGACTTCCAAAGCTGGATAAATATTTCCTACCACTTCTTTTTGCTATCCCAAAGATGCCATAATTTATTAACCTTTCCAATGACCCATCTCTTGGCTTCCACCATCTGATGATATATCCGATTAGTTGACCTCTTCTCGAAATCATCAGGAAGCACAAACATCCAGTCACGCCACGGATACAATGGCTATAATGCACGCAATGGAGAGAACCTCTAAAGTTTTTTCTTGTGTGGATGACCAAATGTCACTATATCTGCGAGGCACCCAAAAGTGCTGACAAATATGCCTAAAAGAATAAAGACGGGACTGCCCAGGAATCACACCATCAAGGACTGTCTTCAACCCCAACCAACCCATCTGATTAAACTTGTCTTGCTGCAAATCTTTATGGAGCCAATCCAGCAACCTCGAGGAAGCCAGTACTTCTTCTTGCAGCGAATTGTCCTCTTTATGAATATCAAGAGGGCGCCAAACTGCAAAACATAGCATCTCATGCTAGGATGCAATGAAATGAGAAAGGAGAAAAGACTAGGAGACCTTAATAGGCCTCGTGGAATTAATCACATCATAGAGACAGGGAACACCTGTTCTGGCACATAGAAACAGATTAACACTTACCGTGAGGTCCAAGCCAAGGAAACGGTGGCCGAACGTTCCAGCCTGTTCCTGTCCCGTTCCCTCCTGTTCCAAGGCCGTTCCCTGTTTGGAACAACCATTCCCGCAACCTTTTTTTTTTTAAACGGTCGTGTCGCCTGTCGCCCGCAGCCTACTTCCACCTACTCTTGCTACTCCGGCCTGTCACACGCCTGTCACCCACCTACTCCGCTTGTGTCGCGACTCACCAGCTCCCGCTTCTCCCGCCTGTCGCTCGCTGCTCCGCTTGTCACCCGCCTACTTGCGCTTCTCTCACCTGCTCCGCTTGCCACACCTACCTTGCCTGGGCCTTGCCTACTCCCGCCTGCCTCTCCCGCCTACCTCGCGTGCGGCCCACCTCTCTTACTTGCTTGGCCTGACTCCCGGCCTGACTCCCGCCCGCGACTAGGTGAGGTCTGAGGAATCTCGATTCTTGACGCTCATGTTGAAATTTTGGCTGAAATTTCTGCAATTTCATTGAACTTTCAGCTTTGGTTGAAATTTCTGCAATTTCATTGAACTTTGACACATGGATGTTGAAATTTTGGCTGCAAATTTTTGCAATTTTATTGAATTTTACTGGTTATTTGTCACTTCTATATAAATGCCAGCATTGACATCTATGGGATCTTTATCATCCTTAGCACGTACTTCATCAACAACTGGACGAAGTCGAAGCACTACTTGGTCATGGTGGGATGAGGTAGATGCAAGGGTGCCATTGAGAGGTGGAGGGGCTCGCCCTTGGAAATGCAAACTTTGCTCTTGTGTTGGCACTAGTAGGGCTGATAAAGTGAGAGCCCATCTTCTACATGAGGAGGGGAAAGAGGTGCGTTTTTGCACCAATGTATCAATTGAGGAAAGGCAGGAGTTACTTGACTGCATAGCCACTTCTATGGGGAATTCACATGCCAAGAGGACGCCAAATATAGCATTGGATCCAACAACATGGACTCCAAGGCTAGCAGGGCATCGTGCTTCATGCAAAAGGCCACCAGGATTAGTGGCTACGCAGCCTTCTCGTGGGCCCCATCAATAGGAGCAGGTCATGGTGTTAGATAGAGTTCATTGCACACTTCATGGGAACCAAAGAAAAAAGAGGAAACAGATGCAATAGTGGCACACTTTTTTTTACCATGACCATATTGCATTTAAATCAGCCAGGTCACCTTATTTTTTAAATATGGTGACAAAGATTGCAGAGTGCGGACCCACAAATAAGCCCCCTTCATCAGAAACTATCAAGACTACATTGCTTCAGAAGGAGAAAGCAGCCATAGAGATTGCAACAGCAAGTATTCGCAATCAATGGACAAGAAATGGAGTGACATTGATAGCAAATGGATGGAGTGACACACGCCATAGGTCCATACATGGTGGTATTGCATATTCTCGTAGGGATGTATACTTCATTAGTAGTTATGATGCTTCAGAGACTGGAAAGAGTGCAGATGTATTGGCATCCGAGTGGTGTGAGGTAGTGCAGGTTGATGGGCCAGAAAATGTAGTGCAGTTTGTGGCAGATGGTGAACCTACAAACAAGGCAACACAAAACATTTTAATGGAAATGTATCCAAATATCACCTTTAGTCCATGCATGGCGCATTGCTTGAATAACTTGTTGAAGGATATTGGAAACTTGCCATGCATTGCATCTCTTGTTGCGAAAGGCAACAAGATTATCACATTTATATGTAATCATCAGTACTTCCATGCTGAGTTTCGCAAGAGAAGTAACAAATAACTTCTTAAATACTCAGATACACGATTTGCATATAACTTTCTTATACTTGGTCGATTGCACTATTGTAAAGGTGCAATTAGGGAGCTATTTGCTAGTGATAAGTATGAAAATTGGACTAGGGCTGCCACTACTACTGCTATATTATGTAATGCATGTCTCTGATAGAGATTTTTGGGATGAGGTGAATCGCACCAACCAAATGGTTGATCGTATTATGCACATGTTGAGGCTTGCAGATGGCATGGATCCATTCATTGGGAAGATCTATGAAGGTATGGATCGCATGATTGAGAGGTTGGAGAGTTTGCAACCAAATACAAATAGATATGAGCAGATCAAGGAGTTATACATCAGCAAATGGAATGAGTATGACTCTCCTATGCATGCTGCAGCATATGTGCTTGATCTTGAGTTTCAAGGAAAGATGCAAGAAAGAGACCTTGAGGTAGTCAAGGCTTGGAACGCATTGCTTGCAAGGCTTTATCCTAGCCGTGAAATGCAACACAAAATTAAAAATCAGCAAGGTCTATCGGCAAACACTAGGGATGTTTGGTACAGAGGATGCACTAGAGGACACGACAAATATTGGGGCTGCTTTATGGTGGGAGGACTACGGGGCAGAAGCTCCAAAGTTGCAAAGTTTGGCTATTCGTATTCTTAGCCAAACAATTGTCTCTTCTTGTTTAGAGCATCTATGGAGCTCATTCAATCACATTCACTCAAAGAAGAGAAATCATCTTGGTACAATGAAGACGAATGACCTAGTTTATGTGAGCTCCCATCTTCGCTTGCTAGCTCGTACATCAGTTGCAAAGGCTGATTCTTTATACGTTGGAAAAAAGATGACAATGATGGTGATGGTGATGGTGATGGTGATGGTGATGGGCAGGATGTTGTTCAACAGGATAAGCATTTAGGCATAGTGGAGCCATCTTCCATGAATCAGAGCACTTAGCAGCAGCTGGCCCTTTAGAACTTTAGAGTATTGACTTGGAAATTGAAGCTCTTGTAACTTGGATCTTTACTATTTAGGCTTTAAAATTTAGTGCACATTTTGTGTCTTTGCAATGCACACTTGTTGCCAGTTGGACTTATGCAAGATTGTCGATTACAATATTGAATCATGAATGCGACAATCCATTGCTAGTTACAATGTTTTGAATCTTTATTATTGTTGAAACTTGATTATTATGACTCTAGAGTCTAATTTCACAAATTATGGTTGATATGATCTCTCTCTCTAGATTCTAAGACAGGTGTTGACTCTCTCTCTCTCTCTCTCTCTCTCTCTCTCTCTCTCTCTATCTATCTATCTATCTATCTATCTACACACACACACACACACACACACACACACCATCCCCCTTTCCTCACTTTGGGAGGTCCCCCCACTGGTGACTATGAATCACATACCACCAGAAAGCATGAATAACCATGCCACCATAAGAGATGCTTGTCTTTTCTATGAAAAATTTAGCAATATCTGACCAAGGATGACTATGTATACATAGAGCTTGCAAAAGGGTCCCTCCCTCTCTCTCTCTCTCTCTCTCTCTCTCTCTCTCTCTCTCTCCCCAGAGAGCAGTTACAGACTACTTCAGCATAGCTGAATCCCCAACCGCGACCACCCGAGACACTACATCTCCTTCTGATAGGTGTTGCCAAGATACAACATCAGGAGGCATCACAATTGACAGAGCTACAATGCTACGCAGAGCACGACACCCTAGAGTACCTACACGGCAACATAGGGGTGCCCATATGCGCCACATTCGCATCACGATTGCTTGGTACACAAGTTGATTCCATAGACTGCGGGAGAGATACCCTACACTCTTGAACTTTTTAAACTTAGGTCTTTTTCCAACTTTTTCAATTTTTTTCAGTTTCCATACATCTCATTCCACACTCTCTCTCTCTTTTTCGTAAAAGGTAATTGTATTAATTACGAAAAAAGTACAAGTTTACTTGATTACAAGATACATGATGGCACTAAGCCATCATGTGAAAAGGTTCCAGTACTAAGAGTTACAAAGTCATGGCAAAGATGTAGAGGAAATTGCCATATGCCAGGGATGCAAGTCCTCCCGGGAAAGTAAGTCAGAATGTTGAAGAAGATCTATCTGCCAATACAAGAGACCCTTAAGCCTAGCAATATGCCGCTGAACATTACAGGCGGAATCAAAAAGAAAAGCATTCCGAATGGTCCAGTTATGCCAACAGCCCCAATATCGAAGAAAGTGAAACACGAGCTTCATATGTGGCTGTGCCGGTGTTGGGTATTTGGGCTGCACAAAGACCGAATCAAAGGGCCTTAGCGAGAAACCAACCACCGCTCTCCAAACAACTGACAAGAACGACCATATTTTCTTAGCGATAGGGCAAGAAATAAATCAGTGATGGGCGGATTCGACACTAATGGTGCAAAAGAAACAGTTGCCGTTGGATATTCGTCGCTTGGAAAGAGCCGAAGCAAGTGGAAGACCCCCAATCATCACCCTCCAAGGAAAGACCTTATATTTGAAGGGTGTCTTGTTCAACCACCCTTCCATCACAGTTGCCCTCCACCATGACCGGGATTTACGCAATCCCCATAGAGCATTAGCTTTAGTAACCAGCCATTGAGGATCTTTAATCAGAAGATGATAGACCTGGTTAGCGGAAGCTTTGCCTAAACTCAGCCGGCGTTCAAAGTCCCAATCCTGCCAAGGACGATCCGAAGCAAGGGCAGGAAAGGGTTGTCTGCTCTGGAGCACCATCAAAAGTTGTTCCCATAAATGCCTGTATCCACGAGGGATCCTAAAAATCCTCCTGGCTGTACGAAATGATATTAACACATTGCGACTGGAAAGGGTGGCATCCGCGACTCAAGTTAAGCCCAAACGTGCCATACGGTTGAATTGTGGTCGAAGCTCTTGTTTACCTTCCCATGAAAGTAACCGCGAGACTGCCAACAATTCCAGTTGAAAAGAATTAGCAGCTAAGCGATCCTCCGCCGGATGCCACTGAGCCTTCCGGAGGCCTAGTTTCCAGGAACATACCAAATGGGCAAGCAGTGATGAAGAGGAACTAGAGAATCGAGAATCGGCATTAAGAACATGCCACCAAGAACTCTAGATTTGGGTATTGCCATGACGAAGCCCATGCTCCTCTAAGGAAATAATGGGCTATAACGACCCACGGATGATGATCTGAGCGCATGGCGCGGAAAAGAGTCCAACGGAGGGCCAGCATGTGAGTTTGGGCATCCAAAATAGCTCCTCCACCCATGCATTTGGGGGTGCACGCATGCGACCAAGAAATCCAAGAAATGCCTGCATGCAAGGAATCTTTCTTCCATAATATAAAACGAATAAACTGAGTCAGAGCATTCAGAGTAGTAGTAGTCCAGGGCAGCAAGGGCAAGAAATATGTGAGCATCGACAACATAATTGTCTAGGCTACTTTGAGGCGAACATGGAATGGCCAAGCCTGAGACTTCCAATACAAGAACTTAGCCGCCAGTTTCTGAGAAATCCACTGTAGAAGCTGCTTTGGGGGAACATCAACACCCAAGGGGTAGCCAAGATGCCTGACAATGGAGCCACGAGGCACAACGATACCCTGCCAGTTCAATGACTGCAAATCCAACTCCGTGCAGCTGAGAATGGCTGATTTCAACGCATTGATGCGAAGGCTGGAAACCTGACCAAAGAGAGCCCAAACATCCAATGCTTTGCGAAGGTTATCCTTATCCGCCTGCAGAATCATAAAGCTCTCATCAGCCAAGGATTAACTAATGAAATGTTGTCCAAAAGGAAGCGACAATCCAGCCAACTGAGTGGAAGCTGCCATATGAGATAACATCGAAAGAACTGGATGAGTCGCAAGGGCAAAGAAGAGAGGGCTCAATGGGAACCCCTGTTTGACAGAGCGGGCAAGGACAAATGGCTCGGTAACGCCTCCATTCAACATGACTCGCGAAGACGCCGCTGCACTGATGATGTAGATCAGTCGAGACATTCGATCACCAAAGCCCATAGCAGACATAAGCTCTGCAACAAAAGACCAGTCCAGATAGTCGAAAGCCTTTTCCAGGTCCAATTGAATCAGTACGACCTCCTGATTAGAATGCCTTGCATAATCAATCGCCACTTGCGCATTTAATACATTGTGCAGAATGTTTCGGCCCTTAATGAAACCATATTGAAGAGGATGCACAATGGCAAGGAGATGCTTGTGGAGCCGATTCGCCATTACTTTGGAAAAGATTTTGTACATAGAACCCATTAAAGAAATTGGGCGCCAATGTTTCAACATAGACGGCGAAGGAACCTTTGGAAGCAATTTAATAAGTCCTTCTTTCCATGAGGAAGGCATAATCCCCGTTTCCCACACCTGCTGAAACAAAGCCGTCAATGGTTTCGCCAATTGGGTAGCAAAAACCTCAAAGAACTCATTGGTGAGACCATCCCAGCCAGGACTTTTGTCCTTGGGCAAGTGTAACAAAACATCCATAACCTCCGCCTCACAAATATTTGACTCCATAGTGGCTTGCATGTCCTGCGGAACCTGATTGCGGACAAAGTCATAAAAAACTAAACGGGCCTGAGTAGTTTGGGCTGAAGGTGGAGAAGTGGAACCAAGAAGGTCGATGAAATAATTCCTACACATATGCACAATAGTCTGCGGATCAAGGACCAGGTGCCCTTCTGCATCCAGGAGTCTAGTCATATTCTCTCTAGCAGGAGAGGCATGGAGGGCTCGAAAGAACTTATGAGTCTGACACGCATTATCTTGCAAAGTCTCCGTCAGATGCTGCAATTTGGCCCGCTGATACGATTTCAACTGAAACTCTTCAATAAGATGAGCCACACGCATTGCTAGTGCTAGTAGAAATGCATCATCTGGAGTGTCCACTAGCAGAGAACGGACCAAAGCCAGCAAGTACTCCGCTGCTTGCCGACGCTGTCGACAAAGAGAGGCATGATGGATTCCATACTGCCGAGCAACCCGCTGCACATTAGAGAGCAATCGTTCAAACGAAGCAGTGCCCTGAGAGGAGAAGTCCAATAAGAATCTATCAATCAATTGCTGCATATAACCCTAAAAGATTGCATGCTTCAAATAAGACAAGTTAAAATGCAAAGGGAGCCTCTCCACAAATCGCTTAAAAGGTGCAATGGGTTGTGCGAGCATCTCAAGCTGCAGAGGAAAATGGTCCGACAACGCATATTGCTGCAACACTTTCATTTCAAGCACCTCAGGGAGGAAATCATCATTCTGCATGATGTATATGCGGTCCAGCCACGACCATGTTGTTGCATACTGAGTGGAATGGAAAGTAAACCCTGTAGAAGACGGATGCAGCCAGGACCAGAGATCTTGCTTAAGAACAGCAAGAGCCAACTCATGCCATCTGCGGCTTTCCGGCGCGTCCATTACCGAATGCTCCGATGTGGACTGCGAAGAATCAACACACATATTGAAATCCCTCATGAAGAGGCCCCGTCTGCCAAGTGACAAAGAAGTCTGCAAAGTATGCCAAAGCTCCCGACGCGATAAAGGATCATTCGGAGCATAGAGGCCAAGTAACCATAAGATCTCTCCGTCGAATAAAATTTCGATCACCACAAAGCGGCCATGCACATCATTTTTAATAAGAAGAGGCTGATATTTTTCATGTACAATCATGAGCACACCAGAATAACGCATGGCCTGTGTCCCTGCATAGAACAGACGAAAGCCATGGCAATCCACAACTTTTCCGGGTTCACCGTGACTCTTGTGTTCAACAGCACACAAGACATCCCACTGATTCTCATGCAATGCAGTCCACATGGCATGTTGCTTATGGCGAGAATAAATTCCTCGCACATTCCACGTGGCTATTTTCATGTGTTTTTTGTAAAAGAAAATCAGGTACGAGCCACAGCTTGCCTCGATTTGACCTTTTCTGCAAGAATGTTCAGGACTCCCTCATCCAAGAAATCAGCCAACACGGCAAAAGAGTTCTGCGGACCAAATTTGGAGGTAGACAGGATATCTACTGGCTTGGCAATGGAGCAGGGATAACGACGATCCCACGGGGTAATGACGTTGCCTCTAGTATCAAAAGCCAACTTAGCAGGTGGACCCTTTGGACGATCCGAATACACACTCCGAGTGGGCTGAGGACGGGGAGCAGAGGAAGCCATCGCAGGAGGAGAGTGCTCCGACGGCAACATTTCTTTCCTGCACATATAAGTACGCATGGAATCTTGTGACGCAGAAGGCACAGAATTCTCCATGCCAGCAACCACCCTGGTACCTTTTTTTGCGCGTACTTCAACCCAGTCTGTGCCAAGGGAATCTAAACCCGAAACCTGTTGTTTACCTTTATCCAGAGCTTTAGGTGGGTGAATAGCATCCTGCGACGGGACATCACATACCATATCTTCCATGGGCAGCGCAACATGCCCAGCATCTAAAGTGTGTTGCTATTCTAGGCATTCGGCCATGCAATGCCCTAATTTTCCACAAGAAAAGCAGTGTCCTGCAAAATTGCCCCATTTCAAACGAAAGTGTAAAGGATGCATGCCAGAGCAATTGAGACGTAACCACGCAAGCCTTTTCCTAGTAGTGTCCCATAACATACACAAGCGGTTTCGATTCACGGCCCTTAAACTTGGAGGGACCAGATTAGTGCCCACAACAGCCATGGAGTCCTTCAACAGTGGCCAATAAACAGCCGGGCAATTTTCCACTTCAACCCATACAGGGCACTCCCGTTGCAGCAGGCGCTGAAAATCTGCCATTCGGCGCCATGGTACAACATGGACCAAACGGCGATCAAAAAACAGAGGCAATTTAGACAGAAGAGCAACACGGTGCGTCTCAGATTTTAACAGCACCTCAAAAAAACCTCGGGGCCACACAAAAATCTCTTCAACACATTCCCCTTGTAGCAAACTGTGCAGCCACTGGCGAATACGGGAAAGCTAGGGGATTCTACCAGTGAAGAAGAGTATCACCGCGCGATCATAGAATACTGAAAAGGAGCGCAAGACAGATTTGGAGTCAACAGTGGCTTCCAAAACATCTTCCGGTGCAGAGTCAGAAAAGACTTCCTGATTATGTTGAACATAATTGCCAAGTAGGGTGTTGGCAAACTCTAGCAAATGCTCCCAGTCAACATCCTGAGAGTCTGCAGAATCCGAAGCAACCTGAGCATAGGCACGATCCTGATGATCCATTGACTCTTCCGAAGTGTGCTTGGTGCGTTTACCTGCAGGCTGAAAGTCAGGAGCAGTGGGCATCTCTTCATTGCACGAAACCATATCGTTGGGTTCCTCCGTATCAGAGTCCGGACCAAGCGTTGCCACCGTTTGGTCTATAAAATCCAGGTCCAGGCCAGCCATGGTCTATCACTGCGTATACCGGCCAGAGGCCAAACGAAGATCTCACGGGAGGCAGGAATGCGCAGGCCGCTCTCCCTCTTTCTCAGGCAAAACGGACCCGGCATTGGACTGACGAGGAAGCTTGGGAAGCGCCTGCGCAGAAACAGACTGCCGCTGTGCAGAGAAGGCACGTCCGCAGGCAGAGAAGGGCTCGTTCCCTTTGCTGCCTCACGCTCTCGCGCGCTCTGTGTGGCAACCTAGGTGTGACTGGCTGCTGCCCCTTGGTGGCAAAACAGGCAGATCAGGGCGGGCAGCAGGCAAGGAGCGACAGAACGTCTAGGCAGAGGGCGAGCTCTCTCTCTCTCTCTCTCTCTCTCTCTCTCTCTCTCTCTCTCTCTCTCTCTCTCTCTCTCTCTTTTTGCGGTGCGCACTATAGGTCGACTAGCTGTTCGCAGATAGGCAAGGGCAGGAGTCGAGCCGCAGGGTAGAACAGACCCCACGCTGGTCTGAGGGGAGAACGCAGATAGCGCGTGAGGCAGAGGAGCACGTCTGTGCGTCAGGAGAGGCGTGTCAGATCCTCTCGCTCTCTATCTCTGACGGGCACGCACAGGCGCAGACAGGCGCGGACAAGCACAGGCAGTCGCGGACGAACACAGGCGACGGCGACTAACGCGGCGCAGACAGGCAACGGCGGCGACTGGCGCGGGCGTGTCAGGCGACGGCGGCGACAGACCAAATGGGCACGAAGAGGACGGGTCGATGGTAGGGTTTCAGTCCCGCTCCCGTCATCGCGATTCTCTCTTACACTCTCTCTCTTACACTCTCTCTCTCTCTCTCTCTCTCTCTCTCTCTTTTTTTTTCGTAAAAGGTAATTGTATTAATTACGAAAAAAAGTACATGATTACTTGATTACAAGATACATGACGACAATCTAAGTCATCATGTGAAGAGATTCTAAGTACTACAAGTTACAACGTCGTGGCAAGGATGCAGAGGATTTCCTGATTACAGGATACACGAGGGCCCTAGGCCAACATGTGGGGAAACCCCGTAGTAATGCACTGAAAAGGTTACACCAATCATGGCAACGACCCCGAGGCAATTGCCATATGCCACGGATGCAAATCCTCCCGAGGGAGCAGGTCGGAGTGTCGGATGATATCTAGCTGCCAATGCAAGAGCCCTTTAAGCCTGGCAATATGTCGGGGTACATTAGAGGCCGAATCAAAGAGAAAAGCATTGCGCGTGGTCCAAATGTGCCAGCATCCCCAATATCTGAAAAAGTGAAATAAGATCTTCTCATGCAACTGTGGCGGTGCAGGATACTTCGGGCGCACAAAAACCCAGTCGAAAGGAGTTAGCGAGGACCCGACCACCACGCGCCAAATGTGCGACAAGAGCGACCAGATATTCTTGGCGAGCGGGCAAGAGAGAAAACGATGTCGGGCCGATTCCGCCGGTGTGGTACAGAAGAAACAATTGCCATTCGAGATGCAACGCTTGGCAAGGGCCGAGGCCAAAGGAAGACCACCAATCATCACCCGCCAAAGAAAAACCTTGCATTTGAAAGGCGTCTTATTTAGCCAGCCCTCCATCAGCGTTTTCTGCCACCATGACAGCGATTTCCGCAGTCCCCAAACAGTATTAGCTTTCTCTCCCAACCATTGGTGATCTTGAACAAGAAGATGAAACACCTGATTAGTAGAGGCCTTTTCCAGACTCGGGCGGCCTGCAAGGTCCCAGTCCTGCCAAGGGCGGTCCACAGTCAAGGCAGGAAAGGGTTGCCGACCCTGAAGTTCCGACGAAAGCTGCTCCCATAAATCACGGTATCCACGCAGGATCTTGAAGAGTCGCCGAGCAGTCCGAAAAGATACGAGGACATTGCGAGTGGCAAGGGTAGCATCCGCCACCGACGTCACACCTAAACGGGCCATGCGATTAAATCTCGGTCTGAGTTGATGTTTATCTTCCCATGAAAGGAGTCTCGATACTGCCAACAATTCCAGCTGAAAGGAGTTAGTCTGCAAGCGGTCCCCTGCTGGGTGCCAACGGGCCTTTTGGAGCACCACTTTCCACGAGCCGACCAAGTGCAGTAACAAAGAGGAAGAGGGACTGGAAACACGAGAGTCCGCATTAAGGACATGCCACCAGGAGGCCCGAAGCCGTGTGTTACCATGGCGGAGCCCGCTGTCCTCAAGAAAATAGCGGGCTATGATGGTCCATGGGTGATGGTCCACACACATGGCACGAAAAAGGGACCAGCGGAGAGCTAACATATGAGTGTGTGCATCCAAAATAGCTCCTCCACCCATGCGCTTAGGGGTACATGCGTGTGACCATGAAATCCAGGAAATGCCGGCCTGCAGTGAATCCTTCTTCCACAACATGAAACGGATGGGATGAGTGAGGGCCTTCAAAGTAGTAGGCGTCCATGGCAACAAAGGCAGGAAATATGTAAGCATCGGAAGCATGATTGTCTGGGCCACTTTGAGGCGGACATGGAATGGCCACGCTTGTGACTTCCAATACATAAACTTCGCCGCCAGTTTTTGTGAAATCCAGTCCAGCAAGTCTTTTGGTCGTACATCCACCCCCAATGGGTATCCAAGATGCCTGACAATGGAGCCACGAGAAACCACCTGGCCTTGCCAGCCTAAGGACTGCAGATCAGGCTCCGTACAACTGAGAATGGCTGACTTAAGGGCATTGATGCGAAGCCCAGAGGCCTGACCAAAGAGTGTCCAAACATCTAATGCCCTGCGAATGTTGTCCCTGTCCGCCTGCAAGATCATAAAGGTATCGTCAGCCAAAGATTGGCTAACGAAGTGCTGACCCAACGGAAGAGACAGCCCGGCCAGCTGAGCAGATGCTGCCATGGAGGATAACATTGAAAGGACCGGGTGAGTCGCCAGGGCAAAAAAGAGCGGGCTCAAAGGACAACCCTGTCTGACCGAGCGCGCAAGGACAAATGGCTCTGTAACTCCACCATTAAGCATAACTCTGGAGGAAGCCTCAGCACTAATGGTGTAGATCAGTCGGGACATGCGGGTACCAAAGCCCATAGCCGACATGAGGTCTGCAATGAACGACCAGTCCACATAATCAAACGCCTTTTCCAAGTCCAATTGGATCAATACCACTTGCTGACCGGAGTGCCGCGCATAGTCAATCGCCATTTGCACATTTAAGATATTATGCAGAATGTTGCGGCCCTTAATGAAGCCATATTGGAGAGGATGCACAATAGCTGGAAGGTGCTTGTGAAGCCGATTCGCCAGCACTTTGGAGTAGATTTTATACATGGAGCCCATCAAAGAGATTGGTCTCCAGTGTTGCAACTTTGACGGCAAGGGACCTTTGGAATTAGTTTGATAAGGCCTTCTTTCCATGAGGAGGGCATGACCCCCGTTTCCCACACTTGCTGAAACATGGCCACCAATGGCTTCACCAACTGCATGGCCGAGGTCTGAAAGAATTCATTAGTGAGACCATCCTAGCCAGGACTTTTATCATTCGACAAGTGCAACAAAACGTCCATAACCTCTTCCTCGCAAATATTCGTCTCCAAAGCGGCTTGCATATCAAGTGGAACCTGCTGGTGGACCAGTTGATAGAAGACCGAACGGGCATGCGTAACCTGGCTAGAAGGCGAGGAAGAGGAACCAAGGAGTTCCATAAAATAGTTTCTGCACATAGTGACAATGGCTTGCGGATCCGTGACCATGCGACCTTCCGAATCCTGGAGTCTGGTCATATTTTCGCGAGCTGGAGACGCATGCAAGGCGCGAAAGAACTTATGAGACTGGCAGGCGCTGTCTTGCATTGTGTCCGTCAAGTTGTGCAGCTTGGCCTGTTGATAAGATTTCAACTGAAACACTTGAATAAGATGGGCCAACCGCCTCTCCAGAGACAGCAGAAAATCATCATCAGGGGAATCCAGGAGCAAGGAACGGACCAACGCCAGTAGGTCTTCTGCTGCATGTCGACGCCGGCGACAAAGCGAGGCATGATGGATCCCATACTGGCAAGCAACTCGCTGCACATTGGAGAGCAGTCGTGCAAATGAAGGCAAGCCCTCCGAGGCGAAGTCCAATAAGAACCTCTCAATCAGCTGCTGCATATAGCCCTGGAAAATTGAATGCTTCAAATAAGAGGAGTTGAAACGTAAAGGGAGCCTATCCAAGAATTGCACAAAAGGTGCAATAGAGTGTGCTCGCATCTCAAGCTGGAGGGGGAAATGGTCCGACAACGCATATTGCCGCAAGACCTTCATCTCCAGCATCTCGGGAAGAAAATCATCGCCCTGCATGATATATATTCTGTCCAGTCGCGACCAGGTAGTTGCATATTGTGCCGAATGAAAAGTAAACCCTGAAAAAGAAGGGTGAAGCCACGACCAAAGATCTTGCTTGAGCACGTGCAAAGCAAAGGAATTCCACACCCGGCTTTCCGGCGTATCCATTACCGAATGCCCTGAAGTGGACTGTGAAGAGTCAACACACATATTGAAATCCCCCATCAAGAACCCCCTTCGGCCGAGTGACATGGAGCCTTGCAAAGTGGACCAAAGATCCCGTCGGGATGCGGGATCATTCGGAGCATAGAGGCCCAACAGCCATAAAATCTCTCCTTCAAATAAGACTTCGATCACCAGAAACCGGCCCTGCACATCATTTTTAACAAGGACAGGCTGATATTTCTCATGGACAATCATCAGCACGCCCGAATAGTGCGAAGCATGAGTCCCTGCATAAAACAGACGAAATCCATGACAATCTATCACTTTCCCTGCTTCACCGTGACTTTTGTGCTCAACTGCACACAATACATCCCACTGGTTCTCGTGCAAGACGGTCCACATGGCATGTTGCTTATGGCAAGAGCAAATGCCTCGCACATTCCACGTGGCTATCTTCATGTATTCTCAAAGAAGGAAGTCAGGAACGAGGCGCCTGCTGCCTCGATTTCACCTTTTCCGCGAGAGCATCCAGGACACCCTCATCCAGAAAATCACCCAATACAGCGAAAGAATTCTGGCGACCTGCTTTGGAGGTAGAAGGGAAATCCACTACCTTGGGAGAGGGGCGGGGATAACGCCGATCCCAGGGTGTAATAACATTTCCTTTGGCATCGAACGCCAGCTTGGCAGGTGGGCCTCTGGGGCCGTCGGTATAGGCTCTCCTTGGAGACTGATTGCGGGGGCCCGACGGGGCCGTAGGACGCGCAGCCTGCTGTGAAGTGGGCATGTCTTTCCGGCGCGTATACGTGCGTACGGAATCCTGGGAAGCGGGAGGCCCAGGATCTGCCAGGCCTGCATCCAACTTTTTACCTTTTTTAGGACGTGCCTCAATCCAGTCAGTGCGACCGGAATCCACACTCAGGACCTGTTGTTTGCCTTTATCCATGACATGAGGAGACTGAAGGGCTTCCTGGGGCGTGGCATCAAGCACCATGTCGTCCTTGGGCAGCGCAACCTGCGCATCCTCCGAAGACGTCTGCTTTTCAGGGCATTCAGCCATGAAATGCCCCAGTTTTCCACATGAAAAACAGTGGCCCGCAAAGTTGCCCCATTTTAAGCGAAAATACAAAGGATGCATGCCCGAACAATTGAGGCGAAGCCACGCAGGCCTTTTCCTGGCCGTGTCCCAGAGCATGCATAAACGGTTGCGGTTCATCGCCCTGAGGCTTGGGGGAACCAGCACTGTTCCCACAACTGCCATCGCATCCTTCAACATGGGCCAATAGACCGCCGGACAGTTTTCCACCTCCACCCACACCGGGCATTCGCGTTGAAGCAGACGCTAGAAGTCGGCCATGGGGCGCCATGGCACAACATGAACCAAGCGGCGATCAAAGAATAGCGGCAACTTGGACAGGAGCTCAGCGCAATGCGTTTCTGATTTCAGCAGGACCTCATAAAACCCGCGAGGTCCAAGGAAGATCTCCTCAACCGACTCCCCTTGCAATAGATGGTGCAACCACTGGCGAATGTGCGAAAGCACTGGGATCCTGCCAGTGAAGAAAAGTATAACGGCACGGTCATAGAACACCGAGAAGGATCACAAGACTGATTTGGGGTCGACCGTGGGTTCCAGCACATCATCCGTTCCCGCAACAGAAAAAGATTCGGTATTATGCTGGACATAATCACCAAGCAGAGTATTGGCGAAGTCCAGCAAATGCTCCCAGTCAATTTCCTGCGAATCCACAGGATCAGAGGCCACTTGCGCATAGGAGCATTCCCGAGGGCTCATTGGCTCATCAGGCGTATGCTTGGAGCGTTTGCCGGCAGGCGGCTGTTCAGAAGTCGGCGGTAACTCCTCCATGCATGGCACCATATCTTCCGGCTCCTCTGCATCGGAATCACGGCCAAGGGCTGCCACCGTCCGGTCAAGAAAGTCCAAATCCAGGCCAGCCATACTGCTGTCTTCACACGCGTCCTGTCAGCCTGAGTCGTGGCCTGTCCCACGAGCGCGCGTGGCAGGGCGCAACCCTAACGGTGCACGGGCCTGAGGGTGGGGCACAGGTCTGGCAGTCGACGGCAGCACGGGATAGTTGAGGGCGCAAGGCAGGGGCCTCGCCAGCAGAAACCCTAAAACTCAGAGGGCAAACGAACAAAAACTGGTACAGAGCCCACCACTCAGGCGGGCGACAACAGGGCGGGGGCCGCTGGCGATGGGCCAACCAGCAGCGGGGCGAAGGACCCAGCTGCGCCCGACGGAACAGGACGCCAGGGGCAGCCGCGGCCAACGGAGCGTCAGGGGCGGGCAATGGGTGACAGGCCTGCAGGCGACGGGCAGCTGCAGGCAACAGGCGACGGGCCGCGGCAGGGGACGGGCAGCTGCAGGCGACGGGCGGCAGGCAGCTGCAGGCGACGACGGGCGCAGACGACGTTGGCGAACCTGGCTATGGCGGCGCGACCTCTCTCTCTCTCTCTCTCTCTCTCTCTCTCTCTCTCTCTCTCTCTCTCTCTCTCTCGCGTGACCCCGCCTCAACCCTGCCCTAGCCCGCCCCCCCTGCCCCTGCCCTCTACAAATCGTGCCCTGCCTTCTATAGACCTACCTTGTGTGTAATGTGCCCCTACTCCACTGTCGTGCCCTACCTGCACTGCCCTCAGCTGCTGTCACCTCAAGGTCCCCAAAATGCCTGAACCCGTCTAAGCACACGGACTACCCACCCCGGCTTCCCCATGGCACTTCCGTAACTACCCTGTGGATCTCTCTCTCTCTCTCTCTCTCTCTCTCTCTCTCTCTCTCTCTCTCTCTCTCTCTCTCTCTCTCTCTCTCTCTCTCTCTCTCTCTCTCTCTCTCTCTCTCTCTCTCTCTCTCTCTCTCTCTCTCTCTCTCTCTCTCTCTCTCATATTAGATAATTGTATTAATTACGGAAAAAGTATGAGATTACAAGATGTAGGATGGTTGTAGGCCATCATGCATCAGCTCTCTTTTACAAAAGGACGGATAACTAAAAGAGTACAAAAAGTCACACCAAAGAAGCAGCAAAGATTGCCATATATTAAGGGACCAAGTCCTCCCTAGAAAGGAGATCGATGTTCTGAATAAGGTCAAGCTGCCAATGTAGGAGACCCTTCAGCTTGGCAAAGTGAGATTGCACGCCAAACGCGAAACCAAAAACAAAAGCACTCTAGGTTGTCCAATTGTGCCACCCCGGAAATGGAGGAATGGAAACACAATTTTCATGTGGTTGTGTCGGATAAGGGTGTTTGGGCCAAGCAAGGACCCAATCAAAGGGATGCATTGATATGCCAACCACATTCTACCAAATAGCAAACAACAGGGACCGTATTTTTCGTGCCAAGGGCACAAAAGAAAACAGCAGCAAGAAGATTCCGTAGTAGTGAGGCAGAAAAAATAGGAGCCATTGGATATGTGGCATTTTGCAAGTGCCATGGTAAGCATCACAGGGACGTGAAATTTTGAGATACTTTAATCTTGTTGATAGCATTTGATTAAGTTATTAATCAAATGTGCAAGGTTGTTTAGCACATGTGATACACATGGCTGGTATTTCATGGTAACAAGCCAAGGACCCTCAGGATTTAGATGCCCATTCATTGTAATTTGGGGCAGCATTTGGCTAGTTGGTGATTCCATTTGTGCAATTCCTGGGTGAAAAATCAAGGAGCAATTGGCCCGAATTGATTGCTGATTGTTGCTACAATAAAAAGGCTTTTGAAACAATAAAGGAGATTGTGAATCTTAGCTTGTACTCATTCCATTAGCAATCAAGTTAAAGAAATACCGAAAGGGTCGCCAGTTTTGGGGCCAACAAGAAGTCCAATATCGGAGATTATTAAGGTAATATGTGCATTTCAAGTTATATTCATTTATTGATTGCTGTAGTTAAGTGCTTAATCAGGGCTTCACTGCCCTTTCCAAGAATGTCTTCATACAATGAGATGCAATCAAGTAGTGATGATGCCTCTCCGTATGAATATTTATATGGGAATGAAGAAAATGCAATGGCTGATATTCAACAAGGCTCAAATCATCGACAGCAAGCTGAAAATGTTATTGTTGGGCAACATGCATGGCCTTCCAAGCATAATGAAGGTAATGAATAACAAAGTGAAGAGGAATTTGATGACCAGTTTAAGAATTGGATAAGGACAGCAGCAAATCTCTTTGTTGAATTGGCAAAGGATCCTCAATTAACCCGATTCTTAAATGCTTCGAAGAAGGACAGCAAGGGTAAGAAAAAGAAGACATCTTCTACACCTTAGGGATAGCAAGGTGCAGCAAAGGTAATGCCAAAGCCTTCATTTGAAGCTCCCAAAGATGCTAATAAAGCAAACCAATTGGCACCTACGCGGCAAAGAATGCAAATGCAAGGCCATCATGGAAATGACAATCCAATAGATTTTGGACAACTGGGCATGCATGCTATGATGGGGCAGCCAGGATACTTTGGTGGAAGCACGATTTTTCATGCTATGGTTAGACAAGAACCGCCTATAGAAATGTATGGCACAAATCCCTATGGTATGCAGCAGCCAATGCATGGTGTACAATGCCCAATGTATTCGGGTATGGCTGGAAATGTGCAAAACCCTATGTATGGTAGCATTGGTTTGATGCTTGGGCACAAAGTAGCATATTTGGTAATGCGTTTGCACTCCCAAATGCTTATGGGACTCAAGGAATCGGTGTTGGTCATGTGAATGCTCCGTTTGGTATTGATTTTGATGAAAATTCAGCGAATGCACCCTTTTTGCAGCAGCTAGTGTATGACAACTTGACACTCAAAGGGACAACAAAAGACTATGATGAGGGTACAAGGGAAAATTTCACTAAGTCCTCGAAGATTCGAAAGGCAAGCACTTTTTTGAAAGGGAATGCATTGCAGTGGTGGTCTGTACTTCTTATCGCCCCGTACCCCTTCATGAGCAAGTGGAAAAATATGTTTATGGGGTACTCAAAGAAACCAAGGATTTTTGCATTAAATCCACCGTATCTAGCATGTCTCTGTTCATAGAGACTGCTACTACAGCCAATGCTTTGTTGCGTGGGATGGATTCGGGCTCCCCAGAGAGTGCGGAGAACTTGAATAAAAAGTTGTTTAAGGCTAAGAAAAGGGGAAAATCTGAAAATCAGCTTGTAACGAGGCCAAAAAAGCAAAGAAAGGGCTTGAATACTTCTTTCCAACAGGCAATGTCACTAAATCCCATGCTTGACTCTTCGTAATAGAATCAAATTCAGCTTACATTGCTGCCATCCAATACACACTCTATTGTGCATCCGCAAAACAATCAAGCTCCTCATCATCAAGTTTGTGTGCTGCCATAACAAACTCCATTGTATTAGCATGATCATGCAAACATACTTGTCTTCTAGTACGACCAGCAAGAGGACTCAGGAGCATCCAGATGACTATCTTTTATAGTTTGCAAGTACCACCTAGGCTTTTGCCTAGCCTCCTGATTATGTTCATACTCCTCATCAACCTCAAATTCAGCATTTTGGTGAATATTCAGATCAGCCGTAGGCTGAGTTTCTGCATTGCTTAATGAAGCAGCTAACTGAACACTTTGTTCATTTACTAAAACTCCAACTATCTCACCAAAAGAAATGTGTAGAAGCCCTTCAAACATATTATTTGCAGCCTGATATGTGTCAAAAGTAGCAAGAGATAATTCTGATTTTTCATCAAAAATCACATCTACAAAGACTTTCTTGGAAAGTCCACACTTGATAGCCTTGTTGTCCAACTTCTTTCTCAATACTTTGGGAATGTGAGTATGCAAGACACCCAAAAGTGGCCAACTGAAGGTTTCGGCCTATTCCAAGCCTCAAAAGGCGTAACATTTTTCAATGCCTTGGTAGGGCACTTGATCAAAACATGACAAGAAAACATAACTGCTTCCATCCAAAATCCATGTGGCAAATTCTTAGCTTTCAGATACATCTGGCCACCTCCATGACTGACCGATTCTTCCTTTTTGCAACCCCATTCTGTTGTGAAGTTTATGCAGTAGTATAATGATGGGGCAATGCCTTTCTGCTTCAAAAAATTATTCAACAAAGAGAATATGTATTGCCCCTCTTCGTCTAAATGCAGAGTCTCAACCCGACAACTAGATTGATTTTCCACTAGTGCAATAGAAGCCAAAAAAGCATCCTACACCTCTAACTTTTTCACCAATGAATAGACCCAGCAAAAGTGAATAAAGTCATCAATGAAGGTAACGATTAATAGCATCCACCCAATGACTTTGTCTGCATAGGTCCACATACATCCAAATGCACAATCTATAACCTAGTTGTTGCCTTAAAAGCAACATCACAAGGGAAAGAGAACCAATATATTTTCCCCAAAATGCATCCCTCACAAATATGCTCAGGAGATCTCTCCAAAAGAGGTAGACTATCTAACATCTGAGTATGCAGCATAAGCATCAAACTACCAACGCTCACGCTCGTCACGTTGCAAGCTCCCCCCTCCCCCCCCCCCACCGCACATCACGTCTGATCCTGCCCGCCAAATCGTTTGCGCTGCTACATCAGCTAGCCCCCCCACGTCCTAACGCCTCGCGGTAGTCCAGTGCCTCACCTATCTGCCTTTCCCCTCCGCCTCGACAATTCGCCACTCCCCCCCACCAACGGATTCAGTGCTCCGCTCACTCCACCCTCCCCGCCATTCCTTCTCCCCCCTGCTGGCCCCCCGCCCCCTGCCCGCCCTCCTGTCCCTGCCATACCCGCCCTGCAATCCCCCCCGGCCAGGCCACCCTCTGATCCAGACCCCCCCCCTCCCCCGGCGTGCTACCTCCGTTTGCGATCGCGGTCCCGTCCGCAGTATCCAACACCCCCCCAACTGCCAAAAACAGCAACCTTCCCCCCCTCGCCATTGTTCCCTCCCACCCTCCAAGTGCTCCCTCTCCTACAGCAACTTTCCCCCTCAAGTAGCACCGCGACATGATTGGTAGTTTCCTCACAAGGGTTGCGCAATGGAAACCTCTGGTCAGACGCCGGCGCACTCAGCGAGTACCCCCCAGTCAAACACCTTGCATGTCGTGCTCTCTGGAGGAGCAGCTCTTAGCTGTCTGAGCTAACGAGCTGGAGCTAAAGGAAACAGAGATTTATGGTTAGGTAATAGGACATTCCCCAGCCAGGGCCCAACTTCGAGACTGGCTTCACTCCATGCTGCGCATCAGCATAACATAGATTGTGGAGGCGGTCCCAATGCGCCAAGGGATCTTCATGGTCAGGCTCAGTTCGACAGATACAGCTCGCGAGTTACTTGCCAGTTCACCATATGCGTCCACGAAGGGGGTCATACACATGGTACCTTGGTATAGCTTTTCTGTGGAGGCATTTGCACTCCACAACAGGTTTCTTCGGCCCCCAGTCACCCTTCTTTTTCCCAACCTGGGGATAGAGTATCGCCAGGTTGGGGAAGACTTTGGACATCTCTTCGGCACTGTCCTTCCTGTGACTTTCGTGGATTCAGTGACAACAATAGGAGTCCCAAAGGTACGGGTGGCAGTGAAAGATGTCAAGAATATCCCACAATTCCTAGAGATTGAGGCCGGCGGGCACGCCTTTATGCAGCAAGTCATTGTGACAGGCAGCCAAGGTAGTGCCTGCGCTGCTACGACTTTGAGCATCAGGCAGCAATGTGTACACATTTCGGAGCCAAGGCAACTCCGCCAACAGGCTCGCAGGTGGACGCTGACGGCTTCACACATGTCCAGAGACGACACAGAGGGAGACAACAAGGGGAGCGCAGCTAGCTCCTCAGACCCAGCCTCGACAGCAGGGAGCAGGTGGGTGAGCGATGCCCCCTCAGCAAAGCACTCCACATCCCTCCCCTATCCGCCCCACCCTGCACAACCGCTGCCCTCCACATCCATCACTCGTGTCAAAGACTACCTCACTTGAGATCCCACAGCCCCCACACCCACCCACCCCCCCGACCTTGGCCCACAGTCTCCCCTCTCCAGGGCCACCAGCCACCCCCCCATACCCATCATGCACCTCCGTCCATTCCACCATCCCTCGATCCTCCCCTCCCTCCCCTCCCTCCCCTACCGAGCACTCCCCTTAATCCGCACCCGGTACAGGTGTTCCCCCCCCCCACACCCAGCCCCCTTCCTCCCATAGGAGGTGATGAGCCACGCATGCCTACATCCTTCTTGCACCAGCAGTCTTCCCCCTCTAATACAGCCACCAACTCCTCCGCCCCTACCGCCCGTCACACTTTTCCAAGAAAGGCACAACTGTTGCCATAGGATTTCTTCTGCAGTGGCCTTTGGTCCTACCTGAGAGTTGCGGAGTGCGGAGAGTTCCCACTACCTCTAGAGGTGGGGATCTTCGTGGTTCGTAAGTCAAGGAGGGGCAAGGTCCATCTACTAGTACCACCGGATGGACCAAACTACACCTTTTTTCTTCAATCCTCTCACTCAAGGGAGTGGACGGCTACACAGGTAGAGGAAGAGTTGACGAGTCAGGTAGCGAACCACATCTCCAAGTGGATGGGAGAAGAACTAGAACTGTTTGCACAGCAGTGGCCTGGTTGCATGATGGACATTAAGTGGTGGGCTGGGGTCAAGATCCGACACTTGAGCATTATCTTTCGAGCTCCTCCACAGTGGAGAGCTCCGAGGGATGTGATCTAGTGGCCCCTAGCACAGGCGGCCCGTTTCTATCACTGTACAGAGTCATGACTCTCAGCATGGCTGATAGATGCATTGATAGTACCACCTGGAGCATGTATCACCCCTATGGTCCGGCCGAGGGCCACCATGGGGGACTGGAGCTCACCATTCAGACTGGCGGCAGAGCGTACTTGCATGCCTCATAGCTTCTCCTCCTCATCAGCAGCCTCCACACCCAACAGATGCCTGTTCGCTCAGTCACAGGTTTTCCCATGAGCTTGCACCTTGCATCCTGGAATGTGAATAGTCTGCACTACAATGGGGCACCTCGCTCCAGAAAGTTGATTATTCGGCACGAGCTGCAGCCTGCCCTTGCCGAACGGATCGACATCTTACGTCTATAGGAGCACAAGCTCACCCCCACCCAAGCCCAACAGGTTGGGAAGGTACTTCCGAGCAACTCGCACACTTACTGGGAGCACACCATAGGTGCCCACGGCAGGAGTGGAGGCGTATGCACCTCTATTGGCCCAAGTCTCACTACTTATGTATCAGACCACAGGAGGATAATGGTAGTGAGGGTTCTATGGATCAAACTGGATATTGGGGACTCGTGCCTTGGAGTTCTCAATGTTTATGCCCCTACGGAGGTTAGGACACGCAGCAAGTTCTGGGTGGAGATCGTGGATGGACTCCCAGAGGTAGACTCCTGGATCATTGGAGGAGACTTCAACAACCTGGAGACCTTGGAGGACCAGCAAGGCCGATGCAGAACTACAGGGCATGGCTAGGGAGGAAAAGAGGCATGGGAGGTCTTTCTACTAGCAGTAGGAGCACCCGATCCCTGAAGAGACCCTCCCTTCCACAGGAGGGAGAGTTCGTTGGACTTCTATTGGGGATATAGGCGGCTAGGTGGAGCCCTATTGGAGCGGTTGAACAGCTTTTATGTGGGAGAGCGGGGAGGCTCTCGTGGAGGCCAGATTGCGCAGTTGGCAGGCACCATGTTGTCCGATCATTGCCTAGTTCTCCTGACACTTGATCCCCCAACATGTGCCCTAGACACACGATCCTATCATATCCCTGACTCGATCTATAAGAGGGAGGAGGTGACGAGATAGATAGAGCAAATTTGGACAAGAGAGTGGGACAGGAGGGATTGGATAGTAGAGGAGGTTGCAAAGGTACTAGCCGAGTCAAGCAAAATTTGCCAAGAGGCAGCCATACAAACCAGGCAGCAAAGCTGGGAGGAGGAGAGAGCACTCCAGTGGGACCTTGCAACCACGCAGAGATTATTACAGGACGCACCAAGGGATCCCACCCTCCACGCACAGGAGGTGCACCGTCACCAAGTCGCAGCTAAACCTCCGAGGTCCCGATCTAGGTTGTATCTGAAGATAATGGGTATTAGTAGAAGAGATGACTGGTCGAAGACAGCCACCCCAAGAAAGTAGAGGATGGGTGAAGAACTTCATGTGGAGTAGGTTCCCCCTCTGAGGTGGGAGATGGAGGGGCCCCCACTGAAGTCGAAGAAAAAGTAGATACCCCCTCTGAGGGCAAAGAAATAACATCCCCCTCTGAATCCCCCTCCGAAGTAGATAGGGAATCCAAAAACTCATGGATCACGGACTCCGAAATGTCTCATGACAAAGAAAGTGCCAGCGGTCGTGCTGAAGAAGGTATCTGGGGTGCCGAAGAGCGGCCTTTGGAACCTGAGTAGTCGAGGGTGGGGAAGGGTGGGGCTCACAAACAGTCGTTGTCTCTTACTGGAGCAGACTAGATAGCCAAAGAAGAGAAAGGAGTCGAGCAACCACTGTCTCTCAAAGGAGCGGACTGATGAGTAGACAATATCAAACAATCACTGTCTCTCGATGGAGCGGACTACAGATCCGTAGGTCGTGGAAGCCACAGTACCTGAAAATAAGTGGGAGAAAACTGTTGCTGGCATTGCGACAATCTCTAGGAGATCGTAGCGCCAATCGATCCTGCATGTGCTCGAAAGGACTTAGTGCGCATCAAATGCGTCTTATTGCCTTGAGCATAGTACTCTGATAGCCGATGCAGAACGATCTTTGTGGCCTAGAAAAAAGAGGTGGCACAAGCAGTGCGCAATGGAAGATGCATATACTCCGGGGGGGTGGAGAGCAAGGGTCAAAGTCGGCAAGCATTGGTGGTGTGTCCGGTGATGCCACAGTAGGAGCACCCAGTAGTCTGGTCATCTATTGGTAAATAAGCCATGGATACCAATGTGCCTTGCTAAAGAAGGAAGAGCTCAGCCACCATGAACCACGAACCGCAATGTCCACCTCAAGGGGTGGGAGGGTAGTGGAAGGGCTAGAAGTGAGCTGCCGGTGGAAGAAGGATGCGACCAGTAGTAAGAGGTTGCAACCGATAGAAAAAACGCAGGTGAGGAGAGAGAAAGACAAAAAACGCAGCCACCAGGTGAGAGAAAGACTAAAACGCAGGCAGGACAGCCTGCAGGAGAGAGAAAAACTAAAAACGCAGGCAGGATAGCTTGCAAGAGAGAGAAAGACTAAAAACGCAGGCACCAGGACTGTGATGATGTAGCAGGCCGTACGGTAGCAAGTCTGCTCAGGAACAGCAATTGTCTAGCTAGAATCAGCTCCAAGCTACGTGAAGAGGGCTGGAAATCAGGCGCCAACTGATGGAGACAGCAATGGACAGTTTCGGCTGAGATGTCCTTCACGAACGGGGTGTGGGTAACAAGCTGAAACACTTGAAATCTGCAAAAACGAGATTTTGATGCAGCGGAAGAAAAAGAGAACTAGAAGCGGAACCCGCCACCGGTCTTTGCCTTCACTGGAGTGGAGGATCTTCACTACTAGGTAAGCACATCCAGCTTTGATACCATGTCAAAAGATGACATACCAGCGAGACAGTAGGGTTTGTGGTGAGAAACATGAAGCGAACTCGGTAAACATGGAGGCAGAAGAAAGGAGAGAAGAGACTCTGATGAATGGAATGATGAAGTTCTGAATCATGGAGTGAATGTGATACAAGGAACCAAGGGTGTCGTAGCACAAGGAAGATGATGAAGACAGCCACGAACCACGAACCGCAATGTCCTCCTAAAGGGGTGTGAGGGTAGTGGAGAGGTTGGAGAGAAGAGGTGACGGACTGAATGAATCAGCTGTAAGGAATGAATAAGAGAGTGCCCTATAAATAGGCATAATCAGTCTAGGATGGCACCCCTTTTTGGGGCTGCAAACCCTAAACGCAAAACGCAGAAATGCAAAAATGCAAACTGCGGGTGAAGGGTGAAGGGTTTCTCAACAGCTCCTGCCCAGCAGTTTCTTCCTGCCCTTGATTCTATTCGGAGGAAACTAACCTATTGGAGCACGGCTCACCTCTCACTACCCGGCCGAGCCCTGATGGTCAACCAGGTACTCCTAGCGACGCCCTAGTACATCGCCTCATTTTGGTGCTTCTCCTCATTATGCATAGTGCAGCTCCGCCACCTAGTGCGGAACTTCCTTTGGTTAGGGTCAAATGGTTCATGGGACTCCAAGGCCAAGGTGGCGTAGCCGACCATCCTACGGCATCGATCAGAGGGAGGGCTTGGGATCATAGACCCAGAGTATAGGAGTATGGCCCTCTTGGGCAAGCTAGTAGTCCGCGGCCTCACACCAAGAGGGCAAACCTAGAAGGTCCTATTGCATAAGGGTCTTCAAGATTGTAGATGGAGGCTTGGCGGTGAGTGGAGACCGTCCTTGAGATCGATCTTCACGTTAGTCCAAATCACCCCCCCCCCCCCATATCACCTTTCCTACGCAGCTTACTCCACGTCTGGCAGGGCCTCCATAAGGCCCTAATCCAGAACCCCCCAGGCAACCAAGAGAAAATAGACCGTCAGCCAGTGATCTGGAACCCCCAGGTCAAAGATCGGGAAGGGGCACAAATCGGCGAGCACCCCCACATCCAGTGGGGCTAGTTAGGAGGCCGGCCCAACTCGTAACATCAAGACATGGTGGGAGGTGTACAGGATGGCAAACGAGGAGGTGTTCCAGCGTGTATCACGTTGCCAGAGAGGAATGGAGTTGAGGAGAAGGGGGATAGATGTAGCAATACCTCTAGAGTGGCTTGCTCCCCCAATACAAGAGCCAATAGAGCCCAGGGAGGTATGGGCAACTAGGTTTTAACCATCAGGCATCCCCCTACAGGTGGCAGGTAGAGTGGGCGACTCCCCATAGGGAACTTTCTTCGTTGTGCAAGAGAGGGGACGTTTAGCCCTTGACAGAGGGCAACAGGATGAGGGAATAGCCATCCTTTCGTGGAGGAGGATTCGAGTGGTAGGCCTTCAAGGGAAGACATGACGACTGGATCCCTATGTTTTATGGAAGGAGCTCACGGAGTAGCGCCTTTGGATCTGGGAGGAGAGACCACTTGATAAGCTCAAGTGGGATCCAGGAGAGTGGCTATGGCCAGCCATCGCGGTCGCTAAGAAGCCACCCAAATTCCTAGAGTACACTGTCAGGATTGGCAGACATATTCTGATGCAGGAGGATATGGATTGGGCGCCATCACGCATTAGGCACTACGTGGAGCATAGCATCACGGAGCCTTTCCAACGGACCTTCTGGCACTGCCTATGGGATAGCTGGAAGCCGAGAAGGGTGTCGTATTTCTTATGGCTGGTGGCACATAGAGGCTTGGCGATGGGAAGTTGGCTTGCCCAGATACAGAAGAAGGGAGGTCGTAACGCGCTGCATACACCAGCCTCTGGAAACTCCAAAGCACTGCCTTTGGTCTTGTAAGGAGGCACAGCTCAAGTGGAGAGGAGGATGCAGCATCCTTTGCCATATGGCACCTAGCCTTGGATGTATCTCATGCGGAGCTTTCTGTTGGCAAGTAGCCAACCAGGGCCGTCACCTTCTGCATGAGGCCAGGACGCAGGACAAGATATTCATTATCGAGGCAGGGTCGTGCACAGTGGTGGGTCTGGAGGCTCTACCCATCTGCCAGGTATCCATCATCCACACCCTCTGTGGCCAATGGGATCAGATGCAGGGCAAGTCCAGGGCTCGTCAGGAGCTCCGCTGTCATTTCATGCACACTTGGGACGGCCAGGACCTATTTTTTGTGATGCAGGTAGGCAACCCTAGCTGGTGATATACCCCCCCCCCCCCCCCCCATGGCTTCTTGCCCCCATCCCCCCTAGACCGCCTTGAGAGGCTTGTATACATGATGTATTTGTGATTTTGCATCAGCTCCAGCTAGTCTGTTGAGCATGAGCACTCCGTTGTAATCAGTTTTTTGAGCAATATAATCAGCCACATTTTCCTTGCAAAAAAAAAAAAAATCAAACTGCCATAGTTAGCATGCCCCATGCGAGCATGCCATAACTCTACCTATGACATAGCTGAAGTAATAGTAGATGCTGAATAGACCGACTGATCAATCAAATAAGCATCTAAGTCAGAGAGTCCATGACATAATGTGCTAGTCAATACCAAAGTCAAGAATTCCTTATCATTAACCATGCATTTGTCATCATCAAATGTGACCTGCATACCACACTTGGCTAAAGAAGAAATAGACAACAAAATCTTTTTTAGCCTTGGCACATATAATGCATCCTACAAAAGGAGAGTAGAGTCATCAACAGCTTTCAAGACAATCTCCCCTACACCTCAAACAAGGTAAGATGCATTGTTGGCACATTGCACAAATTTGCATACAGGAACTACAATAATAGAGGTAAACAAATCCCCACAGGATGTAACGTGCTTAGAAGCACCATTGTCAAAGAGCCAAGTACTAGTATCCTCAGTCGAGTTGAATGCTCTATTGGCCCAAGAAGAGTCAAAACTACAAGTGTAAAAACAGTAGTCACGGTCTACAACAAAAACCATGGACTCTATAACAGTAGAAGGTGCATGAGAAACAAACATCCCTGACTCCTTCTTAGCAATGTGCTTCTTACATTCTGTGATGTAGTGACCTGGCTTTTTACAATAATGGCACTTTCCCTTCTTAGCTTGCATGCCTCCCTGCTTCTTATTGCTTTGTGAAGTACCTAAACTTCTAGAACTCTGTTGGGCATTTCTAGATTGGCTGCCTTTACCCTTTTGTCTCGCCATAAAAGCCTATTTAGAGGCTATAACATCCACCCCACTGTTCTTTTTTGTTTGCCCTTCTTCTAGAAGCAAACTAAGAAACTGAAGCAAGGTGAGTGGTTGCGGTGAAATTCTCATGGTGAGATTGAAGGCCGTGTGAAAGGCCAAATAAGAGCATGGCAAGGAATTCAAAGTAGTAGAGATCATATGAGGTAGACAAAATTCCAGCTTCCCAAATCTATTTGCACATGGCTGCAAAAGGTTTGGCGAGACTAGCATCATAGGCTCCAAAAAACTCATTAGTCAAGCCATCCCAACCTATACTTTTGTCTTCCTCTTCCTCGAAGATATCTCCATCCAAATCATCATGTATATCTAGCCGCAGATGATCCCAGGGCATAAAAAACCGAATGGGTTTGGGTGGTCTACTAACTAGGAGGAGACGAAGCATCAAGAAGGTCAAGGAAGTATTCTCCACACATATGCACAATGCGCTACGGATCCGTAACAATTGATTCATGTGCATGTTGGAGACACACCATATTCTGACCTTTGCTGTAGCTATCTCTCCAAACACCTTTGGCCCCTACCAGCAACAAAACCTTCATCAAGTTCTACCTATTGCAGGAGTTGAAAAGGTTCAAGAACAAGAAATTATCAAGGAGGAGGAATGCATTCAAGAATTGCAACCACAACTACAAAGCATCAAGAAGGAACAACAGAAAGCAAAGGAACAGACCATAGTGTCAGGAAAAGTGATCCGATGGTATGCACTCATACCATATCAAAGTCACACTAGGTTTTGCAAGGAGAAACACAAAGTCTAGGGCAAATAGTGAAAGAAGAAAACTCAAAAGAAGAGTGAAGAATGATGAGCACTAAATCATGTTGAATAAATCATGCTCACACAATGGAGCAAAGCATTGAGATGACTACATTGTCCTGGCTGATTAGGCACTAGCACTTGTAGGGAATTTGCATAGGGAGGGAAACAGTCCTGTAAGCACTAGAGTATAGAAGTAAATATTTAATGGTGAAGGGCTATTGTAGAGGGACCAAAACGCAGTCCTCAAGTGCCATCAATGTGGAGGAAGAAGAAAATCAACAACCACTGGCTCTGGATGATGTAGGACAACAGGGCAGCCTGTAGCAGGCTGAAAATGTAGCCTCAGGATGATCGCCAGCTGCAACATGCAGATCAGCCACCGTTGGCTAGAAGCCATGTGTGTCACCTAAGAAGGGACCGGCTGCAGAACGCAGGTCAAATCTGCACAGAATCTAGTCACTAGAAGGGGGAAATCTATCACCGACCAACCTGAAGAATGTGGACAGCTAAGAGACCTGATTTTCTCCAAAACACAACATGCTGCTGATGAAGATACATGGCTTTTAGCAACAGATAGCAAGGAAGAATACTGCACGAATTGTAATGTCCTCCAAGTTGGGGTATGAACAGCAATAGAGAGGCTGAGAAGTGAAGAGAAGAATGATGGATCAAGAGAGTTATCAAATGGATATCAGTTAGAATATGTGAGAGTTTGTGCCCTATTTATAGGCACTAGTCACTCTCGCGCGGCGCCCTAGAATGTGGGCACCCATCCCTTTTTGGGGCTGTAAGTGTGAAACCAAAAGGAATCGAGGAAAAGAAATGAACTTAATGAATGGGTTTCTCAACAGCCCTTTTCAGGCCCAAAAAGGTGCCCTAAGAGGTGTGAGAGACACACGCACACACACAAGAGCCACCCTGTAATCCAAGTATTCCACCTACAAGGAGACCTGTAGTGAAGAACAATTGACAAGATGAGTTGATGCTACCCAGAACTCGACCTCGGGAGAGAAGCCACAAGCTCCATGTCTCCATGCTAGAAGGAATACGAAGGCCTAACCACCGAGTCCTAGCTCAAACATTCAAGACCCCAAACTAGGTTAAACCTATAAATCTTAGGTACCAATAGGTGAGATGGCATCATGATGTCAACCACCCCAAGAATATAAAGAGTTGTAGATAGGGTGTGCGAAGAGCTGCATAATAAGTAGGGGCCCCCTCCAAAGATGGAGGAATAGGATCCCCATCGAAAGTTGAAGAAAGATGATTCCCCTCTAAAAGAGAAAGCGAATCTAAAAACTCATGGATCACAGCTTCAGAGCGTCCAATGACCAAGGAAATGCCGCTAGCATTGCCGAAGAAGGTATCTAGGGTTCAAATAGACCAATGGACCAGAACCCAAGCAACACCCAAAGGTGGCCCCTCGAAACTAAGTAGAAGACGTATGGAAGGAAGATGTGTCACACAAACTCCTCGATACCCGCATCAGAGTCGATGTCCGTGGAACCGCACAAAGGAGGAGGGGAAATAGGTAGCTCTTGTGGAGCCACAAGTAGGCAACACCTCTCTCTCTTGGTGGAAACGATTGTGGAGACGAAGAAGTGGAAGGAGTTGAACAACCATTGTCTCTCGACGAAGTAAAGTGTAGAGGAGATGGTATCCAACAGCCACTATCTCTCGATGGAGCAAACTATAGAACCACAAGCCGTGGAAGCCACTGGACCCCGAAATGGGTGGAGGAAACCTTTGTAACGCATTGCAACGGTCTCTAGGAGGGCTTATCACCTCGTGGGGTCTTAGGGCCTCCTTTTTCTCGCAAGGGTTTACTAGGCATCATGTGCATCTTATTGCCTTGAGCATAAAAATCTCATAGCCGATGAAGAATGATCTTTATGGCCCAAAATGGTCAACTAGCATAAGGCATGTCAAGAGAAAGATGCACACACACTGGTGGAATAGGAAGCAAAGGTCAATGACGATAATCTTTGGTGATATGACCATTCTTGCCACAAGAGGAGCACCCAATAGTCTATCCTTCTATGGAGAAGCCATAAGACCAGTGTGTCAAACATCTAAAGGGAGGGTGGGAGGGAAAAGATAATGGTGTCCTCCTAATGGCCTAGCAAAAAAAAAAAGGAATTTTAGAGTGTTGCCAATCTCACAACCTTCACCTTCACTAATGAAGAGGATCTTTAGCTCTCTGAGCACCTCTACTCTGACACCATGTCAAAAAAAACTAACAAGAGGATATGCACTCATACCATATCAAAGAGACAATAGGGTTTACGGGGAGAAACAGTGTGTGTACGGCAAATGTTGAGAGAAGAAAACTCAAAAGAAGAGTGATGAATAATGAACAATGAGTCATGCTGAATAAATCGTGCTGATACAATGGAGAAAAGCTCTGAGATGACTACACTATCTTAGCTGATCGAGTGGCAACACCTGAAGGGAATCTAAACAATGAAGGGAGAAAATGCAATCCTCCGGGTAGTAGAGTATAGAAGTAAATGTTGAATGGTGAAGAACAGTTGTATAGGGAGCGCAATGCAATCCTCAAGTGCCGTCAACGCGGAAGGAAAAATCAACAACCACCAGCTCTACATGATGTAGGACAGCAGGGCGGCCTGCAACAAGCTGAAAACACAGCCTTAGGATGATCACCAGCTGCAACACACAGGTCAGCCCTCAGCCAGAAGCCATGTGTGTTGCCTGAGAAGAGACCAGCTGCAAAAACGCAGGTCAAATCTGCACAAAATCTGGTCACTAGAAAGGGGAAATCTATCGCCAGCCAGCCTAAAGTATTGGACAGCCAGATAAAAAGGAATTAAGGAAAAGAAATGAACTTAACGAATGGGTTTCTCAACACATAATAAAGTCATTACAAATAGAACTGACCAACCAAATACAAAAAGTGAATTCGTCTGATTCAACACATTTTTGTAAAGAGGTTATGTCAATAATCAAGGAGGGTTAGAGGATTGAAAGGTATAAGAGCGAGATAAGGAATGGTGGACTCCCACGGGGATGGCATAGGGAGAATCTTGCTCCAAAGCTTGAACAAGATTTTGTTCTATGAGCACAATTAGACAAGGTTGTCCCTTTCGTAGATCTGAGAGAGCCATCAGCATTATCCCAAAAAGCACACAAGCAAAGGTCAATTACATGGACAGGACAAAGAAGATAGCAATGATGAAGCGGACTAAGTTCCTACATAGGACAAAAGGCACACAAGCAAAGGTCAATTACATGGACAGGACAGAGAAGATAGCAGTGATGAAGTGGACCCTACATAGGACAAAAGTGTGGATAGAGAACGAGCTGACCCCACTTCAGCTCAAAAATTGATTGACAGAATTAGCCAAAGTCAGAGAACCACGAAGAATTGGCCAAAGTCAGAATCAACCAGCTGAATTAGCCAAAGTCAGAGAAGCACAAAGAAATGGTAACTGGGCAGCCTATTGAGGAGGAAAAGCAGGCATCAGGGAGTTCTGCAAGTCACTTCCTCAGAAGTAAATATACCTTCTAGTGGAATTTAGCTACCCTGTATATTTGTAACAGAACTTGATGTTGTAATCAAGGCTCTTGTGAGTCATACGAGCTCAGAGTATATACTGCGTAATTATCTTTATTTTATTTCTTTAAGTTTATGTGGCTGCATCGCAATGATACCTCACATGGAATGTAATGAATTATCTGATTTGTCCTATAGGTCAACTTTGGCCTTCAAAGGATGGTAATAGATCTTTCTTTCTTTTCTCTTTCTTTCTTTCTTCTTCTTCTTCTTCTTCCTCTTCTTCTTCTTCTTCTTCTCTCTCTTTTTTTTTTTCGTGAAGGTAATTGAATTAAGTGGTAAATATTTACATGAGACCATCAGGTCAACATTCTCACTGTATCTCTTACATGCTATTACATCAGACCATCAGGCAGCATACTCAATCTCTCTCACACTGTCACTGTAGAAATTTACAAGATGTGAGCAAGCTTCTCAGAACAACCTATTACATAACCAATTCTAATAAATCAAACAGAAATAACAGCTACAGTAGAGCAAACAATCGCCAGCCAGGGAGCAGCAATGTCCGGAAGGACCAGGTCTGCTGACATCATAGAAGTGATTTGCCATAAGACCAATCCATGCACACATGCCACATGCCCATGGATGCCCGATGCCGAATCAAAAATAAAGGCATTGCGAGTACGCCATATGTGCCACAGGGCTGTCTGTCTAAGAAAATGGAATAGGCAGGAGCAATCTGAAGACAAAGAGGGTATAGAGGACATATTTCCCATAATCCACGAACGAACTAGTATGCGGTGCTGGGACACCGAGAACCACACACGGGAAATGAAATTCGAGATCTGTCTCACAACAGGGCAAGAGACAAATAGGTGAAGCAATGTCTCATCGCATGTAGTACAGAAAACATAGCGGCCTGCAAAGATCTTCCGGGCACAGAGCACTTCTCCCATTGGAAGACCCCCAATGAGCAGCCTCCACATGAACACTTTACCCTGATACAGAACCTTAGACTTCCAAAGCTGGATAAATCTGTCACGCCACTTCTTTTTGCTATCCCTGAGATGCCAGAACTTATTAACCTTCTCCGTGACCCATCTTTTAGCTTCCACCATCTGATGATATATCTGATTCGTTGACCTTTTCTGAAAGTCATCAGGAAGCACAAACTTCTAGTCACGCCATGGATGCAATGGTTGTAACGCAGGCAAAGGAGAGAACCTCCAAAGACAGTCTTGTATTGATGATCAAATGTCCCTGTATCCACGAGGCACCCTAAAGTACTAACAAATACGCCTAAAAGAATAAAGGTGGGGCTGCCCCGGAATAACCCCATCACAGACTGTCTTCAACCCTAGCCTAGCCATCCGATTAAACTTATCTCGCTGCAAATTTTTGTGTGGCCAATCCAACAATCTTCAAGAAGCCAGTATTTCTCCTTACAACGAATTTTCCTCCTTACGAATATCCAGAGAATGCCAGACAGCAAAACGAAGCATCTCTTGCCATGAAGCAATTAAATGAGAAAGGAGAAAAGACTGGGAGACCTTTATGGGCCTCGTAGAATTAAGCGTGTGCCACTAGGAAGCATGAATAACCGCGCTTCCATGAGAGATGCCAGCCTTTTCTATGAAGAATTTGGCAATATCTGACCAAGGATGACACTGAATACATAGACTCTACAAAAGGGACAGCCTCAAAGCGGCCATATGCAAATTAACATCCAACAAAGCTACACCCCCCATCCTTTTCAGAGTGGTCACATGCTACCAGGAGATCCATACCTGCCCCAAACGATTGCCTTTCTTTTTCCACACCATAAATCTAATAGGCTAGACCAATTCCAAAAAGGACTTCTTAGTCCAAGGCAGCAATGGCAGAAAGAACGAAATCATACTGATCATGATGCATTGAGCCACTTTTAGCCTAACATGAAGAGGCCAACTTTGAGATTTCCAGTACATGAACCTGTCATGGATTCAGAATGCCATCCAATCCAACAAAGCACACGGAGCAACCTCCACACCAATAGGATATCCCAAGTGTCTAGTTATATTGCCCCTCGGGATCACAATTCTATTCCATCCCAAGGCCTGCAAATCATTCTCCATACAGGAGAGAAGGGTGGATTTTTGAGTATTAATGTGAAGACCCAATGCCAAAGCAAAAAGGTTCTAGGCCACCATTGCCCGACTGACATTAATAGGATCCTCCTTGAGGAACATAAAAGAATCATCAGCCAAAGATTGGCCCACCAACTAATCACCGCCAAGAAGAGATAAGCCAACTATCTCACCTTGAGCTGCCAACTTATCTAATAATGAGAGCATCAGGTGAGTTACCAAAGCAAACAGCAAGGGGTTGAGTGGACAGCCTTGCCGAAGAGACCGAGATAAGGCGATTTCCTTCGTAATCCCTCCATTAAGAGCAATATGGGTCACAGAACCCTGACTAATGGTATCAACTAGAGAAATCATACGGGGGCCAAAACCCATTGTAGACATTAATTGCTGCAAAAATGACCAACTGACATGATCAAATGCCTTCTCAATATCCAGCTCAAGCATAACAACCTGCTGGCTAGAAGCTCTGGCATAATCGATTCCCAGCTAGACATTCAAAATGTTGTGCATTATATTCCGACCTTTAATGAAACCGTATTGACGTGGATGAATGAGGTGCGGAAATACTTCCTGCAATCTGTTGGCAATGATCTTGGAAAAGATTTTATATAACGATCCCATAACTGAAATGGGTCTCCATTGTTTCAAAGAGGACGGACAGGGAACTTTGGACAATAACCTGATGACTGCAATCTTCCAATCTGAAGGCATCATACCGGAGTTCCACACCTGCTGACACAATCGAGTTAATGGGTCCTTAAGCAATTGCACATTGGCTGAAAACAGCTCATTAGGAAGCCCATCCCAGCCTGGACTTTTCCTTCAAGGCAAGTGAGACAGCACTTCTTCCACTTCCTCTTCAGAAATATCGGCCTCCATTAGATTCACCCATTCTGGTGAGACCTGATTACTAACCAGGCCTCAAATGTACATTCGAGCACAGAGAACAGCATCTGTAAGGATCTCTTGCGGACCCAACAAGGCCCGATAAAAGTCAACAGTCATCCGAATAATGGAGGTAGGATCAGTCACCATATTACCTTGCCCATCCTTTAAGGGCACAATATTTTCCGGGCATATTTCTAATGCAAACGAGCAAAAAATTGATGAGTTTGACTCTTGTTATCATGTAAAGCTTCGGCTCTAGCTAACAATTTGTATTTTGCATACTCCTCTTCCTGAAGAGATTGGACCCTGCCTTTCAGCCATTCAATGCAAGTGAGCAAGTCATCATCGGAATCCCCAGTCTGACACAAAGCCAAGGAATGGGCTAATAAAGCTTGAGCATGTTGCAATTCAGCTCGAAACAAGGAAGCATGGTGAATACCATATTGACGAGATAAGGCTCGTGCATTATTCCTAAAAACCACCCATGCTTCCATTCCTGTAGATAGAACCTTCAAGCTAAAAGAAGCTATCACGTGTTGAACATCTACCAAAAACTGATTTTGCTGCAAAAAAGATTGATTAAACCGAAGAGGCAAATGGGTAAGGAGAGCCTTGAATGCATGAACAAGTTTGTAGCTCATTTCCAGGACCAAAGGGTAATGATCTAACAGAACATGTTGTCTTTCCACCCGCATATCAATGACTGTAGGAAGAAAGAAGTCACTTTGGAAGATGTAGATTCTATCTAGTCTGGCCCAAGTATTTGGATGCTAAAAAGAGTGATAAGTATATCCGGCTTGTGGTGGATACATCCAGGACCACATGTCTTGTTTCAAAGATGCCGCTGCAAAAGCATCCCAAGCCTGCCGCTTAGGACCATCCATAACCGAATGCAGAGAGGTTGCCTGGTCTGCAGAAACGCAGGCATTAAAGTCACCCATAACAAAGCCTTGAAAGCCAAGGCAAGGTAGTGCAGGTCATCCCAAAGCTGACGACGGTCCCTTGCATTAGAAGGAGCATACACACCTACAATCCACAGAACCTCCCCCTCATAACATATTTCCAGGATCAGAAATCGGCCGCGGATACCTTGAGAAACCAATGCTGGTTGCAGGGAGGATTTGACAGCCAACATAACTCCCGATTTGTATGGAGCGCGACCACTGAAAAAGACCACATAATCCTTGTACACATAAAAAGATCCAGCCAAAGAATGTTGTTTGTGCTCCACAACACAAAAAACATCCCAATTTCCGGCAAGCATAACTTTCCACAACCGATATTGCTTGCTGCTTGAAGAAATACCTTTTACATTCCACAAAGCAAGTTTCATGATCAATCAGGAAATAAGAAACACTACTAAACCATCGCTTTCCCTTTCCCTTTTACATCTATAGCCTTGACAGCTTGCTATCTCTCCATTTCAGTACGTATAACATCTACAAGATCTACTCTCTGCACACCTGCAATCGAAGCTCGGGAAGGCAACTGCAGTTGCTAGGAGCAAAAAACGTCCCGAGGAGGCACAAGCCTTCCACGTGCATCGAATCGCAAGGCTGAATCAGAAGTCCTTCTATCTTCCACTGTTGGGGTACGCAAAGATTGAGGTTTCATATAAAAACCTCTACCTCTGCGTTGGAAGGTCTGAGTGAATGGGGGTGGCGAAGGATGGACATGATTCAATCGAGAATCTTGCCTAGCATTACGACGGACCACAGTGACCCAAGAATCCTCCCAAGGAGACAAATTCTGCCCTACCATAGTCGAAGGACGCTCCCCACCCTCGTGAGGGTCATTCTTCTTGCCCTTCCTCACAATCTTGTTGGGGAAGGTGCTCTGGATCAAGTACTATTTTCTGAAACATGTGTTGAGTGTGGTGGTCTTGCATTTCCATATCTTGATCCATAGGGCCCTGCACTACCTCCGTATTTTTGTCGCATTCCAAAATGGAATGGCCCAACTGACTGCATCTGAAACAATGTCATGCAAAAGTATCCCATTTCAACTCATACACCAACATTTGTAAGCCTGGAACTTCAAAACGAATTTTTTTCGGGCAAGGTTTGCCTGTATCCCACAGCATACATACCCAGTTCCTATTACGGGAGGCCAGCCAAGGTTCCACCAGAACCTCACCAAGGGTTCTCAGTACCATCAGGAGAAGTCTCCAAAGATGCGCAGGAAAATCCAACACCTCTACCCAAATTGGGCAAGCTTGTCTCACCATGTCTTGAAATTCAGCCATGGGCCTCCAAGGGACCACATGAACTAGCTGCCCATCCATAAACAAATGAATACGTTGCATAACAAGAGCCCGTACTTCCGCAGAACGAAACAGAACCT
This sequence comes from Lygodium microphyllum, assembly GCF_053477565.2. Lineage (NCBI taxonomy): Eukaryota > Viridiplantae > Streptophyta > Polypodiopsida > Schizaeales > Lygodiaceae > Lygodium > Lygodium microphyllum. The sequence continues at coordinate 128,063,533 of NC_141150.1, forward strand.
CAAAGAACCCTTCGGGCCATCATAAATCTCTTCAACCAGGGGAACTTGCATATGCCCCGAAGTATCATCTGGGCACTGTTCAGAACTGACAAGCATAGACTGCAGCCAAGCACGAATTTTGGTGATCAAAGGAGTCCTTCCAATAAAATAAAATATGGCTGCCCTCTCATGGAAAGCAGCTATCTATTGTAGGACCAGGTCGGTTCCCATGACTGCTACTACTTGATCCCCCTCCGGTAATGTGTTAGCTTTATCCTCATTACTGTGAACATAATCTGACATAAGATGATTGGCAGTGGCCAGCATGAACTGTAAAGACCCAATAGGTTGCAGACATGAAACATGAACCTCACACTCAAGCAAATTCAGGCCAAAGGCCGGTTCTTCAACTGACATCTTACAACGTTTGCCCATCTCTTCACTATCCAGCAACGGCCCGGGCTCATCTGCCAACGAATCCCCATCCGAGTCAGCCAAGTCTTTGTCATTCCCTTGCCCAATCTGCTGATCGAGAAAGGCCATATCGATACCATTAGATTCCTGCAGGTTTGCCATAGTAGAAGCAGATTCCGATCCCAAAATTCTTCATCTGCCTCTCTCTCACTCTGTGCAAAAAACCCTCAGAATGTGCTACAGGCTCTCTGCACAGTTCCAAACTAACAGTTCACTATTAAGCTGGCTGTCTGAAGTGGCCTTCACTCTCTTTCTCTCTCTCTCTCTTACACTGTCGCAGAACAGGGTAGCACAGGGAGGAAGGGCACGCAGCGCAGGGCGACAGCTGATCGCAGGCAGGGCAGGCATGAGCAGATGCAGACGAGCCAGGCGGGCGCACAGAAGCAAGGACCCACAGTGCCTTGGTCTGACAACACGCCCTCTCTCTCTCTCTCAATCGCTCTCTCTGTTAGAGCAAGGCGACCTAGAACAGCAGGTCACACGCCAGTAGGCAGTGTTGATAGCTAGGCGGATACAATACCTGGACGAGACCCACTTCCTCTGACGAAGATAGGTTTGCACGATGAGGAGGATCACAGCGGGACAGTCAGATCCGGTGGGCATGGATTGGCCCGACGAACACAGCTCCATCCGACAGGGCGCGTAGGTCCAAGCAAAGGCAGCGGTAGCAACCCGCAAGTCAGATGGGTGGCAGTAGGGCTAGGCGCACAGGGCATCTTCTCCACACTCTCTCTCTCTCCTCTCTCTTTTTTTTCGTGAAGAAAATTGAATTAGATAGTGAATATTTACATCAGACCATCAGGTCAACATTCTCTTTGTAACTCTTACTTTCTATTACAGCAGACCATCATGTCAGCATACTCTGTCTCTCACTCTCTGTGTAACTACTATGTACATGAGACCTGCAGGCTCTCAGAACAACCAGAACAACCTATTACATAAACAATACTAATAGATCAGACAGAAGGAACAACTGGAATAGAGCAAACAATCGCCAGCCAGGGAGCACCAATATCCGAAAGAACCAGGTCTGCTGACATCATAGAGGAGATTTTCCATAACACTATTCCACACACACGGGCCACATGCCCATGGATGCCCGATGCTGCATCAGAATCAAAAAGAAAGGCATTCTGAGTGGTCCAATTGTACCAACATCCCCAGTATCTAAGAAAATGGAACAAGATATTCATATGCAACTATGCCGGTGTGGGGTATTTTGGGCGTACAAAAACCCAATCGAAAGGGCTCATCAAGAAACCAACCACAGCTCACCAAACCGCTGACAAAAGCGACCAGATTTTCTTAGCGAGAGAGCAAGAGTTAAATCGATGACACGCCGATTCCACAGTAGTGGTGCAGAAGAAACAATTGCCGTTAGAGATTCGACGCTTGGAAAGGGCCGAGGCAAGAGGAAGACCACCAATCATTACCCTCCAAAGAAAGACCTTGCATTTGAAAGGTGTCTTGTTCACCCAGCCCTCCATCACAGTTGCCTTCCACCATGACTGAGATTTCCGCAACCCCCATACAGTATTGGCTTTAGTGACCAGCCATTGATGATCTTTAATCATAAGATGGTACACCTGGTTAGCCGAGGCCTTTTCAAAATTCAACCGGTCTGCTAGTGCCCAGTCCTGCCAAGGGCGATCCACAGCAAGGGCAGGAAAGGGTTGCCTGCTCTAGAGGACTAACAAAAGCTGTTCCCACAAATTATGGTATCCCCGAGGGATTCGGAAAAGTCGTCTGGCAGTACGAAACGATATAAAGACATTATGATTGGCAAGGGTGGCATCTGCACAACAGAAGTCAATCCCAAATGGGCCATGTGGTTAAATTTTGGCTGGAGCTCCTGTTTGCCTTCCCATGAAAGTAATCTCGAGGCTGCCAAGAATTCCAGTTGAAAAGAGTTAGTATGTAAGCGGATCTCCGCTGGATACCAACTCGTCTTCTGGAGAACCAATTGCCAGGAGCCGACCAAGTGAACAAGCAGGGATGAATAAGGACTCGAAAATCGAGAGTCTGCATTAAGAACATGCCACCAAGAGCTTCGAATCTGTGTATTACCATGCAGAAGCCCGCGGTCCTCAAGAAAATAATGGGCTATCACGGCCCACGGGTGATCCTCCACACACATGGCACGAAAAAGAGACCAACGAAGAGCCAACATATGAGTTTCAACATCCAAAATGGCCCCCCAACCCAGACATTTGGGAGTACATGTATGCGACCACGAAATCCATGAAATACCTGCCTGCAATGAATCCTTCTTCCATAACATGAAACGAATGGGCCGCGTGAGAGCATTCAAAGTGGTAGGAGTCCAGGGCAACAATGGCAAGAAATATGTCAGCACTGGCAGCATAATTATCTGAGCCACTTTGAGGCGAACATGGAAGGGCCAAGCTTGCGACTTCCAATACAGAAACTTCGCTGCCAATTTCTGTGAAATCCACTGTAGCAGTTGTTTTGGCCGAACATCAACACCCAAAGGGTACCCAAGATGCCTGACAATGGAACCACGGGGAATAACCTGGCCCTGCCAGCCCATTGACTGTAAATCGAGCTCCGTGCAACTGAGAATAGCTGATTTGGAAGTATTGATACGAAGACCAGAAGCCTGACCAAAGAGCGTCCAGACATCTAATGCTTTGCGAATATTATCCTTGTCTGCATGTAAAATCATAAAACTGTCATCAGCCAAAGATTGACAAATGAAGTGCTGACCAAAAGGAAGAGACAATCCGGCCAATTGAGCAGAAGCTGCCATGGTGGATAACATCGAAAGAACCGGATGAGTCGCCAGGAGAAAGAAGAGAGGACTCAGAGGAAAACCCTGTCTCACAGAGCGCGCAAGGACAAAGGGTGTTGTAACACCACCATTTAGCATAACTCGCGAAGAAGCCGCAGCACTAATGTTGTAGATCAAGCGGGACATCCGAGTGCCAAAGCCCATGGTAGACATGAGTTCCGCAACGAATGACCAGTCTAAATAGTCAAAAGCCTTTTCCAGGTCCAATTGGACCAATACCACTTCCTGATTAGAGTGCCTTGCATAGTCAATCGCCATTTGCACATTTAAGATATTATGCAGAATGTTGCGGCCCTTAATGAAACCATATTGAAGAGGATGCACAATGGCCGGAAGATGCTTGTGGAGCCGATTCGCCAATACTTTGGAAAAGATTTTATACATCAAGCCCATCAAAGAGATTGGTCTCCAATGTTGCAACAGCGACGGCGAAGGAAACTTTGGAAGCAATTTGATAAGCCATTCTTTCCATGAGGAAGGCATGAACCCTATTTCCCAAACCTGCTGAAACATAGCCATCAATGGCTTCACCAGTTGGGTAGCAGAACTCTCAAAGAATTCATTCGTGAGACCATCCCAACCGGGACTCTTATCCTTAGGCAGGTGCAACAAAACTTCCATAACCTCCTCCTCACAAATATCTATCTCCAAAGTAGTTTGCATATCAAGTGTAACCTGATGGCGGACCATATCATAGAAGACTGAACGTGCATGTGCAACCTGATCAGAAGGTGCCTGAGAAGAACCAAGAAGATCTAGAAAATAATTCCTGCACATATTGACAATGGTCTGAGGGTCAGTGACCATTTCACCTTCTGAATTCTGGAGCCTAGTCATATTTTCTCGAGCAGGAGAGGCATGCAGAGCACGAAAGAGCTTATGAGCTTGACAAGCACTATCTTGCAAAGTCTCAGTCAAATTTTGCAATTTGGCCTTCTGATAGGATTTCAACTTAAACTCTTTAATAAGGTTAGTCAAATGCATTGCCAGTGACAGCAGAAATTCATCATCTGGAGTGTCCACCAACAGCGAGCGAAGCAAAGCCAGTAAGTCCTCCACTGCGTGTCGACGCCGCCGACAAAGAAAGGCATGGTGGATCCCATACTGCCGAGCAATCCGCTGCACATTAGAGAGCAATCATTCAAAGGAAGCAGTGCCCTCCGAGGCGAAGTCCAATAAGAATCTATCAATCACTTGCTGCATATAACCTTGAAAGAGTGGATGCTTCAAATAAGAGGAGTTGAAACGTAAAGGGAGTCTATCCAACAATTTTATAAAAGGAGCAATAGGTTGTGCAAGCATCTCAAGCTGGAGAGGGAAATGGTCTGACAAGGCATATTGCTGCAAGACTGTCATTTCTAGCATTTCAAGAAGAAAATCATCATCCAGCATAATGTACATGCGGTCCAACCGCGACCGTGTAGTTGCATACTGTGCCGAGTGGAAAGTAAACCCTATAGCAGAAGGGTGTAGCCAGGACCATAGATCTTGCTTAAGTACAGCAAGAGCAAACTCATGCCATACCCAACTTTCCGGAGCGTCCATCACCGAATGCCCTAAAGTGGACTGCGAAGAATCAACACACATATTGAAATCTCCCATCAAAAACCTCGTCTGCCAAGTGACAAGGAGGTCTTCAAGGTATTCCAAAGATCCCGGCGGGGTAAAGGGTCATTCAGAGCATATAGGCCCAGCAACCAGAAGATCTCTCCTTCAAATAAAACTTCAACCACCACAAAGCGCCCATGTACATCATTTTAATAAGAACCGGTTGATATTTCTCATGCACAATCATAAGCACACCGGAATAATGCCCGGCGTGTGTCCCTGCATAAAACAGGCGAAACCCATGGCAATCCACAACTTTTCCAACTTCACTGTGACTCTTGTGCTCTACCGCACACAAGACATCCCACTGATTCTCATGTAATATAGTCCACATGGCATGTTGTTTATGGCGAGAACAAATGCCTCGCACATTCCACGTGGCTATCTTCATGTGTATTCAAAGAGAAGATCAGGAACGAGGCACAACTTGCCTCGATTTAACCTTTTCTACTAGAATATCAAGAACACCCTCATCCAAAAAATCAGCTAACACAGCAAAAGAATTTTGACGGCCAGCTTTCGAGGTAGATGGAAAATCCACTGTCTTGGGGATGGAACGGGAATAACGACGATCCCATGGTGTAATCACATTCCCTCGAGAATCAAAAGCCAACTTAGCGGGTGGACCCTTTGGACCGGCGGTATAGACTGTCCTGGTAGACTGATTACAAGTAGCAGAAGAAACCATAGTATGCGCAACGTGCTCGCAAGACAATATTTCTTTCCTGCGCATATACGTGCGCATGGAATCTTGTGAAACATTAGGCCCAGTAGCTGCCACGCCAGCATCAACCTTTTTACCTTTTTTGGAACGTGCCTCTGCCCAATCAGTGCCGAGGGAATCCAAACCCGAAACCGGGTGTTTACCTTTATCCAGAACTTTAGGTGGCTGGGTTGCATCTTGTGATGGAGCATCAAGCACCATGTCTTCCGTAGGCAGCACAACATGCTCAGCATCTGACGGCGGTTGCTTCTCTGGGCATTTGGCCATAAAATGCCTCAATTTTCCACATGAAAAACTGTGTCCTGCAAAGTTGGCCCATTTCAAACGAAAGTGCAAAGGATGCATGCCATAGCAATTAATACGAAGCCAAGCAGGCCTTTTCCTAGCAGGGTCCCATAATATACATAAACGGTTGCGATTCATGGCCCTTAAGCTCGGGAGCAGTAGCACAGTTCCCACAGCGGCCATGGCATCCTTTAACAGAGGCCAATAGACAGTCGTGCAATTTTCCACTTCAACCCACACCAAGCATTCACGTTGAAGCAGGCGCTGAAAGTCTGCCATCGGGCGCCATGGCACATGGACCAAACGGCGATCAAAGAACAAAGGTAGTTTAGACAGAAGATCAGCCCGATGCGTTTCAGATTTCAACAGCACCTCATAGAAGCCTCGAGTCCCAACAAAAATTTCCTCAACACACTCTCGCTGTAGTAAATTGTGCAACCACTGGCGCATATGGGAAAGCACTGGAATGAGAGAATAACCGCCCGTTCATAAAACACCGAAAAAGAACGCAAGACAGTTTTTGGGTCCACCGTGGCTTCCAAAACATCTTCAGTTCCAGAATCCGAAAAAGCTTCATGATTATGTTGGACATACTCGCCAAGCAGAGTGTTGGCAAACTCCAGCAAATGCTCCCAGTCAATGTCCTGAGAATCCATAGAGTCAGAGGCAACCTGAGCATACGAACGTTCCTTATTACCCATTGTCTCTTCGGGCGTATGCTTGGAGCGCTTACCCGCAGGCTGAAAGTCAGGAGCCGGATGCATCTTCTCTGTGCAAAGAACCATATTCCCTTGTTCCTCTGTATTAGAATCCGGACCAAGGGCTACTACCGTTTGGTCGATAAAAGCCATATCCAGGCTAGCCATGCTTCTCTCTTCTGTCACAAACTACTGATCCGCACTGAGGCAAAGAAGAAATCTGTTTACCCTGCTCTGTCACACTTGATCTGTTACCTGAGCTGATACGGGATGACAACAAAGGTGAAGGGGCAGGTCACATGGCCGCCATCAACCAAGGCCCAGAGAGGACGGCAACTGCTCTACAGATTCCGGTGTCAGCTGACGGGCGTAGGCCAGGCCGTGGGGAAAGCGCGAACACCAGGGCGCTGGAGACGCTGGCAGCGGGGCGAAACCCTGGTCACAGCAGGCGGCGTAGATGGACTGCACCCAGCAGACGGCCGTCGGCAGGATGGGGCTGTCAGACGACATCTCTCTCTCTCTCTCTCTCTCTCTCTCTCTCAGGAGTACAGCTGCTCCAGGACACCGAGGCCCTTCACAAAGGTAGCTCACAGACTTCTTTGCAAAGGAGACTCAAAAAACTTCAATACAGTTACAGCCAGAGTCCACACGAGAGCCTCTCTCACTGCCAGAGGAACACACACAAACAAGGAGTACTGATTGATCGAGCCGTTCACCTTAGCCGATCCAAACGTCCTAGGCCTCGACACAAACACCGACGACACCTTCATAGGCGGATACAAGGGATTATTGCTCGTGCTAGAGCTAGGCCCTCCATACCCACATGAGATTGTCCCATTTGGAGCTCATTGTTACTAGACAGAGCTCTATGTTTTACACACAGCCATAGTTAGTTTCCTTTCTTGTTTTGCTTTGTGCTACATATTTTGCCCAGACAGTTGTACCATCATACACATGATTGTAACTCATGGTCTCATAGGTCATTTTGGCCTTCTGTAGACGTTAATGTATCATTTCATTTCTCTCTCTCTCTCTCTCTCTCTCTCTCCAAAATCAAGACCCTTCCACATATGCAGCCTACAAACACCTTCATTTAAGACAAAGAGTATGTCACAAAAAGGTCTCATAAGAAACACATAAGAGGGGAGCAGCTATGAAGCCCCTTGAACAAACCACATATGTAATTCCAGAAAATGGGAAGGATTTCTATTATAATTCATATTTGAGTTGAACCACTTATAACTCTTTATCATCTGTTAGTTCCCCAATTTTGTATTTGTTTTATGTTACCACTCTGTTAAAACTACAGAGAAGCTTGAGATCTTACTGTTCTACCCCAACGGTCCGTTGGATTGACGGATGCCTTATAACTCAGTAAAACTTCAACCACCTTAATATGCCCTTCACTGGCAGCAAGATGTAGAGCAGTCCGCTGGTCATAATCCATGGCATTTGGGGAAGCTCCCTGTCTTAGCACTTTAGCAATTCCATATACATCACCTTTGCTCGCACAATATAGCAGATTAAAAGTATAGTCAGGACACACATTCGTTTGCTTTGAAACTGGCTTATCCTCACCCTTCTGCAAGCAGGAAACAAAAATGGAAAGCATGAATACTGAGCTACAGTTTGTGTCTATGAATGATGATTTTAGACCCAAAGGATTTGCGACTTGGCTATTTTCAAAAAAAAAGGAAATAATCAAAATTAAAAAGTTTACTAGGTATAGTGAAAAAATTTTGAAAGAAGACTCCCCACACTTTGAAAAAATGTAGAAAACAGGCATGGAATTCAACACAATTTGCAGAGTACTCCATATTTTTTGTATTAGGTGTGCTCCCAGGATCATATAAGTGGTCTACATCTTTTGTCAAGATATAACAAGGATTTGCCAAAGATTTTATGTTTTACAAACATGCCAAAAATGCTTCAACTCTTTCTGATTCCAACTTCCAAAACACACAAAAATTGCCACTGACCATCTCTCTCCATTGATCCTAAAAGCAAAAAACTCACCAAAACAGATTTGAAAATCAAGGTGCATTTAAGGTTTAAAGGGCTATCAATTCATCTTGCATAGCTCATCAGTGACACAGGATATTGTACTGTCAACAGTCTTGTGACCACTTTGTTTTCTGTGGGACAATATATTTGTATTGGTTAAAGAGCCAATAAGTTATACATGTTTCCTATTTTAGAAATCAAAGGGCTACAATAGTAAATGAAAACAAGAGCTCCTAGCCTAGCCACACTAGAGGGTAGGATCGTCATACTGAATATGGGGAGATGGGGGAGAGAAGGAAAAATAGCCAACCCATCACCTGTAAAGCTAAATTCTTATTATTCGAACTAGGAGATAATGACCTACTTAGCAAACCAGAACAGGGTTTCATGCCTTTATACTAGACTCGGGCCCCACACATATCAAAGTGGCTTCCATCCACCAGGCCTAACAAGGACTGATAAATAATATGGCTGGTGGCGACAGCAAGCACACTATGCAATGAAAAATGATGCCTTGACTAATTACTAAATAAAAGTCCACATTCAGTTCAAATGACTTGTAAATTGCCTGTTAGCAGATAATCATCAGCAAAGGATGATATGGCCCTGTGCTGCTGTTGTGCCACTGATGTGACACCTGCCTCCCAGCTACTTGCAGCCCGCTGCCTACCCCTCTTCCCACTTCCAGCCCACCACCCACCACTCCAGCCTGTTCCACCACCTGCCTGAAAATATGTGCCACCTTCTCCTGCTTCCTGCCTGCCATCACCACTCCAGCCTTCCTCATCACCTAGCTGCAATCTCCGCTTCTCCGGCTCTCAACCTACAGTTGGCTAAAATTACATTAGCTTGACTTAAATAGCCCCAAAACACGCTTAATTAATGAAGAAACCTTCTTATTTTAAAAAGAAACATAATCCTAGAGAGTTACTGTGTCCCACATGCACAACTCTAATTTGGGTGCCCCAAATTTTCTATAAATAGGCATGCAACCCACCATTCTCCCTCAATCTCATTTTTGCAAGTTTCATGCCTTCTAGCTTCGCTACCCACCCCTGTTTGCAAAGGACATCTCATCCGAAGCTGCCCATTCCTGTCTACATCAGTCTCAAACCTCTTTCCAGTCTCCACTGCGTAGTCTACGTCAACTTCTGCTCCGTTTGCTGATCAGCCACATCATCTGCAACTAGTGAACTGCTGAACTACTACATTTGTGATCTACGGCTGCTGTCAGCCTGCCACATCATCATCAGCTTGCTGCACTTTTTCTCTCTCCTCAGGTACCTCTATTTTAGTCTCTCTCTCTCCTCACTGCCTGTTTGCATCAACTCCAGCCTCTCTGGCTGCATTGGCTGTTCGATACACCTAGGCTATGTACTATGTTTCAGGATCCGTTTAGAGTACAAGACACTCTCCAGCTCATAACCTCTGTGATCTACGGCTGCTGTCAGCCTGCCACATCATCATCAGCTTGCTGCACTTTTTCTCTCTCCTCAGGTACCTCTATTTTAGTCTTTCTCTCTCCTCACTGCCTGTTTGCATCAACTCCAGCCTCTCTGGCTGCATTGGCTGTTCAATACACCTAGGCTATGTACTATGTTTCAGGATCCGTTTAGAGTACAAGACACTCTCCAGCTCATAACCTCTACCTTGATCCCAAAGATACGAGAGTTCGAGGTTCAATATTCACTACATAGTGTGTTTTCTGCATGCACATTGTATGTTCAGTAGTCATTCACTTCATTATTCATTGTGTTCACTATCTCTAAGTTACCCTAACCCTAACCGTGTCCTATGTTTATCGATTTGTGCTTTGTAGTATGATTGGTTTTGTGTTTTCTCCGCTTATAGCATTTCTTCACATGGTATCATAGCCAAGTTCTCTTTAAGATACCTAGGACTTTGATCAAAAAGCTCATCTGCAAAAGCAAGAACAACAAAAGCGTTAGATGACTTTGAACACTTCCACAATGCTTCAATCTCCACAACCAAACATGTCCAAAAACAATCAATAGTGGGCCTTCCAGCTTGCCTCTGATAAATCTAGCATGGGTGGAGAGACTTCAAACTACCATGGAATCTATTGATCATACGAGATTTCAATTGTGGAGTACAATCTCATTCTCATGCATAGGGCTCAACAGCAAATTGAAGGTAAAACCGAGTTTTTTCCTTTAGTTTCATTGCATCAAACTACTGAGCATGCAGGAAAGACGGAATTTCCACCATGGACTGGCCATCCACAAGTGAAAATTGACAGGGAATATATAGTGTCACGTATAAACACGTCTCTTCATGCTAATTGCTCTTTTTTTGGAGTGTTGGGAGATCCTCTTGATAAAGGGACTACCCATAATAATTTTTAGTTTATGCGCAATGAAGATGACAGATATTTCTTATTTAACTCAAAATAAGGTATTCAATTGAAAGCAAAAGTTGCAAGTATCCCCTCACCTCCTTGTCCTTCAAATGATTTTGTTTCTCATGGTAAAACTAAAGCAGGTGCATCCACATCCTCATCACAATCATCTTTTCAATTTCAAGCATTTATTGGACAAAAGAAACCCACTTTATTTCCCATTTCCACACCCATCACAAATCCTTTTGGTCTCTCACCCATCCCACCTTCACATTCTATTGCACCTTGTTGAGCTAAAACACGCTTTACAACTGATTAGCATTTTTAAAGAGACCCAAAACATGCTTAATTAATGAAAAACACAAATTTCGTGTGCGGTTCGAGAGACTTTCAATGGTCCCCCAAAACCCTCATTTTTTAGGACACCACTCCAACTAATGCTCACAGCACTTGGGATCTCTCTCCAGTGGATGTCACTCTCCAACACTGCATTGCTCTGCCCATAGGCATTCTATACACTCTTACATTTCATTTACAGCATTCATTCACTTCAGAGTTTCTTCTCTTTGTGTTTGTCTCTATGCTTGAGTTTTGAGTTTTCGCATTTTTCATTTTGCGTTTAGGATTTGGGTTTTTCTTGTCTCTGTCTTAGTCTTTGTGTTTCAATCTTGGTCGTACACATTATGTTTCCTCAATGCAAACCCTAGCATATCTTCACCTGGTATCAGAGAAAGAGTATCCTATGATGATTGTAGACACTTGTCTTTGTGCGAGACTCACACGTGACTCAATTCTAACTCATAATGTCTCAGGCACCCTCTTCTTTGGATCCTATGATGCCCTATCAAGCTTCTTCATCATTGGAGACTCTAAAAAGGCATTATGATCTCGAGGAGAAGGTAGACACACCTTCACCTTTACCATCTTCTTCTCTTTTGAAAATATTAAGAGTTTGAGGAGTACTTGCACATCACGTATAATTTGGTTTACACTCCTCCAACAAGTGCTGCTACTTCGTCTAGACCAATTGGTGAGACTAGCCATCTCTCTAATCTTCGAGGGACCACGACATTCGGCATGTCTAGCAATCCATCTCCTTTATCTCAGCTAAGTCTTATGTTAGGTTCGTAAAACCCTTTTGAGTCGTATGAGCCAAAACCCTCTCTTGTTTCTCCTTTTGGTGTGCGAGAATCGGATGGTTTTCAGTATGTTAACTTTAATAGAGGAGGCTCTCAAAGCAGATACCCTTCATCAAGTACATCTTTGTCATCTGTTTCATTTGAGCAACTACGCCACACTTCTCAACTCCCTTCCATCCCACCACTATGTTCTCCGAATTCTGATCTACTCACATCCTCATTCCAAAATCTTAGATTACATTCCACTTCCGCTCAAAGCACACTAGGGGTAGAATCTTTCATCTCCACTTCTAACACTATTTCTCCATCCCACCATCTACGTACCCTCCAATCACTCTACCTTTGGTGCACCATTAGGTGAAATGCTACACTTTAACATTGTACCTTCCACATAACCCCACTTTACCACATCCTTCCAGTCTGGGATGCTTGTGATAGGCATCCCCCTCACTATCCCTGAACGCTCACAGATCCCCCATATGACCTTTCAAAGGATATCCATCCTGTATTTATGGATTATCGTCACACATCCCTTGGGTCACTCCTACGTAGAGATTTCCATCCATTGCTCCCCGTATCCCTATCCCTCCACCTTGGGCTCCATAGGTGGTAACCATACCCATACCCAATCTACCCTTGCCCACATTTGGATCCGCTATGCACACTTCTCGTATGCATGGTGGGCACTTTGGGATTGCTTTCCAAGTGTACTCCACTCCACCTCCCTATCCTTCCTATCCACCCTACCTCCATTCTATACCTCCATCTCCTAGCACTACCACTCTTGTTGCCACGGTCAAGAATGCCTTCACGGATAAGACTTGTTTTAATGAATCAAATTTCACCACTTAGTCGAACTTCATGCAACAAGTGCTTGAATCTTGGGGACTTTGGGACCTCATTGTTGGTACCACTGAACCCTCAATTAGCTCACCCTGATCACATCCGTCAATGGAAATCCTACAAAGCCACAACCAATGTTGAGTTAACGCAGGGGTTGCTTCTTGAGTTTCCTCTCGCATTTGACCATTGGAGTCATCTCATTAACCACTATGCGGCTCAAGATCAAGCTGAATATATCAATCTCGATTTTGAGCTTCAGGAGTTTTCCATTAAAGAATGGGACCTCATTGTTGATACCACCGGACCCTCAATTAGCTCACCCCAATCACATGCGCCAATGAAGAGCTCACAATGCCACAGCCAATGTTGAGTTAACGCAAGGATTGTTTCTTGAGTTCCATTCTCAATTATAGCATTTTCCCCTCGCATCTTAGTGTTGGAGTCATCTCATTGACCGCTATGTGGCTCAAGATCGCCTTAAATATATCAATCTCGATTTTAAGCTTCAGGAGTTTTCCATTAAGGAAGGGGATGATTTGAAAGTCAAGTTGACCGAATATGGGCAATTACTCACCGAGTTTGTTACTACTGGCTCCCCAAAGTCAAATGATGATCAGGTCACATTCTTCTGGGAACAAGTTACCCAACAAATACTTCCATTTTATCTAGCACATTATCTCACTACCTAGATTACTGACATTCTACGAGTTCAAGTGTTAGTTCCTACCTTACATGAGGCTGCATGATCAAGTCCACATACACCCTTTGTCCGATGCCCTGGTTGCTTTGAGGTGGGACGCCTTGGGGTAAACATTGCCGTCCTTTTCCTTTTAGGCTCTGTTTTGAACCTAAGATTGGATGTTGAGCTGACACACGCTTTACAGCTAATTAGCATTTTTAAATAGCCCCTAAACATGCTTAATTAATGAAAAACGTAACTTTCATATGGAGTTCAAGAGAGTTTTAGTGGTCCCCCAAAACTCTAATTTTTTGGGGCACCCTTCAACATCTATGAATAGCCGGGCTACCCACCATTCCACCTAATCTTTTTGTGCATATTTCTCACTCTACCATGCAAATTTTAGACATCACCCACCTACCATTTGCTGTCTAGTCATCATCGACTGCAACCCATGTGTCATCACGAACATGCCATGATCAAGTGTATAGACTAATTCTTGCTCATGCCATACAAACCACACCCCATGCGAATGCACCCTTAACAAGATATCCTCGAGCCAAACATGCAAACCTACCCTTGCCATGTCATCATAGAACCTTCTAGAAGATATGTCATGTTATTTCCTACATCATCAATGATGTCATCATGGAACATTCTAGAAGATCTTTAGTCACCCTCCAAAAAGGACTCACCATAGAGCTCCTCAGTCTTGCCAATGCCAATCTTGGGAGCTCAAGGAGTGGAGACCTGCAAGTAACTTTGAGTTCCAATTCTAGTTCTTGTCTAGTCATGGTATCTAGTCTTGTCTTGTCTTCCATTATACTCATGTTGTCTTGTCACCTTATAATCTCGTAGTACAAGATTTTGTCTAGTACTACCTTGTATCTTGTTCATCCCCATCGAGGGAGAACTTGTAATTCTGATATCTTGTATCCATACCTACGGTCCGCGGTTATGGGATCCTTCATATCCTGTTGAGTCCTATCGTCTATACTTGCGGTCCCAAGTTGTGGGATTTTCTGTATCTTGTTAAGTTATCGTTGTACCTTGTGCCTCTACGTGGGATTATCTTGTAATCAGAATTCTTGTAACAAATGTTGCATCTAGTCTAGTCTCTTGAGTACAGTCTAGTGCTCCCATAACACCATCACTATCAAAACAGTCCTGTGCAGCCTGTCTTCAACCATCGCCTTGTTCTTTGGAGGTCTCCATCTATTGTATTATCATAGCACCTAATAGACCTGTATTTTCAGCATCTGGTGCCAAGCGACAGCTTGCTACCATCTCTTCTCCCAAGCAATTGCTACAGTAGCTACATTTTTATTGTCCAACAAGCCATCTACATCAGAAAACACCTCTCCTATTGTCGCCTCAATTCCCTAACACTTCGATGATCGGCTTTGGTATTTTCCGCACTCCGACTAGTGGTCACAGCAATTAGGATCCATCTTTGATGGACGTCACTCTCTGACACTGCATTGCTCTGCCCTTGGGCATTTTATACATTCTTACATTTATTTATAGCATTCATTCACTTCAAAGTTTCGTCTCACTGTGTTTGTCTCTATGTTTGAGTTTTAAGCTTTTGTGATTTTGCGTTTTGCGTTTAGGATTTGGGTTTCACTTGTCTCTGTCTGAGTCTTCATGTTTCAGTCTTAGTCGTACATACTGTGTTTTCTTAGTGTAACCTCTAGCTTATCTTCACACACCTTCCTTTCAGCCGCCATTGAGTGCATCACATGTTCCACCACACTGCACCTTGGGAAGTTCAATACACTTAGACACAGCCTTGAGGCTTCCTTCTTCCCTCTATTTGGGCAGCGTATCCATGATGAAGGCTCGGCCTCCCCCCCACACACTTTCTAGGTGTCCCTTTAAGAGTGCACCCCAAACATATCTGAGCGTCCCCGAATGGATATCACAGTTTGCCTCCATGGCCTTACCTAGTGGCCTGACTGGTCATTCTTCCATTTCCCTACCAAGATTTGAACAAGGCTTACATATCCCAATGCCTCCACCTCCCCCATTGGCACCTTATGGAAACATTCACGTTCCAATGCCTCTGTATCAATCAGCACCCATTGGACACTCACAACCTCTTTCTACCTAACCCCCGCCCCACCAAATCCAACTCATCCACCTCCATATTGTACACCACCCATCTACCCCCCCCCCCCTCCAACTTCCCATTCATTCTCATTCGCCAAGCATGCTTTTTCAAACAAGACTCATTTTAACGGGTGGAATTTTACGACTTGGTCCAATTTTATGAGACATGTATTCGATTCCCAAGGTTTGTGTGGGAACTTTCCCTCGGACAATAACCTTAGCCTAACCCCCACTAATGTGCATATAAGGTTTATCGCTCTTGGAAAAGCAGGAACATTATAGCCATCATTGAGTTGATGCAAGGTTTGCTTCTTGAATTTCACTCATAACTTCAGCATTTTGATATTGCCTCTGAACGCTGGGCCATCTCGTTCATTGCTATGGGCACAAGATCAAACTCATGGCATCAACTTAGATCACAAGCTTTAAAACTTCACCATCACTAATAAGGATGACTTGGAAGTCAAGCTAGCTAAGTATTGGCGTTTAATTGCTGATTCTCAACCACTAGGCTCCCTAAATCCCCTAACAATCAGGTTACATTATTCCTCAATAAGATGCCGCGGAAATATTTCCACTTTGTGCAACAGGTAATCTCACAACCTCAAATATCCACGTTCTATGAATTTGAGTGTCAATTACTGCATTACGCTCGGTTGTTTGATCAATTTCAAGGAACATGCTTCAGAGAGGGGGCCTTTGTTGCATCTTCTCAGAAGAGACAACAAGGAAAGGGCAAGCAAACCCAACCTTCCAATCAGCATCCAAATCCAAACCAAGCTAGTGAGTCACAAGGAACATCCCCGTCAAGACTTGAACTCAGGTGGCAAAATGTACCAAAGAAAAATTCGTATCATCAGCATTGTCAAAAGGCTGGTCACTTTGACAAAGAGTGTTGTTTAAAGGCTAAGAGTAGTTGTCAACATTATCAAAAGGCTGGTCACTTTGAAGATGAGTGTCGTTTAAAGGCTAGGGGCAATCCGCCCAAGACTCGTGTCTCGAGTCATCTAGTATGAGCACTCCCATCCACCCTCCACAGCCAAGATAACAAGGAAGACCCACTGGTCACATGGCAGCTGGTTCTTCTATTCCTTCACCTAAGGAGTTGTTAGACATGTCTACCCATCCTACTGTTGTGGACTTCAATTATCCTCAGACATGTTTTGCCTCTCTTGAGGACCAACTTGTTGAGTCTCCTTTCCGCTCCGAGTTGCCCTCTCCTTAGAGTTCACAGCTGAAAGTACTTAACCCCACTTTCCCAAGAGACTATTCAGCACAACAGATTATGGAGCCTTCCTCCCGTTCAAATCCCCCTGATACTAACCATGATTCTTTCCACTCCCCACCTACACATCACTTGATCCTTGTAGAAAACACTCTAGCTTGTCTTCTCTTTTCCACTACACATTTCTCCTTTTATTTTTTTACATGCTTAGCATGCCTACCACTTGGTAGTGGGAGTCCCATTCACATTTGTCCATAGTGCTTACTTACACTTAACATTGATGTCGAAGTTTGCATGTTTTATGATCTTATGTAGTTTCTTTTGCTTCCTTTTGCAGGTTGACATTTGTTTCTACAGGATCTACTACCCACCAAAGCCTTAGATCATTCGGCACTCCTTCTCATGGTTGCATCTTTTGTTGGCGCTTCTTTCCCAAGATTCATCATTGCCTCCTCGAAGACCACCTTGGAGGCTATTTATTTCACAAGTTTTCAACTGGACATGAATCTCACTCTTCTTCTTTGGGTGCTACTCCTTTTTTCCGATCGACATTCACATTTTGGGCATAGAGAAGGGAGTACTCACTTCTCCTTCCACCGTCCAATGGTGAGAGGAGGCATCTATAGTTTTCCCTTCCACTTTGAGAAGAGATGTCTTCTTCTCTTGATATTGACAATGACGATGCTTCCAAATTTTGTTTTAAATATTTTGTATTGTACATTATGGACATTTTGTAACTTCATTCACACTATCAAGATGGCATGGTTGTAAAAGGGAGCTTAGGCAAGCGAAAATTTAGGACATGTATTTTTGAAACCTCACTTAACATGTGGATTAATTTTTAATCACATGGTTAAGTAAATGTTGCACATGTGAGGTGTAACTGGGATTAGAGTACATTTACGAGCCCGAGACCCAAGGAAATCACAAGATGTCAAAGGCAAAAGTTGCTATAAGCTATGCCACATAGGTACTTGGTGGTATCTGGTGCCAGTTGTTGGCGTAGGTCATTCATTTAACCATAAGTGTCAATTGGTAACACTAGAGAAATTGTATTTAATAGTACCTAACACAAATCTGATGGTCAAAGATGACGCAGAGACACTCAACAATGGAAGTTGCCTAGTCAATTTAGTTATTGGCCAATCAAATTATTTTTCAGGGCACCGAAATAATTATTAGATTAATTTTTAATATTTAAAGACTAAAAATTAATATTTAATTATGGATAATGCTAAAAAAACCATTTGGAAAGACTGTCACTTGTCAAAAATACCCATGCAAGACTGAAAAACGTCTTTAGAGGCTAAAGAGACGCATTTTTAGTGTATTTGGCGTGCAAGAGAGAGAGAGAGGAGATGTTGCTAGTCTGATTTGCATCCATTAGGCAACTAGGGGCAAGAGAATACCAATCAATAACAGGTAACAACATCTAGAGGTTGTTGAGACAAGGCACCAGCAGTAAATGACTGATTTTCTTCATTTCTTTGCATCTACAAGCTGTTGAGATAGGGCAGTAGCAATAAGTGACAGATTTTTTTCAGTTCTTTGCGAAGAAAGTTTGAATTTTCTCTCTCCTCAGCATTCTCTCTCATCTCCTAGTCTTTCTACAACCTTGCTCCAAAGATTACAACATTGAGATCACCAAAGGCTGAGAAATTTTAGATTTCTCTATTGTAAACCCTAATCTGCCAGCAAAAATTAGGGTTTAGCAGCATCCTCGAATAGCATGCCAGAAATTGAAAGCTCCAAGACTTGGATTCAATAGGGCTAAAGCTGTTTCTAGCCTATTCAAGTGGAGGGATAAGCAAATAATTGAATTTGGGAGATTTTCCATCTCCATCAAAGCGAGTAAAGGCCAATTGATTGCCCGAATCAAGCGGCAAATCAAATTAAGAACTTGCTGGTCATTTAGAACAGCAAGGGGAGTCAGAATACCGAAAGGGATTGTGAGAATTCCATTGTATATCAACTTCTTATTCAATTACGTTAAATAAATACCGAAAGGGGCGCCAGTTTTGGGGCCAACAAGGTGTCCAATGTCCAAGATTATATGGTAAAGTATACTTTTCAGTTTTGTGAATTTGTTAATTGCTATAAATAGTGCTTAATCAAGTTATTTACCACCCTATCCGAGGAGGAACGCTGGTTATACTATCCAAGTGGCACGATTACATCGCATTTTGCATAAGCATGCAATCTTGCATTACCCTATGCATTTGCATTCTACTCATGTAAACATGCATCTATGTGCAATATCCCTTTTTGATTACCCTTGAAGTGATCGACCCTGGATCCACCATACTCCTGGCATTGCATATAGTAGTCTTCCTAAGATAATTTTTCCCCTATGCTTGCATGCGAGCTTTGCTTGTCTTGCTTGCTCCCACGTCATCTTACTTATCGCTCCACATATTCTCCATATAATTGGCATATGCACATCCCTTTGGGTAATCCCAAGGCACTTATTCTAGTAGTGTATAGGATTGCTTTGCTTGTTTTATGAAGCTAGTGAGACTATTTGAAACCAGCCTTCCTTCTTAAAAAAGGCGCCAATTTCGTGATTAAGTACTTAACTACAACAATCAACAAATGAATATAACTTGAAATGCACAAATTACCTTAAAAACCTCGGACATTCGACATCCCTGTTGGCCCCAAAACTAGCGCCCCTTTCGGTATTTCTTTAAGTTGATTGCTAATGGAATGAGTACAAGTTGAGATTCACAAGCCCCTTTGTTATTTCAAAAAGCCTCTTTGCTGTAGTAATAATCAGCAATCAATTTGGGCCGATTGCCCCTTGATTTTTCACCCAAGACTTCCACAAATAGAACCACCAACTGGCCAAATGCTGCCCCAAATTACAATGAATGGACTGGCATTTGAATTCCCTGACAATTACACAAATTTCAAGTGCTAAATTCAGTGTATGATGCCTTAACCAATTAGCATAGGTCCCGAGGTGGCTGTCAAGCCCTCATTTTTGCAAGAATTTAGGATTTACCGGAGAGATCTCTCTGCTCTCTACCAAATTTGACTGAAATCTAATCCAAAAGATCGAGAAATGCTGAGATTGACTAAGCACAAACTGGAGCAGGTAAGAGTGTCACAAGAGAGACAAATTCAGAAATTCTTCACAGAGAAACCCTTCAGATTAGCTGCAACCTGTCAAATACTGCCCAACAACTATTGGCCACTGCCACGGATGCCAAAATTTGTAGTCGCAAGCCATCACCTGCTATTGCAGCTTCATGAAGCCTCAAATTGTTGTCGCCTGCTACTAATTGGTCTTCTCCTACCCCTGGCTACCTCAAAGGGTCCTCCAATGGCTGTAGATCAGACTGGCACCAACTTTTCCCTCTCTCTTGCAGGATGAATCCACTGAATGTCTCTCTCCAACCTCCAAAGACGTTTTTCAATCGTCCATGGGATATTTTTGCCAAGTGGTAGTCTTCTAAACCCATTTTTCAGCATTATCCAACCATTTTATCAATTTTCACAATTAAATAATTCTGAACATTAAATTCAGCCCTTCTAAGCCTGCCCAAAATAAAATGTGCCCATCCATAATTGAATTAGCTAGGTCATTTGCAACCTAGAGTGGTCCCCAATCTATGTTAATTCTTAGACTAGTATTAACTAATTAATTAATGCTAGTCCCTAATATCACCACCGACACTTATTGGCTAAACCATTGCCCTAGGGTCCAATCTAATAATAACTGACCAAAAGAACCTACTCGACATAACTTATCACAACTTTCGCCTTACATTTGACTCTGTCAGGAGAAAAGTCAGTTTTTGGAGTAGAGGAAGTATTGGTTGTTGGGCACATGTGTGGACACCCATTGCATCCTTGAGGTCCTTGGACTATTACCATGAAATAATTGCGATGTGCATCACATGTGGTAAACAACCTTATACATTTGATTAATAACTTAATCAAATGTTATCGACAAGATCAAAGCATCTCAAAATTTTACATCCTCGTCACAAACCTCCCCCTTGAAATCCCTACAATGTGCATTGTGCCAAAGGAACAGGATACTACACTAGAATTTCCATAAGGCATTGCAGTCACAATATTGCGCACTATTGTCCAACCACGCTATATGCCCCAAATCTGTAGAAAATTTTCAGCCAACATATACACAACATAAAACTGAAAATCACTCCAGAAATGTTACTAGAAACTCATTGGATACATCCATAACTCATGTTTCTCAACTATTCTGGCTATCAACCATAGAAAAGCATTAATTCAACATAAAGTATGGCTAAAACGCTTTCAATGGCATTTACTAACATGCTATTGTCCATGGAACCAGATATAACATTGAAAACAAAGCATAGTTTAATCATAAACCGATCACTTGTTGATCTAACAACTAATAACAAACTATTGCAAATGTGACCCCAAACTAATCATACACTCATTGCAAAAACTGACCAGCAATCACTGCAAAAATTGATGCAAAACTAATCCCAAAAGTGACCATAAATGGTTCTCAAACTTATCAAAAACTAATCAAAAATTTTGCCCCAAATTTGAGGCAAATTTTCACCAACTATCTCCTAGAAACTTTACCTTTGAACTTTATTTCCTTATGTACCAAAATCTGCTGGAGTACCAAAATCCCATCTAGCTCCTCAATCTCAAGTTGAATTTCAGTAGATATATCCTCTAGCATATCACCACGAAAAGGCCTTAACAAACTCACATGAAAGGCATTGTGTATCCGCCAATGTGGAGGTAATTTCAACCGATATGCCACATCGTTGATCTTTTTCAACACCTGGAAGGATCCATAGTATCTCATACTCAACTTCGGATATAGTCTTTCTCTTTCTTTCATCTTTCTCAACCTTACCTTTTAAAAGCGCAACAATACATCATCGCCCTCTACAAACTGCAAAGCACATTTGTGATAATCAATTGCCCTCTTTTGCTTTTGATGTGATCTCTAAAGTGTATACTTTAACTTGCATAGGCTACATCCAAGTTTTCCACATAATGGTTAGCCTCAAAGATCTTATCCTTAGTTTGCAAGTTAGATGGTACTGGTCTCGTGGTCTAAAACATAGCACCTTAAAAGATCTAACACCGTAGAATTTCTTTTCTCTAACTAACTATCTCTCTGTGGATGCAAGGATGATGAGAATTTTAGCGTGGTACCCATATTCTCCAAAATCCCCTTCCAAAATAAACTAGTCGTTTGAGGGTCTCAATCACTAACGATTGACTCTGGTATACCATGATACTTAAAAATGTGCTGCAAAAGCAATCATGTCATATGATCAGCCTTTATTTTCTTCCTCACTGAAATGAAATGAGCTTGTTAGCTACACCTACAAATGATAGTCAATATCCCATCATTCCCTATAGATGTCCTAGAAAGCACAAAAATGAAGTCCATTGCAATGCTCTGCTAAGGCCTATCTGGAATAGGCAAGGGCTACAATAAACCCAATTTCTTTTGCCTATCATGCTTCACCTTTTGAGATACGATGCATATCTTGACAAACTGCTCTACATCATGCCTTAAAGCTGGCCAATAAAAGAAATGCTCCACCGCCTTGACCGTGGCATTAATACCTCTGTGTCCTATATATGGAGAAGCATGACTTTCAGTGATAACTCTAGGCCTTAACTACTTTGTGACACAATCATCCATGCATCATCAAAAATAAATCTCTTAGCACAATGCGTTCATACCTTTAGTCATTGCAAAGCTAACCATAAGCATTAACAAAGTCTGAAACAGCAACATATCACTCTTTCATGGCATCCAACTTAGTGTGATAAACAATCATGTCAAAGTGTCTTCTGTGCTTTGTCTCATTCTTTGAATAGACAATCATGTCATCAAAGAAAGTACCCACAAATCCTCTATGTGTCTTGAAGATGCAATCCATCATCCGACTAATAGTGGTGGAAGCATTCGCAAGTCCAAAAGGCACAACAAGAAACTCATACAACCCAAAAGATAACTTGAAAGTTGTCCTAGGCATATCTTCCGGTTTAATGCGCATCTGATGATACCCACTTTCCAAATCTATATAGCTAAATATGACTGTCCCCTACAAGCTATCCATAACATCATCGATTCAAGGAATCAGAAAGTGATTCTTTATCGTGATCTTATTTAGAGTACGATAATCAATGCGCATATGCCATGGACCATTCTTTTTTTACACCAAAGCACCGGAGAACAAAAAGGAGATGAGCTGGGCTGAATCGGCCCTTTTTCTAACAACTCATTCACCTAACTCATAATCTCCTCCTGTTGGGTTGCACTAACTCTGTAGAGTGACTTCTTAGGTGGGCTACTTCCAAGGATAAGATCTATGCCATGATTTTTTGGCCTTTCAAGTAGTAGCTGCCCTGGAAAGACATTTTCAAAAATGGCATGCGATCCTTCTCTAACTTAGACATGTTTCCAACATTCTCACTATCATCGTTATCCTTAGTAAAAACCAAGTACGTTGAAAGATGATTTTTCATTACTTTAGAAATGGCAACTACAGATACAATAGAGACAAATTCACCTTTCAACTTTACATCAAGTGTGAGTGTATTCCCCTTATATTGAATAGGCATCTCTTTTGCACGAGAATCACTTACTATATACATACGGTAACACCATGGCATACCAAGCAATACATCACAACCCTCAAGTGGAGCAATAAATACCTCTTCGTTGTCCACATATCCTTGTCTGTGCGACCGAAGCTTTTCAATGAGCAGTGTGATAGGCTCTGCATGGCCTTTATATGCCACTCAAACTTCCCCCATGGGTCCCATCTCATCCTCTCTGATGCTTAGACAGGTGGCCATGTCAACAGAGATGAAGCTGGCTCGTGCACCATTATCAAAGAAAATCAATGCATGTTGATCCCTAATTTTGCCCCATGCCCTGCACAACTCAGTAACATCATTGTTGGGCTAATCACTAACAACACCCGGCACTAATCCCACTGATGTTTTGGGCTTCTTTCCTTTAGAATCTTCCTGTTTTTTGATTTTCCACCTTGCTGCCTATCAAGGATAGTCCCTTGCAATGTGATCCTCCTATTTACAAATAAAACATTTTTTTGTAGCCATCAACTCCCTACGTTGTGCCAATTTTTTCAAGCCCTTTCTTTGCTATTTTGAGCTCTTTACATACTAATTTTCAGATTTTTCCCTTTTCTTAGCCTTAAACTACTCTTTATTCGGCTTCTCCCCACTCTCTAAGAAGCCCGAATATTTCCCACGCAGCACAGCATCCGCTATAGTAGTAGTCTCTATGAGCTGAGACATCCTAGACATTGTGGATTTAATGCAAAAATCCATGATTCCTTTAGGCAATCCATAAATATATTTTTCCACTTGATCATGAAGGGGTACGCAACGATAAGAAGTAATAGGCAACAATGCATCTCAAAACATCTTATTATATTACTCCAAATTCTTACATTCCTTAGCATCCAGCTTATTCCAAGCTTTCATGATGTCCACCTTAATTATACTTGTCAACCAATTTAATGCAAACATTTGCTTGAATTGTACCCACATTAATGGTACTCTACCTTGCATCAAAAGAGTAGACCACCACACCAACACAAGGTATTTTAACTTGATTGCTAATGGAATGAGTACAAGCTGAGATTCACAATCTCCTTTGTTGTTCCAAAAAGTCTCTTCGCTGTAGCAATAATCAGCAATCAATTCAGGCCAATTGCCCCTTGATTTTTCACCTAGAACTTGCACAAATGGAATCACCAACGGCCAAATGCTACCCCTAATTGCATCTGAATTCCTTGATAATTACCCAAATTTCAAGTGCTAAATGGTTCTCAAGGTGGTTGTCAAACCCTAATTTGTGTAAGAATTTAGGGTTTACAACAGACATATCTCTATTGTCCACCAAATTTAACCGAAAACTAATCCAAAAGGCTAAGCAATGTTGAGATTGACTGAGCACAAGTTGGAGCAAGTGAGAGAATGTTAAAAGAGAGAAATTCAAAGATTATTTATGTAGAAACCCTTCAAATTGGCTACAGCCTGTCAAATATTGCCCAAGAGTTGTCGCCTACTACCAAGGATTCCAAAATTTGCTATCCTAGCATCAGCTGCTGTCGCCAACTCCAAGAAGCCTCAAAATTGCTATCGCCTACTACTAATTGGTCTCCTCCTACACTTGGCTGTCTCAAAAGGTCCTCCAATGGGTGTAGATCAAACCAGCAACATCTCCTCCCTCTCTGTTGTAGGATGAATATACTGAAAGCCTCTCTCCAGCCTCCAAAGACGTTTTTCAGTCTTCCATGGGACATTTTTGCCAAGTGGCAACCTTCTAAACCCATTTTTCAGCATTATGCAGCTCTTACAACACCTTGCCGAAAATTAAATGTGCCCATCCATAATTAAATTGGCTAGGTCATTTGCAACCTGGAGTGGTCCCCAACCTCTATTGACCCTTAGACTTGCATTAACTAATTAATCAATGCTAGTCCCTAATGTCACCACCGACACTTATTGGCCAAACCACTGCCCTAGGGTCCAATTTGATACCAACTGAACAACAAAACCCACTCGGCATAACTTACCACAACTTTTGGCTTAGACACCCACTGCATCTTTGGGGTCCTTGGCTTGTTACCATTAAATAATTGCCATGTGCATCACATGTGCTAAGCAATCTTGCACATTTGATTAATTAATTAATCAAATGTTATCAACAAGATAAAAGCATCTCAAAATTTCATGTCCTCGTGACACTATCCATCCTTATTTTCCGTACTTCAAGGCACAGTGAGTCACTGGAACAAACATGGATTTGAAACCCTCACTAATGTTCAATCTTGTGACTAGTTAAAATAAAGCCCTAAAAAAACAAGTTCATTGTTGATTTCATCCGCCTTTGCGAGACTTGGTAGGCTCCTTGACAGCCGACGAGCACCCTCAGTCCAATGCCCTGGTCTCTCTAGGATAATCACTTAGGCTCCCTTGGTATCATAACCATCGCCTCTATAGTCTTGGTAGGTTAGTGGTGGACAGTTGACGTACACCCTTTGTCTAATGCCCTAGCTGGTTTGGGGTGAGACGCCTCAGGATAAAAGAAAAATTAATACAAGGGCTTATTTCTCATGGCTTAGTTTTAGGCCTGAGAGGGGGTGTTGAACTAAAATAATATATTAGCCTGACTTACACAGCCCCAAAACATACTTAATTAATTAAGAAATCTTCTTATTTTAAAAAATGTGATCTTAGAGAGTTACTATGTCCCACATGCACAACCCTAGTTTGGGTGCCCTAAACTTTCTATAAATAGGC
The DNA here is from genome assembly GCF_053477565.2 of Lygodium microphyllum. Taxonomy (NCBI): domain Eukaryota; kingdom Viridiplantae; phylum Streptophyta; class Polypodiopsida; order Schizaeales; family Lygodiaceae; genus Lygodium; species Lygodium microphyllum. The sequence goes on from NC_141150.1 coordinate 128,089,789, forward strand.
ATGCAGCCACCACTCTCCACCGTCAATCTTGTTTTTGCAAGTTTCAAGTCCTCTAGCTTCGTTGCCCACACCTTGTTTACAAAGGACATCTCGTGAGAAGCTGTCCATTGTTGTCTACATCAGTTTACCACCTATTTCCAGCCTCCATCGCACAATCTACATTGAGGTCTACTGCATTTACTCATCATCCACATCATCTAAAGCTAGCGAACCGCTAAACTACTGCATTTGTAATCTACAGCAACTGTACGGACTACCTCATCATTACACATGCATTTTTACTGCCATCAGCCTACCACATCATGATGCCTATGTTTTTACTACCATTACCCTGCCACGTCATCATCAATCTACTGCACCTTTTGTTTCTCCTCGAGTACCTATATTTTTAGTCTTTCTCTCTCCTCACTACCTATTTGCATCAGATTTTGAAAGCTCTCAAGTGCTCACATGCTGGCTTAGACTCATCCAACTCCATGTTCACAAGTTTACGCATAAGATACACTTGATTCACAGAAGTTGTATTTTCATAAGTGTCCTTAAGCTTTTTCCATATAGCATAACCTGTATCAAGACGCTTGATGTTTATAAGTACATCATCAAACACTTCCATCTTAATGTATGCAATGGTCTTCTTGTTAAGTCTAGCCCAATCCACATCTGTCGTAGCTGCAGGCTTAGCCTCCAAGAGAGCATCTTCACAGTCCTTGAGAAACAAAATGCCTTGTATCCTATCCTTCTACAAGTCAAAGCCAGTGCCATCAAACCTCTTGATTTCAAAGAGGGATTTAGTGTCACTGCACTTTGGCTGCATTTGCTGCTATTCGACGCACGGAGGCTACTTTGCTATGTTTCAAGATCCGTTCGTAGTACAATACACTCTCCAACTCATAGCCTCTATCTTGATCATCCTAGAGATACGAGAGTTCGAGGTTCAATATTCGTTAAATAGTGTGTCTTCTACATGAGCATTGTATATGTACGAGTCATTCACTTTATTATTCATTGTATTCATTGTCTCTGAGTTACCCTAACCCTAACTATGTTCTATGTTTATCAGTTTGTGCTTTGTCGTATGATTGGCATTTCTTTACATCCGCTTCCTCTATTGTCAACTTCCCTTGCTGCACACAGCTACACAAGCAGCCTGTTGTGACAACTGCCTATCTCCATGTCCTGCACATGTACCCTCACAATTGCCTACCTGCCCTCTGCCTCCCACCCTCCATGGATTTGAAACCCCGTTGCCTTATTCGCACGCCTTTTCCAAGCCTCCATCCTCGTCCTCAATCCTTTCCCTCAACCAATGTCACAAGATTGAAAAGGCTTGGAGACTCGGGAAGTACAGCAGCAAAACGATAGAGAAAACTTGATTCATGAGACATATTTAGGAACTTGTGCTCTTTAGGCAAGCAAGACATTACACAAGTTGTGCAAGACATGGGTCAGTCCATCAATGATGAGTTCAATAGTTGAGAACCAAAATTTAATTGCTTATTTAATACGCAAGCACAAAGTGCATAGTAAAATAATTGCACTTTTTCCTTTTGTTAAAATTTCTATAGGAAAAAGAAAGAGACATGAGTCACAACGATAAGACAATATTGCCTAATTATCCAAGATGATTGCTTTGCTACAAAAGCACAATTGAGGTCATGTCATAAGAGGTCTCTTTGCTTGAGAATCCTTTGCCATGTTTGTTGGGCACAATAGAGAATATTTCCATCTTAGGTATTGTTGGCAATTATATAGATGCACAAATATGGTTATTGAAGGAGCACATGTAAGAGCAATGCGGCAATATTATACAACTATTGTTCCACAATCAGTTAAAGCTTACCAAACACATGTCATAGAGACATGGAACCGATTCAAAGCAAGGATGAGGCTATAAGAATTTCCATTCCCTCTCACCATAAGAGGGCCTCTAAGATAGCGATGGACCGGGATGGTCTAGGAACGGGATGGGACTAGGATGAGGAACTAGAAAATGATTGTCTTGTGTCACTATGACCCAAGTGCTCAAGACTTTGCATGCTTTAGTCATGGACTTGAGTTGGGACTTTTGCATATATTGGTGGATTATTGCCTATACCCGTTTCATGATTGTGAGTGCGAGTTTCAAGCCTCATCACATTGCTAATGTGGAAGTGGCTCAATCTCTCATTGTAGTGGCCTAGTGTTGAGAGAACATAAATTTTTAATTTAATGCTCCTTGGACACTTAAGTTGGGATACTTAAGTTGAGACACTCAAGTTGTGCACATGTAAGATTAAGTTAAATGTTTGTCACCATGGCAAATTATCCTAGCTTGGGTAGTGGGAAACATTGGTAGAAGTGGTTTTGGACTGGTGCCAATGAGGTGCCTACGTAAAATCGAATTTCCCCTTGGAAATGACTTTTGGTGTCATGGGGATTAGGGATTTAAATGATTTCATGTCCTAAACTAAGCTTTGTGGAAAGTTTCAACACTTTCAACTTCAAAGAGGTTAGGAATTTAAAAATAAGACTAGGCACCATTGAATCTTATTAAAAATAAGGGCAAGGCCGAACTGTGGACGTAAAATCGAATTTCCCCTTGGAAATGACTTTTGGTGTCATGGGGATTAGGGATTTAAATGATTTCATGTCCTAAACTAAGCTTTGTGGAAAGTTTCAACACTTTCAACTTCAAAGAGGTTAGGAATTTAAAAATAAGACTAGGCACCATTGAATCTTATTAAAAATAAGGGCAAGGCCGAAGAGTTCCACAGCTCATTTTTGCATGTGGATGCCACAATGAAAATAGAAATTTGCCAAATGTCAAGTTTAGGTAAGTTTGGGTTAGTTTTGGGCTGCAAACAAGTAAATCTTCCAAGTCAGGCTCTTTTTCTCATCCTCGGCTGTTTGGGGCAGATCTGACAATAAAGAATTGAGTGGTGGGCTGAGCGACCGCAGCTAAGCCTTCAAGGACAGCAAAGATACCTAATCTACACTACTTTTCTAGGGCTGGAACAGCATGGCAACTGTTGTGCACCCAAATTTGTTACAAGAAAGTCAAAGAATTTTCTCTAATTTGTTGCTCATCTCTTCTCCCACAGAACATCTATTTTCTCAGCCATCATTTGCTGGTATAGCTTTGAATTCCTATAGAAATTAGGGTTTTTAAACTATCTCTAGAAGCATGATATGACAAGGGGATTTGTTGAAAAACTCAGAAATTACAGCAGATGTGAGAAGGATTGCTCATCTACATCCAAGGTGACTCTCATGCAAGTGTAGAAGTGACCTAATTTTTGTCTGCATGTGCTTTTAATCTAGGGGAAATTTGGGGCTTGATACAGCTGGTCATTGGACATTTGCATGCAGGTGTTCTTCACCCAATTTGTGCCCAAATGCATATTAGATCAAGGGTAAATTGAACTTGGTGTTTGATAATCATCGAGGATAGATTATTATTCCAAATGTTGTTAGAGAATTGGCTTGGTCAATTCTTAGTTGTACAACACATGTTTGGGATTAATTCAAAGACAAGCAAACTATTCTACAACCATCTTTGCATCTAGGATACTTTGGAGGTGCTTCCATGTTTCAACCTAAGGCTGCCCATCTTTTCGCTAGCTAAGGTTTTCTTGGGAACCATAGAAGTAGAATGGAATGTTGGGAACTTGGCTCACAGTCAAGTTTCTCAAGAGGAATGCATGGCAAATTGCATGGCACTACAAGCATGCAAGTTGTAAAAGTAAATGGGTCTGGTCTAAGAAACCTGGTTGTGGGTGTGGAGTTAACAAATACTAGCATGGTACCCCGTGGGGCACCAAGAAAATGGAAATATGTTTTAAGCCAAGAGAAAGCTTTTGTTGTCTAGCATGAGGCATTGCCACTCACTTCTACAGATAGCTTTTTCAGCAGGAGGCAGTCTCGGCCAAAGTACATCGATGTAGACAGCAGGTCTGGGATTGCATTCCGTCCCTTGTCACAAAGGAGATGGGATGCTCCATCCTAGACCCCTTCACAAAGAAGGAGCTAGCTAAGGCCTTCAATGCAGAGGATGGGCAGAAATGCCCGAGAGAGGATGGTCTTTCTAAGGCTTTCTTCACTGGAGGTGGTGAAGGACCCCATTACTCTTCACAGAGTTTCTTGTACTTTGTATTTTACCTCAAGTTATTCACCAAGGTAAATAGAAATTTCTTTTCTTGGAAAATAAATAAGGGAGGATTTGGCAGCATGAGAAGGCCAAAAGCATGACCGAAAAGATTCAAATGTCCAATGCCTTGTGCAGGCCATCTCGTTCCTCTTTGAGGATCATGAAAGTGTCATCAGCTGCGATTGGCCAACAAAATGTTGGCCAAAGGAAGAGAGAGACAGCAGCCAACCATCTCGAGTCCACCAAATGAGATAACATAGAGAGGACCAGATGGGTCGCCAAGGCAAAGAACAAGGGGCCCAAAGAGCAGCCCTCTTTAATTGAGCGTTCAAGAGTGAATGGCTCAATGACCCCACCATTCAACATGACCCACGAAAAGGCATCCATACTAACGTTGTATATCAAATGAGACATGCGCGGACCAAATCCCATAACATGCATGAGTTCCACTACAAATAACCAATCCAAGCAACCGAAAACTTTTTTGAGATCCAACTAAACCAACACGACTTCCTACTTAGAGTGCTTAGCATAGTCTATGCCCATTTAAACATTCAACACATTATGTAAGATATTCTAGCCCTTGATAAATCCATACTAACTAGGATGCACAATGCCAAGGACATGCTTATGGAGGCACTTGGCCATCAATATTGAGAAGATTTTACACATTGACCCCATCAAAGAAATTGGCACCAATGTTTCAACTTTGAAGGCAAGGGCACTTTCGGAATCAAGTTGATAATTCTTGCCTTCCATGATGTAGGCATGATCCCAGTCTCCCAAACCTGTTGGCACATGGCTCTCAAGGATTTTGCCAAACTAGTAGTATAAGCCTCAAAGAATTCATTAGTCAAACCATCCCATGCCGGAATTTTTCTTTAGGCAAACGTAACAAACATCCATCCATGACCTCTTTCTCGCAAGATAAACATCTAGCAACATCTAGTCCCTAACCAAGGCATAGAAAGCTGAATGGGCCTGGATGATCTACTCAATAGAGAGAGATGAAGAACCAATAACATCTAGAAATTAATCTCTACACATATGCACAATGGACTGCAGATCTATAGCCATCTAACATTCTACTTGCTATACTCTAACCATATTCTCTCAAGCACAAGAGGCATGCAATCCCTGGAAGAATTTATGAGATCAGTATGAAGCATCTTGCGAATTCTCTATCAAACTTTTCGATTTGGCTTGTTGATACGATCTGAATCAGAACTCTTGAATGAGATAAACCAATCTTGTAGCCAATGGAAGCATAAACTGATCATCCGGGGAATCAAGCAGTAAATAGTGAACCAAAGCCAACATTTCTTCAACAGCTCTTCTAGAATGGACATCAACCCAATCTCAATCAAGTTTCTCCAAATGTCTACATAGGTTGTTTCCCTTAATCCACATTAATCTGCATAGGGGCCTCATCTACTTGAGGGCCATAAAGCATAATATCTTCATTGACGAGCAGAGCCAATCCCCCATTTAAGGTAGTGGTCTTCTCTGGACATTCACCCATGAACTGCCCCAATTGTCTGCAAGAAAAACAATGCCTGCCTAAAGTACCCCATTTCAAGCAAAAGTACAATGAAGCAACCAATTGGACCTTTTGTGTGAGGTATCCCATAGCATGCACATACAGTTACGGTTGGTAGCCCTCAAGCTGGGGGGACCAAAACAGTGCTAATCTCCCCCATAGCATCTTTAAGCAAAGGCCAATACCACTTAACCCACACCTGGCATTCCTATTGGAGCAAACATTGGAAATCTGCCAACCATCTCCAAGACACAACATGGACCCAAGCATCTATCAAACATTAGAGGAACTCTGGCCAACAAATCATCTAGATACCTTGTTGGTTTGAGCAATACTTCATAAAAGCCTCATGGGCCAACAAAGATTTCTTCCACATAATCCTCCTAGAAGATGGAGTGCAAACATTGACAGATTCAAGAACACACCCAACTTCTACCATTGAAGGAGAGGATGATCTATCCTTCATAAAAGGCTGAGAAGGAACACAACATGGTCTTAGTATCCAGAGTGGCATCCAACACATCCTCTTTTTCCTAATCTATTGTGTTGAACATATTCACCCAACAATGTATTGGCAAACTCCAACAAATGTTCCGAGTCCAACTCCTGGGAATCATCAATGGCAGAGGTAACCTGCACATAAGAATGTCCTTGATGCTTGAACTACAGAGGATCTTCAGAATCCGCCATAACAACATCATGGGGGTGCTTGCTGGGATTGACTAGTTGTTGAGCCTGAGAAATGGCTGCACCTCTGGAAAAGGTGCTGCCACTTCAGTGCAAGGAACCATCTCTTCCGCCTCCTCCACATCCAACTTACACAAAGCGTCCAAAACCTAGTCAACGAAGGTAGTATTCAGTTCTGGCATGGTGAGTACCTTGCAGGGGCACACAAGCCCTCCCTTCTTTTTTTTTCGTAAAACAAGCCCTCTCTCTCTCTCTCTCTCTCACGCGGTGTTTCTTTGCAATACAAGTTACAGCAATAGCTGCACAGGTCAAAATTGGGCACCCCACAGGTGGTACACAGGCTGTCGCTCTCTCTCTCTTTCTCATTCTCTCTCACTGCCGGCCTTGTCCCTGCACGTGGCAAGAATAGAGCAGCAGGCACACAAGACAGAAGACTGACAGTGCAGCAGGCCCCCAAGTCCACAGTTACCCTCTCTCTCTCCCTCTCTCTTTCTCCTTTTTATTATCTGTGCACAGGAGCAAGGACGAGCAGGCGTGTAAAAGAAGTGCAGGTAACATGCAGGCAGGTTGCAGCACTACAAGTGCAGTTCAGGACAAGGTGCACCACAAGCGCAACCTGCAGACACTCCCTCTTACTCTATTTCTGTGGCTCATTGTGGGGTATTTACTGCAGGGCAGCACGGCTACACATCCCCACCAGCTGACCCATCATCACCAGCTGACCCATCCCCACCCCACCTCACCCCCCTCCCCCCTTCTCTCTTTTTTAATCTAGTGGCTACCCTAGTGGTGAGCCACCTATTTTATTAACTGATTGGACCAGGTTTACATCTCTCTTTTTTCATACCCATACTAAATGATCGTGCAGAATGTAGGAGTTGAACCAAAGACATTCTAGGTCACCATGCATTCAACTTAACCAACTGAGCTACCCCCCCCCCCCCCCTGTGTAAGAGCTTTGTAGCACCATGCCATTGCTACCGAATGCACCTATATAGGGAGTAGTAGTGACTCAAAACCCTGCCTTGTTTCCACTCTATGTGTGATTCCCTATACCCAGTGGTGAACCCTCTTATGTGCGGCGTCACGAGGGTGTAGTCCTGAGATGCGTCTATGTTGTCCCGCTTTTTGGATTGAATAATACAAGAGTATACCTTGAGCTCATATATCATGTTACCTTTCTGTGCCGTGTTGAGTGCGTAACGAGTGAAGGTTTATCACACTTGGTATCAGAGCGACTCTTGCTCGGAGTAAAGGAGTGCTCACGGAAGCAGGAGGAAAGATCCAGTGCCCCGAAGAAATCGAAGTCGTAACGACCCACAGCGCGACGCCCCGCGTCGTGTTGCCCCACGTCGCGACGCCATGGTATGTCAGGCATGCTGAAGTCAATATGGAGGAACATGCAGATGAAGGAAGAGGAGAAAGAAAGGAGGAAAAAACTAGAAGCAGAGCAGGGCTATAGAGAATGGGTGATACAACAACAAGAAGAGGAGAAAAGACACAGAATGCAAGAGGAGATGGATAGAATGCGTAGAGAGGAGACATCTAGGAGGACACAAGATACAAGGAAGGAGAAGGAGAAAGTAGTAGAATTAAGAAGCAAAAAGAAAGATAAGAAGAAGGAGAAGAAGCACCACCGTAAAGAAGAGGAAGATAGTGATAGTTCAGAAGATAATTATGGAAAATTCAAGATGCCCCAACCAGCCAAGTACAAGGGAGAGAGAGATGGGTTGGTTCTGAAGAAATGGATCACAGAGGTAGACAGGTACTTGAAGTATTCACGAATAACCGAAGACAGGAAGGCAAAGAGGTGGCAGCCATTTACTTGGAGGAGGACGCTGCCAGTTGGTACCTACTGGAACAAGAGCAGGGCCACACCATCTTTTCATGGGAAGAACTCCAGGAAGAATTGAAGGAATACTTCATTCCAAAGATGGAAAAATTCAAAGTGAGAGATGAATGGAGGAACCTCAAGCAAACACAAGAAAAGATGAAAGAATATGTCAGCAAAAATATAGGCAGATCATGCTGCAACTACCAAACATGGATACAGACACTAAGCTACATGGATTTTTGTTTGGGATGCAATAATGGGCTAGAAGAGAGACAGGAGCCAACAAGCTTAGCAGAAGCCATGAGAATGGCTGAAAGACTGGTGGACCTGGAAGGCAGAAGAACAGCACAAGGGAATCAAAACAGGTTCAACAACAATTTCAACAACACCTTCAACAACAACTCCTCATGGAACCAAAGGCCCGGTGCTTCTAGAGAGGCATTCACAGATACAAGGAGCCAAAACACCACCACCACCACGGCCGTGTCACAAACCGCTTTAGTACCAAGGGGAGCAGCAAGAAGATGGGGAAACAATCACTACAGGCCAACCCCTAGCACATCGTATGGGCCTGCATGATCAAATACGTCATGGTGGAGACCCCCAAGCCCGTCCGTCGGAATCAGATGCTTCAAATGCAGGGGTCCACACTACCAAAATAGATGCCCAATAGAAGATACAGCTTCGTCAAGTGGATCAAGGGTGAATGCAACTAGTGCATATAGAGGAGAAGAACCACAACCACCGCATATCCAAGAAATCCCAAATGGGAGTGAGGAAGCATGGACCACCCAAGGGTAGGGTCAGTTAGCGCCCGACCCCAATGCATGGCAGCCAGAGTAGCGGCAGTCCACCATCTATACATCAAAGGCCGAGTGGGCGAGGAAAACCAACCTATCATGGTGGACACAGCTCACACACAACTTCATGACACCAGGGTGTGCAGCAAAACATGGATTAAAACTATCAGAGGCCCCAGAAGGATTAACAGTAACATTCGCACAAGGAGAAGCCAAGGAACTAAAACAAGTCTTTGCAATCCAAGTGGAAGCCGACAAGTGAAAAGCAAAACTCAACTTCTTAGTAATCACCATGGATGATTTTGAAGTGATATTGGGCTTGGAATTCTATGACAAGTATATCATTGCAATGTTTGGTAAAGGTGTGAATGAAATGATGCTAGATATGCAAGGAGAAGGCGTCAGAGTACCATGTGAAAGAATGCAACTGCCTGGCAGAACCCCAATCAAAGTGCAAATGAAGGAGAACAAGCCAGGAGTATCATGCCAAATAGTGAAACCAGCTACAACCCAACCAAGGGGCCAAACCCAAAATGCACCGGTCCAAGGAACCGTTATCAGGCCACATATCATGACATGCAGTGCCAAGCAAGTTGAAAAATCAGTCAAACAAGGAGATATAATCTATCTGTGTATGATCCGACCAATTGAAGAAAAAGAAAAGAGCAAGGGACCCAAACAACAGAATAGGAACACAGAGGTGGCAGAAATACTTGATGAATTCAAAGATGTAATGCCAGCTGAGCTATCCAAGGGTCTACCACCCAGGCGAGATGTGTATCATGCACATGGTAGTTATTTCATGGTAACAAGCCAAGGACCTTGAGGATGCAGTGAGTGCCAAAGCCAAAAGTTATAATAAGTTATATCTAACATATACTAGGTGGTACTCCGTATTAGAGATTTGGGTCTAAACCAATTTATTGGCTAGTAATGTCAACAGTGACATTAGAAACTAAGCGTTAATTAATTAATTAATACTAATCTAATGATCAATAACTGCTCGGAAATACTTGAAAGACAAATTGGCCTAGCCAATTTAATTATTGGCTACTGAAATTAATTTTTTCAGCACTACAATAATTATAAATTGATTTTTAACATTAATATTTTGAAAATTAATTTAATAACGTGAATAATGCTGAAAATTTGGATTAGAAGGTTGCCACTTAGCGAAACTTGCCCATACAAGTGAAAAAAACGTTTTTAAGGGCTGGTGGAGTCTATTCCAGCCATTGTGAAAGAGGAGGTTGTTAGAGAGCAAGGAGGTGGCTAATATGATTTGCAACCACCAGGCATCAATCCAATACCATGTGACAGAAATTTGGAGCCCTCGATGAGTAGGTGACAGCAGCCCAAGGTTTTTCTAGTGCAAATGACAACATATAGGAGAGGGCAGCAATCTTTCTAGTAGTCCTAAGTTGTATACATGTGGCAGCTTTCATGGCTGTTTGAGTGAGACAGCAGCAATTTCTCAACATTTCTTCCAAAGAAACTCTGAAATTTCTCTCTATAGCATTCTCTCCCATCCTCCAACCATCTCTCAAGTTATCTCACCATTTTTCAGCAGTTTGAGCCATCAAAGGAAAAGATTTCAGTCAATCTTTATTGTGAACCCTAATTTACAGCAAAAATTAGGGTTTGATAGCCATCTTAAGATGCATGCTTCGAATTCAAAGACTAAGACTTAAATTCTAAGAGCTAAAATTGAGGAATTTCAAGGAGATTCAAGAGACAACCCACCCATTATCAAGTTTAGGGTTGAATTTGTCTTTCAAGGAGCGTGGTGAAGGCCAATCCCCAAGCAAACCAAGGGGCAAATTGATTTGGAGGCTTGTTGAAGAATACCGCAAGGAGCGCCAGTTTTGGGGTCAACTCGATGTCCAATGTCCAAGATTAAAGTGGTAGAGTGTGCATTTTTAGTTTATGTGAATCTTATGCTTGTTGAAATTAGTGCTAAGTCAAGTTATTTACCACTCTCTTTGAGAAGAAAGGCTAGTTTCATAGTTCCATAGTCGGGATACTACTTAATCCCTTGATTTGTTGGGCTGGAGGTACTTGATTGAAGGTCAAAAGCCTTGCTCTAGTGCTGAAATTGTATTCAACTAAGCATTACATTAAGAATGTCTTCAAGTAGTAAGATGGGATCAAGCAAGGATGATACCTCTCAATCTGAAATTTCACAAAGTGTTGGGGGAAATGCAATGCATGAACTTGGACAAGGCACACAACATGGACAACAAGCTAAGAATGAGGAAATCGAACAAGAGGTGGGTACTTGTAGGTCTCTTGAAGCTTATGACCAGCAAGAGCAACAGGAATTTGATGACTAACTAATGACAAGAACTTAAATATTTATGCAATTGGCAAATCATCCTTGGTTTATGTGCATTTTGCACCCTTAAAAGAGGGCCGTAAAGGCAAGAAGCAGAAATAATCTTCAAAAGCTTCAGCACACCCAAGGTTGTCTCCGTACATAGTACGGACTGATTTGTACGGTACAATACCATATGTATTCATATGATTTAGTACGAAAAAACTGGCACTTTTTGGCCACTCTTCCCCAAGGCTATAACTTTCTTTTTTTCTTTCTCCTTTCTTTTTTTTTCTTCTTTCTTTTTTCTTTTTCTCTTCCCCAAGCCTTTCTCAAGCCTCTCTCTCTCTCTCTCTCTCTCTCTCTCTCTCTCTCTCAACCTTCTATCTCTCAAGCCTACTCTTACTTATATGATCCTTCATGTATGATATATCCACTCCCATCTATGTACTGTACCGTATGTATTCATATGATTTAGTATGAAAGAATTGGCCCTTCCTGGCCACTCTCCTCCAAGCCTCTCTCTCTCTCTCTCTCTCTCTCTCTCTCTCTCTCTCTCTCTGTGTCTGTGTTTTTTTTCCCTCCACGATATTCTTCTCTCTCTTGTCGGAAAGAGAGAAGAAAGGGACCTGGGGTGAGCAGTCGTGGCGTAAGGGACCTGGCCTAAGGTGATGTACCTGATGTGATGGAATGCAGTCGTGAGCAGGTCTCTCTCACTCAGCCGTGAGCAGTCCTGATCAGAGAATACAGTCATTCTCTCTTGCATGTTGGTTTGAATGAATGCAGTCATGAGCAGTCTCTCGCACACTGGTTTGAATGAATGCAGTCGTGAGCAAGGAATGCAGTCCTGAGGAGTCGTGACCAGAGAATGCAATCGTGAGCAAGTCTCTCTCGCACGCTGGTCTGAATGAATGCAGTCGTGAGCAGGGAATGCGGTCATGGCCAATGTGGACTAGGCAATGATACATTGACTCTGATTTTGATCATGCCCTGGAGTATGCAGTAATGCACTGACTAGGGCTGCAATTTGTACTTCTGCAGTGATTGTAAACAGTGTGAAGGCATTTGGGCTCGTAAAAGATTACTGGGCTTGCAAAAATTTAGTGAGGAGTTAGGAAAACCCTGGAAATTTGCAGGAATCACAGAAATTGCTCTGATTTGAAAGTACAAAGTACAAGCTGGGTGGCTTTGCACAGAGTGTGTAAGAGATGGATAATGTAGACAAATGCAAGCATCAAACTATGGAAAATGAATATCTAGGAGACGAATCTGATCAAGGACTAACACAACCGTCCATGGAAGCAATGTTCAACACCCCTTCTAAGAACACACAGTACAAGACGTATGGCCGTAGGGTCCGTGATTGGACCATCTCCCCAGCATCTAACAGGCATGCAAAGACTTCACGCACCATGAATGAAAAGAAATACCAAGAAATTCATCTCATGATTCACTTTGAACCACGAATTATGAGACAAGCATTGGGAAAAGAAATACAAGAGCAGGTCAAAGCCGAACTGATAGTAAATCAAAGGGAAAAAATAAGGGAACATAAGTGAACAAGACTGAAGTAATGAATGCTACCTTGAAAGAAGAGGCTAGGAGACCGGCTAGGGTTTTACATGTACAGGTAGTAGGATGGGAGAAGAAGAGCAGCCCACAGAAAGATGCTAAGACACTTGCTAACAAAATTGGGGCTTCAGACGTACCTATCGTCAATGCTTGGAGTGTGAGGAAAGAGGACTCTAAGTCTAAGGCTCTAATTCTTCGCTTTGGGGACATAGAGAAAAAAAAGGCCTTCCTCTCCAAGAGGAGAGCCCTCAAGGGTGAGAAGATTTATTTGGATGAGGACCTTACCCTAGCACAAATAGTGCATCACAAAGAACACATGCCTAAGGTATTGGAGGCTCGCAAAGAGGGAAAGTGGACTGTTAATGTTGTGCTAAGAAATGCACTTAACCACTTAAACAGCCCCAAAACATGCTTATTTTAGGCTTATTTTAGCCAAAACCCTAAAGCGGGGAGCGGATCGAGAAAGTTAAGTGGGAGAGGATCTAGAACCCTAATTTTCTATAAATTGGCAGCCAGCCCTCCACTCTTTTACAATCTCATTTTTGCATGTTTCAGGTGTTACCAGCTTGCTGCCCACACCCCGGTCACGGAGGACATCTCAGCCCTTGCTATCCATCACTGTTCCCTACAGTCTGGCGCCTATTTCCAGCCCTCCGCACGCTGATTGCTGTTGTTTCTGCCTGCCGACTGACTGCTATTCATCTGCACTACTGTCGTACAGCCTACCACGCTAGCAAACTGCTGCGTTTACAGGCTCCAGCTGCTGCACTGACAGTTTTCTCTCTCCTATCTGCAGTCACTGCAGTCTTTCTCTCTCCTGCAGGCTGTCCTGCCTGCGTTTTCAGTCTTTCTCTCTTCTACAAGCTCCGTTTTTAGTCTTTCTCTCTCTTGCAGGCTGTCTTGCCTGCGTTTTCAGTCTTTTTCTCTCCTGCAGGCTCCGTTTTTAGTCTTTCTCTCTCCTCACTGCTGTCTGCATCTGATCCAGCTTCTCACTCCTCCGTTTGCTGGTGTTCGACACCTAGAGGCTGCCTTGCTGCGATTCGGGATCCGTTCGAAGTACGACACACTCTCCAGCTCATTACCCCTGCCCTGATCCTAGAGATACAAGAGTTCGAGGTTCAGTATTCATTCACTACATAGTGTGTTTGCTACATGAGCATCATATTATTAGTAGTCATATCATTTCATTTATTCACTGTGTTCATTGTCTCTGAGTTACTCTAACCCTAACCCTAACTTTGTTCTTTTTATCAGTCTATGCTTTGTCGTACGGTTTCTGTTTATGTTTCTGTGTTAGGGTATTTTTCTTTACAGTTTATAGGAATGGATGAGTCATCATCATGGGCAAAAGGACTTCATGACGATACGAGGCATATGAGACACTTCAGATATCAATATGGAACTGTAATGGAGCCCTACGCTTGGATGCTAGTTACTTTGAAGATAGCTTCCGAAACATAGATATAGCAATGTACACAGAAACACACCAATGTAAAGATAGCCGACTACCAAACGTGCGGGGATACAGGTGGGAAAGTGCATTTCGTCCAGCAGCTAGAAAACCAAGAAGCACTAGGGGTTTTGGAGATGTGGCCATACTATACCGGGAAGACCTCAAAGGGATAGTGCAAGTAATGAAAAGAGATGATGATGCACGATATTTATGGATTAGGATACATGCAAGAAGACCACAAGATATATTTATCGGAATATGCTACTTTTCTCCTTCAAATTCTACCTATGCCACACGAGATGAATCTCCCTTTGATGTACTTTATGAGGATATCATGAGATATGCTAGCATTGGGGACATATTATAAGAAGGAGATTTCAATTCACGCACTGACGATAGATAGAGTGACTTTTATATGCATGATAATACCATGTTCAAAGAGATCAATATAGATGAAATAGGCCTACCCAGGAGAGCCCAGGATAAAGAAGTGAGTACCTATGGGACACACCTATTGAGTTTGGGAAGTGTACATAGACTAGTCATCTTAAATGGTCTGCCACAATGGCCAGCATCTTTCAATTTGACATGTTGGAATCACAAAGGAGGGGCAAAGTACTGTGGACTACTTGAGAGGCTCACCAACATTCATACCAGACATCCAAAACTTTAAGATATCTAAGAGACCAATTGGCATACCAACAGATCATGCTATTTTGATACTCATGCTCTCTTATGTACATATGAAACATGAAACACCATGCCTCCCTAAACATCCCAAATACTGCATTACAAAAGACACCTCACACATCTATGCTAGTTCTCTGTAGACCACTTTACATACATTGGACTTGAGTAGATCGTTGGAAGAATGTACAAGGGATTTAGCAGAGGCCATACATGGATCAGCCATGTATGCATTCCCACCCACCTTTCCCCAATGTAGACCCACACGATCTACTACTCCCCAAAATAGCTGGTATGATGATGAGTGTAGAGTCACCCAAGCTCGCTTACAGAGGGAACTGGAGCTAGGCACTCAGACACATCGCCAAGCAAAGGCGTTCTTCAAACGCGTTGTGCGGAAGAAGAAACGAGACTACTTAGCCAAAGCAGAAGCAGAGATATATCAGCTATTTTTGGGGGGGGACAGCAAGAGCACATGGAAGATGTTTCATGAAAGATAGTCCCCCCCATATAGATTACATCACCAAATGCTTGGCTTGACTATAGGAGACAGCTATATGACCTGCCAAAACAGCCACCTATGCATCCCCCACAAACTTGTAGGCCAACACAGTGGTCTTTCTTCACATGAAAAATGGTTAGGGATGCAATTTATAGATTACAAAATGGGAGGGCACAGGATGAGGATGGACTAGTAGCAAAACATTTCTCACATGATTGTGACATAGTAGCACCCATATTAGCACATATGTTCAATAGAACAATATGTGAAGGTTTCCCTATGAGTTGGTCAGAAAATAATATAATTCCACTATTTAAAAGTGGTGATCCCTGATTCCTAGCAACTACAGGACTATCATGATCGGTCATACTTTGGCCAAGATATATGGATCTATATTGGAGCATGAACTCAGTGAGTGGACTGAAATGCAAGGCAAGAGAGCACAAGGACAGACAGGTTTTAGACGAGGATATACCACGCTGAACCATATTCTCACACTTAGAGTCATTATTGAGGAGGGTCGAGAGGATCTATTGTTGCTTTGTAGACTTTCGCAAAGTTTTTGATACAGTGCCTCACGCATCATGCAGTGATTGCAGGACATTGGAGTACCAGAGGGTATACGATGGGGTATCTATGCATTCTATGAGGCAGCGACAGGTCATGTACGAGCACCTAGGGGGCTATCAGAGAGGATTGATGGTACCATAGGAGTGAAACAAGGATGTTCACTTTCACCCACATTGTTTGGTCTATACATAGATGAAGTGTCTGATTACATAGACCGAGGAGGAACCAGCCTAGAAGGGGTGCTGATACCAATATTATTGTATGCAGATGATATTGTTCTCATTTCAAATTCACTGGAGGGATTGCAGTGCCATCTAGATGCTTTGCATATCTTCTGTAGAGATAAAGACCTCACAGTGAACCTTGGGAAGACCAAAACCATGGTTTTTAATACTTCAGCAGCATGGGTGACTAGATCTATGTACCACTTCACATTTAGGGGAGACAGGCATCAGAGGCACGTCTGACACGTGGATACGCAGCACTGGGGGCACTCGAGAGTCAATGTGCTCACATACAGTTCCAAGAGCCCCGCACCCAAACTCTAGTTGTTTGACGCCCTAGTCACACCTACATTACTATATGGAACAGAGGTATGGGGTTGCAACTTGTACCACAGGCGTCTTAGCCCACTCATTGATCAGATTGGAGTAGAGAGGGATTATTATGATGGTTGAGATAGCATGGAAAGGCCATTGATCATGATGATAGCACGCATGATTAGGAGTAAGCCCTGCACCCCACATCCCATAGTCAGAGCACAGCTAGAGGCAACACCTATAGTTACGGAGGCACTTTTTAGGGCAATGACCTTTTGGCACAGACTATGGGAACTTCCACCCCATAGATACTCTAGATTCGCACTAACCTCATCTAGACAACTAGCAGTAGGAGGCGAGAAGAACTCTTGGTTTTCACAGATGGCTATTTGGATGAGCCTACATGGTTTGGATATTTACCGTATTCCACCTTTGGATTATAGCCTTGACAGCCCTACACTTTCTCTCAGTCAATCAAAGTTGCGAACCAAGTGATCAAAGCTGATATCTTGAGGATTGAGATAGCAAGGACATGGATCCATCCACCACTCCCTGTAGGATCAAGGATGGAGTTCTAGAGGAGTCATTTCTTGTGTCTCTCTAATGATGGTTTCACTATTCGGCCAGCATATATGGACACCCATCTCTCCCATAGCGTTAAGGGTTGCTATCAGATAGATTCGCACCTCCTCACATAGGCTTCAGATGGAGACATTAAATTAAGCTTGTTTTGGGGCTGTTTAAGTGGCTAATCAGCATGGAATGCATTTCTTAGCTCAACCCATACTAGAAAATGTATGTTGGTATGACTGGTAGTATGCAAATTCCCATGCACAATCACATTGCAATGGTCCAAAGTATGTAAAAAAGAATGTTTCCTAATGCATCCGGTGCTCCTAGCATGTCGGATATACATGAGGGGTTGGTCAATTGGATGCAATGTTGCATATTGGTTAAGTTAGAATTGTAGCAATGTGAAAATATAAAGCATCACAATGCTTAAGAGGAAGAAAGGCCTACAACCTATGTGAGGTTTCGAGGTAAGGAAAGTTAGACATAAAGTTTCCAATATGCTTCTTGGTGAAGCTTTAACATTGTTTTATCAATAGATCCAGAGTGAATGAAGAGGATGACTTGGCAAACCATCCTCACTTGTTGCAACTCTACCAAGATGCCTTTCAATTAGAGCGGACTTTGTTTTGGGCTCACTTTGGTTTAGTAGAGCAAGGGTCCGAAGCATTGCCTGATGCTCAAGGGGGAGGCAACACTTCCACTCCTCTAGCTATGGACAACTCTTGTACGTAGTGGATCTCGAATATATTCAGTATACATCCAAGATACGATGCTGACAGTATGTCTACCACGAGGTCACTACTCAATGTACTAGTCACTGTGAGATGTATGCAAATGTATTGTGTTTCCCCAGGCACTGAAACTATACTTTTGCATTAGTTTATGATCAAATTTGGCATGAGCTTTTTTTTTTTGGCAAGTAAAGTGTGGCTAATTATTTTACTCAAAAAACTGATTACAACGGAGTGCTCATGCTCAACAGACTAGCTGGAGCTGATGCAAAGTCACAAATACATCATGTATACAAGCCTCTCAAGGCGGTCTGGGGGGATGGGGGCAAGAAGCCATGGAGGGGGGTGTATCGCCATCTGGGGCTCCCTACCTACATCATGAAGAACAGGTCCTGGCCACCCCAGATGTGCAGGAAGTGAAAACGGAGCTCCTAACCAGCTCGAGGCTCGCCCTGCACCTGGTCCCACCGGCCGCCGAGGGAGTGGATGATGGAAGTACAAAGCTCTGCCAAAGTCACCTCTACTGAAAGGCTCTCCCCGCCAAAAACCTCCTGACAACGTGCCTTCCAAATATGTCATCTAGTAAGACTCCCTACAATCTCCCATATCTCAGAGCGGCTGCTGTGGGCTCCAATACCTGGCGACTGGGTAAAGCCTCCAAGCTGACCATTGCACAAGACCCAGCCTCAATGATGAAAATCGTGTTCTGCATCCCAGCCTCATACAAAAGGTAACGACCCTAGTTGACTGCCTGCCAGTAGAAAGCTCCCCACGAGATACGTCCAAGGCTGGGTGCCAGACGGCGGAGAATGTGGCATGCTCCTCTCCACACAAGATGTACCGCCTCACACGACCAAAGGTGGTGCTTTGGAGTTTCCAAAAGCTGCTATGGGCAGCGTTTACATCCTCCATCTTGCTGCATCTCAGCTAGCAAACTCCCCACCGCCAAACCTCCGTGTGCCAAAAGCCATAGGAAATATGATACCCTCCTCGGCCTCCAGCTGTCCCATAGGCGGCACCAGAAAGTCCAACAGAAGGCATCCGTGATGCTGTGCTCCGCCCAATATTTACTACGCGAAGGCGCCCAATCCATCTCCTCCTGTCTCAGTACATGTTTGTCGATCCTAGCTGTGTACTCCAAGAACCTCAATGGCTTCTTGGCGACCGCAATGGCCGGTCATAGTCACTCTGTAGGGTCCCACTCTAGCTCATCAAGTGGCCTGCTCTCCCATATCCAGAGGCGCCACTCCCGAAACTCCTCCCAGAATACATAAGGGTCCAAACGCCAGGTCTTTCCCTGAAGACCAACCACAAGAATCCTCCTCCAAGGAAGGACAACTATCTCCTCATCCTGTTGCCCTCTGTCAGGGACCAAACGCCCCCCCTCCTACATGATGAAGAAAATCCCACAAGGAGCGCGCCCCACTCTACCTATCACCTGTAGAGGGATACCTGCCAGTAAAAATCTACCTGCCCATACCTCCCCAAGCTCTACCGGCTATCGGATCGAAGGGTCAAGCCACTCCTGAGATATTGCTACGTCGATCTCCCTTCTCCTCAGCTCAACTCCTCTTTGACAACCTGATGCCTGCTACAACACCTCCTAGTCCACCATCCTGTACACCTCATGCCACGTCCTGATAGTACGAAC
Source organism: Lygodium microphyllum (assembly GCF_053477565.2). Lineage (NCBI taxonomy): Eukaryota > Viridiplantae > Streptophyta > Polypodiopsida > Schizaeales > Lygodiaceae > Lygodium > Lygodium microphyllum. The sequence goes on from NC_141150.1 coordinate 128,109,368, forward strand.
AAGGCCGGCCTCCCAACCAACCCTCCTAGCATCCTAGGGGCCTCTAAATTAGGGCCTTACACAGGCCCGGCCACACACGAGGTAGGTTGCGGAGGAAGGAGGATCTGGGCTATCGTAAAGATCCATCTCAAGGAGGGCCTCCAATCACCTCTAAACCTCGATCTGCACGCCTGGAAACCCTCTTGCAATAGGACCTTCCAAGTCTGCCCTCTTGGTGTGAGCCCGCGGACTACTAGCTTGCCCAAAAGGGCCAAGCTTTGAAACTCTGGGTCTATGATCCTAAGCCCTCCTGGAAACCCTCCTGCAGTAGGACCTTCCAAATCTTCCCTCTTGGTGTAGGCCCGCGGACTACTAGCTTGCCCAAAAGGGCCAAGCTTTGGAACTCTTAGTCTATGATCCCAAGCCCTCTTGGAAACCCTCCTGTAGTAGGACCTTCCAAGTCTACCCTCTTGGTGTGAGCCCACAGACTACTAGCTTGCCCAAAAGGGCCAAGCTTTGGAACTCTGGGTCTATGATCCCAAGCCCTCCCTCGCACCGATATCGAATGATGATCGCCCACGCCACCTTGGTTCGAGAATCCCTGGAACCATCTGAGCCGGCCCAGAGAAAATTCCGCACTAGATAGCGAAGCTGAACTACACAAGACGAAGAAAAGCACCGACATGAGCAATGTACCAAGCTATAGCCAGGAGAACTTGGTTGACCCCCAGGGCTCTTCCCGCTAAGGAAAGGCAAGCAGTACTCCAGTAGGTCAGCTTCCGCCTAATAGAGTTGAAAACTGGAAGAAACTACTGGGCAATAGTGATATCGAATCCCACCTGGAACCCTAGGTATCGGACGGTTTGCCCTCTACACACCCATTTGAATCCCAAGTGGACGCCCCACTCTGTGCTAGAGTTCGGGTCCGCAAGAAAATCAACTGACTTTCGCCAATTAATTTTTGGTCCCACTGCAAAATTAGTCTCACTCTCTCCAGTATCATCTCATCATCTTGTATATAAAGTGTGGTATCATCTGCATACTCTAAATCTAATAGATCCGTCTCCTCCCTCACCGGAAGTCAAAGGCCACGTAGCCCGCTCACACGTGAACGGAGGAAGTAAGACATCGTCTCTGCAAAGACTAGGAACAGATATGGGGCCAGAGAACAGCCCTGCCGGACCAATCTCTCCAGCCAAACCTCCTCCCCCCTCCTGCCACCTATGAGAACCCTGCTAGTAGCTGATCTATAAAGTGCAAAGACCCCGTGGATCCATGCCTGCTGGGGGAAGCCCAACCTCACCATGGTGCCATGTAAGAAGTCCCAGTCAACCTTGTCATAGGCTTTCTCGAAGTCCAGGAGAAGTACAGCCAATCCCTAACCACTGTGTTGGGCCCACTCAGTTGCCTGAAAGAGAAGGTGAAGACATTGTCTATGATGCTCCTATCCTGGACAAAACCTATCTATGTGTCATGAATGATGTCTAGAAGCATGGGGGCGGAGCCGCCTACCGATCATCTTGGCCAGTGCCTTATAGGCCACTGACAACAGGGTGATCGGTCTCCATTGGGATAGCTCCAACCGGTCTCCCCCTTTGGGGAGGAGACTGATAAGACCTGCCGATAAACTCCCTGGCATCCATCCTGAGCTAAAAATCTCCTGAAAGGCCAGCAGTAGGGGGTCCTTCACCACCTCCTAGTAGGTAGTGAAAAAGGCCTTAGAAAGACCGGGCATTTCTGCCTCTCCTATGCATGGAAAGCCTCCTCTAATTCCTTCTCTGTGAAGGGGTCTAGGAGGGAGCATCCCATCTCTTCTAGGACAAGGAATGGGATGTGGTCCCAGACCGGCTGTCTACAGCACTACCCTCCGGCTAAGACTACCTCCTGCTGGAAAAGGTGTCTATAGTAGTCAGTGGCAATCTCCATCACCTCATCTGGGCTAGAGCGAATCCTCCCATACTCATCCCGAACGCTGCGAATCTAATCTCCTAAGGTGCAAGGCTGATGCACGTAGAAAAACTCCCTGCACATTATGTCCCTCTTCCGCGCCCAAAAAGTTGCTGAGGTACAGAAGGAAAACTCCAAGCGCCTGTCCTCGACGCCAGTGAGGGCTGCCCGTGCACGCACTTCCTGTGCAAGGAGAGCGGGATCCCGTGGTGCCTCCTAGAGTAGTCTCTATGTGGCTGCTAGGTCTCGCTAGAGTGCTCTCTCCTCCTCCCAACTCTGTTGCCTGACCTGTAGGACTGCCTCCTGGCAGATCTTGCTCGACTCAGCTAGGACCTCTGCAACCTCCTCTGCAATCCGGTCCCTCCTGTTCCCACTCCCTAGTCCAGAGCTGCTCAATCTGCCTCCTCACCTCCTCCCTCCTATAGATCAAGTCAAGGATCCAACAAGATCATGTGTCCAGGGCTGAAACTCGAGCATCAAGTGTCAGGACAATCGGGCAATGATCAGACAGAGTGGTGTCGGCCAACTGCTCTACCTTGCCTCCATGAGAGCACCCCAACTCTCCCACATAGAACCTGTCCAACCGCTCCAGCAAAACTCCGCCCAACCACTTGTATCCCTAAGAGAAGTCCAGTGACCTCTCCCTACTATGGAAAGCTGGGTCCCTCCAAGCATCACATGCTCCTACTGCGAGGAGGAAGACCTCCCATGCATCCTACTCCTTCCTTGCCATACCCTGGTAAATTTTGCCTCTGCCCTGCTGGTCCTCTAAGGCCTCCACGTTGTTGAAGTCTCCTCCAATAATCTAGGAGTCCACCTCTGGGAGTCCTACTGCAATCTCCACCTAGAACTTGCATTGTGCCCTAACCTTAGTAGGGGCATAAATCTTGAGAACTCCAAGGCACAAGTCCCTAATATCCAATCTAATCCATAGAACCCTCCCTCCCACAATTGTCCCATGGTCACGTACACAAGTGGTGAGGCTCTGGCCAATAGAGGTGCATATGCGTCCACTCCTACCGAGGGCACCGATGGCATACTCCCAATAGGTGTGTGAACTGCCTAGGAGTACCTTCCCTACCCGATGGGCCTGAGCGGGGGTGAGCTTCTACGCCTACAAAAGTAAGATGTCGATCCGTCCAGCAAGGGCAAGCTGCAACTCCTACCGAGCAATCAACTTCTTGGAACCACATGACCCACTGTAGTGGAGGCTATTCACATTCCACGATGATGCAAGATGTAGACTCATAGGAAAACCTGTGACTGACCGAACATTCGGTGTGGAAGCTGCTGATGAAGAAGAAGAGCTATGGGGCATGCGAATACGCTTTGTCGTCGTAGGCCTGGACGGTGAACTCCATTCCCCCTTGGTGGCCCTCGGGCGGACCATGGGGGTGATAGATGCTCCAGGTGGTACCACCAAGGCATCTATCAACCAAGCTGAGAGGCATGACTCTGTACACTGGTAGAAACAACAGTCTGTGCCAGGGGCCACTCAATCACATCCATCGCTGCTCTAAATTGTGGAGGGGCTCAAAAGATAATGCTCAGAAATGAGACCTCAGTACCAGCCCACCAGTTAATATCCATCATGCAACCAGGCCACTACTAGGAAAAGGGTACTAGTCCTCCTCCTCCCATCCACCGGGAGATGTGGTCTGCCACCTGACTCTTCATCTCCTCCTCTATTTGTGTCATCGTCCAATCTCCTAAGTGAGAGGTCTGAAGGGAGAAAGCATAGTTTGGTCCATCCCGTGGTGCTAGTAAATGGACCTTCCCATTCCTTGATTTGCGTACTACGAAGGTCCCCACCTCCAGAGGTAGTGGGAACTCTCCGCACTCCGCAACTCTCAAGTAGGACCACAGACCACTGCGAAAGAACTCCTGTGGTAGCACCTGCGCTTGTCTCGGGAAAGTGTAATGGGCGGCAGGGATAAATGAGCTAGTGGCTGTGTGGGGAGGGGGGTGGCTAGGCTACTGGTGAGGGGAGGATGTAGGCGTATGGGGCTCATCACCTCCTGTGGAAAGGGGGGGGATGGGCAAGGGGGGGTCACCTGTACTGGGTGAGGATTAGGGGAACTGATCAGCAGGGGAGATGTTAGGAAGGAGGAAGATCCAGGGATGGTGGGGTGGTCAGAGGTACGAGGTGGGTGTGGGGGGGCCGGGGGGGCTGTGGGCTAGGGTCGAGGGGGGAACCATGGGGAGGGAGGGGGAGGGAGTGGGGTGGGTGGGTGTGGGAACTATGGGATCTCCAGTGAGGTAGCCGCTGATGCCTCCATGGGTGGTGGATGTGGAGGTATGTGGTCCTGCCGGGTGGGGCGAGCAGGGGAGAGCTGCCAGGTGGGACGAGCAGGGGAGGGCTGTGGGGTGCTCGTTCGTCGCTCGCTCTCCTGCTCCCTACTGCCGTGGCTATGTCTGAGGGGCTGACTGCGGGCCCCCTGATGTGTCCCTCTCTGTCGTCTCTAGACCCGTGTGGTCCTACCGCGTGGGGCGAGCAGGGGAGAGCTGCTAGGTGGGACGAGCAGGGGAGGGCTGTGGGGTGCTCGATTGTCACTCTCCCCCCTGCTCCCTCCTGCCGTGGCTATGTCTGAGGGGCTGACTGCGGCCCCCCTGCCGTCTCCCTCTCTGTCATCTCTAGACCCGTGTAAAACTGTCAGCGTCCACCTGCATGCCTGTCGGTGAAGCCACCTTGGCTCTGAAGCACATGCAATCTACTGCCTGATGCCCAAAGTCACGGCATCGCAGGCACTGCCCTGGCTGCCCAATCACTATAATTTGCTGCCTTAAGGAGTGTCTGCCTACTTGAATCTCCAGAAACTTTGGTATATTCTTTGTATCTTTCACAACCACCTGTACCTTCGGGACTCCTGCAGCTATCACTGCATCCACAAAGGAGATAGAAAGAATCTACCGAAGAGCCATCCAAAGTCCTCCACTAACTGGAGATACTTCACTGCCAGTCCAAGGAAAAGTAAGGTGACTGGATGCTAAGAAACCTGTTATGGAGCGCGAATGCCTTCACTGTGAAGCCACTGTACCAGCGACCATATAAATGACCCCCTTCGTGGAGGCATAGGGTGAGCTATCCACTAGCTCACGAGCTGTGTCCGCAGAGGTAAGTAGAACCATGAAGATCCCTTGACCCATGAGAACTGCCTCCGCGATCCACGTTGTACCAATGCACAACTTGGAGTGAAGCCAATCCTAAAGCTGGGCCCTAGATGGAGAGTATCCTACAACCTGACCAAAGATTGTTGTTTCTTTCAGCTCCAGCTCTATAGCACGGACGGCTAAGAGCTGTTCCTCAAAGAGGACGATGCACAAGGAGTTTGAATATGGGGACACTCGTAGAATGCACCAACGTTTGACCAGAGGTTTCCATTGCGCATCCCAGCTGAGAACCTACCAATCACACTGCTATGCTACCGGAGAGGGGGAAAGTTGCTACAAATGGAGGGAGCAATCGGGGGGGGAAAGCGCACCACGGGGGCAACAAGGCAGGGGGGAGCTCGCGCAATGGCAGGCGGGGCAACAACGCAACGCGATAGGCAAGAGCTTTTTCCTCGCGATCATACAAAAATTTCAGCTATACATTTAAATAATAAAAAACTTATTTGGCATGAGTTTTGGCCTCAGTTTGAGAAAAAATATTGATCAGTTTAGCTCAATTTTTTATCACTTTAAGAACCATCTATGGTCACTTTTGGCATCAGTTTTGCATTAATCTTTCCATTAGTTATACGATCAATTTTTGCAATTCTTTTGTGATTAGGTTGGGGTCACATTTGCAAGAGTTTATGATCAATTCTAAGATCAACAAATGATCAAATTATACTCAGTTTTCAATGCTTTACAGCTGGCCCATGGACAGTAGCATGTTAGTAAATGCCATTGATAGTTTCAGTCAAGGTTTATGCTGAGAATATGTTTTACCGTGGTTTTAGAGCTAGAATTGTTGAAAAACATGAGTTTTGAATGTATCCAATGGGTTTCTAGCAATAGTTCTAGATTGTTTTTTAGCTTTATATCATGTCTATCCTAGTTGGAAATTTTCAACAGGTTTGGGTCATATGGCAATGGTTGCACAAGAGTGACCAATCTTGTGATTGTGATGCCTTGTGGAAAATTCAATGCAATGTGATTTTTCTTTGACGCAATGTAGTGCAATCAAGGACGATTGCAAGGATTTTACGCGGAAGGTCTATCACGGAAACGTGAAATTTTAAGATGCTATAATCTTGTCGATAACATTTGATTAAGATGTTAATCAAGTGTGCAAGATTGTTAAGAACATGTGATACACATGGCAATTATTTTATGGATTTTACGATTTGAATATTTACGAGAGGATTGCACATGATGATGAATGTGTTCTTACTACCAATTTTGTTTCTAAGTTGTGTCATGTACATGTGGATACTTGATTTACCAATATTTCTTTGGACTTGCTAGGTGAGACATTATGTCTTATTTATTACATCTATAAGATCATGTGAAACATGCATGTGATGGCCCTATTCTTGCTAAAATACAATGTTTTGCATTCCCCAACATCAAATGTATTTTTGACCTTAATCCCAAGAATGATCATTAGATTTGAATCTTTCATCTCACCATGGATGAAAAGTAGATGAGCCCTAGCCTTCTTTTAGGAATTCAAAGGGTCAAGGAGGTGGAATGAATCAATGGGCACATCTATACTCTAAGGAGGGAGGCCCACAAGGTTGAGATCACAAGCTTAAAAAGAGGCTAATTCATTTGTACTTTGCCTATTTAAGAGGCATTAGCATTAGTGAAGGGCTCATAAACTGTTGTTTGATTATCACTATCTCATTTGCCATTATGGTTTTTATCATGTTGATCCTAACTTCCAATCATTCTTCATGGTACTAGATCCTTAAGCCTATTTGGAGACTTTTGGTCAGTTTTGACAACAAGAGGCACTTGGATTAGTGGAGGAGATCACAAGATCTGAGTTGTACTTCTTCCATTTGCAACATAAGATAAAGACATACCACAAGGGGCGCCAATTTTGGGACCAATCCAATCCAATGTCCAGGATTAAAGTGGTAAAGTGTGCATTTTCAGTTATGTGAATTTTTTGCTTGCTATAATTAGTGCTAAATCAGGTTATTTACCATCCTCCCTGAGGAGGAAGGCAATGTTGTGACTATGGAGGGCTTGAGAATCTGCCATCACGTCATCAGGGGTGTGCTCATTACATTCCATCACTGTGTTGGAGATATGTTTACTGCATTTAACATGACCAATGGAGTCAAAGATGGCAGCTAGCTCATGGAAGGCCAAAATTTGTTGCAACATAATATATGTACCCAGCACTGCCACCACATGCCCCCCATCTGGTAAGGCAGACACCTTTCCCTCAATCGCACGAGCATACTCACCCATCCAGCTATTAGCTTGACCAAGCATACCTTGGTACTTGTCCACATCCCCCTGTAAAGAAGGGCAACCATGCTGCTGTGAGGATTCCGAAGCACTCATGTCCATGGGATCCACCACTATCTTGCGGCGTTTACCTGCTTCATCGTCTTCAGCATCTTCAAGAATGTCCTCAGTCTGTGACTCCTCATGAGAATCAAGTTATCTTCACCTTCCACCCTAGCCAAGTGCTGATCCAGAAAATTCATATCAATGCCACATGAGGTCTCCATCTCTGCCCCTATGCAGCACTTCGTAGGTCTGGCCTATATCTGATATACACCCTTCACCTGCCTCTGAATCTGTGGCTGATTAATCTCCACCCCCACTTGCAGGGTATTCAGCACCTGCAGCCCCATCTGCTACTACTGGCTCGAGTGCCCACCCTCAGCCTATGTAGCCCGCCTACAAACTGCCTGCAGTCCCCTGTCTGTGAGCATGACCTGAATTTGACTGCCCCACCCTGACTGTAGCAGCACCTACCCTGTCAGTAACTGTGTCCACCCTGCCTGTGGCAGCTCCGCCAATCTGTGGCTACACCTGCCTGTGCCCCACCCATTGTGTGGCAGCACCCACCTGTCTCTTACAGCACCCTGCGCTGTTTGTGGGCAGCTGACCTGTGCTGGATAAATCACATCCTCCCTCAGGTGTGCAGACACACGTGCACGCGCATGCACACACACTCTCTCTTTTTTTTCGTAAAAAACACACACACACACTCTCTCTCTCTCTCTCTCTCTCTCTCTCTCTCTCTCTCTCTCATGCTCACAAATATGAGACTAATTTAGAGATCCAATATGGAAATGCAATGCTCATTGAGTTCAGATGTGGGCCTATTTGCAAAGACTCTCATTGACCAAGACTTTTGCTGTACATAGACTCACTAGAGTCTAGAGAGAAATCTCTTCTTAGTCTATCATTACCAATGGCAGAGTCTACAAACTGACCATAGGCTCTTCATTAGAAGTGGCATGAAGTACTCGTCAAGCCTTAGGGAAGAAGGCAGTGACTGCCCAGCCGAAGTCATCCTGCCCTTGCATTCAACTGCTGCAGTGGGAAATCTGACGGACTCCTCCCAAGGATGACAACCCATTCAAAGCAAAATGAAGGAAACCAAGGGGACTAGGGATGGCAGGTGAGTGGTGAAACTGGCCAGCACTAAGCCAGCAGTGCTGGAGTAGTCAAGAGGTGCAGTCACAACTTATGCTTTACATTGTTTTGTTCTTAGGCCTTGGTCAACTGGTACTTCTAATGGCTGCCCACGAAAACCTTTGTCGAAAACTTTGATAGGCCAAACAGGTAGGCCTTTCCCTCTCTTGGTTGGAGGAACAAAAAAAAGAGCAGATTCAGAGAGATCTTTGCCTTGTATCTAAACCCACTTTGCATTCACTTCTCCTGGGACAAAGGGATAACACAAAAGACTTGGATGCCCAATGTAAATGGTTATGCATATAAGAATTCATCTGCTGAACTTACTCAAAAAACTGGGATCCAAATGCTTAGAGGCATAAGCACACTCTAAAACCAAATGTTGTCCCTGTACTTTTTTACATCAATATTTCTACAAAGTTGAACTAAAGGAAATTTACCCTTTCCATTTAAAACTAAGACACTACACTTAGTTGTGGTTGTACTCTCGTTTGTTCCAATATACCTTTGGGATAAGCGTATCATGCTTTGAACCAATGCCTGGAGAAGGTACCTGGAAAGCACACAAAAGAAGAGAGACTACAATATCAATATAGTGCAAGAGACAAGCCTAACTGGAATCAAACTTTGGCCAGCCAAAAAAAAGGCACGCACTTCTCTTGATAAAATTCCATACTCATCATGGGTAGAGTAAAAACTTCGAAGTACCTCCTCTTTTGCACCATGTGCTTCAAGTATTTCACAAATTTCAGCAAATCCATACTTCCGTGCATCTGCCAATGGCTGGCCAAAAGGAAATATCAGCCAAACCCACAAAAGAATCAAAAAACATGTGAAACAAACCAGATATGAAAATGCACCTTGGACCATTGTTGTGTTACATATAGGTCCAGATCCTAATCAATAAAGTGTAGTGCAACTAAATACTTCAAGAAGAATGCAACAATAATTGAAACACCTGGTAATTTAACACATAGCCTCTTCCTCTCCCTTATGACATAGACGGCAAAAAGGTTATGATTTGCATAAATGTGGTGCAGTTCACATGTGCATAAAATTGTAAATTGTCCAAAGTGATCACTAGATTAACTTTCTCACTCACACTCTCTCTCTCTCTTTTTTTTTTTCATAAAAGGTGATTGTATTAATTACGAAAAAAGGTACAAGTTTACATGAGTACAAGATGCACGATGGCTCTAAGCCAACCTGTGTAAACAGTCAGTACAAAAGCAGGAAAGAGTTACAAAAATCATGGCAAAGACACAAAGGAAATTGCCATATGCCAAGGAAGTAAGTCTTCCCGAGGGAGCAAGTCAGAGTGCCGAATGAGATCTATCTGCCAAAGCAAGAGGCCTTTAAGCCTGGCAATGTGACCCTGAACATTAGAGGCTGAATCAAAAAGAAAGGCATTCCGAGTGGTCCAATTGTGCCAGCATCCCCAGTATCTAAGAAAGTGGAACAAGATCTTCATATGCAACTGAGCCGGTGTAGGGTATTTTGGGCATACAAAAACCCAATCGAAAGGGCTTAGTGAGAAACCCACCACAGCTCACCAAACCACTGACAAAAGCAACCAAATCTTCTTTGCGAGAGGGCAAGAAATAAATCGATGGCGGGCCGATTCCACAGTAGTGGTGCAGAAGAAACAATTGTCGTTAGAGATTCAACGCTTGGAAAGGGCCAAGGCAAGACGAAGACCACCAATCATTACCCTCCAAAGAAAGACCTTGCATTTGAAAGGTGTCTTGTTCAACCAACCCTCCATCACAGTTGCCTTCCACCATGACTAAGCTTTGCGCAACCCCCATACAGCATTAGCTTTGATAACCAGCCATTGATGATCTTTAATCAGGAGATGGTACACCTGGTTAGCTGAGGCCTTTTCCAAATTCAACCGACCTGCAAGGACCCAGCCTGCCAAGGACGATCCACAGCAAGGGTAGGAAAGGGTTGCCTGCTTTGGAGCACTAACAAAAGGTGTTCCCACAAATCACGGTAGCCACGAGAGATTTTGAAAAGCCTCCTGGCCGTACGAAACGATATGAAGACATTGTGACTGGCAAGGATGGCATCTGCACTGAAGTCAAACCCAAACGGGCCATACGGTTAAATTTTGGTCTGAGCTCATGTTTGCCGTCCCATGAAAAAAATCTCGAGGCTGCCAACAATTCCAGTTGAAAAGAGTTAGTATGTAAGCGTTCCTCCGCTGGATGCCAACGCGCCTTCTGGAGAACCAATTGCCAGGAGCCAACCAAATGAACAAGCAGGGATAAGGAAGGACTCGAGAACCAAGAGTCTGCATTAAGAACATGCCACCAGGAGCTTCAAATTTGTGTGTTACCATGCAGAAGCCCGCGGTCCTCAAGAAAATAACGGGCTATAACGGCCCACGGGTGATGCTCCACACACATGGCACGAAAAAGAGACCAACGAAGAGCCAACATATGAGTTTCGGCATCCAAAATAGCCCCACCACCCAGGCGTTTGGGAGTACATGTATGCGACCACGAAATCCATGAAATACCTGCATGCAGTGAATCCTTCTTCCATAACATGAAACGAATGGGCCAAGTGAGCGCATTCAAAGTAGTAGGAGTCCAAGGCAGCAATGGTAAGAAATAAGTGAGCATTGGCAGCATAATTGTCTGAGCCACTTTGAGGCGAACATGGAAGGGCCAAGCTTGCGACTTCCAATACAGAAACTTAGCTGCTAGTTTCTGTGAAATCCACTGTAGTAGTTGTTTTGGCCGAACATCAACACCCAATGGGTACCCAAGATGCCTGATAATGGAACCACAGGAAACCACCTGTCCCTACCAGCCCAATGACTGTAAATCAGACTCCGTGCAACTGAAAATGGCTGATTTGAAAGCATTGATACGAAGACCAGAAGCATGGCCAAAGAGCTTCCAAACATCTAATGCCTTGCGAATATTGTCCTTGTCCGCTCGCAAAATCATAAAGCTGTCATCAGCCAAAGATTGACTAATGAAGTAATGACCAAAAGGAAGAGACAATCCGGCCAACTGAGTAGAAGCTGCCATGGAAGCTTGTTAACATCGAAAGAACCGGATGAGTCACCAGGGCAAAGAAGAGAGGACTAAACGGGCAACCCTGTCTCACAGAGCGTGCAAGGACAAAGGGCTCTATAACACCGCCATTTAGCATTACTCGCGAAGAAGCCGCAGCACTAATGGTGTAGATCAAGCGGGACATCCGAGTACCAAAGCCCATAGTAGACATAAGTTCTGCAATGAAAGACCAATCTAAATAGTCAAAAGCCTTTTCTAGATCCAATTGAATCAAGACCACTTCCTGACTAGAGTGCCTTGCATAGTCAATAGCCATCTGTACATTTAAGATATTATTTATGCAGAATATTGCGACCCTTAATGAAACCATATTGAAGAGGATGCACAATGGCCGGAAGATGCTTGTGGAGTCGATTCGCTAGCACTTTGGAAAAGATTTTATACGTCGAACCCATCAAAGAAATTGGTCTCCAATGTTGCAACATCGACGGCGAAGGGACCTTTGGAAGCAATTTGATAAGACCTTCTTTCCAGGACGAAGGCATGGACCCTGTTTCCCAAACCTGCTGAAACATAGCCGTCAATGGCTTCACCAGTTGGGTAGCCGAACTCCCAAAGAATTCATTGGTGAGACCATCCCAACCAGGACTTTTATCCTTAGGCAGGCGTAACAAACCTCCATAACCTCCTCCTCACAAATATCTGTTTCCAACGCAGTTTGAATATCAAGTGGAACTTGATGTCAGACCAGATCATAGAAGACTGAACGTGCATGCGTAACCTGGTCAGAAGGTGACTGAGAAGAACCAAGAAGATCTAGAAAATAATTCCAGCACATATTGACAATAGTCTGAGGGTCAGTGACCATTCGACCTTCTGAATTCTGGAGTCTAGTCATATTTTCTCGAGCAGGAGAGGCATGCAGAGCGCGAAAGAACTTATGAGTTTGACAAGCACTATCTTGCAAATTCTCAGTCAAATTTTGCAATTTGGCCTGCTG